>NC_143399.1:153842337-154561518 GCF_052110815.1 Crocodylus siamensis | reverse complement strand
AAGAACCCTCGATAGGTTCGTCTTCATAATCTTTTAGGCGGTATACAGGCGTCTGCACACGTCTAAGGACTTCATCCACTATGAAAATCTCATCAGTGAATGTTTGTTCATAACCTTTTTCAAACCTCCCTTTGGTCCTAGACACTCTCACGTGGTCTCCTTTTCTAAACACGGAGGCTGCTGGTTTTATTTTGAAATAGTCCCCGTACATGGTTTTCCACACCCTTTGAGAGTTTGAGAAGTTCACGTCAACAGGTCTGGTGCGGATAGTTCTGTGAAAACTGTGGTTGTAGCTTTTTATAAAGTCTGGTAACACATCAATGTAGCGAAAGGTGTTGCAGGCTGTAAAATACTTCCACATCTTTGATTTTAATGTTCTGTTAAACCTCTCTACCACTGTCACTTTCACTTCACTATTCGTCACGAAATGGTGAATATTATACTGCTTTAACAGCTTGCTTAAAGACCTATTTAAAAATTCTTTTCCCTGATCAGTCTGTAATTTTTGAGGTATACGGCCCTCGGTAAAAATGGTTTTAAAGCCCCGAGCTATTTCACCACCTGACTTGTCTTTTAGACCCAAGGCCCAGGCATACTTTGATAATATGTCTATCACTGTTAAGATGAACTTAACCCCACCGTTGTGTTTGGAAAACTGCTACATATCCACCAAATCTGCCTGCCATTGCGCATCAATATCTGAAACAACTGTCTTGTTTCTTTTAAAGCGTCTTCTTGCCGGTTTGTGTAGGGTGTAAGAATCCTGATTTGAAAGCCAAGCGGCCACACCACTTCTGTTCAGAACCTTATTATGTCTTTTAGTGGCTTCAAAAAGTGTGTTCACCCCACCAAAACTGCCAGCTTCACCAGGAGAGTAATAAACTTCCTTTAATATAGCCTCAAGTGTAGACATATCTGGTAACCACTTCCCCCAGCACCCAACCCCCACACTAACACCCTTGTGTTGCAGTCAAACACTTGAGGACAAATTTAAACCATGGTGTGTCTCCTCCTCAAAACTATTTCTACAGTAACACTTTCTACAAAGCCGTCTTGGTGTTGTAGTGAGTAGGCCTGCAGGCGTTGTGAAAGAATCCATATCCACCTCTGCTTGCCTTAGCATAGTCTCAGATAAACAGAGTGGTCGTTTGGGAAAGCAGATAGACCTGGTGGGGTTGCCGCCCAAATCCCACCCCCCTCTACTTATTCCGATTGGTTCAGCATCGTTCTTGGGAGGTCTGAGGCCTCTGAAACCTCTGCCAATTGGTTGGGGGTGGTGGGGCAGGTTGTTAGAGGGGTCACACCACCACCCTGCCACCCCATAGACCATGCCTGTGCTCTGGCATTGGGGGGGGCTAGATCAGTCTGGGCCCTGATAGGCCATAACTACATCACGTGATCTAGGGCGGTTCTTGCAGCCTGAGGGGTTGGGGCTTGGGGGTCTGCATGGGCTGTCCTTCTGATGTCATGGACCATGTGGTGCTGGTGTCACATACTACGTGACTGGGGGTTGGGGCGGGGTTGTTGAGGCCACACACCACATGACTGGAGGTGGCGACGGTGATGCTGATGTCACATACCATGTGATTGGTGGTGGGGGTGGAGTTGCTGATGTCACACACCATGTGATTGGGGGGCGTGGGGTGGGGTTGGTGATGTCACACACCATGTGACTGGTGGTGGGGGTGGAGTTGCTGATGTCACACACCATGTGACTGGGGGCTGGGGGTGGGGTTGGTGATGTCACACACCATGTGACTGGGGGTAGGGGCGGAGTTGCTGATGTCACATACCATGTAACTGGAGTCAGTGGGCGGGGGGCGGTGACAGCATGCATCACGTGACTGGGGTCAGGGGCGGGGCTGGTGACATCACACACCATGCATGGGGAAAGGGGGCGGGGCCAAGGGGGCGGGACTTCCGGTCCCACCCACCTGTCACATTTG
Source organism: Crocodylus siamensis (assembly GCF_052110815.1). Lineage (NCBI taxonomy): Eukaryota > Metazoa > Chordata > Crocodylia > Crocodylidae > Crocodylus > Crocodylus siamensis. The sequence continues at coordinate 154,559,572 of NC_143399.1, read as the reverse complement.
CATTGAAGAGCGGAGAGCCTATATACTACTGGCAGACAGCACAGTGGCCACTTAGGGCTTTTTGGAGCTGGTAATGTCCCTCTTTGAAAAAAACTGTTTAAGAGCTTGAACTAATGAGAGAGGCTTTTGTTTTGCTGATGAGCTGATAAACACTGTGGTTTTATCATCCCCCCTGCAGGTTTGCAGACAGGGAGAGGGAGACTGAAAAGCTCAGTACCATTAACAGATGCATGCGCTGCACACCCCTGCTTTGCCTCAAAGTGCTAGCCTGGGGTGGGGACCTGGCAACACTCCCACCCCTTGAGTAACAAGAAGCCTGGGGTGGTGCAGGCAGACCTCCCTAATCAGAGGTCCTGCCAGGGCCTGGCCACACTCTCCTCCTTAGCTCAGCGCTGTAAAAGGGAAAGAGAGGCTGCTCTAGCACCCCCCACCTTCTAGCCTGAGCCACTGCAGGCATGTGCTGCATTTCTGGAATGAAATGGGAATGTCTATCCACTTCCAGATCAGTTTAAGCTTTGCAGTTTAAACTAACCTGCAAAGATGGAATCAATTTAGGCTCAGGCTTTTCGACTGTCTGTCCCTAGACTCTCTGGTATGAAAATCCTCTTCTTACCTAAATCAAGATGACAAAATAAGAAATGCTGTCTAGTTTTGAAATATGTCATTACATTTCTTCTCTGGTTATTCATTGATATCTCTCATCCTGATCCAAAGCCCTCTGTATCAGTGGGAAGACTCTTTGGGTCAGATCATATCTGCAATAAATGGAAAAGTTATTCCATTATCCCAATGACTTATGGGCGTATTTGTTACAGAAATGTAGGCTTATAGTACTGTACAATTAGGAAAGTACTCTGTAGTTAAGAGTCTTTATGTCATTTGCTAAGATCTTTCTTTTTTTAGTTGTTATACAAGTGAACTCATTTAAAATAAAGCTTACTCTACATTCCAGAGAGAAGGGAAAGATAGTAATTAAGGGAACTATGCAAACTCTTCACCTGCCCTTAGCAAAACATGTTTTGCAAGCACCTCTGGGTGAAGAGCTCTTGAATACCTCTTTTGGCCAACTCCAATTCCACCTTCACAATGAGAAAGGAGGTCAGCAGCTGGGTTTACAGAGGGAAAGAAAGCCATATTTTGAGAAAGGAGTAAGGGAAAGTATGGTTTAGAGGAAACTGAAAAATGGTAAGTCTAACAAATAAGTCATATGCCCTTGCTATTTTGTGTATGCTTTCATGGATGTTTGTACAATGACTAGCATAATGAGGCCTTGGATGTGATAGGGAGGTCAGGGCACTACCTCAATACAAAGACATTACCTTGAAAATGTGACAACAGCAACACACCTAGCCCCTCAGGAGAAAGGGGGTCCTTAAACTCCAAAAGGACAACAGTGGCAATAGCATGAGAACTCCACAGAAAAAAAAGGAGAAAAGGGAGAAAAATCAGGAGAAATGGAGGCCTTTGTGGAGTACCAAGAGAAGCCTGAGGAGCGGTCTCTTCTTTCCACAAGGAAAAAATACAAAGCTTTATTTCTTGTTGACCTCAAAATTTTCTGAGCACAGAAAACCTCATGCAATCAACCATATTATTACAGAATTATAATGCTAAATGCTAGACCTAGTACATAGAGGCAGTAAGAAGTACACAGGTCTCCAGTTAGCCACATAAGTTAGTTGTGCCCAGACAGTCTGATTTCTAGGGCAGGATCTGTACCTGCCCTACTGAAGGCAGCTGTTGAACTGTTTGGTAGTTGGAGAATAGGTATTTATGTGGATTTCTGCACAATTGGTCATTTCATCAGCATCAAGATCATCCATACAGCCTGTTATGTAACAGATGGGAAACTGGGAAATATAGAGGCTTTAAGACTTCCCCAGCATTAGACAAACAATCTGAACAGCAAACCCTGGTCTGTATGAATCCTAGCCCCATGGCTTCCCTAGGCAGCACTGGTCAGAGCCTGTTGCCATCTCTGCCTTATATTAGACATTGTAGCTACCACTGCAATCCTGCAGTAACCCAGTAGGGTTTAAAAGGAAAATATGAGTGGGTTAGTGTGGGTTATGTATGGAGTAGATATGGTAGCTGGGTGTTTCTCCTTGTCTCCACCAAATTCCCTTTTTCTGTGTGAATAATATGTGAAACCAGTTGCTTTATGTCTCCTTGCCCTTCCTCTAGTGACAGTCTACTGTTGGTTTTTATCCACTCTTCATTTCTTTTCCTCATGGACCTCTTTCTGCTCCCAGAAGGGGAGAAAATAGAGATGAGGACAGATGGGCAAGGCTGCAACAGCAGAAGTAATAGCTGAGAGCCCTCCACACCTAGGAAAGCAGCAGGAAAAAAATAGCAGGGAGTTTTAGAAGCAAATCTGGCATGAGGATGGCCAGTTCAGTGGAGGGTCCACATTTGAATGAATACAAACATTTCAAACATTTTCATGAAACAGAATTGTGTCAAACCATTCCATTTTAAATTGTGAGGTTTTCAAGTTTATGTCTGTCTCTATCTGTCCCTCATTCTCGGGTCAGAAGTGACTAGAGAGCTCTGGACCCTAGAAACCTTCCCATCAAACACTTGCTCTATGCCAAAACATTTCAGCGTCAATCAAACAACTTTAAAAATATTTCAACCAGCACTGGTGGCCAGTGATAATTGGTGTGATGGTTTTAATTTATGAAGAAGGCAACCAGAATCAACTGTGGGGAGAAAAGGTTCCTTTAATTTAACTGGGTGGCAGGAGCAGTAGTTCCAGCAATTAATTATATTTAAAGGGGTTTTTACAAAAGATTAAAAATGAAGTAAACTAGTTTAACACTGGGTGTATCTACACCTGCATTAACGTGCTTTTGCTACTTCACATTAAATTTAGTACCTTTAATATGGGGTACTACATAAATGCACATTAGACTGCCCTAATGCACAGTAGCAGAAGTGCATGCCTTTTTAGTGCACCTGATGCACAGTGACCTTTTTCTACTGTTCATTAGCACTGTTTTTGGTGTGATGTTTTAATGAGCAGTAGAATAAGCCAGGGGTTGTCAACCGGGGGTATACTTACCTGTGGGGCTACCTGGGAAGGCCCCAGGGGGTACGTTTAATCTTCGGCCACCGGGGGAACCCCACCGCTCAGCAATGGGGCACTGGGGGACCCCCCCACTTGTCGACTGGTCCCCGGGGGAACCCCCTTGCTTCACATCCAGAATGGGGTATCCACCAGGAAGGGTACCCACCAGAAGGGATACACTCCTCAAAAAAGGTTGAAACCCCCTGGAATAGGCTACTGCACATTAAAGTTTAAAGGAAACTGAAAAACCGTAAGTCTAACAAGTAAGTCACATGCCCATGCTATGTCATATGCCCTTGCACCCACTGTGGGCATAAAATGATTCCATGTGGTAAAGTTACACTGGCTGTTCTGTATAGGAACAGAAACTATCAGTAAAATCTCAAAAAGTGGAAGTTCCACATGAGATCAAATTGAACCGTGGTCTGCTCTGGTATGCACTAATCTTTTAATTTATTATGGATTCATATAAGTTTACCATAATAGATCAGTGTGGATGTTCTCTGTGTGCTTCATTAGTTAACTGAATCAAACCTGTTCTTTTTAGGAGGCATTATGTTTTCTTTGTATTTGACAGACCACAATAAAGGAACACCTAACAGCAGCACTGGAATAAGTAGTTGTCATTCCCAGAAATATGACCAGTTTGTAACAGTTGGAAGAGGGCTCAGTTTCGTTTCCTTTAAACCATCCTGGTCTCTTGCTAGAACTCCCATGTCCTATATTTATTACTGCACAACAAACCTTATGCTGTTGGAGAACAGTCTGATCATCCTGGAACTCGCTTGTTGACTAACTCTATGTTACAAGGGGGCACAGGACACAGGACTGGAAGGGATTACCTTCCATCAAATCCAACCAGCTCTATAGTAAGCAACAACAATATATATAAAAACCCATATTTTTAAAAAGCCTAGTGCTTCCTGCAAAACATGATGCTTTGATCATTGTTTGTTGAATAGAAAGAAGCTTATCTCTCTTTCCCAGAAACAAGTGCTGGTATAGAAGAGCTCCAGAAACTTGTCACCGCACCAGGAACAAAATATTGGTTTAACATCCAGTGCCAAAAAATTATCTGAACCCTCAGAAACAGGGTGGTCTTAAAAAACAGTTCCCTAAGATATGTGGGCTCTAGCTCATTTTTCAATGATCTGATCATGGGTACTTTCAAGTATTAATTACCATAATCTTTAATATTAGATCATTTCCTTATCAGATATTCCTTTTTCAGGAGCAAAGTGAGCATTAGTCCTAGTGCAAAAGGTACCTTTTTTGTATTAATTTGTAATTAAAATTTAAGAGTGGATGTATGATTTCTAGCAGATGGAGGCAAAGGCACTGCTTTGACCCTAGTTACAGTTTTGTTTAACCCCCTCCAGAGAAGCCCAGTCACTTTGCATTAATATACAGCCTTTCACCACCAGACCTGTTAGTGTACATTATGGCCTAATAATACTAATTATACTGTCAAACAATTCAAACTGGGTAACAATACAGGCTCCTCTGAAATGAGAAGTGCTACATGTAACGAAACCCACTCTTCTTTATACGCTTAGAGAAAACCTCGATTTGAGCAATCTGATGTTAAAATAAATAATGGGTCTGATGGCCCCCTCCTACAGGAAAGCCCATGGGAGGGAACAGAGTGGGAGGAAAGCTCCAGGAAGTTCTCTGTGTGGAGATTACTTCTGAATTCTTCCATGCAGAAGGGTTCCTCTCTTCCCACAGAACAGCCCTAATCTCAGGGTGGGTGTGCATGTGTGAGCAAGAATATAAAGACAACCCAGCCTGAACAGATTTTGTGGAGAGTCTCTGCTGAGCCAGAGAGGAGGAAGATACATGACCCTTTGACTCACCCACTCACTGCTTTTGTATTCTAGGGTGTGCAGAATGAGGCCTGGAGCACTAGCATCATTGTCATAGAGACAACTGACTATTCTGTTCATATAGGATGGGCCTGACTGACACACAGGGGATCATCTCTGCCTGGGGACCACAGAGGCACGAAGCAGTGGGGGGGGAGGGTGCAGTGGTGTAGTCTCACTTTCCTTTAGCACCGAGAACACTCTCAGCTGGCAGATGCATGCACAGTGGGCTTGCTGCCACCACCACACCTCCCCACCCCCTTTGCAGCATCCTAGATCTGCTACTAGAGTCATAGTATTCAGTCATAAATACAGACTTGAATACTGTAAACACTCCAGTACAATAGCACAGAGCTCCCTGGTGACAATGAATCCAGGAAGTGTAAGGAGCAGGGTCGATGCCCAGAGGTAGACAGGGGTCTATTATCATGTGAAAGACCTGAATTTGAGAATGACTGAAAGATCCTTGGAATTTTTTGACTGTAAAGGCTGAAGGCATCATGTAGATACCTTCCTTAGTCCATGCTTAGGCTAATGGTGGGTTAGGACATCCTATGCTAGCAGTAAATGTAATGCTTATTGGGGTGTATGCAAACACACAGAACCAAAGGGACAGGAACCACGGGAATGCCACAGCAGTGAGATAATGCAAAGACAAAGGGTGTGTGCAACAGTCTAGTGACCCCATTTTCACTGATATGTTTGACTCCCCCAGTGCCAACTGTTGCAGGTGGAAACCTGCCATCCTAGATCAAAGCTAAGTGTGTGAAAGAAAAAGAATCATTTAAGTCTAGTTTCTGGGGGGAAAAAACCCAAGATAAAAAGAAAGCTAGGAGATCCCCCTGTGGGAGGCCCTTTTGGTAAAGATGGTTTTTTTCCATGAGAAGAGCTTCCTTGAATGTACAAACACATCATTGGCTATAATCCCACTCTTAGTTTGCAAGACTCAGCTGAAGTTTTCTTATTCCAGCAGAGACATAAGGCAGCTTTGTGCCTTGGCCAGTGGTGCCACAGCCATTTTTGTACCCCACCCCACCTACCCCACACCTCAGTTTCACTTTGATGCTCAGTTTTTTTAAAAGTTGTCACCATATTTTTAGCCATATCCAGTAAGTCTTTAAGATCACTATGCGAAAGGGCTTTTACAAAATAATGGACAGGATCTTCAGTTGTATAAACATTAACAATGCATCATCCTTTTATAGGTTTCTCTGGTACACCTAGGGGCTCTGGGAAAGATGGTGTGGGTTTTCTCATTCTCTTGGTTTTGATACAGTGTGCACAGAAATAGGCATTTTACTCACAACTTGTACAGTTCCTTTACAGCCCTGTTTTCCTGTGAGCTTATGATTTTTTTCTTTTGTGCTTTTGTGCTGCAACACTGCCATCTGCTGGAATAAATCCAAAGTGCAACATCATTCCAAGTACCTATATTTTTATGGGTACTGGTTTTTTTTATGGGTATTGCATTGGGATCTGTTTTTCCCAATGCAGAAGTTCAGCATAGAAATCTGAGGCCTTTTTTCTCTGTATTCATCCCAAATATTAGCTCTGCATTTAAGGGCTTCTTCCCAACCCCCAAGATACTGATTTTTATGACAGTTTGTCTGAATAAGGACAAGAAGATTGAGAACCCTGGCACGCTCATAATATCCAAGGGAGGAGCTCCACTTCAGCCCTTCCTTTCCTTTTTGTGTCTTGTGACAAGGTATTTAGCAAAATTCACAGATTCATTGGAATCTGATCTGGCCACACCAGATCGTGAACATTTCTGCTATGGCCTCAAATCTACTTCAGTGGTTCCATACAAAGTAGAAACCAGTACAGAGTTTGGGGGTATAGTAGAAAATTCTGGCCGGAGCACAAAGGCATGGCATGTCCACACAAAGCAGAGAAACTGGCTCTGAAAATCTCATCTGAAAGCTCTACACATGTGAAACTTATCTGGTCCTCCCTTACACAGTATATCCCCCACCGATCACAAAGGAGTGATTCTTGACTGATACGAGCACAAAGTAGGAACAGACTCAGGCCTACAGAAAGCCACATGGAATTTAGCTTATCTTATAAAAAAGTTGAATGTCTAAGTCAGCTAGATCAGGGGTCAACCCATAGTTTCCATGTGGTTAGAAGTGTCACACTTGATGACTGAATATGAAGGTGGTTGCAGTTCACTGACTAGTATTGCCATAGAAATGTCCCTTCCAAAAATGACAATGATACTTGTAGAAGCAGCAAAAAACAAAAGGGGGGTGGGACTTTCTGTCTCTTCATCCAAACGCAAAGCAGCTGAAACAATACTAAATATGAAGCAGGAAAATATCCTGAATCAAAAATCAAAACCAACTTCCCCCCTCAAAAAACCCTGCAGTAGAGAATAGATCTATTAGTTCATTCTATCCACCTCCCTGCCAACACAGAGAAACAACAGACAACAGTTCTTATTAGCCTATGCCATGCTGCACTGTACACTATGGGTCCAAGTTCTCCTCCCACCTGCACTGATATAAATAAAAAATGTCTCCACTGAAGGCAATGGAGTTGCACAGGTATAAAACTGGCATTATCGCCTCCTAGGCCTCCTTAAATGCTACTGAACCCTGCTGTTGATTCCTTCTTTGTTTGCCTGTTAGAAATGATTGCTATAAAGGCACATGCTTTTTTATCTTTCGTATACCGTATCATGTGAAGTTCTCTTTTATTGCCTTCGATCTTTTTCGCTCTTATTATTTCTTTGAAGAAATGCAGAATTATTATCCCAAACATTAGCCAGCTGGCCTGCTGGGGTTTCCTTTTCTGGATTCAGGGGTTTCTCTTTTTCTAATCTTCTCCTTATGGATAATCCTTTGCTACATTCTAATGGCTCTTGGCTGTGGAACATGTTTTGTTATTACTACCTGTTGATTAGAAATTCACTTTATTTAGTGTGGGTGGTGTTAATTGGTTGCTAATGAAAACCTAACTAAAATCAACACAGGTCAGGATTATGCTGGTGCTCTTGGCAATTAATTCCCCTGACCCCCCAATTTCCTTATGTATTTTTAGGTTTTAAATATTCATCTTAATTCTCTCTTTACAGCCTAATCCCAGAAGGTACTAGCTATTTCTAAAAAGCTTTTTGTGCATTCAATTCCTATGCAAAATTAAAAAAAGAGGAAGTAAAATTGGGAATTTTGAATTTGTGGGGCACGTGTACAAACGTACATGTGCACATGAACAATGAGCTACTTCATATGCAAATACAGTGGCCTCTAAGGTAAGCAAGGCAACTAATTGCATAAAGCAACCTACACCACAGGTTTTAGGACAGGAAATAAAGGTCATCCTATCTAATTGAAACTGCAGGTGGATTTTAGGTAGGACGACTATAATTTCCTAAGCTGGAATTTGACCAGGACTCTTTGGCTAACATCTCTGCACTTACATAAACTAGTCATATTCTAATACCTAAAGGCTGCCACCAGCATTGCTTGGGGATTGTGTACAAAGATCTCTCCATCCACACGCGCACGCACACACAGTAAAGAGACAGTCCCCCTGCCTTTACAATTCCTAGAATCAGTACCCTATGTTATATTTCCCCCAATTCTCTGCTCTGCTTAATCTTCTTAAAAAAATCTAACCCACTACCCCACCCCCAAGCAGCAGCCAACTTCCTTTACTTCATTCACATCACAAGAAGAGTTTCAGGCTCAGTGTGGTGGGGAAAAAATTCCCCAAAAAACTAAAATCACCCCTCAAAAACATCTTATTACTGAACTCTCTAAAAAGCGTATCAGGAGTTTGATCTTATCAAGTTAAAGTGAAACCCAAGCCAGTTTCTAGGCAAAAACACTAATAAGTAGTGTCTATTGCAATTAGAATATACTATATCTTAAACATCTAGCTAGGTTCCTGCTCCCTATAATGGTCAGAAGTGAAGGGTAGTCAACTACTGTTCATAGAAGGGTGGGGTTTGGTTCTGCAAAAGCCATTCCATGGTGATAAATGGGTCTTTACTTCCAAACCACTGGAAGTGAGAAGCAACTCATGCCAAGGATGAGAAGAGCAGAATGAAACTATCGGGTACCTCAGCATTTTTTCCTCCTTCTTGCTTTAACCTGTAAGGGAAAGTAGAAGGGGAAAATGGCATTTGAGGCTATTTTCTTCCCTCCAAATTCTAGGATAAACTAAGATAGAAGAGCCGCTGAAAGACAGTGTCCTGTCCATTCGGGAAAGGGAAGGTTGGGGGGTGGGGGCAGAACTGCAATGAAAATCCATTAATTAACAGGTCTGACCTTTAGCTGCAAACCCAACCCATCTAATGGGGACATTCTTAAGAAACAGTATAACATTCCCAGACTAGGGGGATCAGAGCTGTCATTAATTAATTTTAACTAGAGTTATGTCCCAATTAAAACTCTAAATCAGAACAAATCCAAACTCGGGGGAGTCTCAGCTCTGAATTCTCTGATTCAGATCAATCTGTCAGTCTACAATGGCATATGTTTTACTAGTATCAAAGATTTAAAAATATTACGTAGTAATGTGGACAGATCAAATCACTGCTAAAATGCAGAAGGTTAACAGAAGGTTAGTACCTCTGAGCAAACTTGAGAAGATCCCTAACTTATAAAAGAGAGATACTTTATCAGTTTTAAAAATCTTATTTTTTAACTAGCTCTGCTGTTTGTTTTAGTATCTGCCAGGTTGCTGGACGCTAAAATATGCTATAACTTATCCCTCCTTTGTCAGAACCAGGACCTTTCTAAATTCCTTTGATAGCTAACTGTGTGATGCACTACTATGACATTATTCAACTGATCTCCCAATTATGAAAATATAAATGTCTTTATTAGCTTTTCCAGTTAGCATTGCCAATTCTGTAGTATGCCAGGCAACACTGTTAGTGTACGTGGCTGACGACACCAGGCCCATCTTGTGTAGCCATATTATTCATTTGCTCATTTAGGCTTAAAGCTAGAAATAGGTTGGCACTAGCTTTACCAAACTGGCCTCTGCAGAAGCTCCCTTTCTCTGAGCGCTATAGAGAGTAAAAGGAAAGACAGAAAGAAAGACTTATAGCAAACCACTTCGGAGCAGGCAAAAAAATCAACTGGGTTACATCACATTAATTGCACTTCTTTAATTTATGCATGTGTGCATGTTAAATCCAGAAATAAAATTGTTCGTCTTACTGAACTCCGCAATGACTTCAGAAACTGACAGGACTTTCACTGACCCAAGTAATGTAGCTATGTGGTAGAGAAATTCGCATACCAGAAAGGCCAGAGGTGGAGAAGGTCACAACAGAGCTGGGTATTATTCTATGGGTATTGTATAGCAGGCAGCAGTGGTGATAACGCGTTATAATTAAGCAGAGTTTTGCTACTATTCAGAACAGGATTTTAAACAAGGAAGCCACTGTTCTAAAAAGGCAAAAACTGTCATCCTAATAGACTGAAAATACAGTACAGGAGATATTAGTTTGAACTGTTCTTTCATTTCTTCCCCCACACTTTCCAGTCATGTCACATCATGTCATCTCTCTCTCTCTCTCCTCTACATAATTCATTTCTTTCGTTCAGTCAGTCAATCTCGTCTTAAAATAACATTCTGGTTTAGTTTGAAATCCAGATTAGAGTTGCAACTGCCAGTCCACTGTTTCGGTGCCCTAGCTGACTCAGAGGCAGTTGCCTCTCTTTCAGAAAAACAGGAGCGGTAATGATGGTGTCCAAGATGGTCAATATTCGTATTAATGAAATATACTGTAATAAGCAAGTTCACTAGCTGAAAAGGCAGAAGGGTTATAAGACCCTGAATTGGGATGTGTATAATTAAGGAATGATCCAGAACTGTACAATAATGACATTATAGGTTAATTTAACAGAAGCAATATTTAGAATAAGCATATACCTTTACGATTTCCTATAGCACACAGTCCATGCAGGGAGGCCAGTGCTACAACTAGGAAGTGACAAATACTAAAACAAGGTTGGGAGTAAGAGAGAGACTGGAAAGTTTTATTAGCAACCATAATATTGGGGCTAACTCGGTGCTGATTTACACTCAGTGCAATACCACTGAAGTTTAGTTTTACCTTTTTCCCCACTAGGAATTCAGTCCTCCTTTCACTGGAGGAAATTTTGTTACAAGCTTCAGGCAGAACAGGATTCAGTTCTAGATAATAAAGAAATCTATCCAGACTGTGCAGCTACACGTAAGGTTTGGTCGAGAGAGAGTGCCAAAGATGTTTACATCTAAAAAAGAACTGGATCTGATAAGAATATCAAGTAGTGCCATACTGAGTCAGACCAATGGTCGATCTAGACCAGTATCCTATTGCTTACAGTGGCAGAAGTAGATGCATATCAGCTTGGCATATCCAGAGTGATCCATCCCTTGTATCCACCATCATTGATTTCAAGATGACAAAGGAAATCTCTTGGACTCAGCTAACAGCAAGTAATTCTCTAAAATCTAACAGCACCACTAGGATCATTAGCAACTACACTATCTGGTAATTCTCATTAATATTACTCCTATCTCCTAGAAAAGAAATAAAACTAAACTTTTGTATTAGTATATATTAGATTACCTGCAGCAACTCTTCACTCAGTCAGCTGCAGTCAAGAACACAGTAATAAATCAAACGTTATTAAGTAAACTTTTGTTTCAAATAAATCCTCATGTCACATCCCCACATCACACTAATTATGGCATCAACAACTGTTACATTCTTTTAAAACCTTGGCATCAAACTTTGCCGGTTTCCCCGTAACTTCTTTCACTCACCATGTCCCAAGACTGTCAGGTTACTGCAGTAACCTAGACCTCTGGCTAAGTCCATTAGGCTTGCCACTTCCACATCATACATGAGAGTTCAGTAAGACACAAATCTTTCAGCTTTTACCCCTTACGGGCTCAACTCAAGTATTTCATCTTTTCCGTGTCAGCAGGAGTCACCACACCCCCTTTCAGGTTTACAGCATCAAGGGTCGCAGTCTTCCTGTTCATAACAGACGGCTATGGCCTCTCACAGGATTGTAGCCTACAGGGAACTCACATGCACCTTCTCCAATAGATTCCTGGCCCAAACACTCCCACGCTACCCTGTTTTCTTCCCAGCACTTCTTCCTATACCCCCAGCTGTCCTGCTATGCTTCTGTACAAAGCACAGACTCCCTTGTCTGCTCTCCCTAGTCCCTCTGTTCAGACCTCCTGACCGAATTAGATGCTGCTGTTTTCCCTTCAGTTCTGTTCTTAGTCACCTGGGCCCAGAGTTACACCAAGATCAGTGGGAGTTGGGCACCTAAATGCCTTTTTGAATATAAGCCCTAACTATTTGTCATTCATCAGTCCCACCTGGAGTAGCAAGCTCACTCTGGCATAGCTGAGACTTAGCATCTTAACGGGCCAGCCTACCATGTGACGTCTTATTTAATCATAAGGTTGTATTTCAAAAGAACATTGCTTTTGGTGCTGTTGGCAACACTGTTTTTCCCATCGTGGCTTCCAAAGTTGAATAGTTAAAGTTTACACCCTTCCTTGCACAGTGGTGAAAACAGTTGCAAGTGAAGGCTGCTGAGTTCATCTCTTTCAGAATCTGAACATATCTGAGTTTTTTTCCTTGGATATGAGAGACTTAAGCTGGAAACAGACATTGCCTTTGTGCCACCATAAAAGTTTTTATGGAGGCACACAGGCCAAGTGAACAGAGGTCCATACCCCTTGTTACACCACAGATGCCCCAAATTTGTGGCCACAACATAGTTGGCATTAACCTGAAGCTTTTTTGGGACAGACACCTGTTTGGTTTATGGCAGGAATTCCTGGGGTGTGCAGGACTGGGTCACTGAAGCTCCAAGAGTGCCTGCCTGGGTTTCCCTTTTTGAAGAGGTACAGGATCCGGTGCAGTGGCACAGAGTGTTATAGGGCCTGGTGTGGGTCCCAGAGCAGTGCAGAAGCACTAGGTGGCATGGATCCCAGCACTGTGCAGCAGCACAGGGCAGAGTAGGACCCAGCATGGTAGTACGGGGCAGCATGGGACCTGGGGAATCCCTGGGCCTGCCTTTGCACACAGGGAAACCCAGGGCTCCCCTGTTTGCAGAGGCATACCCCAAGTGTTGTCCTGCAGCATTGGACCCCTGGCAAAGATCTGACCCTGCAGGACAGTGAGGATGTACGTTTCATCCAATAAAGCAGATCAGCTGTGCCAGGACAACCCAGCATAGCTGATCTGCTTCATTTGGCAATGTCCCTTTATACCCATAGATGCATGAATCATTGGCTTCCTTTTGGGCAGTAACAAAGCTCCATGTCTTTTTTTGGGTGACTCCACCTGAACAGCTATTCAGTTGAATCATGCATGAGAAATAAGTTATTTTATTCTGATAAAGGAAGGGAGGGTATCCCAGGAAATTATAAATCATCCAGTGGTGGAATATCTTAAGATGCAGTATAAATATATCAAACAAGTTCAATCATATCTCCCATATTTTAACTGGGGACAGTGGGGATAGCTGCAGTGACAGGTGGGGGTGTAAGCGGAGGGGAAGGCAAGGTAGAAAACATGCCTCTGAGCAGGGAGTGGGGAAGGGGGATTCTTACCACTTTGTCCAAAACTACTGCTCCTGTGGCAGGGTATGCCCTCCCTGCTGGGGGGAGGAGTGGAGGGGAAGAGGGAGAGGAGGCTGGCAGCAAAGAGTGGAACTCCTGCAATTTCAGTTACTGCTCCTGCACCCCTCTTTGTAAAACCCTTGAACTGCTCCTGAGTATATTCATTTAGTTAAAGGAAACACAAGCAGAGAGGAAAAAAGAAACTAGAAAAGAAGAAAGAAAAAGCCTAAGAACACACAAGGAAAGGTGATAAAAATGGACTCTCTCACTTGAGAGTGAAGTTGTTTAGAGGCATTAGAATGCAAGCAACCAGCGCCATCTCTGAAGTTAGCTCCCCCCTAAGTCATCATCAGTAGTGGCAATAAGGGTAAGGCGGAGCAGCATCTATCTGATCTTCTCTGCTCTTTCCTGCCAGGGGTGGATATAAGGCACAGTTTTTAGAGTGCCGGTTAAGTAGAAGGGAGTAGTAATCTAAAAATCAGAGAACAAATATGGTCTTGGGCATGGGCGACTGGTGGCTCCTGCATCTGGGGGGCACCTGCAGAAGCTGGCAGTGAAGTCGGAGGCAGTGATGGGGCTGGCAAGCACCCGCAGAAGCTGCCAGTGGGATTGGCGGCGGGGACAGGGCTGGCGAGCACCCACAGAAGCTGCCAGTGGTGTTGGTGGGAGGGACAGGACTGGCAAGCACCCACAGAAACCACCGGCTGCATTGGCAGCAGAGGACGGCCTTGTCAGGGGGAGCATGTGCCCCCCAACCAGTCACCTATGGTCTTGGGGTTGAGAAGCTGGTCTAAGAGTCAGAAGATGTGGCTCAGGCCCCATTCTGCCTTGGACAAGCTAATTGGTTACTTTGTGACTTAATTCCCCATATTGAAAATAGGGATAATAATGCTCCCTTTATATGCTTGCCTGTTTAGAATGTAAGCTCTCTGGGGCAAGAACAGGCTTGCTAGCTATAGCAAGACAAGTAAGAGGGAGCTATCTCCCTGGCAAAAGAGATCCCAGAATTACCCAAGCTAGGCTTGTGGCTTCTCCTGTAACAACACCAACAAAAAACTGTAGCAGCAACTTCAGCAGTTGAATTTGCCCACCAGATAAAGGTCGTATTCTGTCCTCAGCACATTTACAGTGTGGCCGAAAAACTAATACTAAATAAAGTTGGAAAGTGCTTTCAAGCTGTGGTTTCCAACATTTTTGGCTAGAAATAGGCAGGGAGTGGGTAGAGGAAGGGGGGTTGACCCTATATGTAGTGGTGCAGGAAATAAAACCTAGCTAATTTAAAATATCTTTTTAATCACATAGTTGCCTTCCCTACATTAACACAAAGGCTTCTGAATGGGGAGATTCTGTTTCCCATAATAGTAATCTTTTTGCTATTAAATGCTCTTTTTCCCCTACTCTACTTCTGGCCTAAATGAGTGATGTGGAGACACATGACTGGCTTGGTGAAATCAGGCACTTAGCAACACTAAGACCAGATGCCCACTGAATAGAATGCCAGCGAAAAACGCTGGCATCCTCCATGGTTTGGAAAGATGGCTGGATCTGATGATTCCATGGCAACCTGTTCTGCAGGAACTTAAAGATCACAGTCACGGTTCATGGAGTGGTGCACCCAATAGCAAAACCTAAGGATAATGTCTGATTAGCTGCAGCACATAGCCCAGCAATCAGTACTGCAGAACTGCTGTTGACTACAAGGAAACCTAGTTTGTTGGTCCCCATTTTAGCAATGATAATAATTACTCCCTGGTGTGTGCTGCTTCCTATCACACCTGTGAAAAATAAAGAGATTCTAATACATCGCTTATTTTAGAGGGAAGGTTTTTTGTGGGTGATCTCTCTTATTGGATCAACTGCACGGCTGCGGTAAAATTAGACAAGCTTTTGAATGCAAGCCATGCTTTAGATTACTCTATTAATTTTAACTCCTTCTGTATGAGGTTTTCAGCAGTTGCATCACAACACAGCACTACCTCCTCAGTAGGTTAATGTGATTGCATATGAACTCCAAGAAGTGTTGTCAAATTGCGCAATAACAAGATGAGTTTCACAATAAATGTTATTTTATTGAGAGTATCAACTCCTTCTGACAAGTGTTTATACAGCAACCTTACTTCTCAATTAAATACAAAGCAAAATTACTTACCAGTAACTAGACCTCTTCCCTCATGGGTTACTCCAAAGCAGCGTCTGGTCTTCCTGAAGGTGGTTCTTGGAGTTCTGTGAGAACAGAAACTGGATAACTGCTCACTAAATTCACTGTCTAGTCACTACACCCTGTAACTTTGGAAACCTCCAAGTTGGCATAAAGCTTGATAAAGGTGTGTATGGAACTCCAGGGAAACCTCTGAAATTGCTTGTAATCCAGTCAACTGTGAACCAAGAAACATACGAAATGCCACACTGGGTAGCACAGGTCTATCTATCCCAGTGTCCTCAGAGTCACCCTCAGTACCTTTAATGAATCCACCTTATCAATTTTGCAATGCACCCATCACCATACAAGATCCATTTAGACAGTCTTTGGGTGAAAATTCCTGTGCCTTTTGATTTTTCAGCAATGGCAACAAAAAGCTGTTGGATTTCTTGGAATTTTTAGTCCTGTGCTGGCAAAGGCACAAGGCTCTCCTTATGTCTAGTTATATGTAGTGATGCCTCATGTCTGAAGGAGTGAGATTTTGGAAAGAAATCTGGTAGGTGACTCTATAGTGAAATTCAATGACAAAGCTGGGTAGAAACATGGAATTGCTCTGCAAGAAGACCTTGTCCTGATAAAATTCAATATAGGGAAGATCTGCCATCAGAACCTGGATCTTGTGATCTTCACAAATAAGGTTTTCTTCACTGGACAGATGGTGTTGTGCAAGACTGCTAGTTATCCCATACTACCTGGCACAGCTGAAGCATGGCAAACTAACCAGTTCTGACGAGGTCCAGCACTACTGGGGTTTTTCCAGCAGTGCTGAAGTTCCTCAAAGGATGGCCTGACATTCTTTCTGGTGAGAGATCTGATCTCTCAGTTGGCCCTGAACCTAGTCCTCACTTCCCTGATGTGGCCATAATGGCAACTTTTTCATTGCTCCAAGTTTAAAACCTAGTCCTTTTCGCCAGGTAAGTCCACCTAGTACAGCCTTTCCTGCTATGGGTGAGAATGTCTCTGACAAGAGACAGATAGGCCTGCTATACCACTGAGAGCTGTCCAGTATCCTTGCTGTGAGATGGAAGATGTTGTTCTCCCATTCTGTGTGAGAAAGTCCAAGAGCAAAGTTAAAGTCCTGAGGCTCATCACTTAGAAAACCAGAACTACCTCAACCAGCTTAGGCCCATTGCTTGGAGTCCTACCACGCTAAGAACAGCATTTAAGGCAGTTAATGGTATAGAAAGGAAGACATATTAGCATTCAGTGAAGGGCCCCAGTCTGATAAAATATCCCATAAAGCAAAGTCCTTGATTTCTCTATTCCTAGTGCAGAAATGTCAGCTGAGGCTGTCTGCTTAGGTATTCTGAATGCTCCAGGATGGAGCAGCGCTCAGCCTCCCTTCACGTCTTGTGCCTCCTTGCTTGTTGATGCAAACCCTGTAGTAATATAATCTGTCCTAATTTGGATGTGAAGCTCCCAATATGATGTAGAAATATTTAGCAGGTGCTGTCCGTCAGGGAAATCAGGTGTACTAGGCAATGCCTGAGGTGGACCAGGGGTTGCAGAGGTAAGTTGTGGTTTAGAGCAACAGAGGGAAGATCCAAGTTACAAGCCAGAGGGCCAGAAGTCAGAAGCCAAGCACCAAGCCGAGAGACTAAGAAGGATCAGGGTTCAGGAAGCAAGCTGAGGTCAAGCCAGAGTTCAGACACCAAGGCAAGGGGTTTACCAGAACCAGAGGTCAGGAAACAAGCTGAGATCTAAGAGTCTAAAGCCCAAAGGGGTAGATATTAGGCCTGTGCGAAACGGCTAGTATTTGCTTCGGATTTGGACTCAGCCGATTCAGGGGACAGTGATTCGCTTTGGTGATTCGTATCACTGTCCCAAATCAGTTGGAATCAGCAGCTGAATCAGCAGGCCAGGCCCATCCCCCACCCACTCTCCCAGCCTGGCTGCTCCACCCGCCCCAGCTCCCGGCACTTTGGGGGGGAAAAAAAAGCCCTGATTCACTGGGTGCTGCCTGGTGGGCAGGCAATCCTTGCTGCCCCCCCCCACACTGCCCCACACTACATGGGGAGCTCTGCATGAGCCTCCCAAACCTGCCCTGCTCCCCCAGTCGTCCCCATGGGTGCCCCACCTGCTGCGGTTCCAGCCCTTCAAGAAAAAAAAATGAGAAAAACCCTGGACTCACTGTTCCTGCCAGTGGGAGGTGATCCCTGCTGCCCCAGCCGACATGGGGAGCTCTTTCATGATCCCCCTGAAGCCCTGAGGCTACTGCAGGAGTGGTGAGTCCTGGGGTTTTCTTGTTTTGTTTTTTTTTCTTAAAGGGCCAGAGCTGGGGCGGGCAGGGCAGCTGTGACATGGGGGGGGGGTCAGGGAGCTTGTGCATAGCCCCCCATGCAGCATAAGGCAGCAGGGATCACCACCACCACCCCTCCCAGCAGTGGGGGCTTTTTTTTAAAGCACCAGGAGCTAGGACAGGTGGGGAAGCCATGGGGGGGGGAACTGGGGGAGCAAGCAGGGGATGTGGCCTGGTAGAGGTCCCCCCATGGTCCCCTCTCCCCTCCTCCAGGCCCCTCTCCCCCTCCCCCTGCTTACCAGCTCCAAGTCTGAACCACTGAAACTTTCCAGATGTTTTCCAAAGATTTGGAGAGCTTCAAATGGATTCAGACCTTTTAATTGGTCCCCTGATTCTATTCAGATTCAGCCACCGAATCAGGCTGAATCTCCTCCGAATCAAATCAGCACCCAAAGCTTCGCATAGCCCTGGCAGCTATGCAATCGGGGTACCAGGGCAGGAACCAGGGAAGTCCCAGAGGCAGGAGCTACTCAAGGACTGAAACCAGTATGTTGTGCAGTATGGCCCAGGTACTGTAGGAATTTCTTAAAAGCTGACTTATAACCAATCAGGGGGAAAAGGCTGGGGCTCAGTTGGCCCTGCTTGGTGAGCTGAGTGCAGCTTACCTAGTTACACAGGTTGCAGTGCAGAAGCCTTACACTGTGGACATCCAAAGCTTCAGGATGTGTTCATATCCAATGATTCTTTAATGTAAAATGCATAAACAGTTCTGGGAGCTGGGCCCAGAACATAGGGATCCCCTCATGCACCTCAGGGGGTACTTTCATCACCAGTCAGGCTTACTCCCTCTCTGGCTCTGTGTATCTTGAATTCCCATCTACATAGCTTCATAAGGACTGGAAGTGGGTGACTGCCTCCTCCTCCCCCAACCTATTCTGTTGCCAGAGCAATCTCCTGGGAGACATGCTTTTGACCATGTTTAGGCTGAATCGGGTATCCCCCTCCTTGGCAAGTTGCTTTAACCACTAGAATGTTATATAAACAGGATTGTGGTTACTGGAATTTAAAATTGGAGGGGAGATCAAAAGCAACAAATACATGAAGGCCACATACTTTGGCTAACATAGCCAATCCCTGTGGAGCTGCCTATAATTTGAATACCAAAGCATTAGGTACTAAAGGTCAAGCCTAAAGTGCATTGGCAAAGCTATGTAGAGGCACATTGCACTATCTGAAGCATAGCCAGGACTGGAAGCTCTCATTTTAATGAACACTAGAATGTCACTAAATGCACTGAAAGCAGAAACCTAAATTGCAGCTGAGTGGAGTTACAATGGATGATTACAATACAGAGCAAACTATTTCTAGCAACAAAGGACATGAGCATATTAATTCATTCAGCTATTTGCATTGTGTATAATTTTTGCTTACACTTGCTGTCATGCACTGGAGTTAAAATTTACACTCTTATTGATGTGAGAAGATATTTTTATATATACTACTTTGTTAGCCATTTTGCTTCCTAATAATTAATCAAATCCCCAAACAGTATCATGTTGGGGAGTGTGGATTTATTTGTATTATTAAGATATTCTAACAGGGCATTTCTGTGTGATAACAGCTCTACTACAATATGGCCCTCTTGTTTTATGACAAGTTACAATTTTCTTGTAATGTTAGCTGCAGTTCATCTCAATAATTATGCTAAATTAAGTAGTCATGCACATATAGAAATAAACATTAAAATACATTAAAATAAAGTAAAGAACATAATTTAATCTCTCTAAACCTAAATAAAGTCAGAGCTGGGATTACTGTTCAGACCTTAATTTATCCAATCTGATTTAGATATAGAACCCCCACTTTCTTCATTCCTATTTCCTAGACCTGGAAGGGACCTCCTGAGTCATCAAGTCTCATCCTTGATGTCAAGGGCAACCACTTCTTATAAACTGATATGCTCCATCACACAATTAGTTACCTGCTCTTGTCCTGAAAGACCTAGTATAAGACTGTTCCAGAATCCCATGCCTTTGTTGGTTATAAACCTCCTTTTATTTCCAGCCTAAATTTATCCTTGGACAGTTGGTACCCATTTGTTCTTGTCCCCAAATTGTCCTTCTGCTTAAATACCTCTTCTTCCTTTCTGGTATCCATATCCTGTGAAGTACTGAGATAAGGCAATCATATCTCATCTTTGATTTTGCTAGATTGTACAAGTAAATCTCTCTTACAGTATGTCTACTCTGAGTCAGAGCAGTGACTAAGGTTAAAAGCAGTCATGCCTAGCTAGCTTTGAATGAGCTAGCTTGGATACCAGTCTGGCTGTGACAGCACACAGCTCAGTGCTGGCTAACCTTCTTTGCTTCTCAGGCAAGCTTCCCAGACATGAACTGGATCTGTGGTGTAGCTGATGCTTGAGATAGCTAGGACACATCTCTCTAAAATATTTAATTTGGATAGTGAGTACAGTTAATCGAGGCATTCCCTGGTAGCCATGAACTTGTTTTTATCTGTTCTTCTGTGCCTTTAATGCTAGCTGTGAGGTGAAGAAATACATGTGTTGTGGCTCACATACTCACAAGACTGAAGACTATAGGGATTTCATTAGAAACCTGTGGAATAGCCATGTTTATAGGCAGTGCCAAGAGGCATGGTACAAATGAGAACATCATTCTCACCTGCACAAAGATGCTTCCTCCTGCCCTGAACCAGGTTGTTAGATGATTCTGAGCAGTCCTTCAAGGGCTCCCAGCTTTGAGGGGCAGCATACTTTTTTGAGCTGATCTTGTCCTTTAGTGATACAGGATTGGGAATGGGTCAAGAAGAGGGAGTGGATGGAAATGGTAATCAGATGAGTCAAAAGAAACTACACGGCATAAGCACTGGTAAGACAGTGGTGACCATAACTAGGAACAAAGGAAGTGGGGGCAAGAGAAGTCAGGCAAAGAACACTTGCAGTCACAAGTGGTTATGTCTGAATCACAGACACAAGGAAAGGCTACGCAGGCTAAGGGCATGGTAGAATCTCTAAATGGGAGCAAGCTTTAATGTACCCAACTTCAAAAAGCAGGAGTTTCTCATAACTGTAAAGGAAAAGAATGTTTTAGTAACTGATGATGGCCTGCAGAGCCACATGGTATTTTTACAGCTCCAACAGATATGAGGTATTCTGTATTAGGTACTGCCATAGGTAGCGGGAGGTGAGGGATTCAGCCCCCACAAATGCAGGGCCTCATTCCTCCCCCAATGCAGAGCAGCAGTTATGGCTGTTGGGCAGCCCAGCCATAGGCTGCTGCAGCAGGGAGGGAGGGGCATGCACACTGAGATAACCTCCGAAGTCAGGATCGCAGCCAGCTCAGCAGGCAGGTAAGTTTCTTTCGATCTTCTTTCTTTATGACTGCCTGGTCTTGTCTGAGGCAGACTGAGACCCCCACAGTACAGGAGGGAGTGGGGTAGGGGCAGGGGTGAATGATTCACCCCTGCCCCATTCCCTGCTCCATTGTGGGGATTGTCCCACAATCTGGCCTGGCTGGGGCTCCATTCATGGTGACTGGGACCCTGGCTGGGCCAGGTCATGGGACAATCAGAGACTGGCAGCTCTTCCAGAGGCACGATGTGGCAGAGCCTGGGGTGGAGGGGAGTCACGTGGTCCCACAATCTTTGCATGGGGCAAAGGTGGGCTGCTGCTGCAGGCTGAGCTCTGCCTGCTTCCTGCCTTGCTGCCTTGAAAGCAGCATGGCATGGCACCATGTGCCTAGCTGCCCGGCCTGCCCAACAGCAGGACTCACGTGACACCACACTGCTTTCAAAGCAGCAAGCACAGAGGCAGGGAGCAGGCAGAGCCCAGGCTATACCTGCAGCCCACCCTTGCCCTGTGCAAAGATCAGGGGGCCACATGCTCCCCCCTTGGCTCCCCAGCATCGAGCCTCTAGAGGAGCCTGGGTTCTTCCCAGGGAAGATTCGGAGTTGGGTGAGGTGGGCATGGGAGTCCTGGGGGCTCTTCCCCCTCCAGCACAGTGGCGCAACCGAGGCTGGCCCCACTCCAGCCCTTGGTTCTGGGCCACCCACGGGTAGTATGGGGCTGGGGAAGCAGCCAGGGCTGGTGTGGGGTTGGGGGGCAGCGATTTCGTGGGGGCCGCCAGTGCCAGGCAACAACCCCAAGCACAGGGTAAGGGACGACTGCATGGGTGCAGCATGCCCCGGCCCCAAGCCCAGGCCCACTTCTGCTCCACCCCTCCCAATCCCTGCCTGGTTCCAGCCCCATGCCTTCCCCACTGCCCCCAGCTTTCTCATGGGGGGGCATGTGTGCAGTCACCCTCCCCCCCAAATCTTTTCTCCCTCTGCCTTATGCAGTTGTGAGCTAAGAGAGGACCCTATGGAGCATGGACGAAAACACATAAATTGGGATAAGGAATAGAGGAGGATGGTGGGGTCAGTGGATTAGAACCACTTCAGAAGGGACTGAGTTGGGATAATGACCTAAAGACTTGGTGGCAGGTCCCAACTGAGAGAAGCAAGTAAACAGTCAACAACAATAAAGGCAGCTAAAAGAAAAGAGAAATCATAAAAGGACAAGCGAGAAGCAGTACAGCAACAAGGTGGTCAACCTGATCCCTATTGCAAGGATATGTGAACATTTGGTTCTGAAACCCTGTTTTGAGTGTATGGAAAACAGCAATGTGGAACATACACTCCATCCTAAGTATGCACTGGAGCTGCATAAACTAAACATTTAAGTAAATCTTTCTACTGAACTGTTTATTCCAGAAACTTAGCCCTGTGCATAGGCTAGTCCACTATATGGACAAAATAAGTCATTGTCTAGGGCAGCAACATTGGAGGAGTGGCATTTCTAGAGCTGATGTAGTAGGGGAGGTTGTTCTGAGGAAGCAAGATAACTCTGGCTAGCCCCGTTTAGTCAAGCCTATTTAAGTCTGCATAAATATCACTGAGGGAATATTATTAAGTCTATGGGTTTGCCCATCTGTCATGGGGAGACTAATTTTGACATGCAGCACCTGTAATCCAATGGGGAAAATAAGAACCCTGCTCCACTTCTACATCTCAGATAGAGCTTCCTGGGATGGAGTTAGAAAAAAATATATTTTACTGGTAGATTGTTCATTTAGAGTTTTTTAATTGTCATACAGGTTTTTCAATATTGAAAGATGAAGTGCAGGACTTGGTTGTGAAATCAGTAGAGAACAAGGTTTATTATTCTATCTTAACAACAAAGAAGAGGACTTCCTCTGGGACTGATGGACTAAGAATTCTGTCTGAGATTAATTGCACCTTTCTCTCTGGTGCTTTTATGGACTTCAAGTTCCCTTGACTAGACACACATCAGGACATTATTTTCATGAAGGCCTTGATGTTTTGGCAAAATGGAATTTGGAAGATATGAGGGACTTATCATCCTCCGAATAATGACTGCAAAATTTTAGCTTCCATATTAGCCAAGAAGTTGGAGAAAATAGGCAGATACTCTTATGTAGTTTTTGGAAGTATTTGAAATAGAGCAGCAGGGAAAATAGGATGGCTAAATTTTGGTCTTGGATAAGTCCAAAACTTTCAGTATGTTGTGACTGGAAATTGAAATATTATATTCTCATATGGTTTCTTACCTGGCTACTCATCCTATAGGTTCACATGCCATGCATTTCATTAGAACAACGGTATCAAAGATACATGCCAGGCAGTGTTGGCTGCTGCTGCCCACCCAGAGCTTGCACGCTGGGCAGCCCAGAGGTGACAGTGGCAAACATGGCCCGGTGTGGCAAGTGGCGGGGCCGCAGCTGCTGTTGCCACACACAGCCCCGACAGGTGAGTGCGGAGCCAGCATGGGTCCCAGGCTGGCAGCAGGACTGGTTTACAAGGTGGTGCTAAGCGCAGGGTGGGGAAAAGCAGCCCCTCCCCGCTCCATGCCTGGTGCCTGATGGTATGCGCCTGCTCTGGACAGCCCTGCATGGGCTGCGAGTGGCTGCAGCATGGGACACTAGTCATGGGGCAAGGGAGAGGCCACTTTCCTCCGCACCGGGAAGGAGCCTGGGCAAAAGCTGTGTGAGGGGAAAAGCGGCCCCTCCGCCACCCCATGGCCTGTGCTCCCTGCTGCAGCCACTCGCAGCCCATGGGGCTGTCCAAAGCAGGCAAAGGCAGCCCCATGCGGGCTGTGAATGGCTGCAGCGTGGGGTGCCGGCCACGGGGCAGGCAAGGGACCACTTTCCCCCTGCCCATGCTCAGCTTTTCCCTGGGCCGCTTTTCCCTGGGCTTCTTCCCCGTCTGGGATCCTCCCTGCCCTCCCCCCCCCCCCTTCCCCCTTACCTGCGGTTCTGGCATGGGGCAGCCACATGGTCCCAGGCCAGAAGCCCCAGCTGGGGTTTCCAACTGGGGGGGGCTGGGCCGGGCAGGCACTGCTGTTGTGGGAGCCCACTGGGTGTCCCCTGGGTCCTACTGCCCTTTGTTACTGTCATTTTTTACAGGAACCAAGGGCAGATGAATATTAAATTTTCTAGATTTTTAAGGGGCCCTATGGGCCAAATAAAATGGGCTTGCAGGCCAGATCTGGCCCGCGGGCCATATTTTGCCCATCCCTAGTGTAAATGCTGACATGGCTAACTGGAGCCAGGTCGCCCCACACTGAAGTACCCTCATGCCTCAGAGCCATCTCTGCCACAGCATGTTGAGTTGGGTCAGAGCAGCCACAGGCTAGCAGGATGGCCCCCTGGGACCTCTGCCAGCCAGGGCTGGTCCAGCCCAGTTCAACATGCTGTGGTCTCAGGCGTACATTCAAACATTGCACCTAGCAGCAATAAACTCTGGCATGAGAAGCACCAGAGTTTATTGCTTCTAAGTAATTGCACGTGTAGACTCACCCTGCAATTCTTAACTTTCCTGGATTCTCCTAGTGGGAAGTGAAGGATAGTTTCTCAACCCTCACTTGAAAGGAAAGAAGTACCAAATGTTACTCAAGTGTTTATCAAGAGTCTGAAATACTGGCATTAACACAACCTCAAAAAAACAAACAAGGAGGTAAACACATTTTAGGCATAAAGTTAAAAAACTAAACTATTCAAGTATTTATACAATGGCCTGATTCTTCCAAGGTGCTAAGCACAGTCTATTGATTTTCCAAATCTTTTTAGGGTCCAATATGAGCTCCAATCACTATGGTTATCAAAGCTGCAGGAGGAAAAAGAGTACTCGATAATGTAAACTTGGACAGAGAGGGGGATATGTCTTACTCCTCCTTTACTAAGATGACTGTGTATTTTGTAGCCACATCTGATACCAAGCAGTTTACGCCAGCTACAGACTAGCATTTCAGGATCTCAGCTTCTACTTAAAAAAGTGTTTCCCTGGTGTGAAGTGAACTTATAAACACGAACTGGGTGACAACCAACTCATACAGTTATGCCTGTTTCAAGCACAGAGCTCTGTGCAATCCTAAAGGGACTCCATTTAGACAACAACTTGGGCATATCTACCCATTCATTAATGCATTTTAGCTAATGCACGTTATCTAGTACCTCCATTATGAAGTACTAGAAAAATACATATTAGCTTACTTCAGTGTGCATTAACAAAAAAGGACAGTTTTTTTGTGATGCCTTTATGCACATTAAAATAAAGCTTACGTGTATTAAAAACACGTGTAGATGTGCCCTGGGGTCTTTATTTTTTAGTGCATTGTATTCAGTGTTGCTGCTTACAGCCATGAAGTCCATTGTGTACTCTGAGCTCTTGCACAATTCCCTAAGTACATGGAGATTGCTAGAAACTTTCTGGTATCACCCTCCCATCATCCTCCCCCACCACTCTTGTTCCAACCTGCAGGGAATATGTACATTGCTACAATGCCTACAGATGTAGTATAGAGTCTGACACAGTGCCAACTCTTGTTCCAACCTGCAGGGAATATGCACTACACAATAGCTGACACAATAGCTCTAAAAGATGTATTTGCCTTTTCTCAAATAAGGCTCTGTCTATTCTCCCATATAAGATATCACAAAATTCACTCCTTGGCTGCAGTTAGGTCCCCAGAATTTTGCCTTTTTCCCTCTGTCTTGATGGAGCAATATCATAGGAGGCCCAGGAAGTCTAAGAAGTAACCTAATGTGGTAGGAGAGCAAAGTGGCAAATGCATCTCCAGAAATAATTACTGCAAAAAAATGTGGATAAATTTTACATCTAGCATCATTTCCATAACAACAATTCTCATATGATAACACTCTTTTAAAAATGAGCAAGGTCCAGCTCCATCCCTGATTAGGTACCTCTCTATTCAAGATGAAGGCTTAATGAGAAGCACTTGGACTAGGATCCTCAAGGTACTTAGGTCACAGAATCAGAGGAAAGTAGGGCTGGAAGAGACCTCACAAGATCATTTAGTCCAGTGTCTTGCTCAAGGCAGGTTCATCCCTGACTACACTCTCCCAGCCACGTATCTGTCTAACCTACTCCTAAAAAAATCTAAGGACAGAGACTCCACAGCTGCTCTAGACAACCTATTCCAATGCCTGACCACCTTCATAGACAGGAAGTTTCTTCTAATCTCCAACCAACATTTCTTCTCCTGTAGTCCATTGCTCCTAGTCCTGTCCCCACAGCCATAGAGGAAAGCCCCTAATCATTTTTGTTCCTCTGTGTTTGACTCTTTCCAATCTGTCCACATCCTTCCTGATGTGTGGGACCCAAAATTGGACATAATACTCTAAGTGAGGCCTCACTAGTGCTGAATAGAAGAAGAAGAATCACTTCCCTTGATTTGCAGCACTCCTGTTAACACAATCCAGTATAGTGTTGGCTGTTTTTGCAAAAAGAGCACGCTGTTGGCTCAAATTCAGTCTAATGTAACTGCCAGGTCCTTCTCTACAGTTGTTCCCATCTGTATGTTGCATGCAATTATTCTGTCTCGAGTGTAGGATTTTGCATTTGTCCTTGTTGAATCTCATCTAACTGATAGCACAGTTAGCACATTGCTACAATATATCCAGGTCATTCTGGATCCTAGCTCTACTCTCCAGAGTATCTGCAGCTCCACCCAACTTGGTGTTGTCCACAAATTTACTATGTGTATATTCAATCCTATCATCTAAAACATGAATGAAGATTTTAAACAATATCAGAACCAGGACAGACACAGGGGGAGCCCCACTTGATATCCCTGCCTAACTAGACATTGAGCCATTGATGATTACTAATGAGTATGATGATCCAACCACTTCTATATCTAACTTACAGTACTTTCATCTAGTCTGCATTTCCATAGATGAAGAGAATGTGAATGTCATGGAAGATAGTGTCAAAAGCCTTGCTGAAACCAAGGTATGTCATATCTATTGCTCTTCCCTGAATCCACACAGCTTCTTACCTTACCATAGAAAGAAATCAAGTTGGTCAGGCATGACTTGGTCCTGGTGAATCCATGCTGACTATTTCTAATCACCTTGTCCTCCTCTAGGTTCTTTAAAACAGATTCTTTGAGGACCTGCTCCATGATATTTCCACATATAAAGGCCAGGTTGACCGGGCTGTAATACTCCACATGCTCCTTCTTTCCTTTTCTACAAATAAACACTATTTTTTGCCTTTTTCCAATCATCTGGGATCTCGCCCATCCTCCACAAGTTCTCAGAGATGATCGCTAACGGCTCTGAAATGACCTCAACCAATTCGTTTACTACCCTTGGGTGCATCCCATCTGGCCCTGCTGAACTGAAAGCATCTAGCTTCTCTAGGGAATCTCTAAACTGTTCTTCTATTACTTTAGGCTGCCTGTCTCCTTTTCCTATCCATGCTAAAATTACATGCATCGTCTGGTAGCTGCCCCTATTTTTTTTTTTAAGGGCTGGAAGGGATCTCGGAAGATCATCGAGTCCAGCCCACCACCCAAAGGGCAGGAAGTCAGCTGGGGTCATAGGATCTCAGCAAGATAAGCATCCAATTTGCTCTTGAAGGTGTTCAATGTAGGTGCTTGAACCACCTCCCATGGCAGGCTGTTCCAGACCTTGGGGGCTCAGAGAGTAAAGAAATTCTTCCTTATGTTCAGCCTGAAACGGTCTTACAGTAGTTTATAACTGTTCAACCTCGTCATCCCCTCGGGAGCTTTGGTGAACAAATGTTCCCCCAGGTACTGGTGGTCACCCCTGATAAACTTATAAGTGGCCATCAGGTCACCGCTCAGCCTGCCCTTTTCCAGGCTAAAGAGCCCCATGGCTCTCAGTCTGTCGTCATAAGATCTGTTTTCCTGACCTCTGATCATGAGCGTGGCTCTTCTCTGGACTCTCTCAAGTGTTTTGTGAAGACCAAAGTAAAAAATGGAAATATTTTCACCTTCTCTGCATCATCTATAAGAAGATTGCCTTTTGCATTCTCTAAAGGATCTATAGTTTCTCTGGTCTTCCTCTTATTTGTAACATACTTGTAGAATCCCTATTTATTGTGCTACAGGGTGCCATTGACAAGTAATCCTGGTGTTCTGTCCCTGGCTGGCTCCACTCTCCACCCCATCCTGCTTACCTGCAACACCTTGATGTTGAATAATTTGGGAATGTTGCCTCATCCCAAATGGGTGGGGTGGACCCCAAGGCCAGTTGTCCCTACCTCCTTCTTGTCTGTGTCACTGCTGCTAGTTGGATTCTGGCCCCTTCCTGGGGCTTCTGCCTGGCTATCTGTAAGGTTCTTCCCTGTCCTAGGCAACAGATCTACTTATGACCTTTCTGGGTCTTGAACCTAGGTTCCCCAGGCCAAGGAATCCTCCTCTGAGCCAGGTCTGTGGGCTCTTAGCCTTCACTATCCTGGCAGGTCCCAGGCTTTGTAACAAGTGCTCCTGACCCCCTGAGCATCAGTTACAGCAGATGCTTTGGCTCTTTTCTATGCAGCCTTCACATTGCCCCTTATAGCTATGCCTGTTCTACTGGTTGTCCTTTTTTTATTAACTGTCCCGTCCTCTGGGCCACCAAAGTCCCCAGATGAAGTTCACCCTACTGAGCCCAACAGAGAACAATTTAAAAAACAATGAAAAATCATGCCACTCACTCAGCAGCAATCCCTGTGCATCGCAAGGTTTGGTTGGCTGGCTTCAGGGGTGGCTCCTCTCTCTTGAGTACCTTGAGTACCATCCCTCCTGCATTCCCTTGCTAGCAGCTGGAGATCTGCTTTTATAGCTCTAGGCCTTCCCCTTTTTGGTCACCTGACCCTGTTCATTCAGGTCCCCACAGAAGATCCTTGTTAACAGTATGCTGCCCTCTGAAGGACTGGGTCCACAGTTTGTCCTCAGCTGCAGCTCTTCACCCCCCCGGCTCTAAAAGTCCTTGCCTTAAAGGGACCTGTCCCTGTGGTCCTATCCCAGGTCCTCTCCCCAGGAACAGGAGCTACAGTTGCCTTTTATGTTTCCTATCAGCTGCATTTCAAATAGCCTCCTGGCCTTCCTAATTTTCTCTCTGCATGCTCATTCAATGCTTTTATATTCTTCTCTAGCACTATGACCAAGTTTCCACTTCTTATAGGATTCCTTTTTGAGTTCCAACTCATTGAAGAGATTGCTTTCTATTCCTATTACCAGGGCTGGACACAGGCATGGGCAAACTGGGATCGGGACCCGGTCAGAAAGGGGGCCCAAAAATGGTGAAAATAATGATTATTGTCATCATTATCTCTGGAAAAGGGGGTCCCAATACTAGAAGTTCACCCAGGGCACCAGGAGTCTAGGTTTGGTGCTACCTGTTGCACTTCCCAATTTTCAGTTGCATTAGGATGGGGATTGCTCCTGTCCCCTTAAGAGGGCCTCCTGAATACAGCTAGCTTTCCTGCACTCCTTTTCTCCTTCAGACTTGCCTCCCAGGGGATCTTGCCCACAAATTCCTTGAGTTTGTTAAAATTTGCTTTTCTGAAGTCTAGTGTCCTTATTTCATTGCTCTCCTTCCTTTCTCCCCTTAGGTTCTTGAACACTATCATTTTGTAGTCACTGTTACCCACCTTCCACCTCCTCATTCTCAACCCATTCCTCCCTGTTTGTGAGCTGTAAGTCAAGAAGAGCCTTTCCCCTAGTTAGCCTCTCTACCATCTGTATCAAAAAGTCATCCCTAACACTCCAAGAATTTGCTGCACACCTTGTGCATAGCTGTGTTAACCTCGCAGCAAGTGTCCAAATAATTGAAGGTTCCACATGAGAACCAAGTCCTGTGATTTGGAAGCAACCTTCAGTTGTTTAAAGAAGGCCTCATCTACCAGCTCCTGGGCTGGTAGCACATACCCATCATGACATCTCCTCTGCTGCTCTACCTTATCACTTTCACCCACAGGCTTTCACAACAGACCTACTTTCTAGTTCATATTGCACCACCAAACATGCATATCATGACATCTTGAATGAGACATGTCATCTTTCCATGACATCTTGAATGAGGCTTCATGGCAAGCAGCAGACCTCTCAAGCCAACTGGTCAGGCTGGTAGATGGCTATCTCCATGCCCCAAAGGAGAGAGTCACCAACCACCAACACACATTGCTTCCTCTTGACAGCAGTTAGTTCTCCCACTAACAGTACATGACTTGGAATCTTCTTTTACCTGAATGGGGTCTTTCTCATCAAATGTCAGAGCTTCATACCTGTTCTCCAGCTGGACAGCCATAGGTCCATAAAAGGACTGTTGTGTTTTGCCAGAGGTGACAAGCTGCTGGTTTCTACCTTTCAGAGTACCTGTGTCTTCTAATACCGTTTTTGGCTCTGCTTCTTTCATAATGTTGGAGGTCTCTTTGTGCACTGAGTCAATGAAGGCCTCATGCTCACAGATGCTCCTGAGCGTATCCCCCTCCTCTTACAGATCCCTTGCCTAATTCCTGGACTCCCTCCCCATTGCTACAATTCATCTGCTTTACTGGGGCAGGGTGCTCAGTTCTTGGTTTTCCCAGCCCCATGCCTTCTTGCACAGGTAGGTTTCATGGCCAGCTGCCTAAGGCTGCTAAACCCAGCCCAATGGAAGCCCAGGTCTGACTGGCTGCTGAACACGTGCCACCCCATACCCCTGCTGTCAGCTGCAGGGAGTGCAAAACCAGCAGAAAAACTCTTCCCAGCCCCAGCTTCTGAGAGGGGGTAGGCAGCTGGTAGGCTTCCCCTCCTCAGCTCAGGGCAGGATCTCAAAGTGGCACAGCCTCTTGCATTTCTCACTCCCATTCTTAGCCCCTTGTCTCCTGGCTGGGCCCCCTTCTCACCTTTGTGGGAGGTCATTGGTTTACCCTCCTTCTTTTGCCCTCCTTGTTTCCTTGTTGGGGGGGAGGGGGATGTCTCCGGGGCAGCCACATAGGCTTCCACTAACTTTACTCCGTCTTCTGAAGTGGTCAGGGCATGTCTCTGGACTCAACTTCATACCTTCCAGGTCCCATCTGAATTGTTCCATTACCATTTAGTTTATTATGTCTTCCTTCATTCTCTTGGCTAGGGCCAGCCATTTGTAAACCAAGTTTCTAAGATACTGAGCCAACTGTTTTGGTCAGAGTGCCATCTTAGCCTTCCTACCCCTAAATTTTTGGTGGTACCATTTTTCAGAGCTGTCCAAACACATCAAGATGGCCCTTTTCACCATTTTATAATACTTGGTTTCTTCCCAGTTCAGGGCCTGGAAGAAGCTAGGATGTCTCTAATTAGCAATGGCCCCAGCCTCAGGGCCCAGCTGGCCTGGTCTCAACTAGCCACGTCAAGGCCCTCTCAAAGATCTCAAGGAACTCTTCCTCAAGGATCATCATCTCTTGTCATGTTGTCAACAGAGAAACACCCAAGATGCTTAGGAGGCCCCTGCTCCTTGTCCATCTGATTTTGAATCACCCAGGCCAGTTGCTATAGTAGGATCTGTTGCCTGACAAAGAGAACTTTCTGATCCTCTGCCTGTTGGTTTTGCCATTTGTTTTGCCTTCTATTTGTTTTGCTGTCCATGCATTACCTGAGCCCATGCACTCGGACCTGGTGGGGTCTCCTCCTGTGGGGGTCCCAGGCCTGGGGCCTTCAGTCTGCATCCATCCCTTCTGCCCTTGGGTATCTGTGCTAGGAAAATGAACTCCCTGCCAGTTAACACATCTTCCCAGCCAATGCACCAAATGTGGCAGGACATTTGTGGGGGGAGGGGAAGGGGGCCCTTCTGCCCATCACAGTCTGTGCTGCTGCCCTAACAATCCACCCGGGTGTCCATTACAAATAAATAAATAAATAAATAAAAATCTCAACTTAAAGCTCTTCCTTTGCCTTGGGGACAGACAAGTGTTTTTACTCAAGGCTTTGCCCCGCAGGCCTGCTGTCTAAACAAACCAGGAACAAAAGGAAAATTGCAGTGAAACTTGCTCCCCTTCTGGGACTACTCACATTGTCCATCTAAGCCTTCTCTCCCTCAGGAAGGGACCATCCAGCCCTCTCAGTGATCAGGACCCTCTCTCTTCTTTTATTCCAGGCAATGCCCCACTTCAGTCATGTGGTCTACTCAGCTATACCTGGCCCTTCCTGACTCAAAAGGTCCTGGTCAAAGGGGGCCTTTCCAGCCTTTTTTCTTTATCCTTTCTAACAAAGACTCTCTGTTACGGGTGCTAGGAGCAGCTGCTACTGCCAGAGAAGGAGATTCCAACTGGAAAGGGACCCTGGAGAGAAAAAGCCCAAGGGTCAGTTCTCCAGATGACAGTGGGACAAACTGAATATGTCCCCAAAAACAATTAAAGTGTTTCAGCTTTTCCTCGTAAGGCTGAAAGGATTAGGAGAATTTAGTCTAGAGAAGACAAAACCAAGATGGGATTTGATAACAGTCTTCAACTATCTGAAAGGTGATTTAAAGAAGATGGAGAAGACTTTTCTTTGTGGGCACAGGGGACAGGCAACATTGTGTTTAAGACTGTATCTCTTTAAATGTCTACTAGCAAGAGACAAAAGGGATCATAATGTCTTCAGGTCAACAGCTGTCACAGTGAGCAGTGAACATCAAACACCAGCATCTTTACTTGGAAGGGCTGACTTAAATGCCTGGAGTTGGGGGTTTATAATGGCAACAGTAGCAGACCCTCACCTGCAGCTGTTCTGCTGAGAGCCATTCTAATAAACAGCATGTTTTTCTTTTCTTTTTCCAAAAGAGAAGAAGAAAAGGTTTCCCTAGAAACCATTTTCCTGGTAAATAAAGTCACTGTTCATAGTTAAATTCGCCTAATACTGCTGAAAATGCTTTAATAGCCATCAAAACATAATGAGCGGCTACATGCCTCTTACTGTAGCTATGGAAAGGAAATGGTTATAAAAAGGAAACATGATAAATACTAACAAAAAAAAAGGAAACCTGAAAGACTGACATTCTCTAAGACTTTTAGCTAGTTTACATCTCATACATTTTAAGAAACCTCCATCTAGACTAGCTACGACATTCAGGGAGGTTAAAGGGAGGTCATATAGTGTTAAAAATGGCCACCTGATCTAACTTATTTTGCCCAGGTGTGGATCTTACACTAGGTAGGTGGATGTACATGTGAACTGTACAGATGTTCAGGATAGTTAGAATGGTCTAAAAATGGCCAACCCAATCTCAGTTAAATCTACTTTTCAGGAACACTTAATTTAGATTGGGTTGGCCATTTTTAGATTGATCTAACTGTTCTGGACTTCTGGATCCCAGTGCAGCCCTAGGGCTAGGAAAGCTCAGCTGATAGCCTCAGCCTCAGGGCTGCACTTTTCCTAGTCCCCCCACACTGGGCACTGGGCTATTTTTAGCCCCCTGGTCCCACCCCCAGGTGAACAACAACCCCGCCCCACAAGCCACTCCTGATGCTGGTTTTACCAGCATTCATCAGTGCTGGGAGCTGAGCAAGTTGGGGTGGGGGGAGGGACAGGCAGGCAGGATGGGGGCCTTGGTTTACCAGGGGGTTGTTTATCTGGGGATGGAGGGGTTGGGGGGGACAAAAATAGCCCCTGGTCCCAGGGGGGTGGAGAAGAAAGCCTTACCACAGACCCTGAAAGACCCCCAGATCCTACCAAACCCTCCCAGACCCCAGCAATTTCCCTCCCCCCTGGCAGACCGTGCTGTCTCTCTGATCCCTTGCATGGACCCTGCCTGTGCTCCCAATCCCCCGGCAGATGCTGCCTGCCTCCTCAATCCCCCAATAGACCCCAGCTGCCCCCCTGATCCCGCCTGTCCCACAGATGCTGCCTGGCCCCGGATCTCCCCACAGACTCTGGCTCTACTTCGATCCCCCAACCCCTCCAAAGACCTTGCCTACCCCCCTGGGGCCTGCTTGCCCTTCAGCTTGCCCCCCCATTCCAATTTACCTTAGATCAGGTAACTTGATCTAACCTCCAACTTCCCCAGATGTCTGTATGTGCTCCTGGACGGCCCTGTTTTGTCACTTGCCTTTCACTATGTTAACTGGGCTTACTTCCCTTTTCCTCCAATTACATACTATCTCCATATGAAGCTTTTTCTTTTAGCACCCAGTAGGTCTTCCTATCCACAGTAACACAACCATGCTCAACATTTTGAACTCCATATTCTCCCCGGTGAAAGAGGGATTTCCCTGAGTTTTACTCTTTTTTTTCTTCCCCCACAGCCAGACATCTCTACAGAATCTCAAGCTCTTGCTCCTTGGTCCTACTCCCATTAAAGTCAGTAAAGTTTTGCTCCTGGCTTAAAGGGTAACAATCCTCTAATATTAGAGAATACACATTAAGTTCACTGGGAATCACAGAAATGACAATATATTTGTATTGGTTTAGCATGGTCTTTTTAAAATGGAGGAGCTTTATATGTGGCTAAATTAATTCTATGAGTTCAGTTATCCTAAATCAGTTACATCATGCTTTTGATATATTTTGATCTTCCAAAACAGAAATATTAGAAAAGATTAGATCCAGAATAGTTTCAGGACCATAAGTGGACGTTCTGTTTGATTTTTGCCCAACTTTGAGTCTGTGAAATTGGCCTAACATCCTTGTTCTGTTTACTTCCCTGTTTCTACCAACAGCATACTGAGGCTAACAGCAAGAGCGCACACAATTCAGAAGCATTCTTTAGCAATCAGGTTTTGCTGCACAGCCATTTTATGTATATCCTAAAAACAGCAAAGAGATTTTGGGAAGCAACCCCCCCCCAAAAAAACACAACTCCCTTCCCCCCCAACCCAACGACTTCTTAAACAGACCAAGATTCATAAATGACTTCTGTCATTCAATTTCTCCTCTTTAATTCTCTCTTCACATAAGAGGAAAAATATTATGTTCCATTCTGTAGTCCATTTTTGGAAGCATAGCAAGTGAAGCATTGAGGGACTATGACAGGTTGGTGAGTATAGGCCTAGGTGTAAATTAGAGTGACCCACACAAAGTTTCTCTAGTTTATGGTACCTTTGCCACCCCCAGAGCAACACAAGTCAAATTATATATCTATGCCAGCGGTTTTGCTAGTGTCATCATATTAGCTCAGTGATGTGATCAATTTATACCTGTTGGTCAACATGGCTATACCAGCCAAACCCTGTTGTGTATACTAGTGGCTCACAACCTTCTGGCCCTCCAGGCTGAATGAGTGGTGTGAGGTTGGTCCATGAGCCAGAAGCCACAACAGGGTCAGTGTGTGGGGTTGATTCATGGGCTGATCCTGCACTAGTACTGGCATGATTCAGCTATGCACCAGATATATCCAGGCACGCAGGATCAGACTATACACTGGCACGATCCAACATGCAGAGCCACATTATTCAGCCCATTAAGCTTCCCAAAAGTGCAGAAATTTGGCAGCAAGAGAGCAGCACTAACACTGCCACCAAATTTCCAGACTTTTGAGGAACCCAAGTGAGCTGGATGACACAGCTCTGCAGACAAGATCTGGTCCATGGATTAAATACTCATGGTATAGCCCAAACCCAAGAGTGCCAGGTGAAGCAATGACTTAATGTAGTGCCATATAGAATTATTTGTTTATTCCACCCACCTCCTCACCCATTTTAGGCTGTTTACTTAGGTAAAGGTATGCCTGTCTTAATTAAGGCAGAATGCAATGCTGCAGGTTATTATAAAACCTGTGATATAAAGCAGCAAGTAAACAAGCATACTGTACAGTACATCTATAATTATTACGCTCTGCTGAATAGTGTAGGTGAATTGGCTTTGCCACTCCCTGCATTTCTTCTCTGCCATTTCCCCATTTTCACTGTGGTGCAGTTGTTTAGGATGTAACAACATTGCCAGTCTCAACCTTAATTTTAAGGTGGTTACAAAAAAGGTTGAGAATTGGGAGAGAGAGTTACTGTGAAAGGATTTGCACACATGCTTTGGTGACACGATCTCTTTTTTTTTAAGTTTAGCAGACAGTTCAGACTATTTTTTAAAAACAGGACAAGATTTCAGTGTTATATTTTGTGATTAGCCATGATGACGTGGTTCAAAATCCCAGCTTTTATTTAAAGTGTTTAAAAATCCCACCAAAGTTAAAAAAATGTTAATACATGGTAGACAAGGGTTTGGGGAAGGAGCTGGTTCTTGGCCAACTATTCACTATTCTTTCTAAACTGAAATGATTTGCTCTCCGCAGTGGGAAGGGCTCTTAGGCTCCTGGATCAAATAACATATCATACCCATTCAGCAAAAAGCAAATAAAGGACTCACTTTCAGCTGTTGCTTCCAGTCAGGTGAAGAACTGTCTGCATTATACTGTTTGGCAGGTATATTATTATCTTCAATCTTCTCATTTCTCAAGTTATAGGTGATCTTTAAAACATGACTTAGGCATTTATAATCTGCTCCCACAGGACTCTCCTTTTCTCCCTATTTTTTATGATGGGCAAAAGGTGTGGGTATTTTGTACCTATTGAGACTGGCCAATTAGCAGTGAAAATGGCAGGTAGGCCTGGACTTCCAGATGGGTCTCTGGTAGGGTAGATGCATGAACTGCATAACATTATTAGGGAGGCCCCTCATACCTTTAGGTCTTAGAGGCTGTGAATAGACATAAGGATATGTAATTTGGACAATGGAAGAGGAAATTTATGACTTGGAAATGCATGTAACCATTTAATCTGTCCTATAATGGTATCAGCAGACTAAAGTACTTTATGGATCTCAAAGCCATTTTAAATCTGGATGAAACAATTTAAAATTACAGTAAAGCAGTGGACAGACAAAACAGTTACATCTAGTTCAACATTGTAAGCTGTGGTAAACTGGTGTAATTAAAAATTAGTTTAATTATTCCATCTGTCCATACCCCTAGTAACATGGGTCACTGGTTATGCTGCTCAAAAATGGAAGCTGTCTCACCCTACTGATTCCCCCACACTCTGAGAGAAGTTGTAAGACCAGTGATAGCCATTTGGATAATAGTTCTTCCCTTGCCTGCTTCTTATGCTAGAGAATGCTTTAGGAGCAAGTAGGCAACTGTTGATCCTTCTATGTGCATGAGAGGTTACCAGAACCTTTGACACATATGCTCAGGCAAGAGTATGGGGGAGTGGAGGCTGCCCACATTTTTCACCCTCCTTTAGAGCACTGAGACAGAATCCAAAGGCCAAACCAGGTCTGGAGCCTCAATGGCTATAGTTTTATATGTGCATCCAGGAATCAAACCTCAGTCTCCAACATGGCAGACAAGGAATCTATCACTGAACCACAAGAGTGGGTTAGGAACAAAAGAATTGGAGAACAGGTTTCTGAGGGCACTGACAGAAGTAATGCTTTGTTTTGAGATCAGGCCCCAAAAGTGGTCTACAATTGTGCCCTAGCAGAAGTGCATGGATGCAGAGTGCTTTAAAAGTGCCTGAAACTGCAATAAATTAGCTCTCATATAATGAGGGTTTAGATGAAGATGCTCCAGAACAGAGACCTTCATTAATTTCTGTCAGTCCCTGCATGAAGGATGGTGCTGTCTGCAGGATGGGAGGGAGATAAGGGAGGTAGATGGAGCTGTGGGCTGGGGTTTGCCCAGACTGCACTGGGGGAGGGGAGTGGATGGGAGCCCTCTACCTTGTGTGGGGGTTCCAATCCACCTGCCTCCCCTCCAGCATAGACTGGGAAAGCCCCAGTCCACAGCTCCCTCCCTCTCCCTTCTCCACCTCCCTTCATGCAGATAGCACTGGAGGTGGGCAGGAGGTTGGGTTAAGGGAGAGAGGCAGCAGACAGGCAGGTCCTCCTAGATTGGCTCCAAAGAGGAGCTCTATCCCCCACCCCCTGACCAAACAGCAAATATCTGTTGGGGGGGGTGGGGAGGTCACTGTAACTCATGGCACTCTCTGTGAAGTGCCATGAGTTACAGTGGGGGGGCTGTACATCTGTCAGCACCATGAGAATACAATGCAGTGCTTACTCTAGGTGAATTCTTCCTCCAGTGTCTTGTCTTACGCAGTCTTTAACTTCTTTGACCATCTAGTTACTGAGGTTTGGGAAGGAATTTTCTGAATTAATAAAATTTCAGGCTTGAGGGCTGGGTGGCACTTTCAGAACAAAGACTGATAAAAGGTACAATTTTACATTTGTTTCATTTTTTAACATAGCCTTCCAGTAGCTTTTAGGGTTTTCTTTATCTTCTACAGTTAAATAGATGGTAAATGAATTGATTAGCATAACAGTTTTTCTAAAGTAGATGAAACTCCTGTCATTTTTGGCGGGCCTCCAGAAACACCTTATACTGCTTACCTTTACGTTGGCATATTTGTGTGTGCGTGCACGTGCACACATATGTTTGTGTGCACGTGCATGTTAGCTCTGTTACTTCTGTGTTCAGGCTGCATGCCAGTTAAAGCCAAGCTGCCTTGACTAACAATTTCAGTTCATAGGATAGGTCCAACTCAGGAGGAACAAGAATACTCTACTCTTAGATTTTCAGTTTCACTGCCCTATTCTATACAACAGGTAACAGACAAAGAGATGGACCATAGCTTAGTCAGTTACCAAGAAACTACAAGTAAATTATAGCAAGTATGCTTCTGACACAAGGTAACTCCCTGGAATTCATTGCTTTTATCTTTAGGATAGGGAGGAATTCATTGTGTAATTGTCAAAGAACATAAATATCAGAGGAAAACAGTTATCTCCAGTAGTGCTGGGTGTGGAGCCTCTGAACAACCAATTTTTTTTACTTAAGTAGATATAAAAAAATTATATACGCAGCAGAATTTTATATGGGACAGTCACTCAATGGTAGTACGGATGCTAAAGTGCTTCTTAGCAGCAATTCATAAACATGCCACAAATTATTGTTTCATTACAAGTATGTTCTAGAAGACCACACTGCAGCTAACAGTTCCTGGGAAATGTTCAACTGTAGGCTTTAGGCAAGTGCTTTGATAGCAGGCTCCTCTGAATATGCAGAGGTGAATGGGAAGGAGGTAAAGAGACTCCCTCTCAAAAAAACAGTTTAAATATTATATGAATAATTCCTAACTTTTCTGATCAGCAACAGGCGGAACTGTTCTTACGGTATTCTTAAAACACAAAGCAAAGTGATTTACTTCTGCCAATTACCTATGAAGAAGTTGCATATCATCCTGTGGCTAGATTCAATTTGTGTTGTAGCACAGTATGTTATTGTTACAGCTCTCGCCCACCTGAACATTGTCTGTTACTTTTTCCACATAAATGGATATCAAAGCCTATCTGACCACACTTAAGATGCAACTCAGAAGCCTAGCACCTTTTTCCACAACTGCAATCTTGCAGCTATTCTGGTTTTACCATTACCTCATGGACATGTGACCAGCTTTGAAAGTGTTTCAAAAACTAACTGCTCCTTACTTTAGCTGGTACAAGACAAACATATATATGTATATACACATTCCCTCTCTCAGTTTCCTGACCACTGTTAAACACTCTTTGGGCTTAGATTAGGGTCCTTTGGGCTAAGTACAGACAGTCAAAAAGCCTGAGGCTGAAACAATTCAACCTTCACATCTTAGTCTAAACAGCCTAGATTGAACCAATAAGCAAGTGAACAGGCATTTACTTTTGATTCTGAAAATGCAGCCACATGCCTGCAGTAACCCAGGCCAAAAGCTGGGGGACACTAGAGCACACCTCCCTGCTTGTCTGGAGCAGATAGTTTGGGCCAAGGCTTGCCCACCTACCCTGAAAGGTGGGGTTTGCAAAGGAGGTACAAAGCATCATAGGATGCTGTGGGATTATGAGTTAACTTGAACCTGGAGGAGATCTAGGACAGAAGTTCAATAAACTGATTTAACCTAAATAAGTTAAATCTGATACTACATCCATCCAGGTTTACCTTAAACTGGTGTCAGCCATTTTGAAAATGGTTTATGTGCATGGAACTTCTGTTATCTTACAGATTTGAACCAGTTTCTAATCACTTATACTGGTTTAAGTGTAATTTTTGTCCCTAGCACTAGCAACAATGAAACAGCCTGTTTCTTATATCTATCTATTGATCAATCGATCAAGAGATTGATTGATAGATAGGTAATATTCCGCTTCCAGTTGCACAAATATAACATAATGGAGTAACTCCATGAAAGTGAAAGCCAGTTGGGTTTCATGTTCTGACAATAGAATATAAACTTATCATAGCTGCCAGGCCTGGTAATAAGGGTTGAGGGCATTTTGTCAAGACATTCAAGATGTTGAAGATGGACAAAACAGAGTCAAATTAAAGCTTTTCACTTGCCATAAAAACTTTTGCTCTGACTTTTTCTTGCTCTTGTGGCTTTAAAACAATCTTTGAGGGAACAGGAGAAAGATTTTTTTTTCCCTGACAAATTCTTACAGGTGCGAATTTAGACAGCTGTAGAATAAGGTCTTTGTTAAGAAGTTTAAATCAACATAGCTCTGGCTAATGAGCAACAGTTAGGAGGTATAATGATTACTTAGCTAACCATTTCTTGTGAGGCTCACTCGCCTGCTAGGATGATTTGCTACAACATAAACCCATAGTGGAGAGAGCTAACTTGGGGACAATTACAATGAATCATGTGATTTCTACAAACAATTTACTCAGTGGGAAAATCTCTATCTTGCAAGTACCATTCTTTCACTGAGCCTTGTTTTATTTTTCTTTGCCACAGTAGGGACAATTTTTTCCTCTCAATTACACTGGTGAAACCCTGCTGGTGTAAATAAAGTGATTTGGCCCGATGAGAGGAAATAGATGTTATCATTCTTAAACCCAGAAAGAGACTCCATGTACTGATTAAACTTTTTTCCCTCTCTTCCCTTGTACAATTTAGTTTTTAAAGGTTGTAAAGTTTAGCGTTTAAAAGTTTTTAAATGTTCAAAACACCATGTGTGGAGACTGCCCATGGACTATGTAGAAAGAGAAGTAGTAAACTAATTTAGTTGAATTAATGCAGGATTATGATTGTGTGAATACCTGATTTTTCAGTTCACCAATCAAATAGAAAAAAATGTGTAGATCAAATTGAATTTAATAATTTTTTTTCTCACTGGAATGAAAAACAGGAAAA
Source organism: Crocodylus siamensis (assembly GCF_052110815.1). Taxonomy (NCBI): domain Eukaryota; kingdom Metazoa; phylum Chordata; order Crocodylia; family Crocodylidae; genus Crocodylus; species Crocodylus siamensis. The sequence goes on along the minus strand of NC_143399.1, from coordinate 154,518,179 downwards.
TGTCATTCAGCACAAAGCAGCTTGTACAAGCCCAAATGGAACATTTGGGGCACTTAGAACAAAGACAAGGGAAACAAAGGGCTAAAGTCACAAATGAGGAAGAAGATGTAGTCTCCCATTTTATTCTCTAGCTCAGCAGCTAGTATATTCACCCAGGATGTGCCTTTGTTTAACTCCGAGGTGTTAGAAGCAGTTTTTGCATCCTGGCAGCAGCAGCCATCTATCTTGCATCCCCTCGAAGTCAGTGCCTGGAACTAGTGCCCCACTCACCCATCCCTAGTTACACTACTGGTCTAATCATTGCATTTTATGGGATCCCAGGGTTGTAGGGTTCTCAAGCTCTCTTACTCCTGCAATTGTACTAAATTGTATAAATAACTAAATGTTAATGCAGGGACTTGAATCCAGTTGTCCACCTCCCAAGGAAGCAGCTAAAATACCAGGCTAAAAATCATTCCTACTCCCTGTTTCAGTGTCTATTTAAGTTTTATACAAATGGTGACAAAGCTCCAAGAGAATAAACTGACTGGCTGTGTCTACATGAGCCACTTTACTGCTCAGTAGACTAATCTATCACACAGAAAAAAATCACCATATAACTATACACAGCAGCTACTGTGCAGTAAATTAGTTAACTGTGTAGTTAGCTAGTACCTGTAAATACAGGTACTAGATTAACTGTGCATTAGTGCTTGTGTAGATGGTGACCAAGACCAAATTTGCTTCTGGTCAGTCACACCAGCAGGGGGCCTGAGCCTGGTGCTGCTCAGTTCCTGGCTGCCTCCCAGAAGCCAATCAGAACTGGGATGGGGTTGCCCTCTCCCTCCCTCCTCCCCCCATCCCAGTACTGTATGGCTCCCAGCTCCCCACAGGAGCCAGGAGCTGAGCAGCACAGAGACTGGGGAGCCCTCTGCTTCCTCGCTGAGCTGGGAGCTAACTGGCAGCCGGCCTGCTTGCAGGGCAGCTGCCAGCAAGCTCCCAGCTGGGTGGAAAATCCCTGCCCAGCCTCAAGCTGGCTCAGAGCTTTCTCACTGGTGGAGCAGCTAGCAGCAAGCCCTCAGCTGGGCAGGGAATCTCTACCCAGCAGGGGGCTGGCTGGGAGCTATCCTGCCAGTGGAGCAGCTGGCAGTGAGTTCCTGGATTTCCTGCCCAGCCAGGGACTCACCTGCCAATTGGGGCAGGAAGCTGGGAAACACATGCCCTGGGAATGGAACAGCCCCCCCTCCCCACTGCCCCTAGAGGCCACGCCTGACCCTAGTGCCCCCTGCCAGCCTGGCACTGGCATCCAGGTGAGCCTAGAGCTCCCCCTGCCTGTTGTATGGGAGCAGAGCAGGGAAGAAATAGCTCTGACCTGAACAGTTCTGGTCGCTGGGGGGGAGGGAGGAGGGTGGAATTTGCTCCAGACAGGTGCACATATATACACGCTCCAAGGGAAAGCTTAGTGCACAGTATTTTACTGCAGAGTAAGCTTTCTGTGCATTAATGGCCCATGTATATGTGCCCACAAAGACCCAGCTCAGAATATTCTCTAGTCTAGTGTTTATGCCACTTGCAGTAGGAGACTTTAATTTAAACCCCTACTCAGACTCCAGCAAAGAATGGATTGGAATTTGGGTTTCTGACCTCTCAGATATATCCTAACCTCTCTCAATGACTCAGTATTTTATACATACTGAAAGAACCTAAGTAGGAGAGACTGGGCATGTCTACACATGCAATGAATGTGACTGAATAAACTCCAGTGCAATTTGAGACAAAGTAAACAAATCCCAATGTTACTTTCTACATACATGTTTAAGCTCAGTAATTTGCTCCATCATTGGATAGTACCTGCGCTGATGGGACTATCTGATGGTTCTGTAAATTAGTCTACACTAGCCCAATGGTCATGCTTTACTGTGCAGTAAATTAGTTTACTATGCAGTAAAGCACACATGTAGGCACACTCACTGAGAGCTTTCCTAAGAGGTGGGAAATGTGGTTCATGTCCCTTCAGGCATTGAACTGGAGTCTCCCACAGCCTGGATGACAGGCTGACAGGCTTTTGCATAGGCGATGTGTAGGGGAGACAGGGGAGGTACATGCCCCTCCCACACCCCCACAGATTGGCTGCTATTGAAGCCGCTGCCAGCTTCTGCAAGTGGTCTCTGCCTGCACCCCCACCTTTGCTGCCAATGCAGCCAGTGGTGGCTGCGGGAGCTCCCTGCTTGCCACTCCCTGCTGCCGACACTACTGGTGGCAGCTGCTGGTGGTCCCCACTCACCGCTCACTGCTGCAGACAGTGACACCGGTGGCTGCAGGCAGTCCCCGCTCACCGCCAGGGTGCCCCCCCAAATCTCAGCAGGCACCAGTCATTCATGGGCTCTTGGATATATAAAAAGCGATGGCAAATCCTCCACTTCCAGTTTTGAAAATCTACCAACTTTTTGGAGCTGAAGCCCTTTGACAAAGTTGACCAAATACATGTGTAGTTTCAGGCAGATGGAAATTAATTTTTTAGTGAACTTACTATCTCTCCCCCAGAAAAAAAAAAAAGATCAGGACACAGTTCTACTGATTGCTTTTGTTCCCTAGGCATAGTAATTTTTTTTCCCAGAATTGTCAGTTTTCTTCAAAGTCAACTTGAATTTTACAAAATCAGTACAGATCCTGGTATCTCACCTGATAAAAAAATTGCCATAGCCAAGGTTAAGTTCTCTCTCTTGAGCACTCATGAGACTGCTTTGTTTGGATTTACTTGCTAGCCTCTACATACTCATAGGCATCCTCCTCCCCTCTCTCTTTTTTCAGTTCTGTGAACATACAATAAAAAAATAAAGCTTTATTCTCCAAACTTGCAGGCTGGGAACTTGCTACTTTATTCATTTATATTCACAACTGGGATGGAGACAACTCCCATTTACTAAACAAATGGTAAATATGGCGTGCTCCACTTTATACTACCCAGCATAACTCAGCTGATCCCCTGTGGTCACTTTTCTATATGACTCCTTTGCTAATTTCGAATCCAGATCAGTGGTTCTCAACCTTTTTAGAGTCAAGGCACCCTTCAGAAATTACCGACTCTTAATTGTCACCCTTTTGTAATACAGAAAAATAATATAGCAATTCTTTTGTTGCAAAGAACTCAGAAAGACCACAACAGGTCAAATGTTTTTAACACTATGGATTCCTGTTTCAAATATATGGGTTTGTCTTGAAAATCATATTTGCACACCTAACAAAGCTAGCATTGTGTGGCTATTGCAGCAAGCTTGAAGGGATTCCAAGGCACCCTGGCTGAAATTCACTGGTCTAAATACAATCTTTTAAATGTACAAGGGCTCTCCTCTCTCATGGGGCAGTGCCTCTACAGCAGCTGGAGCCATCTCCAGGACCAACTTTTCCAGAATCTCCTGGTCTCTGGAAAATTAAAATTGCTAGCAGTGTTCTACACAAAAACCTTTTGGGTTGGTATAGACCCATGTGAGCATTCTCCGCAGTAAATTTCTTATTTTAATGTCATGTCCATATAGCACAATATAGACACATGCCTCTTCTCAGCATTTCTTGTTGGCTAGCTGAGGTTATCTCTATGTGGTATTAGCTTTTGAGGATCCTATTCTTGGGCACTTAACTCTCCCCAGGCATTGCACAAAGAGCCCAGAAGCCTAAATCAGGATTGTAGGTTCCAGTGGGCATGTCTACATATGCATTAATGCACCATGGTTACTGCACCTTAAGTTTAGTACTTGTATAATCAAGTACTAAATCAATGCACAGTAACTGGAGTTACTATGCAGTAGTGCTGGTAAATGCCTTATTAGTACTGCAGTAGCCTAAAAATACTGTACAGTAGCGTATTAATACAGTTTCTGCTGTGACATGCTACTGCACATTTAGTGTCTCATGTACGCTACCCTACCTAACCCAGTAAGCAGTTAGGTGTTGCAAAGTTACAACAGTCTTTTAAGGCCCTAATTTTTTACAAATGTTTACCACATACACACTTAGTTTCACCACGCATCTTTACCCTACAATAGCACTTGAAACCATCTGCAATAGCCACACTAGGGTGTGTAGTGTTGTCTTATGATATTTTGGAAGCAGTCTAAATTTTTCTACTTTTGTTTCTGAGGTTGTAATAAACCCCTTTAGCTTGGTTTTACTGAACAGATGATGCAGAATCAAAGATCTGGTTATATTTATCTATAATCTCAATTTTTAGGAGATGAGTTACTCAGTTTTTCAAACATGGCTGCCAATCTTCATGTTCTGTTTTAAATACCTCATTTTTCTCATAATTTGTAAAACTGGCAATGAGGAAAATAGAAGGGCAAAGGGACCACTGAGTACAACAAGATAACATGTTATTTATAGAATTGCAGGCAAGAAAATAACTGCTTTATTCATCTGTAGCTCAGCCAAGTGATGGGGTAGGAGGAACTCCTAATGGTTAAATGAGAAATATGGTAGAGAGTGAGCATAATAATCTAGGTAACCCAGTTAACCCTATGATGACCATTTTAAGGCACCTTTCTCTGGGCAGGCTCATGTCTTTGGTTTCTCTGGCACACTTCTGGGCAGAAGGTGTTCCAGATCCCACAATCTGGGGTCACACCCAGGAAAATCTAATATTTTTTTCCAGAGCCTCATTCACATAGGCACATAGTTTATTCCTTCAGGGATTCATGCCAGTTGAAGAACATAGACATAGATTTTGCAAAAGAATTTCTAAAAACTATCACTTTTTACTAGACACAGCACAAGAGACATAGATGGAGGCAAAATAAAAGAAATATCTATCTGTCCTTCCTTGTTCTAGAATACTTTATTTACTTGAAACTAAGATGACCCTGAATTTACTGGATGGGCCATCTTAATTAGACTCTGCACAAGCAAAAAAATTAATTCTGTAATATTTTTATAAACAGACCAACTGGCAAAACTATGGGAATACCAGTAAGTCATCAATTCAACATTAGCTTTAATTCAATTCAAACATTAATTTAGCTTAATCTATATTAGGTTCTGTCCAGAACCTGGTGAGTACTACACCTTTCTTAGATCCTACAACTTAGGACTGGTCACTCTCACATGAATCCTCACTCTTACACTCTTTACTGTTCTCATCTTCTCTTTCAACTGTTCTTATCTTCTCCCTCCTACAAAACATCGTCTTTAGTTTAATCCATGGCATTGGATATAAAATTCTTCCTGGAGCCTGTAATAATGGATTCTAAAGTTATCCTTCCCCAAGAAGTCAGAATCTATTGGCAAAGCAGTGCTATGGTTGGCTTCTTAGTCTTCCCACCAGGTGCAAGTGCGTGGTTCTCTGCCAAGAGCCAGTCTGAGTACTGACACCGTAAACAGTTCTTAAAGGGCTTATTCACTATGATATCCAGTACTTGGAGTCTATCACAATTCATTGACCTAATTTTTGCTTTCACATCTGGTCTTAAATGCCTTCTGGATGATTATAACACTAACATTCCAATTTTCTTTAGCAGGATTCCAGGTCTCCATTTCCACACAACAGCTAACCAGTCATTCATCAGTTCACTTGACATCTATCCTTGTTCCTGGCATCTAACCACTATTCCTGGTGGCATCTTTTATTTTGGCAGAGGTTTGTGTTTCAAAATTACATAGGATGGCGATTTTCTCCTATCTTCCAATACTGCTAACATCACAGTAATTCATGACTTTTCATTTCCCGTATTTCTCATAACTATGGATTTTGCACCTTTCTCTTGGATAGTGCCATTGCTCAGCGTGTCTCATCAGCCTTACCTGTCTGGCCCAGCAGGGCCAGGTACTCAAGAGTTTTGTGTAGCCCAATAATGTACTGCTAGAATTCTATAAAACTTTTTCACTGCAGTCTGATGGTAATTTTTGTGCAAGTGATGTTCTTCATCCCAGGGCTAAGCCACTACATTGCATCATTTACATACATCACTCACTACTTGCTTTGAATTTTTGAAGGGGAATATTGAATTCCTTCGCTATTTCTAATGCCTTGAGTCTAAGCACTTTGTGGGTGATTGTCATTCCCTTCTTTATTTTTTCTTGAACATACTTGAGAACTTAATTATTAATTTCTGGAAAGTGACTTTGTTTTGTACTCCCAAATGTTTTCTTTGTAGACTTAGCAGTCTCAAGTGTTTCCTTTTAATCATCTCCTCTGATACCCATTATACTTTCTTCCCACCTCACAATTATGTGTATTTTCAACATAATTTATAACCTTAATTTTAAAGTTTATATCATAGCTGTACCTTATGTCTTATGGTATCTTCACATTTGTACTGCTACTTCCTCTTTTTTTCTACATGGCCTGTCTTGGGGGTTTTCCTGCCACCTCTCATCCCACAGAATTCACCAGGGGTTTCTATGGTTTTAAATTTTGGCCAGTCAGTGTTGATCAGGGCCTGTAACCTGCTGCTTACCTTGCATTTCTCCAGGGTGCTCCCCTACCACCCTCCCCTCCATTGGGTGCTTTGCTGCCACTTGCCTCACCACTGTCAAGTGCCTCATTGTCTGCTGCTTACCTCGCCACCACTGACGGGAACCGGTCTGTGCTAGATCTTTCACTGGTGTGCTCATGCTGGATCCCTTGTCACTGCTTCTGCATCCCTTGTTGCATGCTGGATCCCTTAACAGCATGCACTTTCTGGTTCCCTTGTCATTGCTGCCAGGTTCCTCACCACTGCATGCTGTGTGCCTCACCTCACCTCACCTCCCTTGCCACCACTGCTGGGAGCCTTGCTATGTGCTGGATCCCTTGCTGCCACTGCTAGGAATCTCACTGCATACTGGATCCCTCCCTACTGCTGCCTGGAGCCTCGCCATGCATTGGGTCCTTTGCTGCATGCTGGATCCTTTGTCACTGCAGTCAGGTCAGCATGCAGCATGCAGGTTGCTTGGCTGGCCCCTGGGGGTCCCTCCTCCCTGTGTGCTGGCTGGCCCCTGCCTGGCTAGCCTCTCCTCACAGGATGCTGGGTGCCTAGCAACTAGGTGAGCAGGTCGCTGCCAGCTGCTGCCTGTTTGGTGGGTGCTAAGGCAACTCAGCATGCACTGGCTAGGATCCTTGCGTGCCGTTCTGGCCAGCATGAGCTGAGTTACTCTGAGTTGCTGCCCCAGTGGCAGGTGCTGGAGCAACCTGGCACACAGCAAGGGACCCAGCCAGGCTGCCAGTCTATGAAGAGTTGCTCCAGCACTGGCCGCTGGGGCAGCAGCTGAGTGACCCAGCATTTGCTGCCTGGAAACCTTATACACTATGGGGACAGTGCCTGGTCAACATCTGCCAGGTCCTTTTGAGCTGCATATGGGGTTTCCATCCAGACAGTGCCAAAGCAACTCAGCTCACACTGGCAGGCAGCAGCTTGGAGTGGCCCTGTACTGGCTGGCCAGGAACCCTGCCTGCTGAAGGGAGCTCAGGCAGTTTCTGCTTGCTGGCTATGTGCATTTTCTGGTTTCAGGTAAGTCATATGCAATCAAAAGAAGAGGCTTGATTTTCCCCATGTTGCATGAGAGGGAAAACGTTGTCTTATAATCAAGTAAATATGGGGTTTGGAATTTTGCTAAGTGTCTTTCTAGAGCTCCAAGTCCTCTCTGTGGAGCCATGCTCCTTTGGCTCATGGCTCCTCCTCCAAATCTCTGAATTTCGGGGATGTTTATTCCTACCACCATCAGGACCCCACCTAAACCTGTCTTCAGTTCTTCCCTCTCTCCAAGTAACTTTTTTTTGGTTTTGCCCTCTTTCTAGAGGAAATTCCACTGCTCCTTCCCTTGCAGACAAATTGGATCAAACTGGATCTCCTAGATTCCTGCCATCCCATTGTCCTACAGTTCTCATATTTAAATGGGAGAACTTTATACTAATGACTCTCCATTGCTCCTGATTTGCAAGCAATAAGGCACCGGCCCAGATGACAGATTTGTCATACCGGGTGAATGTACGCATTCATGAATGCACCTTAGTTATTGCACATTTAGTTCAGTATTTGCTTAATACAGTAGTAACTAAATGTGCAGTAACTAGAGTTACTGCACAGCAGCACCAGCACACGGTTATTTTGTGACGCCTACTGCACATTAGCCTAATAACACTGTGCAGTACCATTAGCATGGTTTTTAACCGCCATGCTACTGCACAGTGTTATTAGGCTAATGCACAGTAATCATCTCATGTAAATGCACCCACACAGAGGCATTTAATGATATACTAGTATAATGTAATAAATCATATTTCATAATTTGTATTTTTGTGTGTTCCCTAAATGATCAGATGCATATACTGTAGAATCATAGAGAAGTAGGGCTGGAAGGGACCTCCAGAAGTCATCTAGTTCAACTGACTGCCTGAGGCAGGATCATCCCTATTCAAATCATCCTATACAAATCCATAATCTAAACTTTTCATAAAAATACTGTCAACCTGGACACGACACAAGACATAATGCCCTAACCTGCAACAGATAAAGCAGGGGGACCACGGCAGTCAACATTCTTCTTCTATAAAAAATTGTTAATATACACTCAAGAGATCCCAGGTAGGGGGCCATAGTCTCTTCAACATAGGGAAGCAAAAACCTTCACAGTCTATACCAGTCTGACCATGGGGAAAAATTCCTTCCTGACTACAAGTATGGTGATTGGTATAATCCTGAGTGGAGGGCCAAGATCCTGTACCCAGGAACCTCTGGTTTTAGTCCCAGCAGGAGTACTGGCATACCCCAAGTACACCTGTATTCAGTCCATGTGCCTAATCAGTCAGTTACTTTATAAGTGCACTACAGGGCTCTGTCCACTGCAATAAGTCCACTGGCTAAAAAGCAGGGCTGTCAAAGTGTTAGTCATACCAGAAATCAGCAATAAAATTTTGTCCATATTTGGTCTGAATAGGAATGACTTGCATTCTAGTTACTTAATTATTACTCACACACTGGTGAAGGTATCTACAAACGTTAAGTACAGTATCTAGTCTTTAACATGTAAATTCCATCAGCATCTGTTGTTAACAGTAACTAGCTAGCATTTAGCACCATTTTTAGAAACGACTACAGTAAAAATATTTGTGCTGCTAATATTCTGTGTTTTCTTCAGAAGGTGATAGTACAATTTCTTTTTCTCAAAAGGAAGTAAAGGTGGTTGCAAAACTGTAGCAGAAATTGAAGCTGAAAGGCAAAGGCCATGATCTAGAGAAGTGGGCGTAATTATTGTAAAACAATGGAATAAGTCAGCCAAATGATCATGGAAGTTCTCTGTCTCATTGTTTCATAACATTATACAGAAACAGTTCGAAATTCTACCAAAGCATCTCCCTATTTATCTACTATCAAATCACCTCATCATCCCAACTCCTCCCTACCAAGTAATACCTTCATAGTCTTGCCTTACCTGAAATGGTATCTACTTTCTTCATGAATTTGCATCCTAAAATTCGAATAGCAATTCCTATTTTAGAGGAGCATTGCACATCGCCTACCAATCCACAGGAAGTGAACACATGGCACATTTGGCAAAATAGCTGTCAGGAAATAAAAGGAAAATTGAAATGTAAATCAGAGAGGGATATCACTGTTTTTCTGGTTCAGTAGTTTGGAACCTAGTAAAAATTCTAGCACCAAGAATTGCAGTAACTGGGTCAGTTTCCAAGATTAAGTTTCCATAAGACCAGAGCAGAAAAATGAAAGAAAGAACATTAAGAGCGCCTATACACATGGTCTAGATTCATGGGGAGGGGGCTCTCTTGGGAGCCACTCTAATTAAAATGCCACAGTGTCTTGTGTATTCAGCATCCTGTGTTTCAAAATGGTGGCAGAAGCGGTTTGATGAGCTTTAGTTAAAGCCCCCCCATGCCATTTTGAAACACAGGAACACTGAATACAGGAGAGGATGCGGCACTCTGGAGCATTTTAATCAGAACGCTCTAGTAGACTTGATTAATTGATTGAGTCTGCTCTGGCACGTTCTAATCAGAACGCATTGGAGCACATGTATAGGCACCCAAAAATATCAGATAAATTATTAACTCTTGTGAAATAAAGAAAAATATGCCAATAAATGCTAAAATAATAGAAAAAGAGTGGTCAAAAGAACTAACTTCTTCCTCCAAATTTTTGTGTTGGAGATGCAGAAACATCTACAGAAACAAATGGGTCAAAATAGGAACTTTGAGGGAAAGACTATAAAACCAAAGGAAACATAAAAAGTTCTAATATCTGCATCTCTGATACACCAGGCTGTAACCATTGGAGTTTATCTCCTAAAGAAAGAGTGGTGGATAACAAAAGAGTGACAACTCAGAAGCAACTACTTAAGAGCATACAAAGAGAAGCAGAGGGGGTATAGATGTCAATCATAGTGAGAAAACATAGGTATGACCAAGCTGTTGTTTCAAATAGTTCATCTCCACTGAAACGTCCTTTCTTAGTGGCCTGGAAATGGCATTTCCCAGGTAGGAGAGGCCTATATATAATGTAGATTAGGGTGAATACACCCTGGACTACCACAGTCAGTTAGGTAATAGCTTGGGGTAGAAGCTAATGGCTCTTAGCTGGAAAAATGGCAAGTTGAAGGCAGAGAAATATCTACTGTCTTTGCTCATCAGTGGCTCTCAGGCTTATCAAGTCTCCTCCACATACTATTTTAAGGGAGCTACTCTATGGAAACACTGATTTCATGCCAGGAAGTTGTTAGTTCCTCTCTAACAACAAAGAAAACCATGGAATTAAGTCACTGTATAAAAGTAAGAAAGCCCTAGTTTTGATAGATATTCCAGTGTCCCATCCAACACTGAAGTTTCTTTTATCTAGTTTCAGTGTTACCGGGACAATCCCTACCTGCCTGCTTATCCTCTGCCCACCTCCAAAAGATATGTTTTCTTTTGGACTTCAGTAATAATAAAGAGAGACACTCCAAACAAAAATCACAACAAGAGCTGTCCAAAGCTCTCTTGTTTCAATGGGGCCAGAATTTCATCCAGCATGTCTTCTTGAGAAGAAAAACTTACCAGACCTCACCAGTACACATCTACTTGGATATAGGAATGGAAGTGTTATGGTTTGGCATTATATACTGCTTTCTATACTTCAGAGATACACTCAAAGCCCAAATTTTCTATAATTTTTTTTTAAAAGTCTGGTTACAATGGAATACAGAATAGATGAAAAATACACTAATGCTTTTTGAAGACAAAAGTGTTTTATAAAAAAAAAGAAAATTTGGCAGGAAACATCTACAACCATGCAATTTCAGTATTATACAGGAGTATCATCATTAGCAGTATAATTGTCTTTTCAGTTTTTGTTTGGTCCTTGTACTGCCTCCCAGTGTTAATCTCCATATGACTTTTTCTGAATTCAAGTAAATAAAAGAAAAACAAGGCTCTAGATGTACACATTGAATTTATTTATTTCCTTGTGTAAATGCAACAAGACAATGAGATACGTAGTAGTATGTAGGGTCTGTGAAGTTGATTGTGAGCTATCTTACTGCTAGTATGGAAAAATGACGTTAAATGCTCTGGCTCTTTTTTAAGAAACTTGATAATAATCACGTCCAGAAGGAACATTTTTTCAACTGTCTTGATAAATTTTGTCATCACAAAGGCACCCTCAATTTTGTTAAATTCTGGCATACATTTTTCCATCATGGAGTAAATAGATCATGACATTCATGACTCTGCTCTTATTCATAGTTATTTTAGAAAAGCCATAAAGGATTATTTTAGTTATTTTTATGTGCAAATAAGCATTTTAACTTACTCTTTTGTGCTTTAATTTCTCTTTCTTCAGCTCCATCTTCTTTTGTGGTATGTCATCATCTCTCCTTCCTACTCATGTAGCATAACCAATACTTGAAGCAAAAGCAAGTGGCTTTGGCCAGTTTTATTTTTCTACTCCATAGTTACTCTGTCCTCCACAACTCACAGCAGAGTGAAACTTACCAAAATCAGTGGTCCATTTCACTTCGAAAGCTATAGCAAATGAGTGCTACTCGAGTAGAGTATGTGAATAATAGGTATTTGGTGTTTAGATAGTGGACTGGATTTTTAATGTATTCATTTCCTACTGAAAAAAAAATCCAAAAATATTTATTTTGGATTGAACAACCCACTTTGTGCAACATGACACAAAATAGTTTTCCAAGAGGAGCTTCCCTTATAAATTAAATTCAGGTGAAATTCTTTTAAAAAAAAATGTCATTTCAAAATTATATTTTCCATATTTTTAACTTTAACTTCCTCAAATTTTTATATTAATTTTTGGAGGGGATGAAACTATTCAATATATATTTGGTATCTTTAACCCAAATCTGAATTTTTTGCTAAATAAAATATCTGACCGCAAGTTTGGCCCATTTCTGTACCAGAGAAGCAACAGCAGGAGTAAGAATAGAATAAGCAGTGGTGAGAAAGTGGAGAATTTTAAGGAGTAAAAGATAGGTGACTTATATAGATCTTATGACAACTGGCATAAAAACATGTATCTTGTAGAGACAAGGTTCTGCTTAGTCTTTCTGCCAATTTAAGGAAACCTTTCTTTTTTTCTTTTTTTTTTAAGGAAAACAGTATCATAAGAGATATTCTGATTACAAAGAGTAAATAAATCCATTGCAAAAATTGTTCAACATAAGTAATTATACTCAGGCAGCTGTCACTTGGAGTATATGTCATTAGGATTCAGGAAGTGCCCTTCTCCATCTGAATACATGAGATTTCCATAGACGTGCAAACTCAACAAGAGCCAAGCTACATTATTAAGTTTCTTCAGCGACACAATTTATATTAAACAATTGCTGAGTCTGTCACCCCTCAAGTAGAATTTGCCTAATGGCACTTTTGCAAGTCTCCATCTGAGAAGAAATTGAATGCTGAGCTGCATTTCCTATGTTCAAAGTATGTAGGACTGGACCTCTTCTTAGGATGCATCAGTTCATATGATTCATAGAGTCATAGGGCTGGAAGGGGCCCCAGAGGATCATCGGGTCCAGCCCCCTGCATGAGCAAGAAAGACATCTGGGGTCAGGCAACCCCAGCCAGGTGACTGTCTAGTCTTCTCTTGAAGACCTCTAGGGTAGATGATTGCACCACCTCTAGGGGGAGCTTGTTCCCTAGTCTGGACACCTTAGTAGTGAAGAAGTTTTTCATAATGTGCAGCCTGAAACTATCTTCCAGGAGTCTGTGACCATTGCTTCTAGGTTTTTTCCCCAGGGCACCCTGGTGAACAGTTGTTCACAAAGCCCCTGATGTATGCCTCTGATATAGCAGTAAGCCGCAATCTTACTGCTGAGGTCCCCTCTCAGCCTTCTTTTCTTTAGGCTGAAGAGTCCAAGATCCCTCAGCCTCTCCTCTTATGGCTTTCCATGCAAGTCCCTGATCATGTGGGTGGCCCTTCTCTGGACCCTCTTGAGCTTTAGCATGTCCTTGTTCAAGCACAGTGCCCAGAACTGAGAGATAGTAAAATTATTCTAAGTTACAAAAAACCAGAAATGATCATGAGTACATCCTGGATGAGAAAAACTACCCTAAAGGGAATCATTTCCAAGCACCTGTGACTTTGAATGACCCTATCTCTGCCCTGCTTTCTGCAGATAGCATAATTCCAAATTGGCCTCCGAAGAATACTGGATGCTTTTCATAGGATCATAGGAAAGTAAGGCTGGAAAGGACCTCATAAGGATCATTCCTGACTAAAACATTCCAGCCAAGTGTCTGTCTAACCTGATCTTGAAAACTTCTAAAGATGGAGGTTCCACATCTTCCCTAGGTAGCCTGTTCAATTGCCTGACCACCCTCATAGTCAGAAAGTTCCTCCTAATCTCCAGCCTAAATTTCCCCTGCTACAACTTGAGGCTATTGCTCCTAGCCCTGTCCCCTAGAGCCCCAGAGAAAAGCCCATCTCCATCTTCTCTATAATCACTCTTTGTGTAGTTGAAGATTGTTACCAAATCTCCCTCAGTCTTCTCTTCTCTAGGTTATTTAACCATTGTTCTTTCAGCCTCTCCTCACAAGTCTCCCAGGCCTCTCATCATTTCTGTTGCTCTGCGCTGGACTCTTTACAAACTGTCCATGTTGCTTCTGAAGCATGGGGCCCAGAGGCAGATTCAAGGGGGTAGCAGTTGTACCTCCCTTTCATTCCTGGTCTACCCAAAGTTTAAAAGCAAGTGCTTGGCAGTAGTAACAGCATTTTTTGTGAGGCAATGGCGAGGGAGTCACTTGATTTCATGGCTCATTATAATTTACCTGATTTCTTCTAAACTCTTCATTCCACAACCCTCTCTCCATTCTTAATGGTCTTGATGCCCCACTAGCATCAATCTAGCCTTTCTTCTGCTGCACCTGATAATATATAGCTCCTATTCCACAGCTCTGTCGACCATATTTAACTCTAGCTAAAACGTTAACTCGGGTGAACATCAACTCAGGTATGGAAATAACTTTCAGTGAACCATTACACTGTCAACATGCTCTAGAAGGCTATATTTTATTTTATGAACCTGAAAGAGATGTAGATTTAATTCTAATGAAAACAGGATTAGAGAAACAACTTCTTTCATTATTTTGCCTAGTTTGTTCTGGGTTTTTTATACAGAATATATGACATATCAAATGAATAAACATTCCAATAAAGCAATACTTATTTTTACTTTGATCTTAAACTGAATAATATAACTCAAGTCCCCTTGCATATTAGCTGTCTAATTATGATCTAGTTTCTTAATGCATGGAGAATACTGTGTGTTGTGTTGCATTACATGTGATGGTGCACCACACCATCTACACCCCCCACTTCAAAATCCTAGATCCACCATGGTGGGGTCCAAAACTAGACACAGTATTCCAGGTGAGACCTCACCAGTGTTGAATAGAGCAGAAATTCAAATAGCTTGGAAGTCAACTCAGCTAAAATCAAGGTATTGATTTTTAGGAATGAAAGGAGGAAATTAGTTTCATTTTTACAGGAAAAGAAACTAGAGGTGATGTTGTCTTTTAAATACCTTGGAATGTACTTTAGAAAAAATCTAAGCTGGAATAAGTATATTGAAAATGTCAATACTAGAGCAAAATAAGCCTTGGGTAGGGTTTTACCCATCGGCAGAGGGAGAAAAAATTATTTGGGGGGGGGCTGAGTGTGTGTGCACATGTGCCACCCCTCCTAGGTAAGTCTGTGGGGGAAGGAGCAGGGGGAAGGGAAAGGGCCATGTGGGGTGGGGTGCAGTTCACCCCTGTGGCGAGGGAGGGAGTGGGGCAGAGTCAAGGGCAGGGGCTGGGGTGAGTGGGGCCCTGGCTGGGCTGGGGGGGTGGGACAATCATAGCCCAGGTGGCTTGTCCAAAGGCATGGGGGGCTTCTGACGCTGTGCACACCCCAGCGGAGGCCAGGGGCATGTGCCCCCCCTGATCTGTGCATGGGGTGGAGGTGGCTGCCACCGTGCACTGGGCTTTGCTTCCTGCTGTAGCTGCCCTAGAAGCAGCACGATGCCACATACCTGTTGCTGCTGCTGGGCAACCGGCAGCAGGATGCACGTGTTGTTGTGTGGCTCTTGGGGCAGTGGCAGCACCAGCAGGGAGCAAAGCCTGGGGCCTGACTACAGCTGGGGCCTCACTCACCCCAGTCCCTGCCCCACTCCCTCACTCACCACAGGGGTCTCAATCTGCACCCTCCCCTTCAGCTTCCCCAGTCCCTTCCCTTTCAGAGACTACATTGACACTTTCCTGCTGTGCTGGGCAGCCAGTAATCCAGACACCAGACTGTGATCCTGGCTGCATGTGTGGCCCTCCCCACTGCCCCCATTTGGGGGCAGGATGAGCCCCACTGGCCCAGACTTCTGTCACCTATGGTTTTACCTTTTTACAATAAGGCAGACAAAAAGAGCAGTTCTGGAGGCACTAAAAGTTTACAGATCCAAAGTGGAGTCCATTTTATTATACTGAGCAGTACTCTGGGGACAGCAGTACTTTATGGACATTCTTACCTATCACATAATAAAGTGATTATTATCATCAAAGTGATTATTATCAGTGCTGGCCCCAGCCTCCCTTACCCCACCCAGGGCAACTTGCTGCATGCCAAAGCGTGTGTGGCACGAGCATTCCCCGGGGACAAGCAGCGGAAGTACAGGGTGCATTGCTGCTACTTGTTCCCTGGGAACCAAACATCCACACACATCTGGATGTGCCCTTTAGGTGTATTTGCACTACTTGCACAAAGAATAAGGGCCAAAGTCAAATAGAATTGTCGTGCCTTGTTTTGATGCTTATTACATTAAATCTTTTTATATCATCATACACCATGTCCTCTTTTAACTTTGTGTAAACATGTAAAATGGATACTCTTATTATATGTTTTTAACAATATAATAAAGTATATAAATGTTATTTTACTATATATAATGTTATTGGTCATTTTACTTTTATTGTTTGGATGGCAGCTATAAATAAACTACTACTACTAACTCGTTAAAGCAAAACACTGAAATCCACAGGGGCCTCTTGAAATAGAGACAATTTTGTCAGCAAGAGATCAAAAAAAAAAAAAACCGGGGGTGCGGGGAGGGGAATTAAAGGAATCACAGGAGACTGGAAGGGATGGATTGGCTTTCATGAGGAAGGTGGGGGCAGTTTAGCTATGGGACCAATAAATGAACCAAAATCAGGGACAGCAACTGAATGGGAAGATTCCATAGTGAGAAGATAAGCCATAAATTACAGAAGAAGGATTCAGGTCAACTCATGCCCAAAGACCATTCCAGAGTAGTGAAGAAAGAGAGGCACGAAAATGCACAGTTTGCAAAGTATATGCCGTACCCATTGTATGTTCTTAGAGCTATAAACCAAAAGGTTCATACCTTTAGTTGTGAATTCCAGTGAAAGATTTGCTTCAACTACTGGTATATCATGAGGATCAATACTTGTCCAAGGGGACTCAGAGAGCTAAGGTTCCAGGTCTCCATGTCCATCAAGAGAAAAAAGCCAATTCAGTAAAAGCCATGAGAGCAAATAGTGCTGTAGTCTACAGGAACCTGAGAGCATATGAAGCTAGTGGACTGGGTTCTAACACAGCAGACTCTGGTGCATGCAAACAAAGGAAGTTTGACTGGATTTATGGCATCCAGTAATAAGCATTGACTTTAAATTTAACATTAGTAGCATTTTTATTTGCAGTTACTGATGGAGCAATGAGCTTTTGACAAATATAGGCAAGTATGATCTCCATACACGGTCACGCCACTCAGTAAATCTAGGAGGCCTGCCAGGTATGGTAATGTATGCAAAAGGTTGATGAAGTAGGATCATTTCTATCTCAGCTTCATAAAGAATATGTTGAATGGAGTAGATGCTAAAAGCTGACAGCAGTATTGGAAACAAAGGTAGAGAAAGTGGAATGATCCTACATGACATTGAAAAAAGAGAAAAATGAATGAGCATAAGACATAGATAAATAAAGGACGCCTGTGTATTTTGTTTGGCCAGATAGTGAAAGCCAAGAGGGAGCACAAGGAAGCAGTAAAATAAAAATCGCAGGTGGAATGGAACTTGCTTGGAAACCTATGCAACTCTCAAAGCAACAAGTACTGAAAAAAATTATTCTAATATTATACGTTACAATTAGAGGGCAATAAGATCCCTTGATCTCCAAACTCTGAAAACAAAGACAGACAGAAACCTTCTTTGGAATCAAGAGAAAGCGAAGCAGAGGAAGGGAAGAATAGACGTGGGAAAAGGAAATGACTCAGTCATCTCAACCTCATGTTCCCCTCTCTCCTTTACAGTTTTTATTTTTTCTCTCTTTTTTCCATTGTTTATCCTCCAAGTTGCTCACTTACACTTGCTCTTTTTCCATCTCTAATTCCTCTCTTCTATTATTTCCCTATTCTCCATCATTTTACTTTTCTCTTTTCTTTTCTCTCTCCTTTACCCCATTTCCACTACTTGAAATCATACAATAACCTTGCTTTCAAATTATTTGCCTTTGGTCTACCTGCATTGCCATGCTATACTGACTTTATTCAGCTTAATTGTTGAGCAATGAGCATATCTAGAGAAATCAGGGAATAAGTAATGCCCTACTAGGAATCCAGAGGTTGAAGTGTATAAATATCATATACTAGTATAAGTGACACTGTGAAAACAGATATTTGGGAAGAAGCCCAGTGAAATAAGAGGAAAAAGCCAGAAAAGAGCAATAACCAGAAAGGAAGTTATCTGGGCAAGAAAAAAAGGACATGATAAGTGTCAAGTAAATAAGCCTTTTGTTAATAAAAATGAATAAGGAAGTTACTGATATATTAACAAAATGAAAGGTTCTTGGTCAGATCTGGCATTTCCTCACAATCTGAAACAGCAAAATAGGCTTTTGTGGACAGAATTGAATATATCATCTCCTATTGCTGCCAATCTAAATAAGGAAGTGTGTTCACCTGACATGTCCCACGCTAAGGGAATGTGTCATATTATTAGTACTTGCTTAGTTTAAAAAGGGCAGATTGAGAATGTATTGTTTACATAGGATATTCAAAGAGTTTTGGGACAAAAATAGACTGAAGAAGCCAAGACAAAGTGATGACCAGGCCTGGATAGAACATAGCTGTGAACTTTCATACAGGAAAACCCCATGTTTTCATTTCTATGCTCTTTGCCACCGTTACACCTGTACAAAGCAAATATAAATCACTGTCAATTCAGAACAATAGTGAACTGCACCAGTGTAAATAATCAGGCATTTCAAAAAGGATCATGTTTTAATCCAAATACTTGTAATGTATTTAAAAATCTTTCATGTTTCAAATCCTTCCCTCCAACTACTTTTCTTTCCAAGAGGGTCTCTGGGGCAGGGGTAGTCACCCTATTGCCCATGAGCTGGATCCAGCCTGCAATGGAATGATTTGGTGGGTGGTGATTTAAAGGGGCAGCATCAAAAGTGGTGCTTTAAAGCCTCCTGCTCTGTGCCCTTTTAGCCAACTTTGCTGTTCCCAGTTGGTGTTCAGCATGGTTTTTTGTGGCACTTGGTAAGTGGAAAGGGGCACAGAGCAGGGAGGGAATGAGAGCAAAAGATGCTCAGCAGCAAGGGATTTTCAGTCCACGGTGGTAGCTGGGTTCCAAGCATCCAATCTGCTGGTCTAAAAGTTATCTGAACCTTTTCTCTAGGGTTGTGTATTTTTTAACACAACAAGAAGTACATGACTGTAAACTTCCAGCCTTTCTACCCAGGTAGAACTACTGAAGTAGATGGGAATTGTGCCTACATAAGAATGATGGGACTAAGTCCAAATGATCTCTTCCTAGTTCTTGGCACAGAAGGCTGGTTTTATATTTGGGAATTATGCATACTTGGCTTGTGGGGATTCATAATTTAACTTTATAAAAGCAAGCTTCTCAGTGATTCATGTTATTTGACTAAAGGAATCTGCATGCTTTAATCTTGCTTGTTACCAATTTGAGGAGATGGAGTTGGGGGTGTGTGTGGATGCATGAAACAAAATGGATTATGAATTTGAAAATTGCCAATTATGTTGCATCACACAGCTCAGAGCACTGGCACAATGATAAACCACAATCCAGATTTTTCAGCTTAAATGGCTTTACATTCAAGCAAGCAAATTAACCATAAAATAAGAGGGGGGGGGATACAAAATATCCCAAGAAAGAATAAACTGCAGATAATAAGCACCAATCTGGTGTTGAATGCAGCCCAAGATACCAATTGTTTTAAGTCACGACAAAGACAGCTGAATGCTCATCTTGTGGATATAGAGCATGGATGATTGCTTGCCATGAGTATCTTCTCTCACAAATAACAGTTTTTTCGCTCTTAATTTTCTGCTAAATTGGAAGCTAACTGCTTCCCACATTGTCATCGGAACACCTGCAGCTGTGCTGGATTTCTGCGCACCATTTCTTTTAGGTAAAACAGCACTCCACTTCCTTCAGCTCATCATTATGCTTATGTCTTCCTTTCATTGCGCTGCAGCACTAATGATTCAGGCAGGCTGGTCAGTCATTAAGTGACAAGCAAATGATACCATATGCAACGTGTGACTAATCGGTCTGAACAAATGAAATCACAGACTTGCTTTTCCCATCATTCATTTCACAAACAGTAGCAATGTGGTGCACAGCAGGTAGTTCAGTTAAAACCAGCCTTGTAAAACAAATTTCCTGCAGCCGTTTAAGTGTGCTGTGATAGATTTGATGCTTCAGCTAGTAGAGTGTGCCCAAGGGAATTAAGGGAGATTTGGGTGGAGGGAAAAGGGGAGGAGGAAAAAATGCTCAGTACATACATTACAGTAATTAAGGGTTTAGTATCTTATTGGTATGTTTCTTGTTTGTATGGACCTCAAAAATGACTATTGGATTAGCAAGCCCAAAACATACAGCATGGTGCTCATCAAAAAAGAATGAACTATACTTTAAATAAAGATCCCCCAAATACGAGTATTTGATATAGGTGTATAAAGGCAGATTTGGCTATCAAATTATTGCAGAGATTTGCTGGGCCTTACCAGGGATCTAATCAAAAATCTCTCAGTGCAAATACAGCCACACACATGCAACGTAGGACAGGATAATCCTGCCTCACTTGTGCACCCAAAATTCCCCTCCACTGCCTTTAATTACATGGGTTTTCTTAGCAAAGACTAAAACCAAATAAAGGCATTAAGATATTCATAGTTTTCTTTCACTTAAGCTGGGGCTTCAAGAAAATAATTCCATATATCTTAAGATCATACAATATCTTGTTCTGATTAGCCAGTTGATCTCTTCTACTGCTACCATAGCCATGGTCTAGGTGACAGCTGAAGATGGCTGGAATCTCATGACGAAGAGGGTGAG
The DNA here is from genome assembly GCF_052110815.1 of Crocodylus siamensis. Taxonomy (NCBI): domain Eukaryota; kingdom Metazoa; phylum Chordata; order Crocodylia; family Crocodylidae; genus Crocodylus; species Crocodylus siamensis. Next base: position 154,497,361 of record NC_143399.1, on the reverse strand, counting down.
AAGATTCATTTAGCTTGTTATGTTAAAAAAAATCCTATTGATATTTTTGAACATGGAAGTGGAAAAGACTTTCCCTCAGAGTAGCAGATTCTTTCCCCTTTTAGTGGGAGCTATTAGAATAAAAATCACTAGAAACTAGCCTCAGTAGATTTTTTAAAAGTAACCAAATGAGCCCAAATCCTCATTTATGTAGCACAAAAATCAAGATATAGAAAACAAAATTAAATCAAGAGACAAGGAGAAGAAAACTCTTTACTGCTTCTACACCAATGCTAGCAGACTGATAAGGAACAAGAATTGGAGTTCTTTTATGCAAATAAACTGAACCTAGCTGATATTACTGAAAACTGGTAGGAAGATATGAATGAGAAGAATGTTAAGGAATCAATGGTCATAACTTAGAAATGATCAAAAGGTTCAAAAGGAGAGTGCAAATATCCCTGAAAATGGCATCATCTGTTTCTCACAATGACAGAAGTGACAAGCAAATGAATCTGAATGCTTATTGATCAATAATCTATAAAATAAAACACGAAATTGGAGACCAGTTGTTATTTGCTACAAACCATGAAATTCCATCAGGAAACAGAAGCACCTATCTAAAATGTTTAAACAAATCCAAAGAAACACACAAGCACCTATCCTCTCATGTGGGACTTGTTCTGAGACGCATATGGTGGAGGTTTCATACTACCAGAACTAAAATGTTCATGAAATTTCTAAAAATTATAAATGAAATTTTCCTAACTCAAAGAGCACTGCATCCATAGCAAAAAGGATGATATACTAGACTTCACCTTGATCAAAGAATTAAAAGTTAGTAGTTGTTATGGGCAAGTGATCACGAGTTAAATATATTTAATATAGTTAAGTAGATATTACTTATATGTATAATGGGCAAATTTCACAAAACTAAAAATAATTATTTGCCAAATCTGAGAAGGAAAATTTAATCAGAGAAAAGAGAATGATATTGTGGAACTATTTAAGAACATCTAACTACAACTCCCAAAAGTCACAATAAAGAAAGAAGGCTATATTTGTTCAAAATCAACATGACTTAAAGGAGAAGTGAAAGAAGTTATAAAGAAAAATGAGAAGTTATATAAAAAAGAGAAGTTGAGATCAATGAATAAAAATAGAGAACATTGATACAGCAAGTAAAAAGACAAAAAGGTCAGCAGATTCAATTAGCTAAGAATAAAATGAGGAGCTTTTAAAATATATTAGGAATAGAAGTAATCTTAACTGTGGTTTTGGTCCATTATTAAATGAAAAAGTGTCATTGTAAAAATGCAGAAAAAATAACTATTTTTGTTTTTTATTTGAAAAATAAAAACAAATTATATATTCTCATCATATGTTGATAATGAAATCCTTCCAACAGTAACTGAGAAAGAAGGCTATTAAATAGTGGGTCCTCATACTAGAAAAATTTTAATCAACAAATTGAATGAAAGAGTTTTAAAAGCGCTGCCCAAGGAACTCTCTGAGTATTAAATGTTGATGTTCAATACATTTTGCTCCTGAAGTTCCATATGACTGAAATAAAGCTACTGTTGCACTAATACTTAAAAATGATGACCCGAATGGTAATAGGCTTCTTAGGCTGACATTACTCTCCAGCAAAATAATGGAATGGTTGATATGTAACTAGTATTATAATATTAAAGGAGTATAGTATTATTTAAGCCAATTAACACAGATTTATAGAAACTAGGTCCATTTTTTTAGTAAGAGGAAAAAATGCAAAGATGGAGGGAAATGCTAAATGAAATAAGAAAATAAGATTACAAATGTGCTTGATAAAAGCATTTGACTTGGTACTACAACATTTTTATTAAGAAACTAGAATGATTATGTCACCACTGAACACATTAAATGGATTAAAAACTGGCTAATGATAGATCTCAAATTGTAATATTGTTATTAAGGGGGTACATTTCTTGTAGGGTCCTAAAAAAATGGTTCTTGGTCCTATGCTATTTAACATTTTTATCACTGACTTGAAAGAAAAAGTCCATGCTGATAAAGTTTGCAGATGAAATGCACAATGGAGGAGTGGCACATATCAGTGAGAAGGTCACTGACACAGACAATCTGGATTGCTTGGAAAGCTGGGCACGAAAAGATAATATGCATTTCATTATAGACAAATGTAAGGTTTTATTGTTATTCCAGGAACATACATACATAAACACACAAGAACAAAGAATGTGGGCCATCCACACAAGAGGGGAGGGCAATATCCTAGAAAGCAGTAGCTCTGGAAAAACAGATCGAAGATCCTGATAATAATCAGCTGAATACAAGTTCCCAGTGAGATGTTGCAGCCAAAAGTGTTAATGTAATTTTGCATATGTCAAGAGGAATATAAAAAAAAATAAAGAGGATACATTGCCTCTGTATTTTTCATTTGTATGGCTGCTATGGGAGTACTGTGTTCTGTTACATTTAGAGTTTAAAAAAAAGGGTGTTGATAAATTGACTAGCGTTCAAAAAGAAAGCTAGGCAAATAAAGAGACCGGTCACTCTGGACTTCCTGGGACAGTCCCAAATTTCAGAGAAGTTTTGCTGCTGCCCCCAAGGACTCCCTGAAACAGGAATTCCACCTCAATATAAAGAGAAAAAAGGTCCTGAGCTCTCAGAAGGGCATGGTCACAGTGCTACACTAAGACAACTACGCTAACTGGAAGTGATATATACTACTACAGCTTCTAAAGATCTATGAAGTGTCTTGGAGTATATGACTTTGCTCCCAGAATGCTGGTCACTTTGTATGAGAATGATTAAAAGACTGGAAAGTATGCCTCCCAATCCAAGTCATACAGCTCTGTTTAACTGACAAAAAAAAGAGATGTTTAAGTACCTACATAAGGATCAAGGAATTGGTAACTGAAAGTTCTTTAATTCAGCAGACAATGGTCAAAGCCAGTCAAATTTAGACTCAAAACAAGATGCATAGTAAATTTTAAGTTTCGACAGTACTCAACACTGAATTGTAGTGAATTCTGGCACCTTCTAAATCAAAAGTGAATATTTTCCTAAATAACATGTTGTAGTTCAAAAAGAAATTTAAAGAATTTTTTATAACCTCTGTGATTCAGGAAGTCAGACGAGACGATCATAAAGGTTTCTTCTGGCCTCCTACCTTGATAGCAATAAATTAGTTCAGGGTGTATGAAGCAGCCATGACTCTTCTGAAGAAATTGAAATCCTTCTGCATTCAGTATTGTGGCTTTCAGTGTACCTGATGAAACCACTAAGATGCTGTAAGTACGTATCTTCTACTGGCTAATCGTGATGCTAGAATATGATTATTACACAAAATGTCTAAAACCATGCAGATAACATTCTTCTCGCTAATGTCACTTTCCACATGATACAGGGGAAAGTGACATGTTCATTAACGCACCTTACATACTGTGCTTAATAAAGTACTAACTAAATGCACAGTAACTACAGTTACTGCTCAGTAGTGCTGGCACACGGTTATTTTGTGATGCTTACTGTGCATTAGCCTAATAACTGTACAGCAGGCTATTAGCACATTTTTTAACCACTGTGCTACTGCGCAGTATTATTAAGCTAATGCGCAGTAAGCATCTTGTTTAAACGCGTCCAGGGAAACTTTCACACCCCTGAAGCACATAAAAAAGAAACACCTCAGCACATGAGATTATTAACTGAAAAGATAGTAAGTACAGAATATGTACCTTACTGAAGATGGAAGCTGAAAAGAGGGCAGAATGAGGGGTGGGAGTGAAGAGGCTGATGTGATCCTGCAACAGTAATCATTCTGGAAGAACACTTAACATATTCTAAACTTTAAGCACAGGGTCAGTTCCACACAAAATAGAGAGCTGCAGTTATTTAGCATATGTAAAAGTTAGGGCGTTTGTTTAGCTGCCTAAATACAGATTTAGTTAGCTGGGTTTGAAAGTGTTATTTGGTTTGAAAGTGTTATTTTATTTGCTTTGTTAATATGCTGTGGGATCTACACATGGTCCCGGACATAAGCTTTGCAAAGATGGTCTATAGAGAGCAAATGTGGCTCCTTCAAAATTTGTCTCCATTTTTACCGTTCAAAGTTGAAAGTAGTTGTACTAGGAAAGAAAAAAAATGTTTTGTCCATTTCTATTGCAGGTGTTGCGTCTGTAATATATTGTAAAAGTAGAAATTCAATCACATGGAATTTCCCCCTCATGTTGTTTCCTCTTTTATTAAAGTGCGTCACCATGTCCAAAAATACTGTGATTTCATAAGGGGTTGTTCCAAATACTGTTCAACACTATCATCTAGGCATCTATTTTTAAGTAATTCAAAGTAACTAAGCATGATGGAAAGTTGCCCATTATATTCTACCTGTTGCACTGCCTTGGGCTATGCAGAACTCTGGTACACTTGTATGGAAAATGGTATTACAGCTAACGGAAACAGAATGCTAAGCAAGTAAATAGGGACAAAAAAGGCATTTTAAAAAAAATCCTTACAGCAGACTGCTAACTTAAGATCAGTACTCAGATATTTCCAGGAGACTTTTGTTTCATTCCCTCTTTTCTTTTAAATACAAAGGGAAGATGCCCCCCATGGTGTGCAGTCAGACACTATCTTATTTGTATATACTTTTTGTGGTTTAATTACTCCCTTCATTTTTTTCCTTTGGTTACAGAAAAAGTCTCCAGATTTCTGTGTAATCTTTGTATCTATGCAGATTAGATTCAGAGACCAACAAAATTTGCATCAGCTACATAATTAAGTGCATAAAGAAGTCAGACACTTTTTTTTCAGTTAACAAATATATACAACATAATACATGTTAGGTTTCTGAGTTTTTAGTTTAAAGGAATACTTTTTGGGAAAGACCTGATGTAATCAATTATAATTCAAGCTAAAAGCCTCCAACATTTCATATGGCGGTTTTGCATTGTGCCTACAGTCCTCCCAGTTGCTTCAGTTGAAAACAAATAAGTAATACTAATTTTGTTTTTTTACAAGTACTTTTTTTCAAAATATGCTGGAAGAGGCAACAATAGCTTCTGTCCTGCAGAGCTTGCAGAACTAAAATAGAGAAAGAGAAAAATAGGACACAATGGAAAATCAGGAGCAAGGAATACCAAGTCACTTAATTTATTGTTGTTATGATGCACAGATTATAGGCATTATTGAAGATTTTGGGATCATAGAAAAGAAGGGCTGAAAGGGGCTTTATGAGGTCATCTAATACAGGCCCATGCCTAAAGCAGGATAATCCCTGAATAAATCAACCCAGCCAAATATCTGTCTAACCTGTTCCTGAAAACTTCCAAGAACTGAAATTCTACAACTTTGCTAGGTAGCCTGCTCCAATGCTTGACTACCCTCATAGTCAGTGTTCCTCCTAATCTCCAACCTAAATTTCCTCTCTGAAGTCCATTGCTACTAGTCCTTTCCCCTATGGCTACAGAAAAAAGCATTCTTTTATAATGCCCTTCAGATATTTAAAGATTATTAATGAATCCCCCCTCGGTCTTCTCTTCTCCCAACTAAATTAACTTAGTTCTTTCACCAAGCAAACGGTGGGGCCCCTGAGACCCATCTGTCAATCAGCAGCTGGAAGGCAGGGGAGCGCCACAAACAGAGCAAAATTACAGAAGCCATTGTGCAGCGCACTTCCAATGGGATTTAGGTAGAACCTTACTTACAAGTCATGTTTCCCATGCCTTTTTGTTGTTCTCCAGTGGACTCTTTCCAATATGACCACATCTTTCTTGAAGTGTGGGGCCCAAAACTGGATGCAGTACTCCAGGTGAGGTCTTGCTAGTGCTGAATAGAGCAGAAAACAGCTCATTAGGCTGTTGCCTTTATTTGTAACAAGAGCATACTGTTGGCTTATATTTGTCTCATGGGCCACTATAACCCTCAGGTCCCTTTCTGCTGTACTGCAGCCTAGCCAGTCATTCCCCAAACTGTATTTGTGCATGTAATTATTTTGTCCCAAGTGCAGGACCTTGCACATCGTGATGAGAGACATGCTGGGATGGGATGGGCTCCACCTTTCCCCTAAAGGTAAGCGTGTGTTCTCTTCCAGGTTGGTGAACCTCCTTCGGCGGGCTTTAAACTAGGCTCGTCGGGGGAGGGGGAAGATGAGGGCGGAGGAGACGATGAGATACCAGGCCCAGCAACAGCCAGCGAGCCCAGACCAATGGTCAAAAGGGAGAAACAGGTAAGCGATGGGGGACGGGGCATTGCTGAGACTAGGGGGTCAGTGGGCACAACCGCTGAAGGCCTCAAATGCCTCTACACGAATGCCCGAAGTATGGGGAAGAAGCAGGAGGAACTCGCCCTCCTCCTAGCTGTCACCAGCCCTGACATAGTAGGGATCACAGAAACGTGGTGGGACTCATCGCATGACTGGGCGGTGAGTGTCAAGGGCTATAGGCTATACAGGAAGGACAGGATAGGAAGGAAAGGTGGAGGAGTAGCACTCTACATCAAGGAGGAATATACTTCCTCGTTAATTAGCATGGGGGTAGAGGGGGGGCACTCTGAGGTGCTCTGGGTTAGAGTAAAAGGCAGTCCAGGGGAGAGAGACTTAACGGTGGGAGTCTACTATAGACCTCCCAACCAGGGAGAAGAGCTCGACCTGGAATTCTTAGGTCAGCTTACAGAGGCAGTGAGGGCTAAGGATGTGGTCATCATGGGGGACCTGAACTTCCCAGACATCTGCTGGGAGGAGCAGTCAGCCAAGTCTGATCGCTCACGTCGGTTCTTAGCCAGACTGCAGGACCTCCATCTAACCCAGGAGGTGCACAGTCCCACCAGGGGAGACGCCTTGTTGGACCTAGTGCTGGCCACGGGTGATGACCTGGTGAGGGGGCTGCGGGTGATGGGCCACCTGGGAGACAGTGATCATCGCTTGCTGGAATTCACCATCCAGCGTAAGGTGGCAAAGGGCTGCAGCAAGGCAACAGCCCTAGACTTTAGGAGGGCTGACTTCAACAAGCTAAGGAGGATAGTTGGGGAAGCGCTGAGGACCCAGAGGGGAAGGGAATCAGATGTCGAAGGTGAGTGGTTGCTCCTTAAGGAGACGATCCTCCATGCCCAAAGGGAGGTAATCCCAACAAGGGTCAAAGGGAGCAGGAGGGCACATAAACCCCCATGGCTCACTAAGAGCATCCGGGAATGTCTCCTTGCTAAAAGGGAGGCATATACCCAATGGAGAGATGGGGTCATCGCCAAGAAGGACTATGTTATAGTCGCCCGAGGATGTAGGGGGGCAGTCAGGAGGGCCAAGGCAGAGTTGGAGATAGGACTAGCTTCCCGGATCAAGGACAATAAGAAGTCCTTCTTCAAATACATAGGGGGTAAAAAGAGGGTCCCGGGTAATGTGGGGCCCCTGCAGGACACGATGGGCAACTTAGTCATCACGCCAGATGACAAAGCTAACATATTTAACGATTTCTTTGCCTCTGTCTTCCTAAGTAGGGACCAGTTCAGCCACCTCCCTGCTGGGCCCCCCTCGGGCCCCGAGAGAGACACGCCTGGGCCAAGGGTTAGTGAGGAGTTAGTTAGGGTACTTCTGGAGAGGCTGGACGTGTTCAAGTCCGCTGGTCCGGACGATCTTCACCCTAGGGTTCTACAGGAACTGGCTGAGGTCATTGCGGGACCCCTGGCACGGCTCTATGAGCACTCGTGGTGCTCTGGCGAGGTGCCGGAGGACTGGAAGAGGGCCAATGTGGTCCCTATCTTCAAAAAGGGAAAAAAAGAGGACCCGGGAAATTACAGGCCAGTTAGTCTGACCTCAATCCCGGGTAAGCTCTTTGAAAAAATTATCCTGGCACACATCCAGGAGGGCCCTGCGGGGGAATGCATGCTCAGGGGCAACCAACATGGGTTTATCAGTGGCAGGTCTTGTCAGACCAACCTGGTGGCCTTTTACGATCAGGTCACCAAATCATTAGACGCAGGGGTTGCTGTGGATGTAGTCTTTTTGGACTTCCGGAAGGCTTTCGACACTGTCTCTCACCCTGTCCTCATCAAAAAGCTGGGAGACTGTGGTGTCGATGCCCACACGATCAAATGGGTCGCCAACTGGTTGGAGGGCCGCACCCAGAGGGTGGTAGTGGATGGGTTCTTCTCGACATGGAAGGATGTGGGCAGTGGGGTTCCGCAGGGCTCGGTCCTCGGGCCTGCACTGTTCAACATCTTCATCAGTGACTTGGATGAGGGGGTAGAAAGCACCCTGTTCAAGTTTGCTGATGACACTAAGATGTGGGGGGATGTGGGTGCACTAGAAGGGTGCAATAGGCTACAAGCTGACCTTGACAGGTTGCAACGGTGGGCGGATGAGAATAGGATGGGGTTTAACACTGATAAGTGCAAGGTGTTGCACATGGGGAGGAAGAACCGGCACCACACTTATAGGTTGGGGAACTCCCCTCTTGCCAGCACGGAGACGGAAAAGGATCTTGGAGTCGTCATTGACTCCACGATGAACATGGGCCGACAGTGTGGGGAGGCAGTCAAGAAGGCCAATCGTACCCTGTCATGCATCCACAGATGCATCTCGAGCAGGTCCAGGGAGGTGATCCTCCCCCTCTATGCGGCACTGGTCAGGCCGCAGCTGGAGTACTGCGTCCAGTTCTGGGCGCCACACTTCAAGAGGGACGTGGACAATATGGAAAGAGTTCAGAGGAGGGCCACTCGTATGATCAGGGGTCAGCAGGGCAGGCCTTATGAGGAGAGGCTACGGGACCTGAACCTGTTTAGCCTCCACAAGAGAAGGCTAAGGGGGGGACCTTGTGGCCTGCTACAAACTGGTCAGGGGGGATCAGCAGGTATTGGGGGAGTCCCTGTTCCCCCGTGCGCTGCCAGGAGTGACCAGGAATAACGGTCACAAACTGGCGGAGGGTAAGTTTAGATTAGATATTAGGAGGCGCTACTTCACAGTCAGGGTGGCTAGGGCCTGGAACCAGCTTCCAGGGGAAGTGGTGCAGGCTCCTAGCCTGGGGATTTTTAAAAGGAAGTTAGATGAGCACCTTGCCGGGGTCATCTGACCCCGGTGCTCTTTCCTGCTAAGGCAGGGGGTCGGACTAGATGATCTACCTAGGTCCCTTCCGACTCTAGCTACTATGAAACTATGAAACTATTTGTCCTTGGTGAACTTTATCCGGTTGACTATGGACCATTTTTCCAGTCTATCTGGGTCATTCTAGATCGTAGACTGACCCTCCAGAGTGTCTGCAACTCTACCCAACTTTATGTCATTCACAAATTTGCTAAGCATGCACTCAGACCCATCACCCAAATCATTAATGAAGATGTTGAACTACACCTCACCCAGGACAGGTGCCAGGGGAACCCCACTTGATACCTCCTCCCAACTAGATGTTTAAAGATTGCTTAGGAGAAACTGATGCAGGCTCTTAGATACAGCCTTCATAAAGGAGAAGGACTACATCATTTACTGGCATGGGAAACCTGAAGGAGTACGGCAAGTGTGAAGTTCCAATTGTAGTGTCCATACGTACCATTACACTTTGAGTTAAGGAGTCATCAGTGCTGCCAGTGTCTATGCTCCAACTCTGCAGGCTAGTGATGAAGAGAAGGGCAGCTTCTATCAACATCTGCAAGAACTGATTTGCAAGATTTCATGGAAGGAACCCATCCTAGTACTTGGGAAACTTCAATGCAAGACTTGGGTCCAATGCTGAGATCTGGCCTGGGATTCTGGGTAGGAATGGCATTGGACATATGAACAACAATGGTCAGAGTATTCTTGAGCTCTGTTCCAGTCAAAGCTTATTGGTGACCAACACCTTCTTTGCTGGTAATATCAGAAGAAGAATGTCATGAAGACACCCAAGGTCCAAGCACTGGCATCAGCTGGACTTGGTACTGACAAGACATGTACACTTGAAAGTTATCCTGCATACACAGTCCTTTCAAAGTGCAGACTATGACAGACCACTCCCCTATCTGCTGCAAAGTGAAATTTCAAGCTAAGATCCACCACAATAAACCTGCCAGACAACCTCATACTGGCTTGTACCAAATGAATATTCCTGTCAAGAAACAGCTTTTCAATGAAGAAGTAGCAAAGTCAGTTGGAATGAATGAAACTGCACTAGATGTATGGTAAGTCTTGAAGATAAGTATATACAGTGCAGCAATCAAGAGTTTTGGAAACAGTACTAAGAAAAATGTCAACTGGTTTGTCAACCATTCAGAGGTACTGCTGCCATTCACTGAGAGAAAAAGAACTGCCCTAATCACCTACAAGTCTACTCCTACTACTGATTCATTCAAGAACCTAAGACAAGCTCATAAGGCTGTTCAAACAGCTTCTAGGAGGTGTGCTTGAGAATTTTGGCTGGGTCTATACGACAGCATCCAACAAGCGACCGATGCAGGCAACAGTAGATGGTTGTATGAGGTTATCAGAAAGGCCGTTGGGCCGACGAAGGACAAGACAGCTCTGTTGAAAGACCTGGATAGTAATATCATAACTGATAAGGGGAAGCACAACTGGAGAGGTGGATTGAGCACTGTGGAATGATATACTCAGGAGTCTATAGTAGACCAACATGTGCTAGACAGATTGTCTGCATTTGAAGTTATGACTTCACTGGATGCCAAACCTACATGAAAGGAACTTAGACAATGCATTAAAAAGATTCCCAATAAAAAAGCTTCAGGTTCTGACTATTTACCTGATGAAATTTCCATATGTGCAAACAAAGACTTGCTGCAAAGATTACATGAGGTACTGCTACTCTGTTGGAAGGAAGAAACTATTCCACCAGATTTCAATGCAATGTAATCATATCATCCAACTCGATAAAAACAAAGGAGACAGAACTGGCTGTAATAATCACAGAAGTATATCTCTTGTCAACATCACAGGAAAAAGCTTAAGCTGTACTCTTTTATCTAGACTTCAACTGTTAGCTGAAAGAATCTATCCTGAAAGCCAGTGTGGTTTCTGCTTTGAAAAGTCTGCCACAGATATGGTCTTCTCTGTAACACAACTGCAGGAAAAGTGCAAAGAGACGAGTATCCCACGGTACATGACAAAGGTGACATGTAGGGGGGACACATGCCCACTCCCAAGAGCGCTGGTGCCCCCACAAGAACGAATGCTTTGGCTGGTAGGGGAGCAAAGAGAACACAAGTGCCCCCCTGTAATTGGGTCCACCAGCGACATGGTGGCAGTGGAAGTGCTAGCAGCAGAAGTGGCAGCATTTCTGCTGCCGCCGTGTCACATGCGGAAGTGCCGGCACTTCCGCCACCACTGTGCTCACTGGCTGGCCGCTGAGGGATTACCCCCCACCTTCAGTTGCCAGCTGGCTGTTGGTGCCCCCCCCCAGTCACCGGCTGGCTGACACCACCCCCCATTTGTGCTCTGCTGGTGCTCCTGCAGACTCAGGAAGGACCAGTCACCCATGGTACATCGTTTTTATAGATTTAACAAAAGCCTTTGACATAGTTAGTTGGTCAGGGCTTTACAGTGTTCTGAGGAAGCTTGGTTCTCCATCTATACTGCTAAACCTTGTGAAATCCTTATACGATGGCATGAAGGCAGATATAATGTAAGAAAACCAAGAGTCTGACTCATTCAACACCAATAACAATGTGAATTAGGGTGGTGTACTGGCTCCCCCATTTACTTCCCATTCCTGCTTCAACACGCATTCCATGGTGTTCGAGAGGATGTCTATCTCAGCACTAGACATGATGGAGGATGGTTTAGCATAGCAAGGTTCAGAGCTAATGCGCAGGTAAGGGAGATCATTGTAAGTGACCTATTGTTTCCAGATGATGTGGCTCACAGTATTGGTCCCCTACAACATCTCATTACCAAGTTCTTGGACTAATGCAAAATCTTTGGGCTAGCATTAAGCTTCAAGAAGACTGTTATCATACACCAAGGCTCTTCAGAACTAGTTCCAGATGTCGCCTTACACGGTATTCATCTGGATATTGTTGACCAATTTTTTTACCTGGTGTGGCAGAGCACCTTTGGGCTCTAAGGGCTTAAGCAGGCTGCAGATCAACCTGCAGGTGGGAACTGACCCAATCAGGCAGTCACATGGAAGTTAGGAGGCTGCCTGATTGGTGGAGGGCTGGGCAGCCTGGGTATAAACCAGGTCCTGAGAGCAGATCCGGCAGTTGCTGCAGGGAGCCGAAGGATGAACATTGCCCAGTTGGAGATCTGTTGCTCCTGGAACATCTGGAAGTTAGGGTAGGAACTATGGGAAGGAGGAGGTTCCTGGGAACCCAGCGAGCTCCAGAGGAGAGACTGAATATCTTCAGTAGAGTTATTAAGGGTCCAGTCCAGCAAACTCTGCAAGAAATGCCATGTATATCACTCAAAGATTTCCCTAAAAAAGGACTTTAGAACCAGGCCTTAATTATATGAAGGGAATAATAGAGAAATCCCTTGTAAAAGGGGGCTTTCTCAGGGCCAGTCTGCCATTGGCCTGCCCACCTGTTTCTGGGCTAACAGCCTGCCTCACTTGTCTGCCATGCCTTGCTGTTTAATAATTGATTTCATAGATTTCATAGACATTAGGGCTGGAAGGGACCTTGGGAGATCATCATTGGTTCTAATGAGGCAGGAGGTTGCCCATTCTTGCCCCAATGCCAGGGAGAGCTATCTGCAGCTCCAATCCTCCCCTACACCACAGCCCAAGCCTTGCAGATGGCATCCACCAGTGGTTTGCACTGCTTTAAAACATACACACAAACAGACAAACACATACTGGGTTCCGAGCCCTTAGCCCCCCTCACTGGGGCTCCACACTGGGGTCTTCCACTCATTGGGGCTCAAGTAGCCACAGCCCTGCCTGGCCCTTACACCCCCACACCCCCCCTCACTGGGGCTCCGCACACTGCTCCTTTACTGGGGCTCACTGGGGTCTGCTGCCCTGTCCAGCTCAGGTGGCCATAGACCTGCCTGGCCCCCCTCTCGGGGTCCCTGCAGCCACAGGACTCACAAAGAGCCTGGACACTGCTCCAGGTCCCTCCGTCAACCTGGGCCCTGCCTCAGGACTCCCATGAGCCTGGGCTCCCTCTGAACCAGTTGAACCCACCAGGGATATGGGAGCTGGGGTAATTAAGGTGCCAAGACCAGCCTTTCACCAGACTGGTAACTGGCCTAGTATTTCCTGGGGGCTCCTGCACCACTGGGGGCCCTACCAGACCACCCACTCCTGGTAGGGTGCAGTTTTAGGTCATGTCCAGGACCAAGAGCCTCCTGCTTCTACCTGCAGAGGTTTCATTCAGCAGTTCAATCACGCAATGTTTCTGCCTGCCTGACAGCAGTGAACTGCTCTGTTTATATAGGTGGCCATGGTCCTAAATTGAATGCCGCAATCAAGCACCTGCTGGCTGTTTGACACAGCCCTTAAAGTGGCAGGCACCAATAGTGTCCTGCCATACCCATCTCTTCCAATCATCTATCCACTCATCTCAGATATTTTCATGGTCCTCCCAGAAAGTCCAAAGAGACCAAGCTTTCTTCTATATAGAAACAGAAGGAATGTTAAGAATTTTCACACAGATTTTCAAGTTTCCTCTGTGTATCATAAAGGAAGTGTATGCCAAAGAGATAAGCTCAATACAATTCTTTTTTAAATCCTTTCCACTCCACATTTGAGGACTCTCACCTTTTTTATCCCCCTAATCATTTCCCATCAAAAAATATGAATAAAATTTTAAAAATCAGGGTCTTGACTCCCTCTGGAAGCAGATCTTGAGACTTGCAGCTTAACTAGAACTAAAAACTGGCTATTTCTGATTACTTTTAAATATATGCCCTACTGAGGCATATAATTAAAATATTGAGGCTAAGTCAACTCTGGGCCCATCTACAGAAGACATTTACTGTGGAGCTGCCTAATTAGCTCTGCAGTGAAATCTCAACATCTACACATGCAGCCCTATTAGGTTGCAGGAAACTAATTAACTCTGCTACAAGTACTATCTTACAGTGGAGTTCTTTAATGGGCTTGCTGCTTCATTGCAGTGGCTACCTGTCAGCTAGCCCTACACTGGAGCACCCTTGTGCCTCAATCAGCCCCTTTGCAGGACGTTGATCTGGGTCAGAGCAGCCCCAGTCTAGGAGGTTGATTCCCTAGGCTCCATGCAAGCTGGGGCTGCTCCAACCCAGCTCAATGTGCTGTGCTCCCTGGCACATGTTCAAACAGTGCCTAAAAGCAATAAACTCCAGTGCAATATGCACCAGAGTTTCTGCCACGCTAACAGCACATGTAGATACACCCACAGTAGCTTACTCAGCAACACCACTCTCAGGCAGCCTATGTGGAACAGTATGGCATTTCTCACAAACCACAACTAGCATAGCCTTGGCCACTCTATACTTCAGGTAAGTTCACAAGTCCTGCTGAAGGAAATGAACAGATGGAGGCTTAAGAGGCTCAAAAGTCATAAACTGTTTGTACATGAAGCCCACAAGTACCTGGAAGAGATTGGGGGTACTGAACCAAACTTATGGGCAGTAATGAAGGAAAATGTCAGTTAGTGTGGGTGGAAGCTAACTAACCTGACCCCAATACAAATGCACAATACCACTTCCCTGTTCCCTGTTGGGTGGCATCCCCAAAGAGCATGGCAACATGCTTGAGGGCACTGCTGTCACATACATCAAGTTAACTATGGCCTAAAGTCCCAGCATAACAAAGCCTAGGATAAAATTAGCATGATCCATGCAGAAAATGTCTTCCTTTTATAGTAAGCTGGACAGAATCCTTGGGATCCATTTCCCTCCTTATAAGTCCAAAAAGTTTCACTATGTGCCTCTAAGTTTGTGTACAATAAAAAAAGGATTTGGTTTAATTAGTCATGGTAAAAGTAAGTATTGGAGAGGGCCCCAGAACCACAGTGGGAATGGGTAACAGCATTGTGTTGTGTCAACATTAGTCAGTGGTAACAGAGACGTTTTTCTTTCCAGTGTTGGGAAAATCAGCTTTTGATAATTTTGAGATCCTATACCTTGCCTAGACAATGCACAACAAATCCGGAAAACTTGGGAGAGTGCTCCATGAATTACTTTATCACCTGTTTAGTATTCTTCTTTTACTTGTTCACTTGTTGTAAAAGCCACTGCTGTTTATCCTGAAATTAATCAAGTCTATGATTGTGTAGCTATCATATCAAAGCACCTTATGGAGCCAGCTTCTCAGAAGGGAAAAGAGGCAAGATTATTGCATCAAAAACTCAAACCTCTATTGGTCTCAAGCTTTGGTAGCATCTCTGAAGTGACAGTTTCACTTCCTCACCATATTAGTTCCTGCATGATTTTCAAAAGTACGACAAAAATAACTGTCCAGAGAGCAAAAGGTAAGCAATCATGTTGGCATCCATTTGGAGACTCCACCTCTCACTGCTGGGAGGTGAAGGCGCCAGCTGGTGGGGCGACATGAAGGTAGCAGTCAAGATGGCTGCTTCCCTGTTATCCCCCAAGCCCCCCAAGGCCTCTCTGCCAATCAGTGGCAAAGGATGGGGCCACATAAAGGGCAGCTAGCAATCAAAATGACAGCCACCCCCTTGTCCCTCCTTCTCCCCTGGACCCTCTTTGCCAATCAGTGCCAAGGGGTGGGACCTCTCCACCAATCAGCACCAAGGGGTGGAGCTACCACAAAATAACCACAGAATGAGAACTTTACCCTGCAATCAACCTGCAAAAATTGGTAAGCCCCTGCCTCCCTCCCCGTGCACAATTTAGGTAGAGGCACACTCATTCCCATATGCAAGTGGTTGCATCTGTTGTCTAGCTTTAGCCCCCATTGGTAATGGAAGGTGGTAATCACACTTAATAAAGACAAATTTGAGAAATGAAAGCAAGAATAAGGAGTCTGCCTGGAAGTTAAACAAATAAATTGATAAGTAAAACTGAAAAAAATTGAAAATGTATCAAGATCTGGTAACATTACTTGTATTTTCCATGGGCTCCCTCCCACAAGGCATTTTGAAGTCTTTTTGCTAGCACAGTTTTTTCAGGCCTGTGTGCCAGGAACTGTGAAAAAGGTATCACAGTGCAAGTATGGATATGGTGCAAAACAAAACCTAGGAAGTCCTTAAACTGATGTTATCCAATTAGCTTGATTTATAGCTTAGTTCTGTAGAATAAGCACAGCCCCAGTTACTGTATAACATTCTGATATATTATGAAATTATGAAATGCACTCTCTCTGTGTTTGTGTGTGTCCCACTACTTTCTCTGTCTTTATTCAAGAAGAAAGGAAATCCTAGTAATTTCAGCACACTGCTTTAGACAGAAAATATGCTATCTAAATTGTAGCATTACTATTCATCTACAGGGAATTTGTTACTGGTACGTACAAGACTGATGTATGACACATTAGCAGAATCAAAACATTGGTTTGATTTGGTTCTTTTATTGCTTTGTGTGCGTGTGTGTGTCTGTGCGCGCACGCGTGTATAATATATCGCACAGTGGTGTGAAATTCAAAATGAAAACTAAAATCTTTATATCAAACGATCTAAGCAAAAACAGATATCCAACTCAAAAGTATAACCACCATAATTCCACATGAAATCCTGCAAAACCTTCCTTTAACTAGAGACTGACTTACATAGAGAACAGTGGGGTGTATTCAATGTGTTTAACAATATTTGTGCTATATTAAACATGGAAAATAAATTAGAAAGAACGGTTACATGTTTGGCATGATGACAACACTGCTTTGTAGAGTTACAGAGCAGTGGGCAGAAGGGTTGACATATGATTCTAAATGGAAAATTCTCTCAAAAAATAACAATTGGACCAAGACATCTCTTTCTATTTCTTTGGAAATTTCTCCCCCCACCTCACCCCCCCACCAAAAAAAAAAAAAACCCTCTTCTCTCTCTCCTTGAATCCTGACACCCTTTAATTAACACTCTTTTTTTGGTGGCACTGAGTACTGTAGGTTGCTTGCGTGACTGGATTCCTACCCCTGCAGCGCTACTAGGCACCCCGTGGAGCACAAACAAAAAGCCCCTGAGAATCTGACCCAACTATTTTCCTATGAATAGAACACCCTTTCTTTATTAGGATAAGAGATGCAAGTGCCTGTGTGTGCTGTATTAGGATAGAAAAGAAAATATACATCTACGCATAAATATAGCATGTCCTTGAGAGCAAATTTCTGAATGCAACCCAGATTGAAATCTTTCTGAAGTTGAAAAGTCTCATCGTCCCAGCTGTGTGGACCATATTCTAAACAGTTCTCAAACGGGGGAAAAAAACAAGTGTCAGGAAATCTTTTGAGTTGCCACCACTCAATGAGCAACAGTCACATCAATGCTGACCTGCAAGACAGCCTGGCAGGCTTCCTCTAACTGCTGCTTTCATGGTAGAGTCAGGAGTGCATGTTTTCTAGCCCAGGATCCTCAGCTAGGCTGACACTGGCTTCCTGTTAGCCTGCAGGAATCTGGCCCCTCAAACACATACCCTCTGCCCTGGTGCCAGGGCAGCCAGCAGGAACATCCATCCTTCAGAAAGCACAGAAAGGCCAGATGTCTCAAGCAATACATTACAAAGGCAAAACATTAGAAGAGGGTCAAGCTTGCCTAACCTTGTGTCCGTATGACACTCAAAGCCAGGATAATCTCTCTTCATGGATGCTTACTTGGCATTTACGCATTAGGGTGTGTAATGAATTAAAAACAATTGAGCTAAGTAAAGATACTTCAGTATTTACTGGCGATATGAGGACTACATGGGTCGAAAGTTGTGCCATTGAGATCTGGGTGTACTTAAGGCCGTGTAGAGTCACACCACACCAACCTACCATGTGCCCTGAGAGAGAGACTGTGCCATCAACTGCACTGGGCACATAATCAGGGCTACTCCCTTTTGGCAGCTGGGCCTGTCAAAACACTTAACTCTTCTTAGTAGCTAAGAAGCCAAGATAAGTGCGATTCATTATAAACTCTTAATTTAGCCCTCCATGAAAAGCAAGATTTAAATGTTGTTTTGGCAGCATGCAAGTGCTTTTGAAAGACACAGCTGGGCCAGGTGGGTGTCGGGAAAAGCATCTGGGCAACAAACAAGAGAGGATGGGGGTGGGGACACATAAGCAAGAGATGCTATCTGGAACAGGGCAGCTAACAACCGCAGGGAGGGAAGGCAATATCCGAAGATCAGAGCTGCTTTACTTTTCAATGTGCTGCTAGCAGTACACCATTCCATATAGCAATAGGGGTAGTATGATAGAGGGAGGTGGGAGAGCTTCAAAATGGGAAGATCCAGGAATGGGAGCAAAGGAGGAGCTCCCCTTCTCCCCTTTCCCCCTCCTATCCATCCCTCATACACACTTTGGCTGTGCTGGCAGTCACATTGAGCTTTGAGCTCACCACCCAGCCAGCAGGAGCTTCTGCCACTGCTCCATATGAACAGTGATCTTGAAGCTTGCCAGCTGATCTGGACAGGGTCTGGCCAGATCCCTTGCTTGCTGTGGCACCAGCGCCCATGGAGTGAATATTTCTGCCTTTGCCTTTCTCTACTTCACCCTCAATGCTGAATTCAGCAGCAGGAGAAGGGAGGGGGCAGGCAATGGCAACAACACTCACCCCTTGGGCTCTGGAGCCATCCCCTAGAGAGACCCACAGCAGCAGCTCATGTGGAGCACAGGCAAAAAGGGATGCAGCCACACCACCACACACCTCCTGGATCCCACCCTTGGGAAGTTCCAAACTGACCAAGGGCTTTAGACAACTTAATCTGAACATAGCACTTAGCAGCCAGTGGCACAGCATATTAGTGACAAATGTGTTCTCCAGTGGATCATTTTACCAGCTAAAGGCACTTGTCTACATTACACCTCTCCTGTTTCCACGTTACACTTTTCCTGTGTCCACATGACGAAAATTGCCATTAAGAGGTATAAGACTATACTTATAGTATATATGACATATATATGTCACATAGACTCATAGCTATAGATACTCAAAACATAGCATAAGGTCTAAGTCCCAATAAATGGACTACGGTGTAAGAGGGTAGAGGACAGGAGAGAGAACAAGTATTGAAGGGATCTGGTTGTAGGCTGGGCGGGATAGGACTGCAGGCAATGATGATCTGCCAGTGCAGTAGTTAAACGATTGACATGCAAATAGACTAAGTGATAAGAAAGTTCCTCTCATTGAGCCTGGGCTGTTTCTTTCTTCACCTCAATCCATACCAGACATGGGAGCGTAGCTCATGCTGGCCACTGTGTGGTGACTGGGGGGGAAGGAGGGGGAGGAGAGGGAGTTGGAGTAGGCTGATCGTGGCCACCACAAATCCACTTCGGGGAAAGCTGTCCTGGGCATGGGGATAGCCAAGGAATCTTAATCAACCATGATAACAACCCCAGGCCACTGCCATGCTGGTTCTCAGTTTTGGAAAATATCCTGCTTTTGACGTGAGGATACAAATGACAGGAGACACAGGATTCTTTCTTTTTTACATAAAAATTCCTACCGTAATGTTTCCATTTAGGCTTTAGCCTGGGTAGCCTGGGTATATTTGCATGAAAAAATTTCCCTCCCCAAGTAGCAAATCTTGCCCTAAAACGCCACCTGGCAGTAAAGTAGTACTGAATGGGCAGGAGGATAAAGTTGTTCTGACATGCCCCCTAGTGCATTTTACTAGTTATAGCATAATAAGCCATTGCGTGGTAAATCACATCCACGTTACTTAATTAGTTGCTGTAAACTAAGTAAGGAAAATTAAACCAGGAGCATTTTTAGTGGGTAAACACCAATTATGTGGACAAGCACCCTAAGATTCTCTCCCTAAGATTCTGCCGATTTCCATTTTATTCCCTGATAGCCAGAGTTTAAATAAGAAAAATGAAATATTAAGCCTACTGAAGTAAACATGGATATCATGTACTGTGGATATTAATGGAGCCAGGTTCATGTTAAAGCTTTTGACTGTTCAGATTAACCGGCTGGTAGACACAAATTTAAGCCACTTAAATAGGGACTTTATCCAAAATCAGGAATTACATAATTCACTAAAAAGCTATGGTAATCCTGATCATTACATTTTATATTAACTAGCACTTTAATCCTGAGTACAAATCTTACATTTAAGATACTGAAGCAATTGCTCTACCTTTTCCCACACTGCCCTTTACATGCCAGAACAACAATACTATTAAAATGCTACTTCTATTTCCTTGAGCTTAATCATCATAGTTTACCGAACCCTGAGAGGGATAAATTCTGATCTCATTAGCAGAAGTGTAAACCCAGAACTGTGAAAATGGAGATGTACCAGTTTAAATTGAGAATCACTGATCAGAATATTTAGAGGGTTTGATAACTATGCTAAATCACTATTTTAATTTTTGGTCTTCTTAATCATCAATGGTATTACGTAGGAAGTTGAACAAAACAAAAATCCAACTTGTATTGCAGTCAAGAGTGCAACAGTGAAAAATCCCAAGTAAATCAAAAGATCTGGACAGAGTTTTAATTTTTTTTGTGCTCGTAAGTCACTCATGTTATTTTAATGACAATTAACTGCATTGCAAAGTAGTACATGCACTGATAGGAACATCCTGAAGATGACCTAATATTAGATGTGAAGAGCACATCTTTTGGAACATGTAGAATTTCAGTTACAGCGTGTTACTGTGATTCTTTTTAGCTGTGCTCCCCCATTATCTCACAGCTGCAGCTAGTGGCCATAGTTCAACTGAGCGGCACTTCCCCTCCCACACTAACACCTGCTGAGATTGTATGATACAGAAGTTGCATTATATCAGCTCTCTCCACAGAACACTGGTGTCAAGCATTACAGACTCATTTTCTCCCAGTGACCTCCTGTATGTTGTTGTGAGTACCATCTGCTACCACATCATATCAAGAGGGGGATGTGGGTTAGGGTCTCCTGAGGCTGAGAAGAGAGCGTAATCTAGGCCTCCTACTGCCCTGATGAATGCACTAATCAATAGGCTATTATATAGAAAGATGGACATCATTGCAACCAGTATAGTCTGGTGGTTTCTTTAAGGGAGGTCATGCATACTTTAAGGTCAAACAGGGAAATGCCTGAAGTACCTCCAGGGTTAGACTGCAGCTGAGTAAGGAACTGTATTGGTTCACCTTATTTCTGCCTACATCCTTTATAGGATGTGCTCTTTAAAACTGGAATACTATTTCCTTTCTCTCACTTTCTAATAAGGCATATGATAAAAATATAACAGTCCATGTTGCATTAGAAGCACATAAAGCAAGCAGTACCATAGGATTTTCATTTAGGTTGGAGTCCCTATGAACTAGGTGCTTTAATCAAATCAGTCACAAAGTCAAAGAGTGGGGAAATGTTGTTTTCAGCGCTTTAGCGCTAAGAAAAGAATGGTGCACTTAACAAAGTTAACCACAGTTACAGAGACACCCTGAGGTTAGTGATGTCCCCAGCTAGATGATATTTTGATGTTCTCACCTCTCTTGTGTAACTCAAGTCAATAAAATATTCCATTGTCTTTCTGTGTTCAGACTCTGAAGAGGCTCCCATTTCACATAGCATCATGGAAAGAAGAGACCTTGGATCACTTCTGTGCAGTGCTCCTAAGCAAGTGCCCCAGCAATTGCATTCAATATACATCCTGTCTTGGTCTTATGAGCCCTTTTCTGGTACAAGAAGTCACCAGGCAGCTGTAACTTCTAAATTAGAAAGCATTCAACCGAAGATCTGAAGCTACTAATATCTATAAGCATCTATAATACTTATTCAAACTGACAACATAATGTTCATCTTACAAGAAGCATTATTTATTTACAAAACCTGATTCTGATCTTATTCATATCATTTTCAAAATCTCCCATCACCTTCAGTGAAAAAAGAACTGAGAAAATGTTACTTCCATTGCCTATGTAATTTAATCCACTGTCCTCAACCCATATAATTGTAGTCCTATCCGTTTCCCCTATGTTCAATGCCTTAATCACTGAAATGCTTTCATCACTAGTAGAAACTAATTTCCACAAACACTGAAATATTAATCATCTTTTGATATCTTAATATATATAGTGACACAAGTCTTTTAAGACAGTTGGATCACTATTCCTGGACTGACACCTAACCGGTCTGTAGATAACTTCCGACATTTCAGTTACAATCCCTTTAGTTCAAGAATAAATGTATATTGCCTCAAGAAAACTCAAGAAAATGAGTTTTTACCTTTTGATAAGCAGACCAGCAGAAGAAGGGAGAGAAGCCATCTATTTGCTCATTAAAAATTATCTGATTTTTTAATAGCTTAAATTCCAATTTACAGAGTGCCCCAAATCAGATATTTTAATGCATCAGTTATGATTCTGCTTGTGAAGTCCTTGGCCTTTCCTCTGCAACTGTTTATTTATATATTTATACAATATATATTGCACTCTTCCCAACAAAGGCTGAAGGCAACTTACTGTAGGAGAGCAGAACAACTTAAAAGGGCAACTAGAATAAGTATACCAGCTGTCATGGTGGTTTCTATGATGTCCATCACATTTGTTCGCTAGGAACTGGACAATCAGTTGACTGAAATGCTGACTAAACTAATTTAATGCAGTAACTCATAACCTAGATTAGAATGCAAAAGCTTCTGCCTGCCAGACCAGTGCACCAGCAACTGAGAATATGTAGGATTTCTCCTGCCTCATACCAAGGCATCCAGTCCTCACTATATTCATTTTAGTTTGTCTTTAGAAAAATGAAAAGGAATAGAACCTTCTTTTTAAAATCTTTTAAACACTATTCCCACTATATCAAAGCTGCAGCTAACTGAATTGAGCTGCACTTTCCCTACTACACTGACACCTGCTGAGATAGTATGGTATAGGACCTGCATTATTCCAGCTCTTTCCACAGAATGATAGGTTGCAACAAGTTGTTTTACTCTTCTGCTTGTCAAATTTCCCACTAGTGCTTCATGTTAGATGCAGTGAATTGGACAGGAAAGCTAATTCTTTTCTCTTTCTTAAACTGCAGCCTGTCTCATATTAAGACCAATATTAAATACTCTCTCTCAAGTAGAAGAAATAAGAATGTAAAAGTGGAGCATATTAATCAGAATTTGACTACTGCATAATATCTAAAAAGTTTCAGGATAGGTTTCACTCCTGTCTCTTCAAAAAAAGAATCATACATTGTTTTTAACCCAGAGTACATAAGAGTGACCAGCTGCATTAACAAGGGAACACTACTTTAGCCAGTCATCAAAAATAAGCTTTAGAACAGATCTGACACTAACTGCATAGCATGTTTTAATTTGGCATTTTGAACCTTGGCCCCCAGGAGTGGTATATGGCTGTGATAATGATTTAGATCCTGAAAAAACAAGTCATCAAGAATGCACTGTACACGCACTGATAGGAACATCCTGAAGATGGCCTAATATTAGATGTGAAGAGCAACTCCTGCTAGTTGCAGTTTAAAGATGCTTCCTAGTAGATATTACACCAGGCAAGCATAAATAAAAGAACACCATTCATTTCTGAATAAGGTACATCCTCTACCCCAAGTTTAGAAAGGAAAAAAAAGTATTCTGAAGGGGAAGTCTCTAATTTATAAAATGAAAACCTTGAGGCAACTTCTCTCATAGTTGAGGGAGCACTGAGGAAGTGATTTTCTATGGCACTTGCTGGGCATTTTGATTCATCACAGTCCAAACAAAAATAGTCAGATTTCTCCTTGGTATAACACCACTGGAGCTAGATGAGGGGTAAGTTTGAACCTGTGCACTTTCTTCAAATTAACAAATACTTTGATAACTCCTCTTTCCAAACCAACTCGGTCCCCCATCTGCAAATCCAGATCCTCCTCTTGGTTTTAGCAGCGTAACTGGGACTAATGCATACCTAAACATGATTAAAATCAATCACCAAGTATCTTCAGTAAGGTCATAAAGAAAAAATTCTTGCCACTTAGGAAAGAACAAGAGCTTGACAATACTGCCATCTAGAACTCCCTGCTTTCCATTCGTGTTACAGGACACATTCAGAGGGTCTCCTGAAAAATGACATGATCCAAGTTGTTTGAGGATGGGAAACATCTTACAGAACTTCTTGCAATTGTGGATATAGTTTCCTGGGTCTAAAACCGCCATGCTGCCCCATAGTCTATGGTGAGGGTAGGCAAGCTTTTCTGGTTGAGGGCCAGCATGATGCACTCCAGCTCAGAGGCAGGGAGCTAGGTAGGTACTTAAGACCTTGCTGCCACTGTTGCTTGTCTCCTTAGCAGCACTGGGAAAGTTCCTGTAGCTGGCACTTTTCTCCACAGCACATTCATCCCTGTGGCTCTACTGGCACCTTCCCCTCCTCCCGCCACCCCTCCACTCCCAAATGTCACTGTAGCCCCATGTCCATGGGCCAGATCTGGCCTGCAGGCCGTAGAGTGTCAGCCACTGGTCTATGAGAGTGAACCAGAAAATAAGGAATCTTTCACTTGTTGGAATGCTGTTGGTCACATGTATTCCCAGGTAGAGAGAGAGACTGCTCTTCTTCAACACAGTGCTCGAGTCATAAGCACAGTAGCCACTAGATGGCACTGTAGGATGGTATTTTCTAACAAATATTCTCCATTATAACTTCAAAGGATTTTTCCCATTCTGTTTTCTTTTTTTGCAAACTAGGCTGATCAGTTCACATTTTGGTTCAGGTCTCCTTCCTTTTCTGTGTTATGTTCTTGAAATGAAGACAGGATATGATGTCCTCCCAACCTATTTCATTTAGTAACATTTTATTAGGTTACTTTTTAATCAATACACCTTAGTAGGTCAAGCATCTTTGTATTATCGCATTGCCATATAATAGTAGTTCATGATTTAGGCAGTATATCTTGTCTGTTATAACAACTCTGCTATTATGTTGGGTAACCTAAGACTTCCTGCAGCTTCATGCATCTCACAATCTTAAATGTATGATTTTAAATGTGGAGCATCAGACCCTCCACCCCCAGTAAGTTAGCTATGTTTTATATGTTAGATTATAAAATATCCAGAACAAGGACTGATTTGATATTTAACTGAGCCCATTGTCACCATTTAATAATCCCCATACTCCAATAATCTCCATGACTGACAGCCCTCTCAGCCAATCAGCAGTGTGTGGGGACATGGGGGGGAAGCAGCTGCCATCTGCGAGGCTGGGCTGCAGTGGCTGTGAGGACCACTGGCTCCCACTAGGGAGTCAGCATTTTATTTTTAGTAAGCTCCCCCCCCCCCCCCCGGAGATAATGCCTGATTTTGTGGTTTCCACAAAATCTGCAAAATAACAAATTAAGTAGGTCCCTAGTAATACCAGCCAGCAGAGCTGACCCTAAGGATATGTAGTGCCTGGGGCATATCAGGCTGTGTGGGGCCTGTGCAGAGCAGGGGCAAGCGGCAGAAGCCAGGGTGGCGAGTGGCCTGACCACAGCAGCTCTCGGGGCCTGTATGGCACTGCCCCCCCCAAAGGGATGGCTCTGCCAGCCAGCAACTCACAGATTTGGGAGTTGATCTGATGCTGTACAAAAGAAAGGGAGAGAGAAAGGCCACATGAATGCAACCCAAGCACTTACCACTCGGCCTGTGAGTTTGGCAGCAGCTTCTCTTGCTGCTGCTCACTTGGGGGAGGGCCCAGGGGTCCACACACTGCCTGTACAGCAGGAAATCAGAAGGCCATGCGCTGCTGGCACAGCCTATGTGGTGGAGGGATTCTGAAGGAAGTGCCTCTGCACCATGTGACCCAGCATTGACGCCAGAGTTGGACACCCCCAGTCTAGAAACCCCAGGGACTGTCTCTATTTTAACAGAGATGCTTACAATTAGTGACAGTCCCTGCCTTGCCTCATTCATTGGTATTGTGAGCAAGATACAAAGGGTGGGAAGAAAGGGAACTGCAATAGCCCCATTTTTCAGGTGTGGAACAAAAACGCACACAGATTAGCGGTATTTGTCCGAGGCTGAATAAGTAATGTATGGGAGAGACAGAGGCTTGATACTGGTCTCCTGAGCCCAGTCCAGTGCCTTAATAACATGGTTTTTCTCCTTTGGCTTGCATCTGAAAATGTGTTTAACTCTATCCTAACTACACAGTTGGGCCACTCCAGTTAGTCCAATAAAAGATATCACCTTAAGAAACCTTTGCCTTTTGCATAATTTCTGGACCATCATGGCTACCACATCCCTCCAACATTCATTTAATAAAGATATGAATTTGATTACAAGGAGATACTACTTCCCCTCATGTCTATTATTGGCCAAATATTTCTGCCTTGCCTGTTGCAGGAAGCTCCATTGATTTTGGTACTGTAATTTGTGAAAGACACAAATAAGAGATGAAAAAAACAAATTAGTGACTTAGGCCATGTCTACAAGGCCCCCTGCCTAACGCTGGACCACTGCTGACAGAATAAGCCCCACTCACTCATTCCTACTTGGAAAGACCAAAAAGCCAACAGCTAGGCAGAGGAGATTACTCAGAAAAATGTTGTGTGTTCACTCCAGGGTTGTGCTCAGACGGTCTCTCAGGAGATCCTGACGTAGCACTGGGAGAAGTATTTTTTTTTAGCAGCTAAATCTTGTTCAGGTACACCAGAAAGCAATGGATTATGTTCATGTTGCTCCCAGGTTCAGAAGGCAGGCCATAAAGATGTCACCTTGCTTTCTGAAGAAAGGGGTTCATAGGTGTATTGCTTGCTTTTCTGGAAGAACAGGAGTCTTGCACAATAATAGAAGTTACTGTTATTGGCAGGCCCAGGAAAGAAGCAAGGGAATGAGTATGGATGGTGACCTAGTTCTACTAGGAATGGGCTCTCTAAACCAGGTAAAGGCCCAGTGTTCTGTCCTAATAGATAAATGATGTAGGTTTCCAGAACTATTAATCTCGTGCATTTCACAAGCCCTAGATTCACTCAAAATATAAAACAGAGGGAAAAATGGAAGCCAGTTTATTGACAGTTCAGAGGCTGAGCAAGCTACAGTGGATGAGAAAGGAACGTGTAATCCAGATTGCAGATTTTTCAAGTGATGCCAGTTTCCTTAAAAGCAGGAATTAAAACCCGTTGAGTGCAGAGAACAAGCAGTCAAGTCAAGCAGTGCTGTGAGTCCAGGCTTCTGCACTAAACAGAAAATTGAACAATAGTCTGGAGACAGAGAGGCCATGCACTGCCAGCCAGAGAAGAACAGTGACTAATGCCTGGTGCTCTGTTCTTCTCAGACTAGCATTTGTCTCTCTTGTGTTCTAGCCTTTTTTGCTTTCATTGACTTTTGTTCACTACATAATTGGTTTAGTGACCAGGCTTAAGAGGAGGACCCCACAGTGTCAGTAGAGATTAGGGTTAAGGGAAAGGCAAGCTGGACTTTACTCCTGTCTCTGCGACCTTTGCCACATCACTTATCCTCTTTGCCTTAGTTTGCTCAACTGTGAAATAGGAATAACCCTCCTTCCCCTTGCTTCTCTAAAGGCGGCCAAGATGCTTAACATTTTCAACATGTTTTGAGATCCCTGGAATTATAGGAGGGGAAATCATTTCTTTTCATTAAAGTTCCTCAGAGCTTCCATATAGCAAAGGCTACACTTTTACTATTTCAGAAAATTAACAGATTAGGTATGATGTGGGGAATTATAGGGCTTTTCTGTTGGTAAAGGACTCCAATTATAGGGTGAGTTGTATTCTTCATGACTGCCATCCACTGGGACCAAAAGGGTTGTAGAGTCAACAAATTGAGACAAAAATTCTGAGCCAAGGTATTGATTGATTAAGGTGCTTCATTGCTTTGATTATTTTAAGAGTACTTTTTCCTAGAAACTCTATCTTGTAAATTGGTGGAGTCTCTACCCAGCTCCTAAAGTCTTAGCTCTGCTGGCATTGTACACAACATGCAGTACATGGGAAAATGCCATGCTTACTGTATATAGTCCAGCAGTGCTCAATCACCAACCTGCAGGCCAGATCTAGCCTGTGGAGTCATATCATCTGCCAGGCTCACCACACAAAAATTTGGTGACCGGGGACCGGTAACAGTGTAAATTGCTGCTCCCCTATTGCCAAATACCCCTACTCCCCTACCCATGGGAGGGGGGGCCCTGCGGGCCAGAGGTGATGGTCCTGCGTACTAGATCAGGCCCAGGCTAGAGCAGGGCTTAAGTGGCATGGAGCCTGGTTTGGGTACACAGGGCCATGATAGTGCAAGGCCCAATCCAGGCTTATGCAGCCTGGCCTATGGGATCTGGCCCATGCTACCTATCTAGCCCCAAGGGGCCAAAAGGTTGAGCACCATTGATATAACCTAAGTACTCTTTATAGTTTTTTCCTGGGATTTGGCTTTAGATAGGCCCTTGTGGACAGAAGGGATTTAAGTACTTGTTCTTAATTGTGCTGCCCTATTAAGTATACCCCAGATCACTTCTTCCAGCTGTCTGAGTTCAGCACATTGTTCAGAAATACTGGACCACATCACCTCCAGGCATCTTCCCGAGAACACATTCAGTTTGTGTACATACTCTTATTAGAAATGATACCTTATATATTAGGCAAAGAAACAGCTGGTTGTAGTCTCCTCCAGGTGAGAACCTCAAAAGCTTAATGGCTCCATTTAAAAGGGCACTCAATATCTCTCCCATCCAGTTCAGAAGGGCTTGAATGTGTTCAGTGCTTTATAAAAGTAGCCCATTTAAAAGTAGCCCATACTGCAGGTTTGCTCCTAAATTCTGCCCTAGCATTATGGTGCATTTTGATGAATCTGTATGAAGTATTTGTTTAAGAAACTGTTGGGAAATAGCAAACTGACCTTGATCTTGGATTCTATATATTTGAACAATTAAACCAGTTGTTCTCAACCTTTTTGAACAAAAGGCACCCCTCAGTGGGCCCAAGGCACCGCTTAGAAAATGCCAGCTCTTAGCTCTCTTTTTTGAATACAGGAAAATAGCATAATTCTTCTGTTGCAAATAATTCAGAAAGATCACAGCAGGTCAGAAGGTTTTTAACACTATGAATTCCTATTTGAAAACTCTAGATTTATCTTGTGAATCATGTCTGCACATCATACAGTGGTAACATTGCGTGCTACCCTTGAAGGTATCCCATGGCACCCTCTACACCTTTATACTGGAAGGTATAACATTTTGAATTATAAAGACAAGGAGTGATCCATTTCATTGCACCTCAATTTAAAATCCCTTATCAGTATCCAGGTATGTTGCACAGAACTAGTGTCCAATAGATAGAACAATTCACATCACACCAGGATTCTCTCATTTCCAAAGAGAAAATATGTTCAGGTGATTTGGTGACAGGGATCAGCTATATACAAATATTGTCAACAGGAGTATTGCAATGTTTTTCTGAGAAAGTCCTTTCTTACTGTACACAAGACAGTTATTTTGATGCTGAATGGATGTAGTGTTTAATTATGTCATTAACTCAGCCAGCAAGGGATTTTGGTTATTTTGTCCATAGGAATTTGACAACTTTGTTGCATGATTGAAGTAGCTGTCCCAGAACAAATCACTATATGACAGCAAAACTTGGCTGAGATGCTGACTCTATATAGCAAGTGACATGTCAAAACATGACAGTCTGTCTCCATTAAGTAGCATGCTAACTGTGAATGCACACTTTCATCATAAATCAGAAAACTAGATCCACTGGGAAAGGTACATAAAAGCTAAACAGATAGTCCCATCAGTTCACTTACATGGAAATCTGAGTAAATAAACAGAGGTCACTAAACCACACCAAATACAGAACAGCCTCCTCTCACTGCTGCATTTTTCGTTCAGATCCATGCGGTCATACAGGCCTGGTTCTGATGGAATAAACTATCAATAAACCTGGTGTGTAGTTTAACCACTAGATGTCACTGAAGTCTGGGTTTTAGCAACCCCAAGGGAAGGCCGGTTTGTAGGAAAGAGCAGGTTAATTACTGGAAGAGCTGGTGCTAGCTCCAAAGAACAACTTTTAACTGAGGGAACCTTAGCAGGGTTTGCACCGATTCAACTAATATGAACCTGACTTAACTCAGCTGACAATCTGCTCCCCTAAGGGATGCTCATGCAGAAGTCTCTGTCCCTGCAGAAGTCTTGTTCTTCTTTTAACAAAATGCAGCATCCAACTTCATCTCTCATAGCACTTTTACACATGTTCTGGGGCTGGGTGGTGGCACTTAGAGCAGCTCCAAGAGCCACTCCAATTAAAGCACTGCTGCATCTCCTGTATCAGCGTCCCTGTGCTTAAAAATGGTGGTGGGAGCAATTGAACGAGCTTTAATTCAAGTGTGCCTGCTGCCATTTTTAAGTGTGGAGATGCTGATACACAAGATGCAGGAGGCTTCGGGAGTACAGCAGTTAACTGAGTCTGCTCCAATGCACTGGAAGTTTTGTGATTATTTTTGCCTTGCCCCACCAAGCTCCCACTCTCTGCCCCTGCCTCATCGCACCTCATCGCTATTCTTTTTCTGATTGCTCTCAGCCACTGTCATTTCTTCCTTGCCTTTTCCTCCCTACCAGCTGCTCCCACTGCTGCTTCCCTTGGGAGTTCCAATATTAGCCTCCTACAGTCAAGGGATGCAGAGAGGGAAGCAAACAGTCTGCCTTACCCAGGCAAAGCATCACCCCCAAGAGAAGAGAACTGTAATTACTGAGTGAAGCGTAGCTGGATGCAGCAGACATGACAGGGCTCCCAAAAGTACTGTTATCATAAAGTTTGCAACACAGGGCATTTGTGCTTGTTCCCATTCTTCTGTTCCATTGTCAATAAGTACTTACTACCTAAATGATTAGGCATGCAAACTATTCCTAGGCTCCCACTATGACAAGCTGAATATTACCAGTCAGCATCAATTCTGTGCCCATTTTTGTACACAGTCAAGATGCCAGGTGAGGCTGTGGTGCAAAGGGATAGCAAAAGTCTTTATTTCCGGGGTTGGAGATCAGACTTAAATGAAAAGAATACAGCTGTTAGCTTTTAGAATTCCACTGAATGCTTGGCACTGTTACCAGCATATTGAAATGACAAGCATCCTCTTCTGACAGTTCAATATACAGTAAACAGGCATCTTATTTGACCTGGGACTAATTGTCCCAGGGTTTGACTCCAGTCAAAACAGCTGTTTACTCACCCAGTCCTTTCAAGCTGTATTGCTGCTCTTCTTCCAATAGGTAGCCAGGGAAAGCACAGACAGACAGGTCTGTCTCTGGAATGAATCTCAATTAAGTTAAATTAGCTACAGTTAGTTTACAGCTGCACACAGCATAGTGTGAGCACATCTTATCCAGCATCCTTCACAGGTACTTGAAGTGGGTCAAGGTGTGTGAGAACATCTGTAGGACCTAGGGGCAGAAGACATGCAATGTCTGTTTATAGCCTTGAAGGAAGCATATTTTGCTTCTAACCTTGTCTATGCTATGGAACTGAGCTAACTCTGGCCTTTAGCCTTATCTATGCTATGGAACTGAGCCATTGCTAACATTTGCATACACAGATTTTTCAAATCTACCTGCCGCACATGGTTAGTGTCTTTTCAATAGGCCAGATCCACTGCAGCAAGCACAAGGAGTTATAATGTAAAGTAAATTTCCTTGCACTGAAGCAGCATAGGTGGTTTGATTTTTCTGAGGGATTTTTCAACCCGCTTACCTATCACTAGGGGAGGAGATGGCTAACGAACAAATTATGTCAGAAAAGAATCCTTTGAACCATAGAAGTCAACTGAGATAGCAAGTTACTTTTGTTAAAAAAAAATATTGTTTTTTCTGTTACACCTCTGCAGATATTGGTTCCAATCCTTACACTGCAAATGACAGTGTTTGGAGGATTTAAAAGTTATTACAGTCCTCAGTGAAAGTTTTCCCATAACACAGTTTAATCCTGAACCAATTGACACACTTTGCTGGAGACAAGCCAGCACTAGAATCAATTTCAGTTGGATTCTTTACTACTTTATTGGCATAACAAGCTATACAATTGTTGTCAATGTGTGACAAGTGAGATAGATCCCTCAGGCACCTGTGAGAAGTGGATATAAATTTACCCAAAGCAGAGCTTCAAACCAAGCTTTGGGTTGGATTCCCTTGTGGCCCTCGTTCATTCCCGAGTCAGTGAATCATAAAGATAAAAACATCTATTCTATTTGCCACTAAATTCCCCTCCAGTGAAGGATGGCTCTCCCCTACAGTGTATTGTCAGTAATCTCAAGACTCAGTTCACCACTTACTTTAAATGGGTGAATTCCTTTAGCATCAGTTCTTTGTTCTGAGTAATGCTCCCTCCCAGCACTTTCCCTCAGGAGAAAATTCCTCACTTCAGTAGAGCTGCAGGCTGTTTTCCTGATCTAGTCTACATTTAGTTTAGCGAGATCTGAAGTTGTGGCTACCTTTTTCTTAAAACAGAAAATCAGCAGGAGCGCTACAGTGATACTCCCCAACAACTACTGATAGGAAAGAAGCTGTATTTTGGGGGGAAGGGATTTGAAGAGATGGCTGGATGCAGACAAGGCTTAAATATACATAACACTCTACAAGATGTAAAATGTGTCAGACAAGAATAAACACCTGTCCAGTAGAGGAAGCATTGTAAAGCTTATATATAGTAGTTGCATATGCTGTGCTGTGACTTATACCAAATCAAACATCCCCTCTCTTTGCCCCTCCTTTGAGTCCCCTACATATCACTGAGCAGTCAGTTACTATAAGTCTCTGCACTGCTATTTAGCTCCACTACAACCTACACCCTTGTAACATGGATGTCCTTAGACCACCACAGCTACAACCTACACCCCTGTAACATGGATGTCCTTAGATTATAGGGGTGTAGGTTGTAGCTGTGTTGGTCTTTCTCAAATCATTCTATTCAGCCCCTCTCACTCGTGGAGGTGGTATTTCTAATCTCCTGCTAGAAAAGTACAATATTTCAGATGAAGCTTAAAGACTAGCCCAGGTTTACCTTGATTTCTGCAAGGGCTATGAGGACTAAGCCAAGGCATTCGGGGGCATGCATGGGGCTTTTTTGGAGGGACAAGAGGAGGGTTGCTTTGCTTTATTGCCATCATCAGTACAGTCTCACACCTGAAGCCCATGACATTCAGTCCTGATTGGCTCAGTAGCCACATGAGCAGCCAGCAAAACCCAACACATACGTCCACACATGAATTATGGCAAACACTTCAGTTCAGAAGAAAATTTATAGCAAGTCTGGTACAAATCCATGGCAAATATTCACCGGTGGCACTAATAATGGGGCCTTAGAGATACACCAGTGGCTCTCAACCTTTTTTGTACCAGGACCCATTTGTAAACATCAATGGACAGTCCTGACTTGCTGCCCCCTCCAGCCCCCCAGTGTGTGGTTTGGGGTGAGTGTGTGGGAGGAATAGGGGGTCCCAAGCAGCCCCTTGCAGGCTGGGACTCTTCCAGCCTGCATGGAAAAGCCACAATTTCCCACCCTTTTCTCCTTTAAAGGACAATCCATTTTTGAAGTTTGTTGATCCATTTTTAAAGTTGGTTCACAACCCTTTCCTATATTCTTATGACCCACAGGTTGAGAACCAGTACTTTAGATAATGCAGTAAAAAAGAAAACAAAATAGACAGGCCAAGCATAGCAGGGGGCCTGAACCCTGTTACTCAGACACAAGGTGGGGGAGGAAAATTACATCTGTGCACCCAGGGCCTGTGCCAAAGGAGGCCATAGGTCAGGGGTCAGGGGTCAGGGAGCTTTAGCAGATGGCATCTGGAAGAGGACTGTGGGAAATGAGGGGAACAAGAGTTGAAGTGGCTAAGGCCTCTATAAAAGAATCAGACTGTGGACTGAATAACACCTGCAAGGCATGGGTATGGCTGTATGACTGGAAAGAGGCCATGGATTTAGCTCTTACGGCATGTAGGGCCCAAGGGAATGACTAGAGAGAGAGACAGACATACAGACAGAGCACCTCAGCTCACCAGCCTCTCCCTCATTACTTTCAACAAGGCGGGTGCCGAAGCAGGGCAAAACCCCAGGAGGCAGGAGCAAAGGCCTGGCAGGATCAGGGTGGCCAACAGGGGGCATTACAGCAGCCCTCGGGCCCCAATCGTGTCACACCAAGTCTCTGCCAAGAACTGCAGGTGGTAAGTCGACAAGCCACTTGTGTCTCAGGAGCCATTTGCTGAGCCTCTCTGCCTCAGGCCTATTTAGGCTTTGCTGGAGGCTCAATATCTGTGGGATCAGCCCTGGTTTGCAGGAAAGCCCGCTGTGGGGAGCAATGGGAAGTGAGACCAGACCCAATTTATGAAGCTACCCCTTTTGGGGACAAGAAGCTTAGCTATTTTCAAAGAGGCACAATACCATTCTCTGAAGAGGGCAGTTACTCAGGCTGCAGAAAAAGCTAAGAGATGCAAACAGATCAGACAGAAGCACTTCCATTTACCACACTCCTCTGCAAGTCTTCCTAGTAGCAACCTCTCCAGGAAAACTCCCCTTTCTATAGGAGCCTCTAAATCTTAGATGCTATGAGCTGTACTCATCCTTTCTGTCCATGAGCTGTATTTTCTCGGAGTCCTACTTGCCAGAAGAGGGGCGGATCAGACGGGTCTTGGCTCTTTCCTTGAAGGATGCTGGGGCGGGGGCATGAGGCGTCCCTTTTGGGTTCTGAAAGGGTCAGCATCACCCAAGAAAATGAAGAACCCCCTAGAGAGCTTTCACGATGATGCCTCCCTTTTCATTCATGCCTATGAAGTTCATCTCCCTGGAGTCGACCCCTAACAATTCCCAGAAATAGGCACAGGGCTCTGGGATCGCCTGCACAAAGACTGTGCCTCCATACCTCTGCCCCGTCCCCTATGGCAGCGTGGCTCTAATACAGGAGGATCCAAGTTGCAGCTGCTTCCAGAAAATGTCCTGAAAGCCACCTTGCTGTGGAGAGCTATATGAGAATGAACAGGTGCTACTTTACCTTAATTTCTGCAACGCTATAGAGGAGACGGTGCATTTCCTGCCAGGCCTGCCCATATCCTCCACCATCTTGTATAGATTTCTATACTTTTATGCTGTCTGGTAAAAGTGGAAGAGTGCTGCTGAGAAATCTACTGATTCCTTTCCAGGCAGAAGAGTTTGATCTTGCCTTGAAAACTGATACCATATTCTCTTTGGTCTAAGTATCCCGTCCATTCTTCAGGATTTATGGTAAACACATTAAAGTAGCTTTATTAATCCTATAACATTCAATATCAACAAACACATTTCTGAGATGCCCATCACAGAAATGTCTGGATACTCTTAATATCACACCTATTTCTTAAGTAGCATTAAAACTTACACACCAGAAAATAGCAAAGTTCATAATTAAACAAGTGCCAATTACAGACTTGCAGGAGACTAGTTAATATCCAGTCTATAAAATGGTAGCTGCTATAGGAGATGTCCTACAGAGAAGAGGTCTATTGCTAGTGAAAAGCACAACCAACTTTATCACTTTTCTCTGCTAGGAATCATTCCTTTTTTAGCTAGCACAGTTCCTGCAAGTCCATTTTCCTTAGCTAGGGTTATCATACGTCCGGGTTTTTCTGGGCATGTCCTCTTTTTGGGTCCCCCCATCTCTGCCCATGTGTTTTTTTTTAAATACAATCAAATGTCTGGGATTTTGGTTAGCTCAGCTTTGAAGTTTTTCCCAGACTGCCCTAGCAAGGAGCTGCTTGGGGCTGGGAGGAGAGTGATTGGAGGCATGGTGCACATGCACGTGGCTAGCATGCCGCCAAGCAGCGGGGTGGGAGAAGCCCTGGCAGCTGCATGCAGGTAAGTCTGAAAGGTACTTGGGGACTGTTCAACTGGGGGGTGGCTGGGGGGGGAGGGGTGTGTGGAGGGTATGGATCTGAATGGAGTGCCTTTAGAGGCAGCAGGGAGCTGCCTGGCCAGGCTGACAGCACTGGAGCAAGTGCCCTTGTTCACAGGGTGGGGCAGCTGGGAGATGCTGCAGGGCAGGGGCTGTGTTTTAGGAGTGAGAGGCACTGGGTGGGTAGGGGACTGTGGGGCAGGAGTATGGGGCACTGGAATGCCAGGGAGCTGTGGGTTGGGAGTAGGGAGCACCAGCATGGCCCAGGGGGGCAGGGTACCACAGGTTGGGAGTAAGGAGCACTGGTAGAGCCGGAAGTCTGTGGGTCAGGAGTGAGGGGCAGCAGCAAGGCTGGGAGAGGTTGTAGCTTGGGAGTGAGGGGCAATGGGATGGGCAGGGGCAGGGCATCGGCATATCACTGCCCCCCACAATCATATACCCCCTCCTCTCTGCACAGCAAGTGTCCTCTTTCTGGAACTGGAAATATGGTAACCGTACCTTAGCTACCTTGTAAGGAAAGCAGAGGCAAGTGTTATTTCTAGGTAGTGGGCCTGATGGCTTTGCAAGGAAGAAGAATGACTGAAAAGCTCTAATCACAGCATGATAAGTGGTTCTGGAAATACTGCACAACTCCTAGAATTATTAAACTAACAAAAAATGAAATTAAATATTGCCTCTCTGATTTGACTAGAGCATCAAGCCAGGAGCAAGGATCTAATCCCAACTTTGCCTGTAGCTGCTTACAACAAGTCACTTCATCTCTGCCTCATTTTCTCTATCACAAAATGGAGCACTGGTCTACACACTGAGTTATGCTAGTTTAATTTAATGATTTATTTTGAAGTAGTTTAACTTGGTGCATATGGTGCGTGTATATTTTTATTTCAAGTCAAACCAGCTTCACTGCAGTTTACTTTAGAACAATTAGAAAATTTAAGGTAAACTGAAATAACCTGCTCTTAAAGTGAAAAAGAAGAGTGTCTGCACAACATTTTGCCCTGCTTTAAGGGCTTTTCTGTAGGTTTTTTTATACAGCCGTGAGTCACACCCATATGAACACACTTATACAAGTACAGTTTATTCCCATAAGTTGAGGGAAATAAACTACAGCAGCATATGGCAACCGTATCAATATAACTGCATCAATATCAGGGGTTGTATTGATCTAAACTGTTCAGTAATTAATCACCCACACAACTTAAATACAAAGGCTGTGAAGACCAGGCCTAAACCTCCATAATTAAACCACTACAAATCTCTGCCTAAACAAACTATCAGGCATACTGTGGGGGTTACCATATTTACTTGTTTATAACATGCACCCCCTCCCCTAATTAACTGCTGGGAATGGGGGGGTATCCTAAATGAGGAAATGTGGGGAGCAGAGGGCTTGATCCTGTGGAAGCTAAACTGTCCATCAAGCTGAGTGAGTCAGCTGAAGACCAATCCTACTGGAACTGAACTGCCTGGGGCCTTAAACTTGGGTGGGCCCTCAGCTGACTCCGCATGTGCTGCGCTGAATTACCTGGCAGCCCCTCTTCTCTTCTGGAGCCAGGTGGGCATCGAACAGCATTTGCTGTGTCTGGCAGGTGCCAGTTAGTTCCAAAAAACAGAGTTAATAGAGTAGATGCAGGTCTTTGACTCTCTCTCTCTCTCTCTCTCTCTCCCCCGCCCCCCCCGAGAAACTACTGTAACTACTGGTATTTTCAAGAAAAAATCTTTTCTCTTCATTCCACCATTTTAAAACAAGGTGCATGTCTTATTCAAGGGCATGTAGTATGCAAGAAAATACTTTTGTTGTTTATAAAGCACTTTGCATAGGTAAAATACTACTCAAATGCTAAAAATGTATTATTCATGTTGTCAGAAGTCAGATTATACTTGGGTGCTTCCACAGCATATAAAAGCAGAGGACAAGAGGGCATGACAACTCTCAAGGCCTTAGGCAGCAGCATACCCTAACAGATTGCAGGGATGCTCCAGCCACCTGCTGTATGAAGTACAATACTCATCAAAGTACCTAGGAATGGGGAGGATGCAGAGTCAGCAGTGTGGACAATGAGAGCTTTTTGCTACAGCCTGTGAAACAGAGTATCCACAGCAAACCTTCCCTGTGGAGTAAGTCATCCTCGGGCTAGGGAGATTTTTTCCTTAGAGATTTCAGGATCATGCCAGAATACATCTGCAGCTGTGCTATAATGAAAAGTCACAGCTGAGCCCTATCTTTTCATTATTGCTGCTCCTAAACTCTGTTTGGACTACATCCTAGGACCTTGCGATCTAGAAAGTCAGGCTGACCAGATAAGAGTGAATGGATTTCAATCTAAATAGCTTCTGAGAAGCAAATCAAATAGACTGCAGTTCATCTCATAAATGCTGTGTGTGTTCAGCACAATTTAATGACTGGAAGTTCGAGCATGAAGTATTCCATTTAAGAATAATAACCACATGTGGTAAGCATGAAGGCGCAGAGCCCAGATTTAATTAATGTAGTTTTGTATTTTGAAAAGCAATATTAAAAAACACTTGAAAATGCAAGATAACTGTAATAGTTGCTTCTACAAGTTTTAACCTTATATTGCTTGGCCATTTTGACATATAAATTATTGCTTACTAGCTCTTATAAATACACAGCACAGTAATATGTACAAAGGCAGACAAGCATGAAACATGAAAAGGAAAATGTTGGCAACAGTGATTCTGGTAAATCAAACTATTTCATACATACCAGTTCTTATAACGGTGGATAACTACTAGCTGTAGTCCCTGAGAAGTTAGGTAAATACCTTGATTTGGGGTTTTCTATTTTATTATTTTAAATGCAAGCTGACAGCATTATGGCACACCTGTTAAAGAGACTATAACAAGCAGGTGGTCTTACCTCAGTTCACTGACTTCATCCCAGTATTTCTTAACAGTATAATAAGAATACAATAAATAGGCTATGCAAATAAATATTACTCTGCTAAAATGTTTAGTATTTACATCTTTCTTTGCAATTTTACAGCAGGACATTTTTAGTTTGTTTTTGGCAAGAGATCTTTCATTTCTTTTTTTCCACTGGTATCTAGACACAATCAATTACTATGTGAAATTGGGCTGAAAGCCTAAGGACATGTTACAGAAGCATCTAAATTCTATGAAGCAAAAGCCCACTTCAAAGAGCTGGAGAATGACCCCACGTGTTCCCTGTTTTGTCTCATATCTTCTCCCAACATATACGAAACACACGCACATAGTTTAACTTTGTCTGTGTAGTTGTATTAGTCTGAGCTTGGAGATTTACAGTATTTTTTAGGAATTTCATAACAGCACTACTGTTTTGTGGGGAGGGTGTAGTTATTAAAAAGTGTGCTCTGCCCATATCTAGGGATGTGGGAAAAGCTACACACCACCTCCCTTTTCTTTCATCCTGCTGCTTTTTAGACCTCCTCCTAATCATCTTGCCTTCATGTGCATGGCAGTCTCAGGTCAAGTCCACAACATTTTAGCCACAGAACAAGGATTCTAACAAACCTTTATTTTCTGGATAGTTCGTTGCAGATTCAGAGCAGTTTCCCTTTTATTAGTATTATAGTTCCATGAATAATATTCTAAGCACAGAAGCAAACCTTGCCCTTCAGAACTGAAGATAGATTTAGATAATAAAGGCCATCATAAAAACCAATTTGCATCGTCTCATTGCACTTTTCAGCATTTCAGACAATTATACCTAACATTACAATGTTTGGAACTTGGTGCTTAGATGACAGATTTTTTCACCTGCAAACATTAAGCCAGGTGTGAAAAGCAGGAGCTTGTTTTTGTACTGCTGTAGTTGCACCAGCAGGAAAGGAGCATAAGCTATTAAGGTTATTATAAATTAGCAGATGAGAAGCTGAAAAGAATTGAGACTCAGGCTCAATTCTCTTTCATTAGTCACAGAGGGCACTACGTCCTGTGAACAAGGGCTCACAATCTGATCTACATACTGATTTGTGAAAGCAGTGCCATGATGAAAAGATTTCACAAGAGGGGGCTAAAGAATCAGCTAATGTCTTGGTTAATGAATCTTGGGTGGGGATTTAGTGAAAATCTGAGAAAG
The DNA here is from genome assembly GCF_052110815.1 of Crocodylus siamensis. NCBI lineage: Eukaryota > Metazoa > Chordata > Crocodylia > Crocodylidae > Crocodylus > Crocodylus siamensis. Next base: position 154,457,495 of record NC_143399.1, on the reverse strand, counting down.
GAAAAATTTAAAAAACCCCAAGAAATTAACATCATATGGGGTTTATGTTTTACACTACAAAAATGAGTCCACTAAATTTAGTGTCCTGACTTGAACAGTTTTGGTCTGTTTGCACAGAAGAAATATTTACAGTATGTGCAATCACATCTACAGAAGAACATAGGAAATTTTTACTCCATGGCCAGCAAGAGTTTATTTATTTTTTTACTGGGTAAAAAGAACTATTTAAAAAAAATTCATATAGTATTTGATAATACCAAAGTACAAGCAAATACATTGTGAAACATCTGTTTCTTTTATACAGTAACTGTACAATATTTCACATATGGAGGCAAACTGAATGCATCCAATGACCTCCCCTTCAAATTACTTGTTAAATCTGCTTTTTCTGTCCCCTTTAAACCACAGATCAAAAGATGATGAAGAACATGCAACTTTCAAAGGATCATTTTCCTGAAAGACTTTCTGATGTGAAAAACAGACAATATAGATAGACAGCCAAGCAGTGTACGCTCACTGCCACTGTAAAGGGACTTTTTGAAGTAAGGCTCTACAAACAGATTTTATTTATATAGTGAAGAATATTGCACTGTCTATAGCTTATTTCAGCTTATTTGAGGGCAACTTCTTAGTACTGAAAAACAGCATTATCATCATAGCAGCAGGACATTGACCCCTGTGGTCCCCTGATTTACCTATGGCAGGTTAGGGTGTTATGCCTTGTGTTGTGTTTGTATAGGATGGTTTACTAAGGCAGGGGGCTGGACTAGATGATCTATAGAGTTCCTTTGCAGCCCTACTCTTCTATGATTCTAAGAGGAGGCAACTCAGATAAGAATAAATATGAACGTGATTTTAAAGCATGTACTAAGATAACAAATAGTTATTTGATTTATCTAAATGAAAACTGGGTTTGGATGAAATATAAAATAGGAAGACGCTTTCCCTTTAATTTTTTCTGTGTATTGGGAATACACACTGTGTGTGTAATACATGAAGTACGGCCCTTTGTTCTTTCAAAGCTAAAAGCATCTGCTTGGTAAGTCAGATTTTTACGTGTTAAAATAGGCTATTTTCTGTTTTACTGTGTTTTTCTAGGAAGTAGATGGACTTACTAGATATCTCCCAGTAGATATACAGGAGACAACAGTTCAAGCAGTAAAGCACTGAGCTCTGTTGTAATAACCTACTGCACATTAATTGCAGAAAAAAGTAACAGTTCTAGGATAATTAGAAGGGGAGCAAATAGAGATTTTTCTCCCTAACCTACATATTTTAGATATAGGACACCTGCTAAAACGTTGAGTTGAGGTCAAGTGCTATTAATCCCTCAAAAGAGGAAATGACACATTGGTTTCCATACACTGCATCAAGGTTAGATTTTTTCTTTACTATATCCTTGAAGTAAATTCTTAAGAGGAAGTAACATTATGGGCTGCTGTTTGCTTTTGACCTCCAAATCAGGACACACAAGAGAGCTAATAATGGTGCATTGTTTTATATATGTTAGTTTTTATATTCCATTCTGAAATGTCAGCTGCTGTCTCAAATAAGATGCTCCCAGGGAAGTTACGTGGATTGCACAGTATTTTTTGGCAACAGTCAATACTTTGGCAGCTTTCGATTAGTGAGGTACATTCTCTATCATAAGTTGCAACCCTTCATCACATGAAGTTGCTTGCTGAAATGTTATAGTGATGTGATGCTTCCTTTCACCTTAATACTGTCAGAATCTGGACTGAAAGCTACACTGGACCAACAATATTTTCACAGAAATCAAGTTGCTGAGCTCAACGGATGCTGCTCATCACCTTCCTGATCTGATGATAGATGGAAACAGCACTACCTTTGCCCTGGAATGCTGCAAACAACTTCTTTTCTTGTTCTGCTTGATTTTCCTGTGTATATTGTGGGAGCTACTGATAAAACTCAGTAAACTGTTCTTATATCGGGAAGCAACATGTTTGGCTTAAACATTCACTTAATTCAAAGTGCTGCAGTTACAAGGTTACATGAAGTTGTGCGTGCTCACGCCCGAGGCTCTATCCTGTGAGAAAGCTCAAACAGTGTTTGCTGGTTGTCAATGACACGCAGATGATGGACATATGGCTTCAGCTCTTGATGCTCTTTAGGAGGAACTTCATTGCCTACAATTTGAGAAGGAAAAAAGGAAATACCTCAGAGATCATTTTTGACTTCTTGTTGCTTTGAATTATCATAAAGGCTGAGCCAAGGTCACAGGCTATCTCCATACATCTGGCCCCATTATGCTAGGTGCTGCACAAATACAGAACAAAAAGAAGCTCAGTGACCAAAAGGACTTGCAATTTAAGCTGCAGATACAAAATGGTGTTCTGATAGCAGGGCGGATGAGGAAATAACATGAACTTTCTGATTAGCAGGATAAGCAGTGGTTTAAGCATGCCAGCAGCCTAACTACTGTCAAGTTTTTTCTGGGGTTTTTTTTTTAATGGTGAGAGAATTTTTAAGGAAAAGTATGAATGAGAACAATGGTTTTGCAAATGTTTACGGCACCTACTCCCCAGTGTGAGGGACAGAATAGGAGAAAGAATGCTGGTGCTTGTTCAAAAATGTAAAGATTGGGTAATGGACCCTGGCAACCTGGGCTGATAGCAGGCACCCAGGACTCAAAACCATTTCATTTTACTGCCTAAATGGCACATACGTTACCGCAGTTTCTTGCCACTTGCACACAAGTTTTCAATTCAGCTCTGGATCCCCAAGCGTGCACACATCCACTGAGCAAATTGTGTGTTGTCAATAAGCTGTGCTTTGGCCAGGCAGGCACACAGCACAAAAAAAATAACCCAGTTACATGCATAAAGGTGGGTAATCCCAAATTATAGTCATAGAAAAACCATAACTAGCAGGTGTGAGAAAGAGAAGGGGAGTCCTCCTCTATTTTAGTCCAGTACCTTAGTGGCTTGGGTACTTGCCCATGAAGTGAGATACCCAGGTTCTAGGCCCCCAGTAACAAAAAGGGGTATTGAGCCCATTCCCTAGCATAGTGCTTCACAACCACTAGGCCAGAGGCTAGACGTGATACAGGTCCTTTCTTAGCCCTCCTCTTGAAACTTGAATCTTGGGCGGTGAAGACAGGGAGGCTAGAGAAGCGTGCTTAGAGAAGTTGAAAAATCTCCTTCCTGGGAAATTTTCAAGAGCAGGATAGACACTTGAGCAGGGGGCAGGACTAGATCACTAGATGGTATCACAAAGTCTCTTCTACCTCAACCTTCCTATGATCCTAAGCTACAAGGTGATTAGTGAGATGATTGTTGCCTTACATGGGATGGACCCAGGGTTCAGGGCTGGGCCCCTACTCCCAAAAGCATCTCCATTTCTGCAATAGGTGAGTATAGTGGGTTGCTGCCTCAGGGCCTCTTCAATAAGACTTTTGGTGGAGACCCTGAGGTCTCTTCACAAGCTCCAGTAATAAACAGTCTTTTAATAAATAAAAGAAGTAAACATAAAGCCCCCTTATCGTCTTGAATACTGAGAGAGGTCCTGTGTGGCTTCAGTGTCTCCAGAGCAGTCTTGCCTTCCAGCTAGCCCAGAAGTCTCCCATTCTGGTGCCTGACACCAGTCCCTCTGGTTTTTCTTGCTGAGGTTTGTAACTCCTAGTGAGCCTCTCCTCCATTAGCCTTCACACAGCTGCAGCCAGGAGTCAGGCTGGCTGTCTCCCTGCAAGAGGAGGGCTGGGAGAGACTGGGCAATGCTTAACATTTTGCAGGGAAGTGGGCTCAAATCCCTTCTGGATGAGGGGGATTTAGAACCCAGGTCTCCCACTCCCTAGGTGAGTGCCTTAACTAATAGGCTACTGGTACAAAACACAGAAGAGCTTATTTCCTCTTACTCCTCCTCACCTTGGGTAGAGCAAACCAGAATCCCAGATTGTGCACAGGTGTCAAAAACTGTAGTTATGTAGCTGTGTATGTGCCATTTAGATATGGAAAGTGAAATAGGATTTTGCTGTTAGTTTACATGGTTAATTTATCCAGAGATTAGCAAAACTGAGATCAAATCTTGGCAGAATTCCACAAGTGCAAGGTCAGTGTAGATGCCCAGAGAAGATCCTTATCCTGCAAGCAAAGTAGAATAGAAGGGGACTGAAAAACCCAGGGCCTATGAGACTGAAATGGTCCCTGGCTTTGGCCCCTCTTATGTTATGACTCCTACCTTGACATGCTGCCAATACCAAAGGGGAAAGTGGGTGGCTAGATTTATAGCAGCAAAGGACCTCATGCTAAGACTATGCCAAACATGTCCCTTTACGCAGAGCTGGCATTAGACCTGTGGGAGACTCTGGCAGAGCTAAGGTAAAGATCCATCCCTTTTCCCACTCATTTGTTTGATGACCTTTAAAAACTTAACTTAGACTAGGAGTGTAGGCAAGTGCCTGGTGGCTCATCCCTGAAACTGGGTCTGCTTCCAAATAAGCGGGTGGAAGTCCCCTTTGTTCTGTCTTGTCACAGCACATAAGGTCCTTGAGGGAACCCTTCTGGACCACAACCTTTAAACAATCATAACACAAATACACATGGACCCTGAGCCATTTCTTTTAGATCAGGTGGAAGGTGTCAGCATGGAATAGACAAGAGGACCACTCTTCAAAGCTGCTCTGTCAGGCCTCCAGTTTTGATCTCAGCTATGCTTTTGATTCCTGCTAAGGTGATGGAGATGAGAGATGTGCTGTTATTTCCTGAGAGTTGTCATGAGAGAAGAGCTTTAACTAAGCAACAGAGGAAACTGAAGGATGGCCTGAATAGCAAATGAAGGTGGTATCTACTACAAACACTAGTCGAGGCCCTCAAGAAAATGTTAACAAAATTACTGTTAAACACACAAACCCCAATAAGCCTAACTTCATTGCTCTTCCACAGACAGTGCTTTACTTCGATCACATCTCTCATCTATACATTCTTCACTTAGTTTGTCAGCTGTTCAGGGTGCTGATACTGTCCTCCTATTTGTAAAATATCTAGTTCAAATTTAGTGCTATGGAAATAGTAACATGGCAGTGTGAGTATGGCTAGTTCAGCATGCCACTACTACAGGCATTGGAGTGCAGCACCTGTCCACACACTCTTTCTAAGTACCTGGCTGATTTGTGAAGTACTTAAAAAGAAATAAGAGATAATTGGTGTAGTAATACACAAGAGACCTTACAGTTCTTGGGGAACAGATTCCACCTTCTCAGCAAGTGTGCTGAACACACTGAAAATTATTCAGAATTCAGAGTGTCATTAGCACCTCAAATTGTAAAAGGCTGAATAACTGTATAAGTATTCAAGCTGCTATGACAGATTTCTGAAAGACTATTATTTGTTTTCTAGATTTAGTGTAGAAAATATTATTACCATTAAAATATTAAAATAAAAACATTTCAGTATTTCTTGGCAGCACTGTCATCTTCTAACCCATAAAGATTTTGGCCGGCTTGCTTAATTTGTAAAGCACAGCTTATAAACAAGAACAATGTCCCTTGCTTAGTCTGAACTCTTTTTGGTGGTAGGATGCCTGCTGCTCTTAGTCCAATTTATGGAACGATGCAGTAGAAAAATTCACATTTGTGAAAGCTAAATAAACCCATAGGAAAAGGAAGCTATCCATAAAGTCTCAATAAATATTCAGTGAATTCATTTCATGCCTAAATGAATTTAACAAAAAAACTCAAGTGCCTACAGGGATATGTGCATAAGCTGTTTTTTAAATGCCAGCTTCACAAAAAGGCCAAGCCTGTGGTAAAATAAAATAATAATGACATACTTCAAACTACCAGATTGTGTGATAAATCTTGGGTATTAAACCTGGATTTATGTTGCGACACAAATTGCCATTTGCAAAACTGCAAAAGCATTTTAAAAATTTTCATTAATTTGTAAATGTTCCATTTAAAAACAAACAAAAAAACCCACAGGGAAACTTCAAGTAACAGAAACATTCAGGTTCACAGATAAATATTTTTGTTCAATAAGTTAGAGTCTGAATTAACAGAGTTAAAGTAAGAGATGGACATAACTATTTGCCTTCCTCTTTGTGTAAAGGGAAGTAACTGGATCATAACTAATACACAGACTGGCTACATCAAGACAAACATGGCCATGTGGTGTTGCAGACACGTCTGTGGTGCCACATAACACACATTCAGCTGTTTTCTGTGCTGCAGGGGCGCAGCATGGGGTTTTTTTTTGACCCCTGGATATCCTGGGGTCAAAAAACCCGTACAAAAAAAAAAAAGCAGAGCAGTGCACACAGGGGCAGCACGAACCACTCAAAACTGGAGCCTGGCCAGCTAAAGCCATGCTCTGGCTGCTGGCCAGGCTCCAAGTGGCTGGATCGCTATTATTGCAGCCACAGAAGCCCCTCCAGGAGACCAGGTAAGGCTGCTGGCCCCTGCCCAGTGCTGGCCCCAGCCTCCCCTACCCCACCTAAAGTAACCTGCTGCAACCCAGAGCACATGTGACACAGGCATTCCCCAGAGACAACTAGTGGTGGTACAAGGTGTCCTGCTGCTAGTTGTTTCTGGGGAACCAAATGTCCACGCTCATTCGGCCATGGCCACCTTGTATAAAAAGACCCTGCAACAGGCAATATTTTGGGCCAAATGTTTACAAGCTTTCCTAACTGTACCTGCAGTATTTGCACACACATTTTTTTGCACACTAAAATGTGCCAATATAAGTTTGACAGAAGAGCCACTGTGCTACAAACACCCCCATCTTAAATGGCTCAGAAGGCACAGGAAGCTGTCAGATATCTCCACTGACCTTCAGGTTTTATCTTCTTGGCTGGGCCTACAATGCTCTGGTCTTATGAAGCAGTGTGAATAGGTGAATGTGTGTTAGAGATCATGGGAACACACCATCTGTGACAATTTGGGTTCTTCTATAGTCTGTAAAGTAAAATTTGAATTTCACCCAGCTGGTGTTGCACCTAAAATGCTAAGTTGACCCTTCAAGTGTAACATCTACCTTTTTGGTTAAAACAACTGGAAAATATGATTAACTGTTGAAGTAAACCTGGGTCAGGAGAGGGAAACAGATAAACCTAGCAATAAACCTTTTGATATCACTGAATATTTTATATGCCCAGAAGTGTAACTAAGGAGAGAAACTGTCTACTCACCAAATTGGTTATTCCTGCAGTGTCTCAGTGATCGAACAGTATCCGCAATCATGTGCTATAGTGATAAAACACACAAAATATCAGTGAAAAAATATTCTGATTGGGATGCTATTGCTATAAAATACTTCTCTAGCCCCATACTACTGAACAGCAATAGTAGCAACACTGGAAAACATGGGCAGCAAAGCTTCAACAGGGGAGGTTTCTTTTTCTTTTTTCTCCCTTCCCTTTTTTTTTTTTTGGCTCCATATTAACATACAGTTAAACAAGGTTATCTCTCTCAGGTTCCTTTGACAGAAGGATCTTGTTGACATCACACATTAAATGAGAGGGACTTCCTAGGCATCTATGGAAACTCGCATGAAAAAACAGACATTCAATTATTTCTCTATTTCTCTTTCTTTTCAAAGAGAAACTGGAAATCCCTTCCTTTTCCCCCTTATGCATAGGATAGTAGTTTGTGTTCAAGTGTATTATTTGAGTAGTAGGCTTAAAACTGCTGTACAACAAATACACTTGTGACAGAGATACAAGATGTAATTTCTCCGATAAGGATTTATGCAGGTTTAATCACTTATAAATTGGTGAAGATGTTTCCCTTTTCAACCAAAAATTGATGCAGTCTGCAATGAAAGCATTAAGATCCATATGAACCTATCAATTCTTAGTAGTAGAGACTAGTATTTAGAGGGTTAGAGTCAGCTATAGCTCCACTTGAAGTTAAAGGGCGCTCTACCCCTTTAAAAATGGCTGTGGAAGACTTCAGTACCCAAAATACTTGTGGGTCCGTTGGACATAAAAGTGATACATCTTTCTGACACTACAACATCTATAGGCTACAATATATTAATCACACACTAAGTAGTACACTTAATAATAACTTAATGACATAACTTCTGTGTATCCATTAAATTAGTTCCTATAGATGAGAGAATGCCAAGGAAGAAAGCTCGGCTGTGGATGTATTAATAAGAAAGCCTGGCATCAAATGAAGGACTTGTTTTTAACTCTCCATGATAAATACATGTAAATTGATTAATATATTTTACAAGGAAGTTAAGAAATGGCGGCTAGCACAAGTGGCCTTTAATGTGCTAATCAGTCACTTGCCTGAACAATACAGAATATGAGTCAGTCCAGGTTAATATATTTGAACACAAAGTTACGCTTAAGAAAAAGCTGTATTAGAAGAGTTGATTATGTGTCTCATGTGGTTTAGATTTTAATTTATTTTTTCATCCTACTGCCATTCCCTACTAGGGAGAAAAAGAATTGAAACTTAAAAAAAATAAAGAATCACTGAAAAAAAATGAAGTACATGTTCAGGAGTCCACTAAAAACTTGACTCTTGATCCTAGCAAAGGTATTAATAAACGCTTACTGTAGTTCCTTAAGACTCGCAAGGTATTTGCCTTCAGACTTCATTTCAATTTGATGCTAAAGCTAGAAATATCTCTTAACTTGGACTCATTCTCTAGATATTTCATAGGTGAATAAAATGTAGATGGCTGCATTCAAGGTTATGAGTTCTACCAAGCCAAATCAGTATTATGCAGGTTTATGTGCCTCCCAGCAGGTGTTTATATTCAAATTGGTGCAGCAAGGTGGGGGCTTAAAATACATTATCGATAGCAAATGAAGTTCTGTGGGTTTTAATAAGAGATAAGTTAAGATTTAATTAAAAAATAAAAACAAACTGCATCTGTCTTGTGTTATTGTCCTAAAAAATTCTAAGAAAGTCTGAGTTAAATGCCCATCACATGTAAACTGACATAGCTCCACAGAAGTCAGTGTAGCTTTGCCAAGTCATACCAGCTGAGAATCTTCCCCTGAGTGTATATGTAGCATTAATTTGCCTTACAACTTTAAATATAATGTAATGCTTTAAAAGCATTTCACAAACTGAGTCCATCATCGAATCATAGAAAATGAGACTTGGAAGGGACTACAGGACTTCATCTAGGCCTATCCGCCTCCTCAAAGCAGGACCCTCTCCAACTATATCATCCCAGCCAAGGCTTTGTCTATCCAGGTCTTCAAAACCTCCAAGGACAGAGATTCCACAATGACCCTGGGTAACTCGTTCCAGTGACTTACTACCCTCCTAGTTAGAAAGTTTTTCCTAATATCTAACCTAAACTTCCCTTGCTGCAACTTGAGACCACTGCTCCTTGTTCTACCATCTGCCACCACTGAAAAGTCTAGCTCCATCCTCTTTGGAAGCCCCTTCAGGTAGTTGAAGGCTGTTGTTAAATCCCCTCAGTCTTCTCTTCTCCAGACTAAATAAGCCCAGTTCCCTCAGCCTCTCCTCATGTCATGTGTCCCAGCCCCTAACCATTTTTGTTGCCCACTGCTAGACTCTCTCCAATTTGTCTGCATCCTTTCTATAGAGTTGGGCCCCAAAACTAGACACAGATTCCAGATGTTGCCTCACCAGTGCCAAGCAGAAGGGAATAATTACTTTCCTTGATCTGCTGGCAATGCTCCTATTAATGCAGCCCAACAAGGGCACCCTGTTAGCTCATATTCAGCTTATTGTCTACTGCAATCCCCAGGTCGTTTTCTGCAGACCTGCTGCTTAGCCAGTCAGTCCCCAACCTGTACCAGTGCATGGGATTATTCTGTTTTAAGTGCAGGACTTTGCACTTCTCCTTACTGAGCCTCATGAGATTTCTTTTAATCCAATCCTCCAATTTGCTGAGGTGTCTCTGACTTCTAGCCCTACTCTCCAGTGTATCTACTACTCTGCCCAGCTTGGTGTCATCTCAAACTTGTGGAAGGTACATTTCATCCCATCTTCCAGGTTGCTGATGACACTATGAAGTTTTAATTTGAATGGGTGCTAATTTTCTGAGGTTTATGTAGGCTATAGAGCTCAAATTAAAGCCACAAAAAACCTTTTAAAGTTGGCTTCACATTCAGCAGAAGATTCACACATAGTATATTGAATTGAAATAGTTCCATGCGAGTCAATGAACCTATGCTTATTTTCACCAGTGGCGAATCTGTCCCAGAGAGCTTTTAATGCAGTTTTTTCTTGTATTTGATCACACTTAGAACCCAAAGGAAGAACATACTGAATTGGGTCAGCGGCTCTTCTCTGCATATGCATACTTTAGATAACCAGCCTGTGATTAACAGTAATATGCAGCTTATGGAAACAGTACATTCTGTTCTCTCACCTCCCTCAAAAACCAAAAGGAAAAGATCAGTTGCGTAGAGAAGGGTAAGTTTAAGACTAGAACAATGTAGCGTATTCATCTTTTCAAAACCACATTAAGAGTGATTAAAATGTTCCTTCAGAAAATATATTTTCATGAGAATAGCATATGCTTATGTGTTCTTTTAACATATCAGTGATATAATATCACTCTTCCTGTTACCAACAGGAAGCTCGCTTGATTTCTTTGTTCCACTTTATGTTCCATTTTGATGGAGTAGAACATAATCACAATTCTCCCCTCTTTTGTGGCTTTCACATTGTTCTTCTCTGGCTCTGCCTGACTCAACTATAATACTGAACACCTGTTAATTGCTCTACAAAAAATGCTATTTGCTAACCATTTAACAGGTGTTTGCATAACATTATTGTGATGGATGTGGAGGACATAAATGATTCACACTCAACTGGTTCTTAGAAGTGGCAAACATTCTTAACAGATGATTATTAGCACCAGTTTTGTAGTTTTTCCCAATCCAATTCATGAGTAAACTCAGGAGCAAATTTGGGGGCACGGTCCAGAAAGGCCTTCCTTACATGTGTAATTCTTACTATTAGGACCCAATGGGAAAGAATGGGACCTTAAAGTAGCAGTAGACATGTGTCAGCCATCACTGCTAAAGGAGACATACAAATATAGGTCATGGTTGATGAAGCGAAATACTGTAAGAACCTATCTTTTTACCAATTACTTCAATAAAAATAATGTGAAGATAATTTAAAATACAATGGTAAAATTTATGTAAGATTTTCATCCATTTATTCCCATTTTGCCATTCTGACATTAAGGCAATAATGATGGACATAGATTAATCTGTAAAGCTGTCATCTAAATCCTAAAAGATATAACATTAAATATAAAAAACAATCCTCCTACATCTGGTCTGTGATGTCATTAAACTTGCACCTAACATAACAGCACAAAGCTTTTATTCTCTTAGTGATTTTTTTTTCATAACAAAAACCTCCAAAACTTATTTAAAGCTGGACCTAATGAACATCTGAATTCCATAGCAAAGATGTTTCATACAGCATAAATTTCTGCAAATTAAGCATTTGCGGCTCATGCTTTTTGCAACAGCAGTTTCACTCTAGTTTGCACAAACTAGTTAAAGATGAGGATTAGTAGCCTAATTCTGCAACAATTACAGACAATGAGCATCTTATTTATTCTGCAAGAATGAAGTAAGTTTACGGAATAAAAAGGAACATAACAAAAGTGGTCAGTGAGATGTTTGCCAGATTTTTTTCTGGTTTCATGTCCACAAATCAAATGCTTCCACATCCATATACACCATACTCCCCTTACATTGGCTAGGTCTGCACTGCACTTTTACACCAATTTTCTACTCTGTACTTTAGGTGGGAACAGTCAAGTGTACAGGACTCTGCGCAACCACTAAAGTTGCAACCACACCATTTCATTTTTCTCAAAGCAGGTCTGGATGAAATACTGGATAAAATACTGCAAATACTAGTTTTTCCCTGTCAACCACATATAGTAGGACATCTCCACTGGTGGTAGAGACCCCACTGGTGAAACTGTATTGGTGAAGCAGCACTAGGAGCTTTTATAAAACATGCCCAGTAGAGACAAGGCCTTCCTCCGATTACAAAAACTGATAGGCCTGGTCAGTATTCAGTAAAATCAATATACAGACTTGGAACGATCTTTAGTAACAATTAAAAGTACATCCAAGGCTAGTTCAATTTACATGTTAATGAGAAATACTTCCAAGAGGCAATAAAGAAGAACATGCTAATGAGTTTTATGCAAACGTGTAAAGGTCAAACTGTTAATGGACTTGGGATAAGAAAACCCTTTATTAAATGCAAATCGGCATAAAAGCAGCAACAAGAACAAGTAGAAGAATCTAATAGAGAACTTTAAAAGGCGATCATGGAGGTTATAAAGTCAAAGTTGGGGTTTGTCTACACTTGAAAGTTAATGTGAATTAAGATAGGATATGAATTTAACGTGTAATAGGTGGTTCTTGGAAAATGCCATATGTGGATACTATTATTCTGGAACAGGAGTGTCTATATAAGGCATTAATCAGGAAGAAAGAATTACACCTGTATCTGTTTACAAGCTCTGACTTTGGATTCAAAAGGAGAAAAATGAATTGTTCTACTGCTTTATACAAAAATATGCAGTGAACAGGTTAAACAGTCATTACCACATCAAGGAAAAGACTGAATCAGGTAGCAAGATCTCTTATCACCTTTCAACAAACATCATGCAGACTGGAAATGAGAAAAAGTCTGATGTCTTACTAATAGGGATGACTTTCCAATATGTAAGGGTTTTTTTATCATGCTTAATCACATAATAGCCTTATCTACATAACAAAGCCCTGCTGGCAGAGCCATGTTGGCTAAAGGTGTGAAAACAATCAAAACATCACATCTGTGCAGCTCTTCCAGAAAGATGCTTGCTGGGGACACAGTTATGCTGACAAAAAGGTTATTTTTTGCTGGAAGGGCATCTACCCTTCAGGGCACAAGTATGACTCAGGTGGTAGAAAAGGTTCCTTCTGCTGTGTCCACACCAATAGAGAAACAGCAGGGCTATTATGTAGACTAAGCCTATACTACTACATGTTTGCTGGTATAGCTCTGCTGGCCAACCCTCCTAGAACAGATATAGCCTATACCAGCAAAGCCAGCTTAAGCTAATTCCTTTAACAGAATTAGCTAATGTCAGGTCTACCTAGAAACTCTTATCTTTTAGCCTAGATCATAAATTCTAAACTCTATATTTTAATTTGAAATATCTGGAATTAGCATAGTAGTGGTGACCATTAAACTGGATTTACCTGCTCTTGGCTGCTTCAAGAAAAGAAGAGAAGACTGAGTTGAGACAGGAGGCAATAACAATGTGAGAATTTAGCTGAGGACAAACAGTTTGTAATCCCTCCCTCTCTAATTGAGCTCTTGTAAAATGCTGAATGGGGTGGGAGGGTGAGGGGGGTCTGTTCTTGGTTACCACAGCTTCATGCTTCACAGGAGACAAGGAAGCACGGATTTCCTCATAAAATAGGAATGGCAAATTTACTTACCAGCTTTTCAAAATTAACAAGGTTATCCAGAAAAGTTTTATTTCCTTCATGGATGAATGTTACATCTAAAAATGAAAAAATATATAGTTGTTTGCTGTTTTTGTGGACTTGTTCAGTTTTTTAGATATAAAAAATAAAGTGTTGACAAAACAATAATAAAATAAAAATGGAACAAAACTGTCCTGTAAGCATGTGAAACTATCATCTTTTTTTTACTGAAAGGAAACAGAACGCTAGCACCAGCTGTTTTCATGAGAAACAGAACATTTATTCTATATAGCAACATTGTCAATACACTTGATCAAGAGGAATTTCAAGTATGGAATGTAAATTTGTTTCTCACTAAACCTAGTTTCTGTGATTTCCATATGACTTTCTTTCTATCAAACATACCAGAGGACTGTACATTCAAATGTACAGTTTCCTAGGGAGAGGAGCACAGTAGTTGTATATGTGCAAGTTTCATGCACTGTGAACATTATGGATTTACTGCTGCTACTGGAGTCAGTGGTAGGAACCAGGGCTGTGGCTTGAGATCCATGAGTATAGAGCTCTGTTGGCTGGACTCTAGGTCCAGAGGGAGAAGCGACAAAAAAAAAAAAAAAGTTGCTGAGTTCAAAACCTCACCTTGGCAGAGGCACCAAGATTTATCTCTGCAGATTCTTGGCACCAAGTTTTTTCCCTGTCTATTTCTAGGGCACAATGTGAGAATAAGGATAATATGAGGAATGGACAAAAGGGCCATATTTGGCTCTAGTTTGCAAACTGAAAGCAGTGTATCAAGGAAGAAAAGAGGCAAAACTGTTTCTAAGTGGCATTTACAATGAAACCTTGATTTAAAGCTATTTACTCCCCTTTGCTGAAGTACATGTGCAGACTCTAACCTTTGCAAGCTTATATAGTAGAACTACTACTTGAATCATAGAAAGGTACCTAAGAAACATATATATTGGTCCGTGCAATAGCAAGATGCTTTTGTGACACAACTATGGTAAAATGATGTGTTGCCATGAATGGAATCAGGAGACTATAAGCCATGTTTTCCAACTGACAAATGACACTAAGTCATTGGGAAATATCTATTGCTCAGTGATTTGCTATGAAATCACATTTACAATGACAATATACCAATCTGCCTGCCCATCTAAGCATTTGTGCCTTGCTCATCACTGTGGTATCCAAGCAACCCATGTTCTAACTGTTTGGTCCCCTCTGCCAGCATAGGTACAGGACAGCATCAGTCTCAATGCAATCAGAGTTCAGGACTGAAAAAAATTTCAAGCTGAAATAATGAACTTCTTTTGTTTTCTCTCATCCTGTACCATAACATCAGAACTTATTTACCTTCTTTTGTATTAAAGATTCATTGTGTGCCTGGAGGGGATTTTACAGTTACTTATAATGGAAATGCTAATAGCTTAATATGCTGGTGGAAACCCTCAACTAGAATTCATTAGGCAGAACCATATGCTAGGGTAGAGCGTCCCCATTCTGAGGGGACCAGTAGGATGTAACTGCTTCAGGCAAGCAGTCTGCCAGCCTGAATTCCTCAGCAAATAAGACAAGCATGTCTGCTTCTGTATCTTTGTACAGATATAGACTTATCCCCTGGCCCAGTTCCAAGGCTAACTCAGAAGGTGGTAAGCAAGGCATGGCCCACAGCTCTTCCTTGCCTGCTTTCTGCTGCGCTCCCATAGGGTACAGTTCCTCTGCGCAAGGACTGCAATTATGACTGGATCTCACAGCCAAAAAAAAAGAAAGCTCCAAGGATGTGCCCTTCTGTTTCCTTTCTTCTTGCTCCCACTGTAAACCTATATGTAAGGACTAGGCAGAACTTCTCCTTAATGCCAATATGTATTCAGGGAAACAAACAACAACAAATTTTTATAATGATGCAGTGCAGATGAACTTTTGCCAATGCTAGTGAAGAAAAGCTTCTTCCTGAAACTAGAAAAACCAGGACAGATCCATTCTACGCTCTTTCTTTAAAGACTGCAGTGATTATTTTCAAGGGGGAGCAGGGGGAACAGAAATATGCTTTGCTACCAAACAGTCTAGATAAATGCAGCGGAGCAGAAAATTGCATCCATGTTGTGCTGTGAGGGTGAAACACTTTTATTAAGTATTTGAAAAATCAGTCTGATATTCAAAAGCTGTATCTGTGTAGTAACAAGTCTTTGTGTTTAAATTCAATTAAACTTTAAAAGGACATCATCAGTGTATTCTTCATAATTAGAAAAAAAAGCTCCTTACTGCCTTTCCACCTATTCAAACTTAAATCTGTTTCCTCTCCAAATCATCTTTTGTTCTTCCTTTGCTTGAATACATGATTTTGATTTTGTAGGGTTGCTAATGGTTTTTAAGCTATCAACAAGCATTTTATTTATACTGTAATGTAACACCGAACACACAAATATTTATATGGACAGTCAAAGGAAACAAACTAAAAGGTATTATGGGTTTATTTGGGTCTATCAACCTTGACAAATCACATTCTGTATTAAAGGGGATTATAGTAACATTTTGTAAAGAGCTTCTTGTTTCCCATACATGTTTGAGAGATGTAAGATCATAATACTTGTGTGCTAGTTCTTGCATACAATTTTGCACTGGCGTGCAAACTTAGGGCCTCTATATTACGTTTATGTCATGATTAACATTCTAATCCCAGCATAAATGACACGGGTGCTACACATGCATCTAATTTAAAGTACCATAAAATGGTAAACAAGCCATAAGTGTCCCACACAGCATGTAGAATTTTTTAAAGATTGGTTTGCATAGCACCTTAAACTGAACGTGTAGAATGTCCAGGGCTGCCCCAAAGTAAGTGCCGACAATCGGCTGATACAGCCCCTGTTACAGTCAGGTCCCAGTGTGGTCCCAAGGCTGGAGCTGACAATCAGCTGACTGTTGGACCTAGACCCAAGGCAACCTGGGGTCTCAAACTGATGTCCTGGGGTCTCAATCAGTTGACTGTTGGCCCTGGGACAGCCCAGGGTCACACTGGGTTGTGGGCACTTGGTTTTTATTTTGCCAGGATCATAATCCCAGCCCTACCCCTGCACTGGCAAGTTGTAATGGCGCCACTGGGAACCGATCCCCAAATCATGCCTCCTACCATGTCCATGTGGCACGGAAAAAGTGCAACTGTTGGGATCAGATCCTATGTCGCCTTTAAATGAACATATACCAGGGGATGTACTCATGTACCAATGCAACATCAGTGTGCAGAAATGATCGGCAGAGAACATGCACAGGGTTCACTGAATCCAATTGCTTGTTTGTGTTTGTCCTCTGTCAGGTGGGACAAGTAGTATTCAAGGGCATACTCCACTGTAAGGTCTTGATCTTTAATTATAGCAACTATAATTCACCTCAATACACAAAAATCTCTTTGAAGACTGGGAGCCTTGATGACCTGCTCAGGTCCCTTCTGACCCTACCAACTATGAAACTCTCAGACATCCTCAGTTTATTTGAAGAATCATCCCTTGAAAACATTTTAAATGTATTCAGCTGTAACCAGGATATAATGAACAGACTAAAGAGGACACTTCTGGAATACAGGAATATTAAATGAATTTGTCATGATCAAAGTGAGAACAATTAATAATTAATGAATCCAAGATAATGGGATACTTGAAGTACCTGCCACTTAATTAGCCACCTTACTCACTGTGTTGAACCAGTTGTTCATTATCTCTCTCAGACCTGTGAGGAGCAAGCTGAAAGTCCTCTGTATTCATAAGCACCATGTATTTTTTTGGTAGGCAAAAAGGATAGATTTTTTATATAAATTCTACTGTTGTACATTCTATGTAATGATATTGTATCAATGTCAATAATAATCTTTGCTCTGGCTATACACTCACACTTTGGTACCCAATTGTTATTTGCATGTACCACATCCAAATGCTATCATTCAAGACACAAAAAATTCTCTCTTCCAGGCTAAAGGGAACTCAGAACTCAGCATGGGGAAGAAGGCAAGCACTGCATCATGTATAAAGGGACTGGGATGGCTCTAAAGTTTGAAAGCAATGGGGCAAATGTTGTTTTTACCTAGTTTTAATAGGCAGCTGCTTACTATCTGAAAAAAGTGCTACCATCTCTCTAACATGTCATTGCAGTTAAAGCATATTTATCATATGGAAAAATAATCTTACACTTATTAGAACTAACATTATATATTTTTATAGATGGAATTACATGGCAAAGGTAGACAGACAAGCTTTAACATTACCTTTCAGGAGTAAGGGCATGAAAGGAATTTTCGGAGATTTCATTTTCTTGAATGCATCTCTGTAGGCTTTGTGATTCAGAGAAGGGTCCTACAAAACCATTTTGATAATAGAAAGAAAAATCAATAGGTTATAAAAAGAGTAAGTCTAAATCCATTAGAGGCTTACAATCAGAAAATGATTTAGATATAACAGGTTTCTTTGGGAAATGATGTAGATAAAGTTTTACTAGAAGGGGTGACTTACTAAACTGAACAAGAAATGTAAACAATGAAGGAAACAGAAATGATTATATTAGTGTAGATGAAATAGCTCCAAAATGGGAAACAACTGCATGAGAAATTCACCTTTTGACTGCTTTGTAATTTCCTCACATCACTAATACTAGCAGAATCTCTTTAGCTTAATTTCTAGCAAAACACTTAAAAATATACTATTGATGAAAAATCAACCCTTCAAGCAGTACAATATACCCTACATATTTCAAGACAAAATAGGAGAAGGTCGTTTAGCATTCCATGCAATGTAAGTGATTCTAAAACTCCTTTCAATTTATGCTAAACAAATATTCTGTGCACATTTCAGTCTTTATGGTAATTACTGTATAAGGGTGTGTATAGAAGTGCTCTGTGCACATTTTACAGTGCTGTAACATAGAGCACTTTTTATAGCATTATAAAGTTAAAGCACTCTTAAACTTGACAGAAATGCAGTGTTTGGGTGGTGGGAGTGTGGAAGATGTGGGCTCTGAGCCTCCCTGCGCTTTCCAGGTTAGCAGGGAGTGCTCCACAGAGAAGCAGCTCTGGGCAGGCTCCAGTGTACAGAAGTTATTTAAAGCGCTGTAGGTTGCTGAAGTACTGTAAAATACAGTCCTTCAAATTTAATATCTCATTTAAGGAAGGTTAATATAAAGGTCTGTACCCATTTTTAAAGTGTTGTGAAGCTGTGCACTTCTGTTAAGTCACAGTAATAAAACACTCTAAAAGGTGAAAAAAGCAACTTCTGTAAACAACCAAGGGCCATGGTGCCAAAAAAACCCCTCTGCTAAAAAAAGTGGTGCAGCACACATGGCAGCAGCATATGCCGCCAGAAACCAGAGCCTGGCTGGCCAGAGCCACGCTCTGGCTGCTGGCCAGGCTCTGAGCAATCAGCTCAGTGCCGCTGCTGCCCAGAACCCCAGGTAAGGCTGCTGGTAATAAGAAAAGAAGAAAGAGTATTCATACCTAGATAGGTAATATTTTCTGGGACTACCACTGTACTTACTGTCAAACTTTCAAGTTCGGTGAAGAGTTTCTTAAACTTCCCAGGGATTTTCTGCCGTGGGAAAAGAAAATGAGACCAAAGAAAGCAAATATGCATTAAAAATGTAGATCTTTTTTCCTGAGATCATCACATCTGAAGTATCTAATAAAAAATATTAACAGGCCACTTTTTCAGTCAATTATCATTCTTTTCTCAATACCAAAATCCCTAATTATGAATAAAGTTTAGAGTGATACCAGTGCGTTAGATTCAGAAGTCTTGCCTTCTGAGATTCCATTCATTCATGATTCTTTTATGAAAATTGCTTCCTAACAGCTGTTTTCATTTTCTTTACTAACTTTCATGTCTGCTCCACTTATCTCAATACATTTGTTCACACAAAAATAACACCACAGGCTGACAATTTAGATCGTCAAGATTTCAGATGCAATTTAAATAATTTCAAAGAATCACCCTTTTCCTAAAATGTGAACTTGCAACCCAATCATACAAATAAAAGACCCTGCTTCTGTTTTTCCTTTTACTTATACTGGGAACATTTCAGTAACTCCAGTGGTGTTACTCCTTTATCTGGGTGTAAGAAAGAGAAGAATCAAAATAATTGAGATTACTAGTTTTCCAGCATTACACACTATTTGTTAATGCTGTATAATTAAAACACACAAAACCTCCTTCATTTTTATGTCTTAATGCATGGAAATGTAGGTACTGATGTAACTCACTGAATACAGAGCCCCAAAGTAATAAAGGCTGACTGGGAATACAGCCACCTATTTCAAAATGCAAGCACATATTTAGCATAGCTTGATTTTTTTTACAGGTTGCTTGAACTTAGGTTTCTAAATCTGCATGTGTAAGTAATTACGATTAATTTATAAATATTGCTGTTTCCTAGCAGCCAAATTATCAATGCTTATATGCTTTGAGGTTTTGAAATACTCCTCTTCAGTAAAATTTTACAAATTATAGTTACATGCAAGTAGCTGTGGCTACATATATTTTCCAAAGGAAAATGAAGGTACATATACTCATTTTATATGATACAGAGGCAGTTTTAATAAAAACATCTTATCCATTTCTAATCCATATACAAGTACTGTTCTTGCTTTGGTAACTTGCATTTTGTTCTTAGAAGCTGAAGTTCATCCTAGGTGCAGGAGGTACACAAAGCATTGCCAAAGCAGCAGAATGCCACCATATTTGTGTAAGAAAAGGCTCAAAAGTAGGCTGCCAGTGCACCTTTGTTTCAGTGTTACTCCTGCTCCACACCTTATAGTAGTCCCCAGAGAGTAGGATGAAGGCAGACAGATGGGTAGGCAAAAGTATCTTGATGTCATGTCAGTGGTGCTCAAACTCTGGCCCACAGAGCTCTGTAATTGGACACACAGGTTTCCCCTGAGGCCAGAGATTTAGTGTGAAAAGGGATGGCAGCATTAATTGCTGATCTCCTGGTGCCAAATTCCATACTAGTGGGGAGTCCTGTGGGTCAGACGATGCAGCCTGGCACACTAGACTGCGCTGGTGTGCAGTGGGATGAGTGCATAGGGCATTCTGCATCCAGAGCTGATATACAGAATCTAGCTGGTGTACAAGATGGCACCTGTAGACTGACCCTGTGAATGGACGGGATCTGGCCCACAGACTGGCCCCATGCCACTCATCCAGACCATGGGGCTGGATGGCTGAGCACCACCACTCTAAGTAGTAAAGGTAAAGTAGCAAATTATGCAGTAGGGTTGACTTCAACTTCAGCAAGACATTTTTTGGAGTAACATCCTCTTTTGGGTAGTCCTTTAGCACTCCCTTGTACACATATGTGCCACTGGGCGTATTGGTGACAAAATGCCTTTGGTTGGATTTTCATCATTTTCTACTATGTTGTCATACATCATGATAATAATCCGTTTGTCTGGAATACCATTCCGGTACACAATCTAGTAACTGTGGCACACATCAGCCTGGTATCTGTAGTTATACTAGCCATTTGACCCTGTTACAATGACAACCCAGCACTTGCCTCTGCCCCTAGTATCTTCCAGGGAAAATGTGCTGCTTCCCAGAATACAGTCTAGCAATACATTTGCTTTCAAAATCATTTTGTTTGTGTGCTTTGAATGCAGAAACCAGGCCCTGCACAATGCCCGCCCTCAGGCTCCCCACCCTGCAACCCTCAGGAAACCTGAGGGATGCTCAACATTCAGTCTCCCCCAACATTCTCAGAAGCAAGCTAAGGTTAGATGAATAGACTGTAAGGTGCACAGAAAAATGTCTGGATCATTGGGCTTAGGGGGTAGTAGTCAATGGCTCAATGTCTAGTTGGCAACCACTATCAAGTGGAGTGCCCCAGGGGTTAGTCCTGGGGCCAGGTTTGTCTAATATTTTCATCAATGACTTGGAAGATGGGACAGAGTGCATCCTCAGCAAGTTTGCAGATGACATTAAGGTGGGAGAAGTAGTGGATACACTGGAGGATAGGGGTAGGATTCAGTGAGACCTTCACAGATTTGAGGATTGGACCAAAAGTAATCTCATGTGGTTCAATAAGGAGAAGTGCAACATCCTGAACTTAGGACGGAACAATCCCACGCACCACTACAGGCTGGGGACTGACTGGCTAAGCAGCAGCTCTGCAGAAAAGGAACTGAGGGTTACGCTGAATATGAGCCAACAGTGTGCCCTTGTTACCAAGAAGGCTAAAGGTATATTGGGCTTCATTACTAGGAGTTTTGCCAGCAGATCAAGTGAAGTGATTCTCCCCCATTATTCAGCACTGGTAATGCCACATCTGGAGTTCTGTGTCTAGATTGGGCACCCCACTACAGAAAGGATGTAGATACATGTCGCCTAGATGACCTTCTGAGGTCCCTTCCAACCTCCGTTTTCTATAATTCTATGACTTTCACTACAGTTACCCTGAGATTTCCAAATTTCTCTAAATGTTTTGATCCATCAACTGATTTAAAGGCTGTTACGTTCAGTGTTTGACTCATTGATATTTACTTTTAATTTTTCCTTCTGTGAAATTCTGTATGCATGGAGATGATTTTGCTTTTAATATTGCTGAGCCCCTTTCAAAGGTTTATGAAGCCTACAGATTCTGCTGTTTTGATTTGAGGTTATCTTTTATACTAGAATCCACTGTATGTGGTTTATGTCAGTTTCTATTATTTATTTATTTTTTTTTGCAATACTGCCTACTTGTGTGGGTGGGTTTTGGTTTTTTTTTTTTACTGTTTTCCCCACATTTTTAATTAAAAAAAAATAGTTATCACTTTCCTGAACTGAGGATCATCAGCAAATTTTGCAGGTATCACCACCCTGTAATTTATTTGGATACAAAAGCAGAGGTATAAACACAAACAGCAGTGGGACCCTACTCTTGATATCTCTTCCCTGGGGAAACTATTAACAGTTAATCTCTCTCCTCTTCTGTAAATAAGTTATTCATGCCCCTTTTTCTAACCTCTTGCTGAACAAGAATATATTTAGTGGAATGTACAACTATGTCCTTTATTTTATAATTTTTAATTTTTTATAATTTATTTTAAATTTCTTTATATGCAACATTTTCTTTGGAGATTATTTGTTTTTTAAATTTAAAGTAATCTTTTCCACCTTATTGCAGAACTGGCCTGTTAACCAGTTCTGCTTTGACACCCTTTAAAATTCTAGGACTCATTGATCTTGGAGATCTCTTTTATCTTCATCTCTTTCATCAAGATGAAGTAATACCTGACTAACCTGATTTCCCTCTATGATAAGGTGACATGCTCTGAGGATGGGGGAGAACAATGGATGTGATATATTTTGCCTTTAGTAAGGCCTTTGACACTGCCTCCTACAACATTCTCATTCCCTATGGAAATATAGACTAGTTGAAAGTACTATACGGTGGATACAAAACTGGTTAGATCATTGGACTTAATAAGCAGCCATCAATGGCTAGTTGGAAGGAGGTATCAAGTAAAGTGTCTTAGGGGTCTGTGTAGGGTGCAGTATCATAACGTCTGCATTAATGATTTGGATGATGGGATTGAGTGCATGAGTAGCAAATTTGTAGACAACACTTAAGTTGGGTGGAATTACAGAACACTCTGGAAGGTAGGGCTAGGATCCAGAAAGTCCTGGATAGATTGGATAAATAGTCGTTAATCAATCAGATGAGATTCAACAAGGGCAAATGCAAAGGCATACACTTGGGATGGAATAACTGCATGCACAAACACAGGGCTGGGGAATGAATGGCCAGGTTGCAGTACTGCAGAGAAGGATCTGGAGAGTACGATGGAAGAAGCTGAATATGAGCTAACAGTGTGCTCTTGTTACAAAAAAACCCAAAAGCACACTGGGTTGTATAAATAAGAGTACCACTTGCAAATCAAAGGAAGTGATTCTTTAACACTATTTGGCACTAGGTGAGGCCTCATCTAGAGTACTGTGCCCAGTGTTGGGCCCCACACTTCAAGAAAGACGTGGACAGATTGGAAAGAGTCCAGCACAGAGTAACAACAATGATCAAGAGCCTTGGAGGTAAGACTTATGAGAAAAGGCTAAAGGAATTAAGGTTCTTTACCATGGAGAAGAGAAGACTGAGGAAGATTGATAACAGTCTTCAAATACCTGAAGGGTGACTACAGAGAGGATGGACACGAGTTTTCTCTGTGGTCATAGGGAACAGGCTAGGATCAATGCCCTCAAGCTTCACCAGGGGAAATGTGAGTTGAAGATTAAGACGAATTTTCTGACTGCGAGGGTGGTGAAGCATTAGAATAGGCCACCTAGAAAAATTGCGGAATCTCCTTTCTTGCACGTTTTCAAGAGCAGGTTAGACAAACACTTGGCTGGGATAGTTTAGTCTCAGGAATGATTGTGCCTCAAGCAGGCATCTGGACTAGATGACCTCAAGAGGTCCCCTCCTAGCCCTACTTTCCTAATCCTATGATCTTCTTTAAAACTTATTTATAACTTTTTCAAGGCTTAGTTTGAATTCATTCAACTTCTTAGGTGGTAAAACTTTACATATCATGCCAAAGCCCGTATGCTGATTTCCTCTTTCCATTTGATTTCATCATGGAAAGTAAATTTTTTTTTAAAAAGATCTCACCAATTTTTTTTTTGTGTGTACTATGGAGTTTTGACAAGATCTGAAGGATGCAGAGATATATCTTACCTCCCAAGTCTGAGACAGTCGGCTGACAGATGCAGTGTTGAGACCCATAACAATAGCAAAGAATGAGTTCAAATTTCTTTGAGCTTTACAACTATAAACAAAAACAGAGACATTCTGATTACGGTCCTCCACATAACAGATCATTAGAAGTATCCTAAGTTATCAAGACCAACCTCCCTGCACTAATGCAATATTGTCTTCTACACTAAACTTGTTAAATGTCCAATTTTGAATGCTTCTAATTCAGGTAGGGGTGTCTCTAAGTAAATGCTTACAGTAAACATTTCATTGTCTAATCAACCTTATGGTTAGGGTGTTATTTTTCTCCCTTGTTGTCAAAACCTCATTTTCCCTTTTCAATGCTTATTTTTTAATATATATTGTTAGCTGTCCTTTGGAGTCCCCTGTGGTTCAAATCCTTGTCTACCATCCAGGAGACCTAGGTTCAATTCCCAGACATTTATGCAACTACAATCATGGAGGCTCCAAATATCAGGACTCAGTCTGGTTTTTGGAATCTATCTCAGTGGCCTAAAGGGAGGATGGCAGGTCTGGGCAGCCTCCACTCCTCCAAAAAAAATCTTGCCCAGGCATATATGCATCAAAGGTCCGAGTGGCCCTCATGCATACACCATGATCCAGGAGGACCAACAGTTGCCATTAGTTGTCCTTTACACATAAAATAATTCTTTGCCTTTTACTGTAGTGGTTCTAAACATTTTTAGGCTCAAGGCACCCCTGATAAGCTCAAGACACACATCAAAAAATCCCAGCTCTTAGTTTCCATTTGTTTTTTTGACTACAGAAAAATAATAGAATTCAAGAATGACCACAATTGGACAGAATGTTTTTATCACTAAGATTCCTTTTTTAAATCTGCTTTTTTATTTTGTGAATCATGTCTGCACACCTAACAGTGCTAACAATGCATGGCACTCTTAAAAGATATCTAGACATGGAATGGTGTGTGCAAAACTCCAATTCTGCCCTTAATTTGGCCACATCTGTGAGGTTACTATCCTATATATGGAGACAGTAGCTGCTTACTTTATCTTTCTACAAACTGGAAGAGCATTTATTTGCAATACTATCACATTTTGACCTTGTCTTTAATTTGTCATCTGTTATCATCTAAGGACCTCTTCCAAGATATTGCTTCTTAACAAACAATCTCTCATTTATTTATTTGATATTAGTGTTACCTAGTGGTATTACTTTGCATTTATCTAAATTAAATCTTTCTCCATTGTTATTTGCACATACCCTTCAACTCTTCAGACCATTCTGTATCCTCTTTTTACTCTCCAATGGTTTGCAATCTCTCATTATTCGTTATTGTCCACTAATTTGATTAACGTTCAATAGTCTCCAAAATTAATTATTAGGTTGTAGAGGCCCCAATACCTATCCCTGTAGAATTGTGCTTAATACCTCTGTAGTTCAAGCTTTATTATGAATTATAATTACCTGTTTGCCTTCAGACCAGAGGCAAATTTTTAATCACATACTAAAGTATGCTCTCCAAACAATATCTTTTCATCTCCTCAAGCAGATTGTCAGACAAGACTGTATCTAAATCTGACTATGAAAATAGGTATAGTGGGATCCTGTTTAAACTAACTTAAGTACATTATTAGTCCCTTTGTTTTCATTGGGACAAGTCATCAGAGTAAAGTACATGGCATAATGTATCTGCATAATACAGGACTTACATACTGGCAGGAGCTGTCTCCTGGTACAGTTCTGTGCAAGCCTTCCATTGATTTTGAAGAGATTTAGATCAGGCACTATAACCACTTACCAAACTAGTAACTGTATCCCTCTATCATGATCTGTTCTTTTTAAACCTTACTTATCTCTATCATTAATCAACATTTCACTTGTAAGTGAACGTACGTACAGATTTATTTCCTCAAGCAAATACTTGATAACTATATTACACTCTCTAATCAATAATTCTCTATATTTTGTCTATTCTCCTTAAACGCAGCTTTTACAGCTCCCCTGTATTGCCAGAATAATGGTTCCTTACATCTGTGTTAACATTGCTTTTATAAACTAGAAATTATAGGCAAAAAGTAAAGAAATCCGTGTTCTGACATCACACACACTACTATCTGCACTGTTGTCATTAAAGTAAAATCCTTCAATGTATTTTAGGTGTTTTCTGGGAGACTTAAGTGAAGCACATAGGCACCAAATATGGGGCAATATGCTCTAGCCCTGTGTTTACCCAGCTAGAGCTGAGGGAGCTGTTAGGTCAGATTCTGTGCTGTGTTCAGCATCTGAGAGCAGAAGAATAGGGGCAGGCAGAGAGCTGGTTATAGCGCCTTAAGACTCTGCCACAATTAGAATTAGAGCAGTCTGGGCATGCTCTAAGTTGAATCAGCCAGTTAGAGAGAGTACAGTGCTCCAGCCACTACCTTCTCCAACCCCAACATTTGTTCTGAAGTCAATGAGATACAATAATGCCATTTTTAGAAAATCGCTTTTCTTATAAAAACAGCCCTTGAATGAGAGATAAGCTCACCTAAATCTGAATTTATATCTTGGTGCTCAGAAGCATTGATAATGAAGAGATAGATGTCCGATTCTATTTCCCAACCCATTATATTTGGTTTCTATAGCTTTACATTCTTATTCCATAAAGCAGATGGAATTAACTCAAGTCACAGCAACCTTTTCTCCTGGAGGCAATTATATCCTATTCATGTGAAATAACTACAAAACTTTTCTAGGAATGCAAATCAGTGCTATTGTGGAAGCCAGTGAACCACATGAAATCAATCCTTTCTGACATAATCACACCAAACTTGTAACTGATAAGCCTGGAAATGAATGTGTTGCTGGATTGCACATAACTTGCAAAGCAAAACAAATTGTGAGCAGCATTATATCAGATTATCAGAATACACTTCACCAAAGACATTGGTTCAGTGTAAAATGGTCCAATGTTATATTACTGGCTCTCATGGAACAAATTAAATTAACTCATTTGCTGATGAGAAAGATGTAAGAACAAACTATTCATTTTTCATTAACATGACTACTGAAATACTGCAATGACCAAAAAAGTAGTGGGAAACAGACAAGAATGGTTGCATTTGTTTAAACTGTTTCATGCCTGTATTGGCTACTAAAAAAAAAAGTGATTATAAAAAGATGAAGTCTTTGTGTATGGTACGTATTTGTTTTCTCTTCCACAGACATACATTAAAGGCCAGTACTGTCAACAGTTGAACAGAAATTAATGTGCAGTATTCTAATTTAAGGTTGGCATCTATGACCGAAACTGTGAAGAAGTAATTTCAATATAAAGCATGTTCAACAAGATTAGATGGTGAAATAGCCTAAGGCAACTAGTCTTTCATCTCTGGAGACCTAAGGTTAAGATAAATATTGAAAATTAACTTGGCTCACTAAGGACCCTGATGAGCAACAATACAAATCTCAAATTTTTAAAATAATTTGGTAAAGTTGGCTGTCTCTGCTGAGGACAGATCTAGGCTGCAACAGCAGGAATCTTGCAGGTGCATGGGGTAAACTTTAGGGGAAATTTGCATACTATACACCAGTATTATTCCTGTTATTCACGGGGTGGGGGGGTTGTGTGTGTGTGTCCACGCACGCATCTTGCCTAGCAAATTCTTCAAGACTTTGAAAGGTAAACAATACATTACCTTTTACCACTCCCTTGCCTTCCTCCTCCTCCCATCCCTTCCCCCACTAAACAAAAAAAAAAAAAATGGAAAACATAAAAAGAAAAAGTATATTGTTCACCCATGGCTTCCACTTTTAACTTAGCAACTTACTGGGCAGCAATCTTGATGAATTTTTTCACTAGTTGTACACGTTTACAGAGCTGGCTGCAGAGGAGTATCTCTGTGGCCACCCAGAGTTGAACTTCATTGCATCTTTGAAGCAGAAGACTAAGATTCACTGTGTTTTCACCACTGCCCTGCCTGCTGAAGGTGAAATATATCAGCTCTTGCTGGAAGACAAGTAATGTATTATTAGGGCCTTTTTATAAAAATGCCAGTCAATCAAGTTGATGTTATTTTAACATATAATATATTTCAAATACTTTGGTAGCTAATAGTTACTACTTATATGAGGATTTTTTAAAATGACTGATGACCAAAGCTCAAATGATTCAGGGTTAGGTTTAGTTTGACAAAGTTTAGAGGCTCAGCAGAATTTGCAAATGGACTGCACATCTTGCAATTCATGTTTTTCTTGTGAGATTTCCTGCAGTTCTGTCACAGCTGGAAACACAACAAGAACAGTCTGTCTCCCCCAGTATTTCATCATTTCTGGTTCCAGTCTGAGAAAACTCATATCTGAACATTCCAGTTCTTGAAAAATGTTCATTCCAAGTGCCTTCCTAAAATAGTGAAAGCTTCAGCAAACAAGAGGAAGGGGAATGTTCTTTTTGTTCCCTAAATAAACTCTCCTTTCTCAGCTTTAAACAGTCTAAAATGAAGAAAAGAATTCCCTCCTGAAAACATATGAAATAATATGAAATCAAAAGGGCCATCAGGCTTTTCAGCTGATGATACAGTTCGATTTCCATTTTGACTTTACCCTTTTCCATATGATTTCCTTGAGAATTTTGGATTGAGATCAGTGCTCCCTCTAAGCTGTGTGGCATGCACGGCCACACAGGCACGTCTGGCAGTGCAACATAAGCGCGCCTGCACGACCGCGCACACCACACAGCTTAGAGGGAACGCTGAGTGTGATTCAGAGGGCCTGTTCCAAAGCCTACTGGAATTAAGAGAAAAACACAGTTGGTCTTGGAGTAGGCCTAAAATCAACTGTGCCAGTTTGTTTCTTGACTCTTACTTTATAAATGGTGATTATACCCAACTCAATATATTTGCCTCACTTCTCTGTTAGGAACCTGTATTCTAATTTGTAATGACTTCTTGCATTGGTACCTTGCATTAAAAAAGAAAACAACCCCCACTAAAATTTCTGTTTCTTACCTCATGAATTGAATTAAAAAGATTCCAGTCAAAGTTCGTTAATTCCAAGGCAAGATCCCAGGTGTTAATTCCCAAAATTCTCACAGACCTTTGTTGCAATTCTTCATTTTCAGCAAAAGGGTTCTAAATCAATGGACAGATGCAAAATGATCCCAATCAATTCCCAAGTGTTTTGTATGGAAATAGCTACTGTGCTGAGGTAAAAAAACAGCATCAAAACAGTAATCTTCCATGAGTGCACTTAATTTTTTTAACCCTGTTCAACTTCAATGAGTTACTGCCTATTTAAGAAATAGCCTAGGAAACAGGACAGAATGATCAATGATTTCTTATTGAATTAGGCCTTCAGTCTCGCTATAAAACCTGATTATAAAACACTGACCAAGCAGTCAACTTAATGAAAGCAAAATCCTTGAAATCACAATGGCCCACAGTCTGAATTAATGCACTAGCAAGCTCTGTATTAAAAATAAAAGGAGAACGTTGTGTTAACACATCAGATTTATGGTAAATGCATATAACTCCCTGAACACGCATTTACAAATTCCACAAGAATGTCCATTTTATTGTGAAAAATGGCCTATATTAAATGCACTTGTCAGCAAATGGTAACAAAATGTAGGGTCTGATTCATGAAACATACTTAGCTTACTGAGGGGAGCCTACTCACACTACTGCTGTTAAGGATCATTTGCTACTTTCATTATAAACTCAGATTTTCAAAGGTTTACACTTCTTTTTTTTTTTTTTTTTATCAACCTGAAATTTGGTGTATGAGTCATCTGCCGAGATGAAAGATGGTTTTATCAGTAAGCCATTATTTTGGTATTACTTCTTTTTTTTAACCATTTACAGCAAATTTTGTAATGTTTATTATGTAACTAATGAAACTAGATTGGTTGTCACTTGTCTGCACTGAAAGCTTTTGCTAGTATTAACATTTTAAAAGGTGGCTATGACACAGTAGATAATGTGGATGTTACATTATAATGATATCAGCATGTCAGTTTTAAGGGATACACTGATCCCATAAAATGAAGACAGACATTTCTCACACCTAAGACAAATGTACACATCTTAATGATAACTGGCAATGTATCAAAGCATTTGGGGGTGGAGAGGGGGGGCAGGAATATACACATACGCTGCTAAACAGTTGAAGCATGAATTGCAAATTATGCGCATGACCATATCACTTTGATGTGAAGTTTCATCATGCCATGAGTTGCTCTGGAGTGTCTATTTCCCCCTGAGTTTCAAGCCACTTCCAATGGCTGCTGTGTGATCCTAAAGATGACTACCACCCCAGGAAGCATGGGAAAATAACAGTCCCCAAGTTCAGCAGAAAGCAGAAACTGCTATTACGTACTGGCCTCACAAGGTAACAGAGACACAAGGAAACTAGACTACTTCTGTCATCTTCTTTCATCTCCTTTCCTCATCCTGACCACACCTCACTCCTTGCATACCCCCCTCCCTGGACGGGGCATAATTTGGCTTCTAAGGCTAAGCACACAGTCAAACAGCTGGAGGCTGAATCGATTCAGTCTTTGCAGGTTAATTTAAGATGCAGAGATTAAACTGAGAAACAACTGCATAGACATTCACTTTTGATTCAGGAAATGCAGCCAAATGCCTGCAGTGGCTCAGGCCAGAACCTGGGGGGGTGCTAGACCATGGCTCTCTAGAACATAGCCAGCATGGGCTGTGTTTGCTTCCTCTTCCTGCTGCCCCCAAGGTCTCCAGGATTTGCAGCCCACAATCACAACATCAGGACTCTGCAGTGTTGCTCATCACTTCCTCTTCCTGCTTCTAGGTGCCTCTGGGATTTGTAGTCCACAGTCACAGCCAGCAGTAAATTTTTAGCTGGGCAGGGCAGTTCTGTACTCAGGGGAAGGGAAGCTTTATGCCCGTCCCTAGCCCCAAATCCCACCTGGGAATTTAGAAAACTTAACAATACAGGTGTCATTTCTGAAAAACCTGGTGTCCTCAACAGACACTTAAAGTTGAACAATATGGAATTCTAGAACATACAATATTACTTACCAACGTGTCATTCAGATCTTTTCGGTAGACAAACATACGACTGGATGACTCAAGAGATTTTGAGAGAGCCAGATCATTTGGTTGTAGCTCATGTTTCTCTTTAAGATATTAAAAAAAAGAAAAAATGGAAAACCTCAGAAGAGTAGTATACATGGTATGTAAACAGTAAAGTAACATGTAACAAATATTCCTCAAGACACATCTACTTTATTAACTATAATAATGTATACAGTATTAATAACTTACTAAAATTGTTCACGTCTACCCATCAGAGATGTTGTTCAAATAGCATCCAGCAAATACAGTCAAGGCAGCATTTCTGTGCAGCTGTATTAGGGATGCACAGCATTTTCCAAGTCCATGAAATAATGAAGTCCATGAAGTGTCTTTTGTTTAGCTTTTATGGATTTCAAGAATAGAAGCAACTAAATCTAGTCCAAATTCCTGTATACCAACAAGCCTTTCAGTTTCATGCTACCACCCTGCTATATATTCCAGGTAGGTTAGTAAGACTGAAAAATTTCAATTCTCAGTAGACTGAACTGTTGTGTGCTAGAGGCATCAAGTATCCAGATGATCCCTGCAGGCAAGTCACACCCCCAGAAAACAAAAGCAAAAACACCAGACTAACTGCATCAGGGGGGAAAAGCTTCCTTCCTGACTCCTAGAGGTCACAAGCTGAAGACCTAAAGTATAAAATTGACCATAGTTAGTGTCTTAGCACAGAGCTGCAAGAGTTATGGGTGCAATGAAGGCAATGAAGACAGCTTTATATTTCCCATGGTCCATAAATGATGAGGATGCAGAGGAGGTTTCATAGATTTACAAGTGGCAAGGTCAGAAGGGCATCCATCATGGCTATCCAGGCTGACCACTTGTACACATTAGTATCTGATGCTACTTGAACCACTAGTTATAAGATGTGTTCCCCACCACCCCACACCTTGCCTGTGCAAGGTAATTTTGTATGAAAAACATCCAGCTTTGTTTATTAAGTAGTTTGATATAATCTACATTTACTCGTTAATGCTTATATTGCTGCCATCAGTAAAAGATGCAGCACATCTCTAGCTCATGCAAATTTCATTACATAAATGCATATATAGATCACATTGCTGACAACATACAGCAATCAGGGCAGCTTATTTCTGGTACATCTGATTAATTCATTCCACATTAATGA
This sequence comes from Crocodylus siamensis, assembly GCF_052110815.1. NCBI lineage: Eukaryota > Metazoa > Chordata > Crocodylia > Crocodylidae > Crocodylus > Crocodylus siamensis. Next base: position 154,425,173 of record NC_143399.1, on the reverse strand, counting down.
GTAACAATTTTTTACTTATATTAATGGACAAATTATATTCCCATTGTTAAGTTTTAATTATTTTTTAAATTTAACAGACAAGGGGTAGTTATCATCCTAGTGATTCCTCTCCACATATGTGCTTGAAAAAGTCCTTGGCTTTCTAAACTGTTAGCTTATGAGCTGTTGATTTTCTTCAGCTATTGAGCCTAGCTGGACAGCTATCCACAACACTTATTTAGCAGCAAATCTAGCCTCCCTCCTAGATAGCTGCCCAACCAGACTGGAAGAGAAGTAGAATCACAGTGGTTTTGCAGTGCTGAGAAAGCACTGAAGGTAGGCCTGAGTACATGCAGGACTAAGGCAAGTTTTGTCTGTAAATTCAGTGGATTCCCTGGCCACATCTCCTACTGGGACACTGCAGCATGGTTTTTTTGATCCAGGCTCTAGACTTGTAGGACAGGAACCTGGCCCTGAAGACAGTTTATCTGGGTTCCACATAGAGAGCTTGGCATTTCACTGTCAAATCAGATATATAAATAAAAGTGCCAATATTTGGTGTGAATTTTATTAGCTTCATAGAAAAATAAGAAGCATATTGTGTATATGGGATCCAATGCTCAGCTTCAAGGAAGCTATGCCAATTTATATCTGTGGACAATCTAACCCACCAGTTTTAATCTTCTCTTTAGCCTTTTTGTATGGCTTCAGCTTTTTTTTTTTTTTTTTGTATGTAGTTAAAATGCCTCCTTTGTATTCAATGAACGTATGAGGATAAGACAATGAAGCCAAACAGCTTTACAAAGACCTGGAGACCTGATAGACGCCAGAAAAAATGATGGAGCCAGGAAGGTCCCTAAAATAGAGATCACAGGCAGAAGCTGATTTAAAAGAGACAATAACCCCTCTTTGTTATTAAGACTAAAATAATACATCAACCCTCACTCCCCCTTTCCCATCGCTACCAAGTTATAAACTAGCCTCACATCAGAGAAAACATCCTATGGATTGATTTGGATATCAATATTTCACAAATTCTTCCCACTATAGAATAGTCATTACTTATCCTGTCAAATGAAGGAGTCACTGTGGCACACAATGCTCTTTGTCCTCTTTTTAAAGCAAGCAGTACCTCAGTGCCTCCCCAAATTAATTCAAACATGAAATTAGGAGCTTATCTGCAGGAAAGCCTTATTACATATTTCTAAACACTGGAAGTCCTTTGCGCTCCAGTCCTAGTGAGAAAAAATGCAGTATCCAACAGAATCCAAGAATTAGCTGTTGTCATGGAAACCAATCTCTAGTAAGCAGCTCCTTATTGTTACTGCGGTCATCCAGCTGTGGACTCATAGGGAACGGCTATATTTCTGTGCCAGAAAATGTCAACCATCTTTTTATAGATGAATCAGTAAAAGGTTAGGATTCAGATGAATGAAAATTATTTACCACCGGAGAATGTGACGACAACTAGAGCCAGGTCCTCCTCTGCATGCTGGATCTTTTCTGCTACAATTTTCAGTATTTCCTGAGCTGAAGCAGATACTTTAGTTTTCACACTGACATAGGAATGTTCTGTTATGTAGATACGGCAGAAAACTGAAAAAGAAGAAAAATGTCCACAAGTAAATAGAGGCACTCATTAACAGGAGAGGTGGAAGAATTTAATAAATAAGATAGTGGCAGTGCCTTGGCTGTGATTGCATTTGACAGTAATCTTTGACAGCAGGAGCTACTACTGCTATACACTGACCTACAGGCACACCAAAAACTCTTACAAATATCATCATTTTTCCTTTGCCCTCCTCCTCTCCCTAGGAAATCACAGAGACATAATAAAAGATAGTGCAGTGTTTCACCAACATACAGTTAAATTTTATTGCAGGGATTTACTATAGAGCAAGCATTCTCTAACATTTTAATTATGGACACTGAAACTGGTTTCTTCTTCCTCTCTCTTGTTTGCAAGCTCACCTAGTTTTTACTTTTTTTTTTTTTTGCTTACTTCCTTTCAGGATCAGAAGAATCACAATTCTTCCTCTATCCATTCAACCAACCAGTTTGTATGATAGCCATCAAAAATCTTCATGTTACCACTGAACATTCAGGGAATACCCTGTCAGCAGTACAATTAGTTTAAATAACAATCCTTCCTGGATGACCTGCATCTCTTCTGTAAGGGGCAGATTTGGAAGCATCACAAGGCTAGAACTTTCAAATGAGATTATTTCTGTAGTGGGAACAAAGACTAAACTTTAGGGTTTATTACTGAACACTGAGTGAAATAAGAGATTTAGCCACTCAGAACTCTCAGTACCAGACCCTAAAAGGATGCCCATCTATTGGTTCAGTCTTTGTTTCTGCTACAAAAATAATGAGCTTTCACAGAATTTCAGCTTTCTAGTTTTTCACAGCGCTAATCTTACCTAGGCATGTGGTAGAATATAAAAAAGTAAACCTGGCAGCAGACATGTATAATCAGTATCTCAAAACTGACAGCATCTGTCAATGAGATCACCACCAAAGGGGTCTTATTTTGTACTCACTTCATTAAACATTTCATTTACCTACAATTTAATCTTTTTTTCCTGCAGACAGGCTGCAACAGAAAAAAGGGAAACAATCTATTCTCTCCTTCAGAAATGAGATTTCTTCATCTTCAGGCTACAGTGGTTCACTAGTGTCATCTAATACTGTATATATTAATAAAAGGGTTTTAAAGTCAAAAGGTTTGTGGGACAGGGACAGAGCTATGCCTGTATGCATTGTTTAACAGAGAAACATCCCTATCGGTATTTGTTTTCAAGTGAAGGAAAAAACAGATGGAGGAGGAGAAAAAACCTTAGGCTTTAAAAAAAAAAAAATCCCTTGTCAGTTGATTTAAGAATTCATGCTAGCCTGTGTGTGTTGACAGACAGTAAATGAGGTGTTCAGCCTGTGGGCAGCATCTTCTCTCAGAATGGATGAAAGTCATGAAAAGGTACATGTGTCAGACCGCATGTCGGACTACCAACTATGAAAGAATAAAAGGAACTAACAGAAATACTTGGTTTCTGTTTCTTTCTGAACAGTAAGATATGACCTGCCTACAATGTTCACTAGGAAAACCACTGGTTTTCCTTTTGGCTGAAATGACTTCCTTTCTTCCAGGCTTCTCAGCCATTTAGGGAGGGGAAAACAACAGCAAAGGCATTATTAAAAAACCTCACAAAAACAAAAAGAAAAAAACTGGCATACATGTCCCTTATTTTAAATGAAATTGGAGTGGCTGGAGGTCAGTTGCTTAAGCACTGTCAGTTTTACAGCCTGCTGAAATTCCCTTTCCCCAATTTGTTATAAATATCAGATCTGTGATCATTATTGCCATGAACCACAGATTTCTGAAATTCAGAGGCACAGAATAACACTTAGAACCAAAGGAAGGGAGATGTGAACTAACTTGGCTTTCAGCCACTTTGGCATCTCCCCCAACACCCCCACCAAAATCCTGGACTCTCCCAGGGCTGAGACCTACAGCATGTTACAGACTGCACTAGAGGTCTACCAGTTGCAGCAGCAGCCTCTTTGAGCTGCCCTAGTGCTCAAAGAGCTACCTAAAAACTCTATATCACTATATTTTGTCTACCGCTTGACCCATGGGACAATTGACCCATTCTGCCCCTGACATACTGAGTGCACTAAGGCCCTGAGGAGGAGGCTCTCTGACTCAGTTCCTATTCTGATAGAGAGAAGACAGAAGTGGAGCTCTCAGAGTGGCTTGACACTACTCTAGGATTTTTATGTCATAAAGGGGCCAGAACAGGAGCGAGGATTGCATTCAGTCTTTTTAACAATTTGAAACACCAATAAACCTATATGACAGTCCAAAAGACTGAAGGTGGATAACGCAGGGTAACCTTCGAGCGCATGACAGAAAAACACTCCCCTTAATATTTAAAAGATAGTTATCATGGTCATTACTTGCCCATGATCTGACAGGCACCTGGCTGGAATCGCATGATACCAGGTTTGGTGACCCTTTTCTTGCCTACCGGGGCAGAGGGTCAGACTAGATGCCCCACTGAGGTCCCTTTTGACCCTAGAATCTATGAACTAGCGGTATATACTAGGAGTGATTTATCTGAGAAGGTCCCAAGTAGACAGTCTCTCAGGTTGCTCTCTGTTTAAGTGCATGACTCTTAGTGTCTCTGCCTATGCTCCAGTTAACACAAGTCCTCTCTCTCCCTTCCCTTAAAACCGCCAATGCATTATAGGATTGTGGCTGTTTCACTTTATTACTGCATTACCAGCAATGAAAGTGAATTGCATTTCATAACGGATGACATTAAAATGAAGTGGCATATTGCACTCCATCTGCAGTGTTGGAAGAGAGAGGGTTATAACAGTGGCTACTGGAAATCAGTAGATTTTGACCCATCTCATGTGACAAGGGCATTAACCTTTTGCAAGCTGCCTGTATGTCAGGTAACTGAGGCCAGGAAATAAGAGCCACTCTTCTGCCACTGAGAGCCACACACTGGAGGAACTGATGCTAAAATAAAATAAAAGAGCCCCTGAGACTTCATTTTACCGATGAAGCCCTACATAAATCATGAGAAAGAAACGCATTCTTGCAGCATCAGATCTTTCTTTCCTTGTGGCTCTAGGTTCTTGTTCAAAAGCTGTGAGTTTGTAATTGAAAATATACCTTAAGGGCAAGCTTTTTGTAGAAATAGACTTGTACCAATGTTTAGAGGTGCTGTACTGAGCTTTCCCTCCACTACCCTTAAATCATACTTACTTTCCTCTGTTTCATTCACAGTTCCTCTGTGCTGGAGCCAGTTCTCTTTGAGACTGAATTGGTGGAAAAAGGCTTTATTCTATGAGGGGTTGGGAAAAAAAAAGAACAATGAATGTATGTGCTCCCGCCCTTCAAAAAGCAATAACCACGTGTACCATGTCTTATGTAAACCTGGCCAAAACATTTTTCTAGGAAATCCACCCATCCATTCTTGGATAAGTGAACTGGGAGTTGCCTTGTTTAATAACAGAGATGGGGAATTCTGAGGAAGTGAGACATGTCTAGGCTCAGCAATGTGCACATTTCAGGGGACTCTGTAATCATGTTCATAGTTCATCTCTTACAAACTGTCCTAAAAAACTAGTCAATTGGCCTACTTAGCAATTTCACTACAATCTCATTTTCTGCCTTCTACACTTCCACAGTAACATTTTTAAGCATATTACACACTTCAGCTTCCATCTGGTGAATTTCATGAGCAAAGCAATTTGTTTCCATGCAACTCTTATGTCGACATCCCCTTTTATATCTCTTCCCTCTAGTTAAATAGGCACAAATGCATGTTTCTTTCTTTCTGTGTCCCTGTCATGCCACAAGCCCCTTTACTTTGATTGACTACCTGATATCAGCAGTCAATGTCTTTGCTCACATCTGTTTGCCAAGGTCTACTTGAATTCAAACTTATATTTATCCGGCCAGGCAGAGGCATGCTGCTGGCTCTTACTGAATTCTGATTTCTCCAAATGATAACATTGCAGCCACATTTGGTTAACCCACATGGCTGAAACCAGAGCTGCGCTGCCAGGAAAAAAAAAAGCCTTTTAGCAGCATTGTAGGTCTAGACTCATGATGGGTCCTGTAATGTTTTTAGTTACTAGTCATTTTTAATTAAGGAGAAGAGCTAGGTGAGGGAAGTGGAGGTTCTAAGCTACTATGCTAATAAGATATATGAGCTCTGCATTACCTTTCTATGAGGCGAATATTCATCTACAGTGCTGAAACAAAAGGGAGAATTCAAATTACTTTCTTTCCAAAGATGAGAAAAAGCAATTACAGCCATCAGAGAATTTATAGCATCACATAGTCACTACTGAGTGCAAAACTCCTTCAGTGGAAGCCAAATACCTTAAAATAGTAAGCATTTCATAACAACATCCCTAAACTGCTGCACTAGAAGCCTCAGGCCCAGATCTTCAGTTGGTAAAAAATTAAGCTAATGGTATCATGCTGATTTACATCAGGTGATATCCTGGCTCTTTTTAATGACAAAAAGTATCACCTGTCCAAATAAGTACATGCAGAGTTCTTGATAATTTGGTTTGCAAGGAATTTTTACACTTTAACGTGCAAGCACAGGAGAAAGCAGGTCCCGGGGGTCAGCTCAGTCACACTCTTGCCAAGAGTTCTGAGACTCATTTCCATTTCTGTCCCTGACTTTTTGGGCCAAGATGAGAATTGATATGTAAAATAGTGTAAGTTAATCTCCCTTAACCTCAGGCACTCGTATTCATGACAGGCTTGTCTGTACATGAACTTATTCAGGACCAGCCATTCTTGTATTATTCTATGTGGACACTATTCTTTGCTAATACTTCCTCCCAGTTCAGGCTGAATAGAAGCAGGTTGCTCTTTTTCTGAAATAACAGTATCTGCGAGTGCAGATATTTAGGCTGTTCCTGAATAAATTCCATGGGTAGAAAAGCCCATTAGGCAACCTCAGACCTACTGGGCATTTATACACATACATTTTTGTCCCGTGACATGCTGGAGATCCGCCGCTTTGGAGCAGATTTGATTAATTAAGTCTACTCCACCCACCAGCTGATGCAAACTGTGCTGTGCCACATGCAGGTTGTATAAGCAGCGAAATGCATGTCAGCACTCAGAAAACGGTGGCAATGCACTATTGAACTAAAATACCTATGTGCACCACCACCATTTTCTCAGCGCTCACGTGCATTTCATCACTTATACACCTGCGTGTGGTGCAGCAACAGGTGCTTTTCAAAGTGCCCGGCACTGCAGCACTTATATGCGTAAAAATGCCCGCTGATACCAACTTACCAAGCATACCCCATTACAGGAATGTAACAAATCCTGGCTATATTCCATATAGCCACTGACTACACACATTTTGAATGGGAGCTATGTTGCAGGCCTCTTCTAATTACACAGAATTATGATTGCAAAACAGAACTTTCTTAACTGACAAGAGTAACTAACTATTTGCTTTTACATTATTAAAACCATGCATATAGTCACATAATTTGAGGTGAAAATGAATGTCATGGTCTAGTTTGATGCTGTAGAGACTTGCTATAAGAATCACTCCTAGCAATAAGCACTTGTCAGTCAAAGCCCCTCCCACTGCACATAACACTATACATTTTATACCGTAGTATATACCGTCACTTAAAATCACAGATTACTAGTTCACACCCACATTTTTCCAGTTTACTCAACTTTAGTCTGCAAGATATCTCACTGAAATCAATGGGAGCAATTGTGGGGAAAGAGACTACCCAACCAACGTGAGAAAAGATGGACTGACTCGCCTCATGTAAAAACAAAGATTATTTCTGCAAACAGAAATGTCTATTTCCTTGTATTGGAGATGCTCTATTTAACCTTTTGGCTTTCACCCAAGTGCTATAAAATTACAAAACAATACATAAAGGACTAACCAAAAAAGCATTACTTACTGACGACGATGCATTCCAAGTATCTTTTGAAATTCTTTCAGTTCCTTCTCAAGTATGGGATATTCATACACATCATCTAACACATTCCTGTATATTGTCTACAACATGAAACCAACATTAACAAACATATAATGACTGAAACATTAATATTGTGTACATTATAGGAACAGCTTCCATCAAATCTAAAATTATTCTATAAAAATACAGCATGTTTCCATTTAAGTATCTGGAATATGCCATATCCATACTGGTTTGGCTGATAAGGATATATTATTAAGTGTGAAGATAAAATCACACCATCCATCAAAACAATAACATCTCTATTAAAGTTAGGGATTTTATAATTTTCTTTTTGCATTTGCATAAACTAAATTATACCAGCCCCAAACTCTCTCATACACAAATAACAGAATGATCACAGTCTTAAATTAATGAACAAATAAATCTTCTATTCTTCCTTTTTCAACTTCCTTCATATCATTATTCAAACTCCTTTGAGAACTTCAGCTAATTATACAAGACACTTGCCCTCAGATATAAAGGTAAACAAATTATATTGGCTTTGATGCCTGAAATCATTACAGTAAACAGTATCTCTTTGATCATCTATATAGGTCCAGAGGTTTAGATATAGCTCCCCCTTGCCAACAAACGGAAATCATATGCTGAAGACCTAATTATCTGCCCACTTTTAGTCAGGCTTCCACTTACATATCCACAAAATGTGCGACAAATTTTGGATTTCAAATTTCAGGCACTGGTTTTTGTAGGTGCAATTTAAGTCATATAAACATTATTGCTGTCATCATTATTGTAGCTGTTGTTATTATTGTTATTACTATTTTTATTATAGTAGTACCTAGAGGCCACAATCAGGGATTGGGGACCAAATTGCATACCACATACAAAGACTGCACTAAAAGGCAGGTGCTGTCCCAGACAGCTCATAATATATGAATAAATTTAGCAAAACTTCAGTATACAATTGATATATTTTAACGGTGCTCAACCTATTCAGTCTTGCAAGCGCTGGGCCGGTCTGTGGGCCATTTTGTGGGGCAGAGGAGGTCCTCAGACTTGTTTTAGCAAAGGGCTGGAGCATGGGGGAAGTTTGCAAGTGTGATTGAGCACTCCAACCCAGCCCCACCTCAGATCCAGCTGCAGAACAACCCCATGCACTGGCACAATCCAACATGCAGGGACACATCATTCCAGACTGAGGCTCCCCACATGTCCGGGAATTCAGTGGTGAGTGAATGGTGGTAGTACTAAATGCTGTGACTCTGGGATTGGCTGCAGCAATCAATACTGTCACTGCTCCTTTGTTGATAAATGTCCAGCCCTGAGGGAGTAAGGCTGTGTGAAGCTTCAGGTGCTGATTCAATTCAGAGGAGATTCAGCCCAATTCAGTGGTCGAATCTCCGAATCAAATTGGGAGACCAATAAAAAGATCGAAATTGATTTGGAAAAGATTCGGAGATTTGGGCAGTCCCTGCTTACCGCTGCTGGGAGCTGGACCCAGACTCTGTGCTGGTAAGTAAGAAGCGGAGGAAGGAGGGTGATGGAGGGAGTGGGAGGGGACCCCCACCAGGCCAAATCCCCTGCCTGCTACCCCAGATCCCCTGAGCACCTTCCGAACCCTGCCCACTCTCCCAGCCCCATCAATGGCTGCCCTGCCCAGCCCCAGCATCCCAGCTCTTTTAAAAAAAAAAAAACCCCAAACCCCACACTCACTGGCTTCTGCAGCAGCCGTCCAGGCTTCTGGGGATTTGTGGCAGAGCCCCTTCTCCCCCTCCCCCAGCCTGGCGGGAGCTGGTGAGTGTGAGGTTTTGTTTGTTTGTTTTTTTCAAAGAGCCAGGACATTGGGGTCGGACAGGGCAGCTATTGACGGGGCTGGAAGAATGGGGGGGGGCGGGGTGAGGCCTGTTTGATTCAGAAATTCAGCTGATTCGGTGGCGGCCGAATCAATTCAGGACAGTGATTTGAATCACCAAATTGAATCACTGTCCCCCAAATCAGCTGAATCCAGATCTGAAGAGAATACTAGCTGCTTCGCTCAGGCCTACTAGGGAGCCCCACAGGCAGAGTGAGACATCTCCACAGGCCAGAGGTTGAGCGCTACTGATATAACTGAACCCAGCTTCTAGTATGGTATTACACATGTGATGCCCCTGGGTAGGAGCCCCAGAATCCCTGCATCCATATGCAGTGCACCAGCCACAAGGTATTCAAGCAGCAGAGAAGCCTGAAACTGCCTCTGAAAGTTCTTAAGATTATTAGATGTGAACTACACATGACAAAGAAGGTGCCCCGGTAAGGGTAAAGAGTCGTTCATTAGGAAAAGAGAGGGATCTGAGGCACCTTTCCAAGAGAATTGCCTCCCTCTACCAGAAGCTGGAAACAAAAAGATCTGAGCAGTCTGATTTTAGTTGCAAGCAAGGTACCTTTGCATTTAGAATGAATTCATTCAGAGCAAGTGCAGTTTTATTTTCTAGAAATGCATAATGTAGCCATTGGATTATTTATTTGTACCTGACATATACTGCAGCAGTAGGGGCCAACCTTTCTGGCAGGTATGCCGTCAAATTAATCCTCTACTGTCCCCAGATGGCACGCTTTCCCCTGCCTGATCTGCTGCTTTGCTTTCTGCTCCCTGCCCAAGCTCCGCTTTCTGCTCTGTGCTCCCTGCCTGATTGGATGTTCCGATTTCTGTTCCCTGGCCTCTCTGCTACTGTGCTGTCTGTCCCTTCCCCAATCGTCTGCATGCCAGAAACTGCCCATGCCTCTTGTGGCACCTGTGCCACAGGTTGGCCACCCCTCGACTACAGAGTAGGTTTTCAGGTTTTGGCTGAGGCAGGACTTGGAGAAAGGACAACAAAATGCTGCCACAGTCTTTGTTATTTGGGATACGGATCTCTGGAGGTTCTGGACTAACAAAGATGATCGATATACTTAAGAAGTTTCCTTACCTGTCCATTTTCTTCCTTCAGATGACCAGTAGACTTATATAGACACTTATACTAAATTCGGTGTTTGGATTTAATGCTTATTTTCAGGGCATCACACAACAAATTTCTAAATCTCAACAAACTATCCCTAAAGCACTGACAGAGGACTGAAATGGAAATCATTGGACTGGTATAAAGAAAATTAATGGACAAGGTATTTTACGCTTTATATTTCTGTGTTTTTCTTTAAATTTGGGCTTTAAGACTCACAAACCTATTATTCAAACAGCAAAGTTTATCAATATTGCAGTACCTTTAAAAATTGTTTTAAATGTTCATCTTCATGCAACCAGTCTTTGTAGAGAGAAGTCCACTGAGACACCAAATGCAAGACTTTTCGTTTTCTACAGGGAACATCTGAATTTTCTTCTTTGCCTTGAAGGTTCTTAGCACAATAGGTACAATAAGTTAAGGAACAAAAACCTGATGTGTCACTGAAACTTAGACATTAAGAGACAGAAAAGACCTGTTAGGTCATCTTGTTCATTCCTCTGCAAGTGAAGGATTTTTCTCTATACCCTATAGTCTTAAGTGCCTTATCTTTTTCAGGTTACGAGCTCAAACAGGGTTTTCAGCTTTTAGGAATGAAATGTACAGTAATAAAAATGCCAGTTCAGCCTCTGTGCTACCAGAATATACTTTTTCCCCCTTATGGATTAAGGAGACAATTCTATAAAAAGAAAACCAATTTAAAAGGAATTGCACAATGCTGAGTCATGACTTTTCTATAGAATTTGGAATGAACCACTCTATTGCATAAAGATGCCAATGTGAATTATTGTACAAAGCAGGACAATGCATCATTAAAAGCAAATAAGAAATTTTGAATGTAGGAAGGTTTTCTGCTCCCATATTAGGTAATTAGCAGAAAGAAGACATTGTTATAAAAACAGTAGATTCAACTGTCAACATTTTTATCTACTTCCAAGGTAGCATATTTACTCAATTATAAGATGAACCCTCCCACATCAAAGTGGAGAAAAAAGCCCCTAGTTTTACATTTGCATACATGGAAACCTCATTAAATACACTGTCTATCATTAAACTGCTGCTAAAACCAGCATGTGCTTAGTAATGGAAACTAACTATGAAGCTGATTAAATGCAGCCAGCACTGAACAAGACTATAAAACACAGGGCCCATATTGCATAACCCATCTGAATAAGATATATGGTAATTCCGATTGTGCTCAGCCCCCCGCAATGCTGACTCCTTTTAAGTCAGGGTAAGCCACTGCACTAAACACATTTTGACTTCCTCTTCATTCCCACAGCTGAGCTATGCCTTTCTTTTCCATTTCCAATTATTCTGGTTTCTTCACCAGCCTTAAATGTCTGGTAAACATTGCAGGAAGAAAAGCAAATATGGCAGGTGACCAGTTTGGCTTAGCAGAGAACTCTTTGGTGAGCTTAAACACAAAAGGAAGCTTACAAGGGGCTTGGACAGATAATTTGGGAGAAGTATAAGAATATTGCTCAGGCTTGCAGGGATCAAATCAGAAAGGCCAATGTGCAACTGCAGTTGCAGCTAGCAAGGAACATGAAGGGTGACAAGAAGGGTTTTTACAAATATGTTAGCAACAAGAGGAAGGTAAGGGAAAGTGTGAGTTCTTTAATGAATGGGGGAGGCAACCTAGGGACAGATAATGAGGAAATGGCTGAAGTACTCAGCGCCTCTTTTACCTTGGTCTTCACAGGCAAGGTCAGGTCCCAGACTACTGCACCGGGCAGTGCAGTTTGGGGAGAAGGTGAGTTGCCAACAGTGGTGAAAGAACAGGTTAGGGACTATTTAGAAAAGCTGGATGTGTACACGTTCATGGGACCACATATGATGCATCCAAGGGTACTGAGAGAGTTGGCTGATGTGATTGCAGAGCTACTGGCCAGTATCTTTGAAAACCCATAGTGACGGGGGGGGGGGCTCTTGGACGATTGGAAAAGGGTAAATATAGTGCCCACCTTTAAGGAAGGGAAGAAGAAGAATCCAGGGAACTACAGACCAGTCAGCCTCACCTTAGTCTCTGGAAAAAGCATGGAGCAGGTCATCAAGAAATCTATTTTTAAGCACTTGGAGACGCTCAGCATGGATTCACCAAGGACAACTCATGCCTGACCAACCCGATTGCCTTCTACGATGAGACAACTCTCTTTGTAAAGGTGGGGAAAGCAGTGAACATGACATACCTTGACTTCAGCAAGGCTTTTGATATGGTCTCCCATAGCATTCTTGCAAGCAAGCTGAGGAAGTATAAGTTGGATAAATGCACTGGGCTGGATCATTGGGCTTAATGGGTAACGATCAATGGCTCAAGGTCTAATTGAAAGCTGGTATCAAGTGGAGTGTCCCAGGGGTTGGTTCTGGGGCTGGTTTTGTACGATATTTTCATTAACGATCTGGAAGATGGAATGGATTGCACCCGCAGCAAGTTCACAGATGACACCAAGCTGGGGGGTGTAGTAGATACACTGGAGGGTAGGGTTAGGATTCAGAGTGACCTAGACAAATTGGAGGATTGGGCCACAAGAAATCTCACAAGGTTCAACAAGGACTAATGCAAAGTCCTGCACTTAGGAAACAATAATCCCATGCACCACTACAGGCTTGGGACCAACTGGCTAAGTAGGAGCTCTGCAGAAAAGGATCTGGGAGTTACAGTGGACAATAAGCTGGATACGAGTCAACAGTATGCCCTTGTTGCCAACAGGATGGAGCTAGACTGTTCTCAGTGGTGACAGATGACAGAACAAGGAGCAATGGTCTCAAGTTGCAGGAAGGGAGGTTTAGGTTGGATATTAGAAAAAACTTCTTCTCTAGGAGGGTGGTGAAGCACCAAAACAGGTTACCTAGAAAGGTGGTAGAATCTCCATCCTTGAAGGTTTTTAAGACCCGGCTTCACAAAGCCCTGGCTGGGATGATCTACTTGGGGATGTCCTACTTTGAGCAGGGGGTTGGATGAGATGACCTCCTGAGGTCCCTTCCAATTGTAATTTTTTATGATTCTGTGATTCAAACAGCACCAAAGTGGGCCCCAAACAGTTCACCCAGGATTTCTCTGTCATTCCCTCTCTCAGCCTGTTACATGTAATTAGTGTGGCCCCACCCTCCATGAGGTAAAGCCAGACCAGGTTGCTCTATGCCTCATCTACATGTACATTTTTTGGAAGATCCCAGGACTTATGACAAAACCAACCAGTTCCAGTGATTGGCTAATTAGCACATGGATCCTTTGTGGGGAGTAAACACATATACTGAGCAGTGCAGAGCTATGGGGTCACCGTGGTTTGAAATGCTTTAGACTCTGCTGGGGCCCAGCCCAATGAACTATATGCTAGATCGTGAATCTTTTGTCTTTGGACTAACCTCACACATAATTTGTACTACATATAAGTAGGTATAAAAGTGCCACTTAAAAGCGTGTTTAAGGAATACCTGTGGTAAAAATTGTAGCAGTTTTAAAAAGAATAACATGCATCAATTCTGAATTAACTGAATTGCTACAAGCATGTTTATTTCTAAGTCAGTGTTTCTGAATTTGCCTCTCACTTCCATGTCACGTTCTTAGGAAGAGCAGGAATCTGACAGTAAAGGGGGGTGGGGGGATGGGAAGAGACTATAGGGGGAAGAAATTGAGGAGCAGAGAATGAAAGGGCTACCTGACCACCCCAGGTTTATTTTCCCTGCTGTAGCAGTGGGAGGGAGGCAAATCAAGGCAACCCTCCAATAATTAGATTCTATATCCAGAAATTATAACTAATTTACACATTTTCCAGATATAGAATCTCATTATTGGGGGATGGTTTTATAATCAGGGTCATCTTATATTCAAATAGATACGGTAGTAATAGCAATGGGAAAAATCCCTACTTTACACAGTGCACTTATCTCTGCCTCTTACCTATTTGCTCTTCCCTCAAATATAAGAATCACTTATTTGCATATTTCACATAGAATCTTATAAAATTAAACTCAATCTCTTTTTATAGTTATGAATTCATTCAAACTCAATCCTTAACATGTGGAGATAAGTAAAAAAACATGTTTTTTACATGTAAATGGGAACAGCTTCTATATTGTATCAAATGATTAACAGAATGGTCATTGTAAGATACACAGCATACATTTTCTCCTTATCACATTTAAATCTATTAATTATACAGATGTGAATATTTTTAGGAGCTGCTGATAACAAAAAGATGCAGAGTGGGTAGGTTTTGATTTGAATTTTTAATGGCATTTTGTAAATGTCAGCAAAACAGAGAGATAAACCTTAAACAAAAAGAGTCTTTATTAGAGCCATCCGACTGTTTCTGTGAGTTTGGTATCCTGTGGCATACATCTTTAACTACTCTTTTAAAAATTGTATAATCCATTTTTGAGGCAGTCGGAATATTAACTACTCTTTTCATCTAGCTCCTCTTTAAATTCTCTGTTGTTCTGATATATACAAGGCATTCATATTTGCAGAAGGAAGAAACGGTGATTTAAGCAATTATGATGAGACATACTTTCTATAAAATTTTAATAACTGTAATTCAAACATGAAACATAAAAAAGGGATGAAAACTAAATTAATGTGCAAGTATAATGGTACACAGGTATGTCAGATGTGTAAATGTGCATTTGTAGATGTGATAAGAAAAACTGTTGATTTGATGTTTGCACTGATAAGTAGTAAAAAAGAAATACAATATTTTCTTGCTGCCCTATTAAATTTTTGTATAACAATATTGTCCTCAATTATGTGATCATATGCTATTACAAGAATTCTACACTAGACATTTTTTTTCATTTGGAATCTGGCATACATAATCACATTAAACATCTTTAATAATAACACATATAGTTAGAGCTCTTGTGGTACATTCAACCTTAGAGCTGAAAATCTTGACTTGTTAATGCATAGCTATGCAATCCCAATGTTCTCTTAATATATTTACAGGGTTGTGTTTGGGCATGTCCTTTACAGATATCAGAACAAGGGGAGTGAATGAAATGGAACACCTCATCTGAAATCTCTACAATTTTGAGGAAACTTGGATCTAAATCTGGAGTTGAAATTTCAAGGTTGAATCTCTCTCTTTCTCTGTAATGGACCTGGACTACACTACACATCTAGACATGCTTGAACTTTGGGAAATTTTAGTTCCAATTTTCCCACTGTGGCACATTAAATGACATGATATAGTGGGAAATATGCACTGCTATTTGTTGTGCTATTTCCTGAATTCCAAGAAAATGAATGTCACAACCAAAGATTCATCTCAGGCAAATATTCCTGCAACACAGTCCCAGAGATAATACTGTGTGTGGTGGGGGGAAGGAGATATTTTTAAATTCTATCTAAGCTTCCTTTGTTTTTGATTATTTGGCTTCATAAAATTATTTCACCTTTTCTGCTGTCTAAATACATGCGCTGTTAAGATGGTGTTTCCTTCTACCTTTTCTTGGTAGTGGCATGCAGCTAAGCTTTGGAGGGGACAAAACTAAATGTGTTCCCTACTTTTGACATCTATGAAAACTGGATGTATTCTCTACTAAGCAACTCTTTGAAACTAGTACATACTCCCATAACCACTAACATAAACCATAGATATAAAAAGTCCCTATCTCAGTCTTGCATTTAGCCGCCATCTTAAATGGATCAATATTTAAAGAAACATTTTCAACATAAAACAAGGACTAGGCAGACTCTTGTTCTTAAGCAAATACATATTATAAGTGAGAGTCTGAAGACAAGTAGAATAAGCCATCCCTCACAATGCAAACACCTTGCACAAGGACCAGGAACACTTGATGTTGTAACAAAGCTTTGAATTAATACCAAAGACAACAGAGAAAATGAAAAAATCAGAACTCTTCCCTGTCTAAATCAATCCATAGAGCTGTCTGAGTACCTGCAGGCAAGAAGACTAGGCTATTCCCTTGGAATGATGTACCCATCCTACGCGTCTTGGAGCTGTAGGAGAGCTTGTACCTCCTGTTGAAAGAAGACAACAACCATACATAACTGTAAATATTAATGAAGGATATTGCCTCAGCAGTGCCTGGCACAGGTCGTCTGTTGTCATGAAAACCGTGTATGTGAGAAGGAAGTCATCAAGTAGGGTCTCTGTAGAGGAAGACAAAACAATCCCAAGGCACAGGAAGTTAGAGAGATGAGTTGGAGGTCATCTAATCCCGATGGCTTGTAAGGCAGTAATGGGAGCAGAAAGAAAATTAAAAAGGCCAAGAATTGTATTACTTATTTAGAAAATCTAAGCCTGAAATAATTCACAGTATGCTGTCCCCAGTGGGGTGAGTTCTTTAGTTCACAAGAATACCCATACCATACCATTTGACTTACCTGTAAATCAGAAAAGACTGAGATTTATTTTTGGCATTAAGCCCTTTTGATAATACCATACATTTTTTTTTAAAAACAGAAGAGAAAAAAATCACATAACTTCCTTGATGGATCTTTTCTGAGCTTCCAAGATTTGCAATCATGCTTGATCAACCTGATAACTCGTGTCCAAAGCACTTTGTTAAGGAGCTATGTTAAGCCATAAAGAAGACAGGGGACTATCATCAGGCTTTGGAACCTTTCTTTTGCAGTGGTACTTGTGCTGTAGGTTGATAGCAATCTTATACCATTCTCCTAAACTGGGAGGGTATATGAAATAAGATGCTGGTCTCTGACCAGTCATTAGCAAATAAATTCACATCACACATGTAACACTCCAAGATCAGCACTCTTGTAGGCAGTATCAGTGGAGCAACCTTACCAGAGGCTCAAGTAAAGCGTTTTGGGAAATTTAGTTCTCAGAAGAGGGCAATGTGGGTTTTATGTATACACTTGTGAACTGTCCATCAAGAATGATGGGGGGGGGGGAGTGGGCAGGGATGGAGACCTGTGCCCCCCCACCATCCGGGCCCCTTCCCCCCTTTCCTCCTGCTGCTCGGGGTCCAGGCCTGCTCCACTCCTCCCTGCCACGGTGGCAGGGAGAAGAGAGGACAGGGTGTAGGGGTGATGCAGGGGAAGACTGGGCCCGAGGGTGAGGAGACGCCAGGTCACCACGGTGGAGGGGGAGCAGCAGGCCTGGGCCAATCCAGCAGTGGCGGGAGGACAGGAGGAACGGGCTAGGGGCCGATGCAGGGGAGGGGGAGGGGGGAGAAGTGGGCCCGGGCCACATCGGCTGGGCCTTCTGCTCCCTCCCACACCGCTGCAGCAGGCTGGCTTCTCCCCCAACTTGGGCCCATTTCCCCACCCCGCATTGGGCCTGGGCCCATTCCTCCCCTCCTGTCACTGCCACCATGGTGCACCCACTCCTTTCCACACCCTGCATTAGGCCTGCTCCTCCCCCCCACCACTGCTACATCAGCCCTGCAGGCAGCAATCACAGAAGGGGGAAGGGGCATACTGAACCTGCTCCCCCACCCCCTGCACCACCACTGTCATCACCTCCAAGGAACAAAGGGGGGGTGAGGCCAGTTCCATCATCACCACCTGCAGGGAGCAGGGTAGCGGGGGGCCAGGACAGCAGCCCATTCTGTCCGCTCTGTTGCTGCCTCCAGCTGGTCTCACCCCACCCCCCGCTCCATCCCCTGTGTCCCCACCATCATGGCAGTGTGCTGCCACCTGACTGAACACTTGTTCGCACTCTGATTGGCTGTTTGTCAGCCAATCAGAGGGTGAATAAAGCATTATGGACAGGCAGACAGACAGATTAAAGCTTTTATAATATTAGAATGCTGCTCAGTGATCTAAAAAGTTGTTGCCTAAGTCTTAAAGCTTCAGCTCCCCAGCCTTAAAAGTATCGCTAAGTTTTACTACACTTTATTTAATAATCTTATCAAGGGGTCAATTCCTGCCCCATCACTCATTTCTTACATTCTTCCCTTTCTGCTAGTGTTTTAAGAAAGCATTGCTGGGTCATTTGCTGAGCTAATATTCCTGTCCACTGAAAATCCAGTAGAGAGGTTGTTTGGCTATTAAACTGCCTTAACATTTCATGCCTCGGTATAACACAACAGTCTACCCTTTTCCATACTTGTCATGTTAGCTTTAGACCTTTTTTGTAAAACTTTAGACCACGAAACAAAATCAAACTAGTTTGCCTCCAATTCCAATGCCCCTAAAGTTCATAAAGACTCTAGGAACACACACATCCACTATCCAAATTAAGAGAGCTCATCTCTTGTGTAAGAGTGGACAAGAAAGTCTTGTTGCTCTTCACAGTCTGAAAGGAAAATTAATATATTTTCCTTGATACGTTTTCCAACAGTGAGGGTTTCCTTTGTACCGCATTTCTCTAAGTGCTATCAAATATGCTCTTACGTTTCTAACAAAAAGACAGGGCAGCTTTACCAGGTAAGAATATGAAAGTGGATGCAAGCTAAATAAAGTATTCCAGGTTTATATATGGCATGCAGTATTTTGGCAGCCTCTTCATGAATGCTGACTTCAGTTGGAGATTCCTAGTGTAATGACTAAAGGCAAATCATCCCTTATATGGATTAAAAAAAATAAAGAACCAAGAAGCTCCATAAGACTAATTACCTCAGCATTTGTGCATGGCTGGTTTTCACTAAAGCTTCTGGAGGCTGGGGGCGGGTGAAAATAATGCCACTTACGCTTAATTTACCAGCAATTCCACTATTCCCAAGCACTTCCTAAATGTTTTGAGGGTATGACACAGTTCTAAAGATGGCCAGAAGGTTAAAACCCATATGCCAATTCCTTTCTAACAGTCCTGTATTCTGAGAGGACAGAAAAATATATATTTTAGCTGCTTTAAAAGGAGAGAGGTAACTGTTGCTGTGCAAGAGTATACCTGAGCTTTTACACTGTAACTGTTATATCTACATGGTTCTGTATCCATAAGAGATCACAGTCTTCCAAACTTTAATCCTGAATGTAGCAGGATTAAAGCTGGAGTGCTTCTGCTTCACTTGTATCACTACAGAATCATGCAGATGTGATGGTTGTATCATAACAGCTGATAACACAGGATACTGATATCCCTGCAACTGTTATGTATGTCCGTCATTACCTTTTCTTTCTATTGGTCATCATAATTTTTCATATTAAGTATCAATACCTGCCTTGGAATATTTGCAGCACATTGCAACACAAGCCGTATGATCATTTGACATAAAAATCATCCTCTTTTTCATCATAGCTATTAAAAACTGAATTTAAAACAAATTAAACAAATACTCCCTATAAAATATAGTAATTTATTCTGATGCAGTCTTTGGAAGATACTATATAATGTGAAGCTGGTTTTCTCAAACATTTATTTGGAAACTGGTGGTCATTGCTTCCAAGAGCACATTTAATTCCATACCTTACTAAACAAGATGATTATGCAGCGATCCTTATGAAATCCCAAAATGTCATTATAGCAGACTATTTCCATGGTAACTTACTGAGTACTTACACTTGTGTGCAAAACATGCATTCCCACAAAATATAAATATCATGTTGACAACTATGAAATGTTGAGGCACAATAGAAATAAGTGCTATCTAACTGAAATAAAATTTAAAATCTTATCAATGAGCTACAATAAGGCTTATGCAATGTAAGGAAGTACTGCAAAATGTATTATACCAACTTGCATTAAAACCATCCATTTGAAGATTTCACTTGGACATCTGATTGCCTACTAGGTTTTCCAGGATAAGCCACTCTATATTTTAACTATATTATATATATATATATATATATAATGGAAGAAGTATTTTGAACATTTTAAATGTATTGCTGGAAAATTACATCTCTAAATTTGATAAGATGATCCACAGTGGTCTTTAAGCTCTATACATTTTAAAGCCTATTTTATACGTCTAACCTATACACAAGTAAATAAACATATATATAAAATGACATGCTTACCATCACAAATGCACAGCACCCTTAAATTGCTACACAATACAGTATTGTGTTGGACCAGATACTCAGCTGCTGAAAACTGTCACAGCTCCATAGCTGCCTACAGCTGTGCTTGCTTGCATTCTAATTAGAACACTCCAGCATCGCCTCACAGTCGCATGCATTAAGCCCCCCTGTGTTTCAAAATTGCTGTGGGGGCGCTTTAACTAAACCTCATCCAATGAACTTTAGTTAAAGCACCCCCATGGCCATTTTGAAATGCAGGGAGTGGGGGAGTAGGCTTAACCCATGCGACAGTGAGCCATTTTAGATTGGCTGTCCAGGAACTGCTCTAGTTAAAACACTCTCCTCCCTACCTCCAAGCACGTGTATAGGCAGCCCATCAGTTTAAACAGAACTATGACAATTTACACCAGATATGGATCCACCTCTAGTATATAGCATTTATTCCTTTCTCTATGTGCACAGGAAACTCACTTATTTCCTACCCATCCAACATTTCCTCAAACAGAACTAAAAGTCACATATATTGTTGTTATTTTTAGATTAAAAAACAACTACTGAGAACAAGAAAAGTTCACAAAGTGTGACTGCATTTATGGGCTAAACCTCTCTAAATTGCCTCTCAACTTGTTTAAACATTTAAACCCTAAAGGAATATTTTGAACAAACGGCCTATCTGCTACTTGTGGTCCATTAATAGATTCACTCAGCTGTTAAATTACTTTTACAAGTAAGTAAATGAAAAGTGTGTTGATAGATTAAATAAATATTATAGGATGCTTAAGTACTGTACAATAATGTTCATACTTAAAATCTCTGTACTAACTTGCATGTACTCTCCCAAAGTATCACCATAAACTGTAACTACATGTCTTTTCAGATGCAATGTAATATGAAACAATTCCTGAAGGGTTTTATACATAATACACACACTCCAGAGTGGCCAAAAAATGAGTGTGCAGGAGAAATATATGTGAAACAACTGGGTGTGTCTACATGGGACCCTACTGCACAGCAGAATTACTGCACAGTAAGCACCTGCATGCAGACGCTTACTGAAAAGTATTTGGCCACAGGGCCGGGCTGGGAGATCCTTAGGAAGAATCCTTAGAAGGATCTCCCAACAGCAGGGGGACACTGTCCCCACTTGGGCTCCTGTGGCGGAGCCCACCTTGGCATCTCCTGGGAGCAGGGAGAAATGTCCGAGCTATCACCAGGAGACAACTAGCACCCTGGACAGCATGGCTGCTCCAGGGGCTGGATGCAAGGAGCCGGAGCAGGAGCAGGAGCAGTCTTGCTGCTAGGAGCAGCAAATCTGCTCCTCAATTCCTGCACATGATGATATATGCCCAGGAGAGTTTACTCTCAAGTAGTTTACTGAAGTGTAAGATGCTCCCAGATTATTTGCACATGTAGATGCAACAAGTGACTTTAGTGGAAAATGAAGTTAAATTACTGTAACCTTTGGACATCTAACACATAGTCCAATGCTTAGGCCTAAGCCTAGGCCTAAGATGACACATACTTATGCTAATAGTCCTCATCCTTGGAAGTAAAAAGGGAATTAATTTTTATTACTTATTTCTTTGTGACCTTTTTTGAGCTTGGGGTGTTTTTATTTAATGAGAATTATTTTATGATTGTTGTCCAAGAAACTGGGCATTAACAGGATGCTTACTAGTTGCTGCTTCGAGGATCAGAACAGAATACAAAAAAAGTCTGCAAATAAAGACGTGGATATCTAAATAATTTGCTTCGACCCTGTTCATGATACATTTGGTTCACTTTTTGCAAACACATGCTTGGTCAAGTGTACTGACATGAATCCTGACAGGAAAAAAAATGTAAATGTAACACATGCCAGTTCATAGAAACAGACCTATCTGACCAATCGCAACTAGGAAAAGCCATGTCTACACTAGGAAAATATGATATTAAACAACTTAGCAGTCAGTGAAAATAGTAACAAGCAATATTTAAAAAAAATAGCCAGCATTAACCCAAGGAACCCATTAAGCATTAGGACCAGCTATATTTTTAAGCATGAATGACCTTGTATACACTAATGATAAAGTTATATTTGAGAATACCCTCTTTAATATGTGATAGCATATTACCTATATTAGCATGATAAATGTTATGAGCCTACGCAGAATCTTAAGCAGCTTTTATTGTAAATATACTAGACATAGTGAACTGTTGTGGGAAAACAATCTCTGAATACTTTTGAACACAAATACATTTGAGCAAATAGATGTTCCAGCAGGTAACCTGACAGCACAAAATGAAGCTGTTTGTTGCATAATTTTTTGTTGCAAATTATTCATTTCCCTCTCTCAAGGACCACTTACATGAGTTTGAATGAGGAAAGGTTCAAAGTGTGTAACTGATGAAATCTGAACAGAAACCTTTTTGGCATTTCCTTGTTTAGACACTGCTGATTAAAGAAGAAAAGTCATACCAATCAAATCTTTCCTTCTGTTACAGTATATTTCACATCTCTCTAAAAGGCAAAGAAACATGGCATTGAAATATGTTCTGCAGCTTTTAACTTTCATTCTTCTATACCCAAACTTCTGAATAAATTTGTAATACATCTAACATTTTTGTGGTTTAACCATATCTAAGCTGTCACCTTTTCCTTGCTCTCACAAAACAGTTTCCCAAGATTTCCAGCAAACAGTGAAAAAAAAAGGCACACCGTTACCATACTTATTTAAATCCAAGATGATTTTTTCCCACAAACAACAAGAGGGGTCATCTTGGATTCAAGTACTAGCCTAGAGCAGCTCATGCTGCAGGGAAAGGGGGCTCACAGCTGGGGACGGGGGGGTGGGGACAGGAAGCCATGTGGTAGTGGAGGTGCTCAGTAGACTTGCATGTGAGCAGTTCAGGAGGAATGCCAGGAAGACTGTGCAGAGTGTCCTCTCCCCAGTATTTTCTTTCCTCTCCCACTGCTTACCTTCTGCTCTGGCTCCTCCAGTCCCTCCAACTAAGACCCAGCCAGGTTCATAGCTGCCAGTACTGCTTCTGCCTAGTCAGGCAGATCAGGGTTGGGCTGGGGTGGTCACCACTGCTGACTGCCCCTGAACCAGATCAGAGTGGAGCAGCAACAGAAGATAAGCAGCAAGGAGGGGTGGTTTAGAGGATGCAGGGGCAGGGAGAGGGGAGGCAGGCAGGGAGACAGGTGGCAGGATGTGGGGGCCAGCCATCAGAGGGACGGGGACACAGGACAGGCACAGGGGACAAGGAGATCGAATTATTAAATTCAAAGACATCTTGGATTTGGGTAAATACAGTGTATTAAAAAACATTCTTTAGAGAAGTAGCCCTTCTTTATATAAATGAATATTTCTTTAATTATTTGCTATTAGCATCGATTTATCATTTCTTTGCCCCTCCCCCCATCCAATTTTCCTTTTGTTTGGTTAAATGATTATTACAAAATATATTAGTAACTCCAGAAATATTTCAGTCCGCGGGCAAATTCAAGCATTTTAAAGCCTCCTTAAGACCTGCCACAGGAACAGTGTGAGTTCAGATGGGTTATGTTCTTGCTCCTCCATGGTAGAAACCATTGGCAATAATTTCACTGCACTAAATGTGCATGCCAACTAAAGCTCTCAGTCACTTGTTCAGGGTTTAATATGACTATAAAACCAGTCATTGCTTTTCTTGGTACTAATCAGTTTAAACTAATTCCAGTTGAGAGCACAGTCCCATATGCTGTTCTAAGGTATATGATTCAGAGGTGGGCAAAACGGTCCAGAACATATTCCATCTCTACAAAAGGGGAGAAGCCACCTCCTCAGAGTTTTTTTGCTCCCTTCTGCAATATAGAAGTTTCTCCACAAGAGAAACAGGACCAGAGCTTCAGGGGAACTAGGCAGTGCCTTGAAAAAGCAGCTGAATATGAGATGCTCTATGGAGCATGGATTTCCCAGTGGAAATTTGTGCCAGGTAATTGCTAACGCAACCTCTGAGAGAGGTTAACATTTTATAATGTGCATACATGGGGGACAGAGCCAACAGAAATCAGCTCTCCCCACTCTGGCTGGGAAGGGCTGACTCCACAAGTCTAACTGCAAGAAGTTGAAGGCACATATTTTATGCTCCTATATTTTTCAACAACAGGAGGATAGGATGTGATCTATACAGAGTTTGCTTACCTCATTTCTCAACAGTTCATTTCTATCTCTTCTCTAGGTGTGGTATCAATTACTAACCCATGAAATAAAAATGGATGAACAGTAATGTAGCACGAAATCTTCCAGACCACACAATTAGCAACTTGAGACTGCTAATTCATTCCTGTCTCTGAGGCTTAATAACTATTTCTGTTGTTGAACTCAAATGTCTCTTCCTATTACTAGAACCAATGGAGCACTCTTCCCTTGATAATATAAAGTCCTCCATCTAAAACATGAGGAGAAACTTAAAACAAAAGGATGATTCCCCAGTTAAATGTTTACCATTCATTCTAACAGTTGCCAGCATCTTTCCATTAAATTGAACTACTTTAAAGATACTATTTGAAAAATATGAAAACAGCAAAATTATTAGTGGACCATCACATATTAGGTAAAAAAAGATGGAAATGATTGAGAAATACCCATACATACATACATGCATGCATCAATCTAAACAAAACTATTGCTAGTGACAACAATAATATGCAAAAGTGGGTTTTACTGCAAAATACAATAGTATTAACCTCAACCAGGGGTGGTTTGAAAACTAATTACATTTGTCCTGGTACATTGATCATTTTACTCATGGAATGACTTGCTCTGCTGCTTTTCAGTAGCTTTTTCTTCCCTCACAATTACATGCGACTCGGAAGCTGAGGATAACTTCAGTACCATTCAGAATTCAATAAAAGAAGCATTTAATTATCACAACAGTGACCAGATTTACTCAGCATAAACATTATGTTTTCAATTCAGATCACATATATGCTTATAAGACATGGCTCTTCCAAAACCAGCAGCTTCTAACACGAAGAGAACAGCTACAAATGATATAGGGCATGTCTATCCTACTTCTGTGCTGAGCCTGGGGTAGCCTGGTAGGATATGCTTCTCCCCACTTGCTCCAGGTCCAAGACTCAGAAAACAGAGCTGCTTTAAAGAGTTTCTGAACACAGTTATTTTCAGGGCCTTTGTCTTCAGTGTGGTTACTGGCACATATTCCAGGTGTCTCTGAAGTGCAGGCAGTGAAAGACGGAGGCTAATGGGGCTTAGCCCTCCCAAACACTGATCCACTGCTCCAGTGCCACCACCTTGCCCTGCTGCTGCAGCACCGTGCCCAGTGCACCTGTCATGCACTGGCCCTGCAATGGCCTGGTGGGAGGGAGGGGCGACTCTGCACCTGCCCCCCCAGAATAATATTTTCTCCCACCACTGCTGCTCTGAAGTAGTGACACCGCCTGAATTTTGCATAGGAGGGAGCAGGCAGGGAGTGCTTCTTGGTAGTGCCCAGCACAGAGGCAGTGTAATCAAGTTCTATTTGTTTTTGAACAGCAACAGACAAACCACCTCAGTTCTAAAAGTTGCTGGAAGAAAGAAAACACAAGCGCTTTTTTGGCATTGGTATGTCAGCAGGGTTGTGTGGGTACAAAGGAGGCATTGTCACTGCCTTTTATAGTGCAATGACACCAAACAGATAATGCCTCTTTGAGACAGACAGCTTTAATTGTAGAAACTTTGTTCAGTTCTTTTAAAAGCATCTTGTTTGTTTTGCAAAATAAAAAAACACCAAATACTGGGTATTGCTATATGGATAACACTTGGAGGCAACAGAAAGGCCAACTGCAATTTCCACCTAGTCAACACTGCAGACCTAGCTTGCTTTCTTGATTTGGGGCCGACAAACTATGACCACAAATAGCTGTGGCCAACTGCTATGAAGTTGCCAAGACCCTTCTTTTTTTTCTTTTCAGCATCCCACATATTTGAGAGCAAGAACTGGAACATAATTTACAGTGCAATATAAAGAGAACTATAAAATCTGCTAGTTACCTCTCAGCTCTCTGAGATAATCTGCAAAGGTGTCCTCTGCACCAGCAGTGCCCTTTGGTTTCTGCAGCTCTAGATTCCCACCCCAACCAGTTCTCCAGGGAGGAACAAGGGCACAACTTGGCTCAAAATAGTTATAAACTTTAATCAGCTTTGACAACTAAACAATAACAGTTTTAAAATTTATAGCAGTTTTATGGCTCTCCCTCTCAATAATTAACTGAAACTAAGCCAATCTTTCCCTTCTTAAACCACTCTAAACCTTGCTGAAATACAGTAGTTGCTAATGTGTTGGAGTGGTGTTGTAGCCATGATGGTCCAGGAAATATGCATGAGGGAAGGATTTTTGTGGGCTATATCTTTTATTGGACCAACTGCACAGCTGGGACAGACTTCAGATAAAGCTCTGAGCAGATTCAAAGCTTGTCTAAGTCCATCCCAACAAGCTTTGGATGCAGCGCATTCTTTTTCAGGTCATTCTTGCTGTGCCTGGCTTTTCCTCAGACCTGAAGAAGAATGCTTTGCATTGTAAAGTTTGTCAGACTCATATGCAGAATTCAGGTGATGTTGGTAATTTAGAGAGGCCTAGAATATGCACCAGTAGCCACAATGAAGACAGAGAGCCTGAGAACAGCTCTGGCCATTGTGCTCAGAAGCTTTCCTAAGTCTATCCCGGTCATACAGCTAGGCCAATAAAATACACCGCCCACCAAAACCCCTACCTCTTGCAATAGTTACTGATGCTTCCTAGTGGTTGTGATGATAATTTAGGGATAAGAATAGACTTCTTATTATTGATATTATTATCATATTCATAATGGGTTTTCAGAAGGATTCATTAAAAGACTGTTTGATGTAACTTGTAATAAAATCTTTTTGCAATCAACATTTTAAAATATCATTTACAATTATAAACAGGAGAAAGTGGCTGCCAAAAAGATGTGCATCAAGATTATGCTAAATAAGTCATCAACTCTTACACTGCAGCAGTGAGTATAATGACCTCCCTGGCGTGAGCCTCAGTTCTTTTTCATAATATCTGAAAGTACATAGCAATTTTTCACAATTTATTCTATATCAGTCTTTTTTCTTTTTCTTAGCTTTTTTCTTTTTCTTAGCGTTTGTTCCGTTCTATTCATATGCATGTATTTTTTAATCTTGATTGTTTTTTCATTTTTGTATAGGCTTAATTTTAATTCTAAGAAGCCATTTGAATGCTAAACCATAATTTCCATTAATAAATAAAAAACCTCTACACCTTTATTTGAAGATTGTCTGTTACATTGTTAGGATTTTTTCATAATGAAATTCCTAAACTGCAAAGTACAAAACCTCATCTTATCAGTTTTCTTTGAAAGCTCAGCACCATTCTGAATCAAATCTATTCCATGGTACACTATACAATTCCATTGTAAACAATTATGCAAGAATTAGAAAAAGACTTAAGGTTTTATTTAGTCTTAACTCCATACAAAGTTGGATTATAAGAATATTTAGATAAAGCACTGGAATGCAAGCAGTCTTTCCAATTTATGCAAAAGAGATTATTAGCTTCCTGTTTAGAGACTCCAAGCAAGTGCAGGGGGCCAGAACTAGGCAGAGAATGAATCAGAAGGGGAGCTTGCCCAAGTGAGTTAGCTGTATCAGTTTGCAACCGTGAAATATTTTTTCCTCCAATGCTCAAGAAAAAGTAAAACTGCTTTTCCACAAATTAATGTGCTTGATTCTGTAATCTTTACACACCCCTCCTGATTTTGTAACCTTTACTCACATGAGAAGTAACATGTATTCATTAATTAATAATAGTTACCATAAATTGAGCTGTAGATGCAAATTCAAAAGTTGGGCTTTTAAATGATTTGTATCTTATCTTTCCAATCCTAGATAATCTAGAAATGTTATCAATTTCTCCCACTCCCTAAAAATTGATCTTACATTTACAGCCAAATACTAAGATCTTCATCCTGCAATGGACATATCTAGAGCATAACTCACTTGCTAATACCTTAAAATGTTCAGCAGCTCCATCAGAAGAAAGTATGGACGCCACTTCTAAAGCCGCAGTATCAAAGGCATTATTAACACAATGAATTGCATAAGAGTTTGTCTAACTTAAAATAAAACAGTTGGTCCTTGAGCTCTTGGGAACTGTGAAGGCTTTATTTATTCATAAAACATGTCCCCTGAACCAATTTCAGGCACATGTAGGGAAAAATATAATTGCCCATAGGCGTTACAACAAGTGCCTCTATTTGCTGCAACAGCAAACCTGAATTCAGATTCCGAGTACCTCTACACTTGGCTTTCCCATGCAAGCTCGGAAGGAACCAGGACGGGGACCATAGCCAGTGTCATGATACAATACAAAGAAGATACAATAAGAACAGGTTATTTACGTTCCCAGCTCTCTGCCCACAACTCTGAATCTCACTGTGGCCTCTCCTGCCAAGGGCCTATTTAGCAGCATCTCCAAGATAGTTTAGAAATTCCAAAAGCAGAGTAAATAGCTTCCACTCTGTATTTCAACTGTCCATGAAGGGTTACATAGGAACACAGAACAGGCACATTAGATCAGGCCCTGGACAGATAATTGATCTTTCCCAGTGGGCAATTATTTGGGCCCGAAGGCCACATAGGGAGTCTTGACGACTTGTCACAGGCTGGGTCAGCACCCTTCCCCTGGCCCAGCCCCAACAACTCACCAAAATTCCCTATGTAGGATGGGGCCATGAGTGGGCGGGGAGCAGTTTTCAGGAGTCAGATGGGCGGGTGAGGCTGAGATTGTGGGGTGGGGATGTGGGCAGCCCCTGACCTGTAGGGGACTGTGTGTGTGTGGGGGTGGGGGGGCATGAATATGCATGCATGTGAGTTGTGGGTGCTGTCTGGGCACTAGGTCCCAGAAGCTGGTCAGGGAGGAAGGAAGGAACAGGGGATATGTGCAGCAGAGCAAATGCTAATTCTCAGACAGTTTCTCTTTTAAGGCTGGCCTTTCTTAGTTAATCACTACCATACTAAAACCAAGCTTGACTCTAACATAAAGACGCATCAAAATTATACTTTGATATATATATATCATTATATTTGACATACATCAAATACTATAACACATACAGATATGAGAACAATAAATCTGAATACAGATTCACACTAACTACAGTTATAAACTAAACACCACAAGAATAAAAAACCTAATTTGGAGCTCTAAATTGGGATGCATGCATGTCACACAATGAAGCCCCAGAAGTAACTTTGTCTTGCAATGAATCTAGGATAGCAGTATGTTAAAGAAACATGCAGTCCTTCACTGCCACTCTTACTAAACTCTGAGCTTCACATTACATAGTCCTGCTTAGATTTTGAATGAAAAAAGTATTTTTTTTTTTTATCAGTTTTGAATGTGTTACCTTCCTGTTTCATCAAATATGCATTTGCTCTAATATTATGAGACAGAAAGAACAGAGGTTCACAATCTACCTTCTCCCTACCTTTCATTATTATACAAGCTTTTATCATGTCCTCTTTTATTTGATTCATTTCAAAGGTAAACAAGCCCAATCTTTTCCAGTCTTTCTTCATCTAAGTTTTTCTGGGCATGTGTCACTCTTCTCTGGACCCTCTCTCACTCTACAATATCCCTTCCAAACAAGGTGACAAGTACTGCATGCAATATTCTAGACGGAGGCACATCACTGATTTATATAAGAACATTACATTTCCTATATTATTCTTCACCTTGTTTCTTATTTATCCTAACATCTTGTTATATCTTTTTTGCATCAAACATGTAAACTATCAGCAAATGTGTAAAGGCACAGGGGTAAAGTCATATAAACCCTATTACTTACTGAGGAATTAGATTGCAGAGAGGAAATACCTGCTAACATATACATATATTTAGCTCCAGATTTTAAAAGTGTGTGTGCATCTATGTATCATACACATGCATGTATATATGCACATGTACACTTACATATATAATATACTACCTTTCTATGATCAGGTGACCGTCACCTGGACAAGAAAAAAGCAGTTGACATCATATACCTCAACTTACAGAAAGCCTTTGACCTGGTATCCCATGAGGTACTGATCAGAAAACTGGAAGATATTGGGCTGAACTGTGGTACCGTCAAGTGGGTGCAAAACTGGTTGCAGAGCAGGATGCAGAGTCCAAATGAATGTACTGGTGTCATCCTGGTGAGATGTGGGCAGTGGCATACCCCAGGAGTCGGTACTTGGCCCAATGCTGTTCAACATCTTCATCAACCTGGATGAAGGGGTGAAAAGCCCATTGGCCAAGTTCACAAACAACACCAAGATACGGGGTTGTGCAGACACACCTGCAGATAGGCTGCAGAAACAAGTAGACCTAGACAGGCTGGCATGTTGAGCAGAACAGAACCAGATGAGGATCAATGCAGAGAAATGCAGTGCTGCATCTGGGAAGGAAGAACCCCCAGCACACCTACAGGCTGGGCAACGCTAACCTGACCAGCACTACAAATGAAAGGGATCCGGGGGTAACAATAGACCCCAGTGTGAATATGAGCCAGCAATGCGACGCAGTAACCACTAGGGCCAATAAAATTCTGGCATGCATCAATCTATGCATCTCTAGTAAAACCAAAGAAGCGATTCTCCTGCTTTACTCAGCATTGGTGTGGCCACAGCTGCATCCAGTTCTGGGTGCCACAGTTCAACAAGGATGTGCTAAAACTAGAGAGGGTCCAGAGAAGGGCCACCCGTATGATGAGAGACTTGCATGGCAAGCCATATGAGGAGAGGCTGAGGAATCTCAGACTCTTCAGCCTAAAGAAAAGAAGGCTGAGAGGGGACCTGCTTGCAGCTTACTGCTTACATCAGTGGCTTGGTGAACAAGTGTTCACCAGGGTACCTTGGGGTAAAACTAGAAACAATGGCCACAAACTCCTGGAAGATAGTTTCAGGCTGAACATTAGGAAAAACTTCTTCACAACTAGGGTGTCCAGACTATGGAACAAGCTCCCCACAGAGGTGGTACAATTATCTACCCTAGAGGTCTTCAAGAAAAGACTGGACAGTCACCTGGCTGTGGTCACCTGACCCCAGATGTCTTTCCTGCTCATGCAGCCGGCTGAACCCAATGATCCTTTGGGGTCCCTTCCAGCCCTATGATTCTATGATTACACATAAATATACAATATATATAATATACTATATATTATATATACTATACACATATATCAATGTATATGATACACAGATGCACACACACTTTTGACATCTAGAGCCAAATTCTATTTTTGGGCACACAGTATCAGCGTGACTAACATTCTGGTCTTCTCCAGCTGCAGATATGAATATAGAAACTGTTTTACATGAACTCCAGGGACCAAATTCTATTCTCACCTATACCTTGTGAATTCAGAGCGACTCCAAAATGCCTTTGGGCTGCACCATCGTTCCCCCTTTTAAAGAGTTGCTTTGTTTTGAAAAAAACATATTTTATATAACGTGCAAATGTTCTAAAATGCTTTTGAGTTGCGCTATTTTCCCTGTAAATCTCATGATGGGTTAAACACTAAGTAAACCTAAGATTATAGGAACCTGGTTTACTGAATCCTGAAAAATGCAAAAATTTACAGACAAATTGTAAAATGTTGAAAGGAAACTGTCATTCATTTCTAAGTCCCCATGGCTTTTATTTTTGATGAATAAGCCCTTTTTAACATGATGAGTACAGGTGACCTCCTAACAGCTTCATGAATTTAATGTTGGCAGTGACAGTCCCTCACAGATGAGGATGATCAGTCCCATGGGTCGAGTAAAAGGCAGTTGGATCCAATGGGAGAAGCCTCCATATGACTTGTTTTATGTGAGGAAGCCATTGTGCATTGACAACAATACAGATCTCGGCAGAAGAGACACCTGTGTCCAGTGGCAAAGAGATCCAAGATGACTGGGGTAGTCTTCCAGTGCAGCCTTCCTCTGCCTTTGCAGAAGTTGAGAAGTATGCCTTCTTTATCTGCCTGGTCCACCATTTAGGCCTGTATGTTACATTGGACTGCTCTTCGTTTGAAACCTTACCCTTGACCTTATCATCCTGGGTGACCCTACCAGAGTACAAGACTCCTGATTGTGTTGCTTTTAGGGTTCATCCGTACAAGCAAGCCTCTCCACCCTGTCAAGGTGGCAGTCCATGGAGAGGATGAAATTAACACCCCAATAAGCACAAGCTAGAGTTCCAAATGAAAAAAGGATTAAGTAGTGACTTCAGAAGTTATCCGTATAAAAGCCTAACTTGCAGATTAGCCACTTCGCTGTCACATTTTACAGGTCCTTATACAAGCCATTGCGCATTGACAACCATACAGATCTTGGCAAAGGAGAAACCTGTGTCCAGTGCCAAAGAGATCCAAGATGACTGGGGTAGTCTTCCACTGCCCCAGGAAAGGCAATGGCAGTTTCTCCTGTGCAGGACTGCAGGGTTGGCTCAATCATGTTAGTACTGTATATCGTATATCTTTTAGCTTCAAGGTCTGAATTAGAAAGTTTTTAAAGAAGAAATTCTCATAAGAGACATTAGAAAGATTATTGCTATTCAGGCTCATTTTAAACTTGTTTTCCTCTCAATCGCAGAAAAGCAGACGCATGAGATATGTTTACAACTGGGAAAACAGGAAGATAAGATTCTTGTGCTCCACTGAAGAGGATGCTGATTACTTACTGTTCTACAGGGAATAATCATTTTTTGCTATTTTAAATATTCACTTACAGAGTTGAAAATAAAATAGATTAGGGCTGTAAAGCATTTAAATTTGTTTTAGACTCTGTGTTAAAGCTTAATATATTTTTTGTCACCTCTCTCACTTTTCCATAAAATGACAAAAATTATAATCATGCCTTAAGGCAGAAGCTGTCAGACAGAGCGACTGTACATGTTTTGGTTCAGAAAATATCATACAACACTCTGAAACCTTTCAGCAATGCAAATGCATGTCCAGCAAGTTGTACCTAGTAGTCAGAAAACTGGTAATCTGCAGAAATGGTAAAACAATTTGAAGGCAGCTCTCTTTCAAGACAAAAGCTTTTGAATAATCTGTAATTCCATAGTAATTTATTACAATCCTCAATTTGACGCTTATGTGAGTGGCAAATCTAACTACCATCGTTAACATCTGCTCTGGCATAATGCTAAGCGTGTTCTATAAGGGACTAAGAATTCTTAACTTCCCACCGAATTCTGCAGAAGCTGATAGCACTAGGCATCTTGAAGGATCGGATCTTAAACTGAAATCAATCAGTCTAAAAATGCTACGCCAGCAAGAACATGGCAGGAAGCAAAAAGTTAGAACTATTTTGAGAAAAAACAGATCAGTGGAGAAAGAACATCAGTATATAATCTATTGATAATATATTGAAACAATTCCAGTAGCTATGCCACCCAACCACTGAACTGAAAATCGACTGCACAAAGAAACAGAGAGTAAGTCATTAATTTCTGGCAATGGTTTAGAAAAAATATCAAGTCATGATGTTTAACCTGTGCTACCAAAATTGTTATTAGGATACAGAAATCATAAATGGAAATAACTTATAAGGTCATCTTCAAATATTTTCTGGCAGTTCTTAAAAGTCTGTGGAATGAATCAAATATATTTTGTCTAGTAAGGTCAAAAAGATCCTTTGAAAGTTGCATTCCAGTCGCTGCTGCCACATCTATTGAAGCAGTTTCATATTTTGTTTGAGGAAGAAAAAGCCCTGAAACCACAGGCAGATGGCAAATGTCAAACTTGTCTGACTTTAATGAAGCATTAATTTTTCCAACTAGATTTCTGCACTAGATTTTTTTGCAAGTATGATGGAACGCTACTGATTAATGTGAAGATATAATGGTAGCTTTTAAAGTTATTGGGCAAATCTACACCTACCATAGGTTTTGAAGCATAAAAAATGGCCAGTAATGCGAAGGAAAATGCCACTTTTTATTAAGAACTCCTTTGCCACGTCCAGATGAGTGCAGACGTGCAGTACTTGGTGCTGCTACCTTGCAGTGTGGGGGAGGGGTTGACCCCTGGAGATCCCAGGGTCAAACAAACCATGCCAAAAAAAAAAACAAGGCAGTACACATGGTAGCAGTATGCACCACACAAAACCAGCGCCTCGCTGGCCAGAGCTACACTAGCTTCTGGCCAGGGTCCAAGCTGCAGAAGCACTGCTGTTGTGGCTCTCTGAGGCCCATGGGACCCCAGGTAAGGCTTCAGCTTGGCCCCCAGGACAACAGAGAAGACCTCAGGCTGGCCCCATCCTCCTTTATAGGGTAACCTGCCACATGCCAGTGTTCGCTCATGGCACAAGCATTCTCCAGGGACACGTAGCTACTTGTCCCAGGGAAACAAACATCCATGCTCATCTGGACGTGGCCCCTGGCTATAACAATCTGAAGTTTTCCATACGTTTAACTATACTAGCTATGAAGCTCAGATATTTTAAAGAACATGCAAGATAAATGTACTGCCATAGTTAAAGAATGCAGGAAGAGTTTGATCAGATCAAGAATCTCCCAAAATGTTGCGACAAAAAAAAAATGTAGTTCTCCTTTCATTGGTTGGTTATAATAAGTGATTAAGTGAACCTGGGTTCATAAAAGTGCTCTCTCTCTCTCATTTAGTTAATCTATAATGGTACATATCTTCCCTGCCATCTATAATAAGTGATTCTGGCCAGCTTTATCTGGGACAGGAGGAAAGAACATAAAAGATGGCATGGCTCCCCTTAATCTTCCTCACTATGTATTGCAGAAATTAGGCATGTGGCAATAACACCATTGCTGGCTGGCTTGTTCCCACTTGTTTTCCCAATGTAAACAGGGAAACCAACTTCCCTATTCACCAGTCTGTCTCTATAAAAGTCATAGGAATGAACGTAGGGCAGGTTTCCAGCTTCTCGCCCCTGCCTTGCACCTGGATTTCACTGGATCTTTGGCACAACTCTATCTCAAAGCACTTAAGGAAAAGCAAGTCAGCTGCATGGACTCTCCCAACCGCAGCACTTTTAGGTGCCCAGCTAGCTGCTACTGCCCAAGTGTCATTCTTGACTGGCACTGCCTTTCCTACTTCTCACGTGGCTTGAGACAAACTGAGGACTGGTTCTTGTTGCTTGGTAACGCATAGCTCTCATACACAGTCTTACTACCTTGACTGACAGCAATCCACACAAAGGAGAGGCAAATTAAGCGGCTGCATAATTTGCCTCTCCTACTGCTGCAGCTCTGGGCATGCTGACTGGCGTGCGGCACAGCTAGAGGCTGTTGTGCCACCACATTTCCTGTGGCTGCTCACAAGTCCTCCCCCTCACGCTCAGCTCTCCCTGAGCAATGTCCTGAGGTAGTTAGTTAGACAAACTAACAAGCAAGTGTTCCCAGCTGGTAAAGCAGCTTACTATATTAGACAATGTTTGTACTCTTCCCCTTTCCAATCTACTCATTTCTGCAGTAATGAATGTTATCCCTAGATCAAGTTTTTGTTTCCACAGAGAGCCTCCCCAAGTATTACAAAACAAAATGTACAAAAGGGGAATGCTATTTGGGGGCTGATGTCTTCCAGCATTTACCAACAATTTATCAACCTGAGGTAAATGCATGTGGAAATGGACATCCACCCTCCATCATTAATTCTACCAAGCTTAAGGACTACAATATGGCACCATATTATGCTATATTAGTCCCAGTGAAGACAGGACATTTTTGGCTTTTTCTTGAATGCTTTACATGGCTTCTGGGATCCTTTCACCTTCCTCTGAAGTATCAAACATTGGCCACGGATAGGGGCAGGTGATTAAACTAAGTCACAAAAAGGAAGCTTACAGAAGTGGAAACTGGGACAAATAGGGAGGAGTATAAGAGCATTGCTCAGGCATGCAGGGATGAAGGTAGAGAGGCCAAAGCACAACTGGAGTTGCAGCTAGCAAGGGACATGAAGGGCAACAATGAAAGGTTTCTACAAGTATGTTGGTAGCAAGAGGAGGACCAGGGAAAGTGTGGGTCCCTTACTGAATAGGGGAGGCTACCTTGTGACAGAGGATACAGAAAAGGCTGAAGTGCTCAATGCTTTCTTCACCTCAGTCTTCACAGGCAAGATCAGCTCCCACACTACTACACCAGGCAGCACAGTTTGGGAAGGAGGCGAGCCGCCAACAGTGGTGAAAGAACAGGTCAGGGACTACTTAGAAAAGCTGGACAAATACAAGTCCATGGGGCCAGATAGGATGCACCGGAGGGTGCTGAGGGAGTTGGCTGATGAGATTGCATAGCCATAGGCCATCATCTTTGAAAACTCATGGGTATTAGGAGAGGTCCCAGATGATTGGAAAAGGGCAAAGATAGTGCCTTTATTTAAGGAAGGGAAAAAAGGAGGATCCAGAGAACTACAGACCAGTCAGCTTCACCTCAGTCTCCAGAAAAATCATGGCGCAGATCCTCAAGGAATCCATTTCTAAGCACTTGGAAAAGATGATGATTAGGAATAGTCGGCATGGATTCACCAAGGGCAAGTCATGTCCAACCAACCTGATTGCCTTCTATGACGAAGTGACTGGCTCTGTGGATGTGGGAAGACCAGTGGATTTAGTATACTCTGATTTTAGCAAGGTTTTTGATACCTTCTCCCACAGCATTCTTGCAAGCAAACTGAGGAAATATGGACTGGATGAATGGACTGTAAAGTGGATAGAAAACTGACTGGAGTATCAAGGCTCAGAGAGTAGTAATCAATGGCTCAATGTCTATTTGGCAACTGGTATCAAGTGGAGTGCCCCAGGAGTCAGTCCTGGGGCCAGTTTTGTTCAATGTCTTCAACAATGACCTGGAAGATGGCATAGAGTGCACCCTCAGCCAGCCTGCAGATGACACCAAGCTGGGGGGAACAGTAGATACGCTGGAGGGTAAGGCTAAGATTCAGAGTGACCTAGCCAAATTGGAGGACTGGGTCAAAAGAAATATTGTGGGGTTGAACAAGGACAAGTGCCAAGTCCTGCACTTAGGACAGAATAATCCCATGCCCCAGTGCAGGCTGGGGGCTGACTGGCTGGGTAGCAGCTCTGCAGAAAAGGACCTGGGGGTTACAGTGGACCATAAGTTGAATGAGCCAGCAATGTGCCCTTGTTTCCAAAGGCTAATGGCATACTGGGTTGCATTGGTAGGTGTGTTGCTAGCAGGTCAAGGGAAGTGATTATTCCCATCTACTCAGCACTGGCGAGGCCACTTCGTTCAACTTGGGGCCGGCCCTCCACTATAGGAAGAAAGTGGACTAACTGGAGAGAGTCCAGCACAGGGCAACAAAAAATGGTGAGGGGGCTGGGGGACATGACTTATAAGAAAAGACTGTACTGATGAAGATCAGTGAGGGTAGGACCCTTCACACAAAATATGCTTTGTAGCTTTGGCCAGTGTACCCTCCAGATCTGGATTTATTAGTTTTCTCTCAGAGTCTGTTTGCTATGATAGACCAAAGCTTGCTGCACAGATGCCTAACTTTATGGGCCTCAGGGTGCATAGAGCTAGGCAGATACATGTCTTTTTTCAATTTTATTTATTGATGTCTATATTTAAAATAGTAAAATTACATGGTGAATATTGCATTAATATTACCATAACGAACATAGCAAGACCTGTATCTTCAGAAATAACAACTGATCATAAATGCTCAGATTCTGGGTTTTCAACTTGCACACTTCAAAAGAGCTCCATTTTCAGGGAAATCTTGTTGAAAATCAGGCCCTTTTCACTCATCTCTAGTTTGGAACTCAAAAAAGCCATTTCTAAAAATTTAGAACTAAAACTTCTTTGCATCTTAAACTACAGTATTTTCAAGCAACAAGTATGGTAAAAGCATAGGCTAATCAGAGTGCCTAACATTAAGCTCCTAAAAGTTAAGGCAAAACATATAACAGTGAATTATGATGACAAGCATGGTACAATGAACAGTAAGTAACTGACAAGGGCTAGGGACAGAAACTGGTTTAGGTGATCAGGAACCAGTTTATACCTGTAACAGGACAGAAGTTCAGTGCACATAAACTGCTTTCAAAATGGCCAAAACTGGTTTCAAGATAAACCTGGGGATAGCATCAGACTTAATTGATTTAGGTTAAATTGGTTTATTGAACTTCTGTCCCAAATCTCTTCCTGGTTCAAGACAACTCACAGTCCTCCATCAACCAGGATGCTGTGCAGCCCTGGGCTGTGGTCTCTGCTGCAGCAGAGCAGAGCAGGCCCCATTTCCAGCTGTCAGCAGGGGCTTTTCCATTCCCTGCAGCTGGGAGTCAGGCCAATTCCCTGGCCCTGCCCCCTCTTTGGTGGGGGGATCTGTCTGGTTTCTGGCTCAGGCAGGGGGAGTAAAGACCCCACTGTGGGCTTACCCCCCACATCCCCACTCCCCCCACTGCCAGGCACAGGTCTGTAGCCAGGCGGGGGGAGGCCATTTCCACCCCTGCCCATCCCGAGCCAGCTTGTCAGCTGAGGACGGAGAATGGCCAGGTGATCAGCTCAGCTCTTGGTTTCCAACTTGGGCAGGGGAAGCAAAGCCCCCACTATGGGTGTCCCCCGCCCTGCACCAGGCACAACCCAACTGGGGGCCCACAGCCAGGTAGGGGAGGACTGTTTTTCTCTCCTCACTTCCTCTTCAGCTGGCTTGCCAGCCCAGAAAGGGAAACGGCTGGGTGATCAGCCTGGCTCCTGGCTTCCAGCTCAGGTGGAGGGAGTAAAGCCCCCACTGCAGGCTTCCTACCCTTCCAGGCCCTCACTGGGCACAGCCTGGCTGGGGGTCCAGCGGTGGGAAGCCCATAGTGGGGGCTTCCCTTGCCCAAGCTAGAAGCAGGTCCAGTCATCCAGTCATGCCCCCTCCTAGGCCAGCAGGCTGGCTGAGGAGGGAATTGGCAGGGGAAAAATACCCTCCCACCTGGTTCTGGATCCCCAGCAGGTTGTGCCCAATGGAGGTAGATGAAAGTTATTCCCCCTGCCCCACCTCGTCTGGTTTGCTGGCTGAGGAGGGCCGTGGTCAGGTGATCAGCCTGGCACCCGGCTCCTGGCTTCCAGCTTGGGTGGGAGGACTAAAGACTCCACTGCAGGCTTCCCCCCCACACACTGGGCACAGCTCAGCTGAGAGTCCAGAGCTGGCGGGGGGCATTACCCACCCACTACTCCCTTCTCAGCCAGTCTGCTGGGGGAAGACGGAGAAATGCCCCACTGCGGGATTCCCCTTCCACTCTTCCCTCCATGCCAGGGAGGCAGGCCCCAGCTGGTGGTCCACTGGGGGGTGGGGCTTGCCCACTCCTCAACCTGCCCAGGCCTGAGGAGGGGGTACAGCTAGGGGGAACTTGCCCATTTCCCACCTCTGGGGGAAGAGAGGGAGAAATGCCCTCCTGGGGGCTTTCCTGCTCCCCGCTTCTCCCATGCTGGGGAAACCCTGGTTGGGAGTCAGATGCTTGGGGTATGGGGGGTGAAGGGATTTCCTCCCACACCTCCTCCCCAGTGGCCAGAGGCTAAGGAGAGGACATGGCTAGGAGAATCGCCAGCCTCCAAGCTCTGCGGTGACCAGCAGGTTGGGAGGCATGCTCAAGTGCCCTGTGGCTACTGGTATGGGCCACTGCAGGGGTCCAGCCTTTCTGGTTTGAAAAGTGAACATCAGTTCATTTGCTTACTGGTTCAATCTAGGCAGTTTCATAGATTTCATAGACATTAGGGCTGGAAGGGACCCCGGGAGATCATCGAGTCCAGCCCCCTGCCCAAAGGGCAGGAAGTCAGCTGGAGTCATAGGATCCCAGCAAGATAAGCATCCAATTTACTCTTGAAGGTGTTCAATGTAGGTGCTTGAACCACCTCCGCTGGCAGACTGTTCCAGACCTTGGGGGCTCGGACAGTAAAGAAATTCTTCCTTATCCAGCCTGAAACGGTCTTGCAGCAGTTTGTGACCGTTCGAGCTCGTCATCCCTTGGGGCGCTCTGGTGAACAAACGTGCCCCCAGATCTTGGTGGTCACCCTTGATAAACTTATAGGTGGCCATCAGATCACCCCTGAGCCTACACTTTTCCAGGCTAAAGAGTCCCATGGCTCTCAGCCTGTCATCGTAAGATCTGCTTTCCTGACCTCTGATCATGCGTGTGGCTCTCCTCTGGACTCTCTCAAGCTTCTCCACATCCTTTTTGAATTGTGGAGCCCAAAACTGGACGCAGTACTCCAGCTGCGGCCTCACCAAGGCCGAGTACAAGGGGAGAATGACGTCCTGGGATTTGCTCGAGAAGCATCTATGGATGCAAGCCAGAGTTTTGGTCGCTTTACTAGCCGCAGCATCGCAGTGCAGGCTCATGTTCATCTTGTGGTCAATGATGACCCCCAAGTCTCTTTCTTCTGTAGTGCTATCCAACGTAGCACTGCCGAGCCTATAAGGATGCTGCAGGTTTTTCCTCCCAAGTTGGAGAACCTTGCATTTTTCGGTGTTAAACACCATCAGGTTCTCGTCTGCCCATTTGCTGAGCTTGTCCAGGTCAGCCTGGATCACCCGCCTATCTTCTGGCGTGGATGCTTTGCCCCAAAGTTTGGTGTCATCGGCGAACTTGGCCGGTCCACTCCTGACTCCAATGTCCACATCATTAATGAAGATGTTGAACAGGATGGGTCCCAGGACAGAGCCTTGAGGGACCCCACTGGTCACAGGGCACCACGATGAGTGACTGCCATCAATTACAACACTCTGGGTCCGACCACGGAGCCAGTTTCCCAGCCAGCAGATCGTGGTGGAGCCAAGGCCACAACTGGCCAGTCTGGCTAAGAGGTGATCATGGGATACCAGATCAAAAGCTTTTTTGAAGTCAAGATATATGACATCAATCTCTTCTCCCTTGTCCAGGTGATAGGTCACCTGGTCATAGAAGGAAATGAGATTGGTCAAACAAGACCTACCCGCAACAAACCTGTGCTAGCTATCCCTCAGAATGTTAGCCTGGGCCAGTCCATCAAGGATGGCCTCCTTAATAAACTTTTCTAGGATCTTCCCCAGGATAGAAGTCAGGCTAATGGGCCTGTAGTTAGCCGGATCCACTCTCCTCCCTTTCTTGAAGATCGGCACCACATTGGCCTTCTTCCAGTCTTCGGGCACTACACCAGAGCGCCAGGAGTTTTCAAAGATCTGGGCCAGGGGCTGGGCTATGACGCTCGCCAGCTCCTTGAGTACCCTGGGGTGCAGATTGTCAGGGCCAGCTGACTTGAAGGTATCCAGCTTCTCAAGGTGTTCCTTCACGAGGTCCTTCACCATTTATGGAGGGTAGGGGATCCCCATCACCCGGATCTCCCTGTCCCATAGCAGGCATGGGCGTCCCATAGGACTGATGAAAGACTGACGCAAAGTACCTATTTAATAGGTTGGCTTTTTCCTGGGTGTCAGTTGTCAGTTGCCCCATCTGGTTTAGCAGGGGTCCAACATTGCCCTTGCTTTTCCTCTGGCTCCCCACACATCTGAAAAAGGACTTTTTGTTGTCCTTGATGTTTGAAGCTAGTTGGAGTTCAGTTGCAGCCTTGGCTTTCCTGGTTTGCTCCCTGCAGGACCGGACCAGCGCAGAATAATTCTCCTTGGAGGTGAATCCCGTCCTCCATCCTTTGTAGGCTTTCCTTTTTAGCCGCAGGAGGTCCGCTAGGTCCCTAGAGAGCCAGGAGGGCTGCTGTGCCTTCTTGCTGCCTTTCCTCCGTGTTGGAATAGATTTAGCTTGTGCACTGAGGATCGCTTCCTTGAGAAGCAACCACTCTTCTTGAACTCCCATCTCCCTGGGGTCACGGTCCCTGAGGGCCTGACCGACAAGCCTCTTGAGCTTGTCAAAGTCGGCTTTTCTGAAGTCAAGGACTTCTGTGTTGCTGACTGACTTGCCAGCTTTACGGCAGATGGTGAAGGTGATCAGCTCATGGTCGCTGTCACCCAGCTTCCCATCGATCACTAGGTCGGCGATTAGGTTGTCCCCCGTAGCCAGTACCAGGTCGAGCAGCGCTTTGCCTCTCGTTGGCCCATAGACTTCTTGAGTCAGGTAGAGGTCATCCACGCACGAGAGAAAGCTTTACGACCGCTCGGATTTTGCTGAGTGATCTTCCCAGGAGATGTCCAGGTAATTGAAGTCACCCATGACAACCAAGGTCCTGGAGCAAGCGGCCTCAGTCAGTTCCCGGGCAAACTCCTGGTCAAGCTCGGGACTTTGAGTGGGAGGTCTGTAGTAGACTCCCACTGTTGTGTCCCCTGTGCCGTATTCCCCACGAATTTTTACCCAGAGGGTCTCTAGCTGTCCATGCCGGTCGCCAACATCAGCTTGCAGGGACATGTAGCTTTCCTTCACATAGAGAGCTACACCCCCGCCCCTTTTGTCAACACGATCCCTCCTGTACAGGGTATAGCCTGGTGGAGTCCCACCAGGTCTCCGTTACCCCAATGACGTCATAATTCTTTGCACTGAGCAGGAGGACGAGCTCGTCCTGCTTGTTGCCCAGGCTCCTGGCATTAGTGTACAGGCAGGCAAGTGTGCCTTAGGGGCTCTTGCCTTGCCCACAGATTGTGCCAGGGCTGGGCTCCCTTAAGGGCCTTGGTCTGCTGGCTTTGCAAGGGTTGCTCAGTGGGCCAGCAGTGGCAGTAGTCCCCCCATCCCCCAGCGGGCTTAGTTTAAAGCCCGGTGGACCAGGTCAGCCAGCCTGG
This sequence comes from Crocodylus siamensis, assembly GCF_052110815.1. Classification (NCBI taxonomy): domain Eukaryota; kingdom Metazoa; phylum Chordata; order Crocodylia; family Crocodylidae; genus Crocodylus; species Crocodylus siamensis. Next base: position 154,382,107 of record NC_143399.1, on the reverse strand, counting down.
CTGAGAAGAGCCTCCTCCCCAGGGGAGAGAGGCGGAGGCCATCTCTTCCCAGCAGCTCACAGCCTCTCGCCAAAGAGTGGGCTGTGGTCATGGAAGCCAAAGCCTTCCCGATGACACCAGCTTCGCAGTCTTTGGTTCACCGTGTGGATCCTCCTCTCCCTCCTCAGCCCATAGCCCGAGACTGGGAGGATCGACGAAAACACCACCTGAGCTCCCAGACCCCTACGCCCCGCTCCCAAATCCCTGTAGTGCCTCATGACCTGGCTGGGGGTGCTCCGAGCCGTGTCATTGGTGCCCACGTGAATAAGGAGCATAGGGTAGTGGTCTGTGGGCCAGAGGAGCTGTGGGATCCTCTCCGCAATGTCTCAGATGCGGGCCCCCAGGAAGCAGCAGACTTCCCGGGCTAAGGGGTCGGGGCGGCAGATTGCCCCCTCAGTGCCCCGCAGGATGGAGTCTCCCACAACAAACACCTTTCGCTTTGACTTGGGGAGAGTGGGGACAGTAGCTGCAGTAGAGCCTGGGTTGCCTGCAGGAGCTGGCAACTGAGCAGGCTCTGCTAGGGCTGCAAGAGGTGCGAACCTGTTGCTAAGCTCCGGCGAGGGAGGGGCCTTGGTGCGGCGGGCCTTTGGGCCCTTGACCACCTTGGTCCATGCCCCTGACTGGGCAGAGCGGGAGGTCCCAGAGTCCTCCTTAGTCCTGCAGGGAGACGGTGCTTTCCCCTGCAGCTCCTGGGGGAGAAGGGCCTGGCAGTAGGAGTCTATCTCCTGCTCGCAGTCCCTGATGGCACACAGTCTCTGGACTGTGGCCTGGAGCTCCTCCAGCTGGCGCGCCAGAGACCCCAGTAGGGAGCAGACCCCGCAAGGGGAGGTGGCCATGCTCCCGGGCCCCAGAGCCTGAAAAAGGGACAGGCAGCCCCCGCAGCCAAGAGCCAGGGGCTCCGTCTGCGTGGAGCCCGGAACCATGGGCTCCGTCTGGGTGGCCGTCTCTGAGGTGCCCAGTGGGGGGGCCGCAGAGCCCGAGGGGACCCTCGGGGTGCGGCACGCGCCCATCCGTGTCATGCCTCTGGTAGGCTGGCTACGGCTGGGGCTGACTACTCTGCGGGGCTCGCAGGCAGGGTCTCGTGCCCTCCCATGCCCTCCCCTGCACGAACTCCGCGCTAACTCGAGAGCCTGTTTACGCAGCCTGTTCGCGGGGCTCCCTGGGGGGCTGGGCCAGGTAGGGGCCTGGGTGGGGGCTTGACCCGGCCCAGCACCAGGCAGCGGCCTCCTCCCAGGGAGTGAGGAGTTAACCCCTTCCCACCATGAGCCCGCTTACCTCCGGCTGTAAAGAAACCTGCAAAGATTGAATCAATTCAGCCTCAGGTTTTTTGACTGTCTGTACTTAGCCCAGAAGTTCAAGCAAATTGATTGCTATTCTATAAGGTTCCCCAGCTGAAATACCCATGACTCAGCATGCAATCTCATTCTCAGCTGCTGCAAACTGCTCTTAGAAGCTGGAGGGGTGGAAGCATGTAGAGATCTATTCTGTTTTCTGTAGTCTTTGTTTTACTATTATCTTATATAATAACAGGAAGATCCTCTGATGTCCCAACCAGAGTCAGGATACATAGGGAGAATCTTGCTGGCCTGGCTGACAGGGCAAAAGCCCTTATAACTATGCTAAACAGTTTAAAGTCCACAGCATGTGGCATTGGAACATGTGCAGTTCCATCTCTTCAACTGCTGTGATATGGCCTCCGTGTGCCAAAGGCCTCTTGCTTACCAGTTTTGGGAATATTATGTAAACCATCAGGAAGGCAAAGGGTTTTTTTAATAATGGTAATTGGATTTAGCCTAGAGTTTCTACAAAAATGTGATGGTAAGTTATTTATATTACCACAGTATTTTACTGAGATTCTTCTACAGTGAAATGTTTGTCCTGTTACGCAGTTTACAGTCCTAGGATGCATAATAACTTAGGGGTACTAACCCAGAATACCCAGCTGTTGTTTAAACCACCTCAGAAACAACCTATTCCAAAAATCTACAGAACACATCAGAATCCCACGGGTGCCCTACTAAGGAAAGTGCTACTAGTACCCTGACTCCCTTACAGTGGTGATTTTTGGGTTTTGTGGCATATGAAAGCACAGCTTCACTGGAAACAAATCCAGAACAAATGAGCACTGCAGGGACGCCTGTGGATAGCAGGAAAAGAGTATCTCATGACAGCTGCACCTTGGCAAGAGAATAGATTCTCAGACAACTTCTAGGCCCTTTTTTTGCTTCAGTTCATTGCCTGATAGTTTTCTTCTAACCACACAATGTTATGGCAAAGAAGAAATTTCTGCATGTAGTTAATGTTGTGAACTTGAAGCAGTATCTGACATATGCAAACATACCTTTCCAATGAACGTTAACATGTAATTACAGCATATTGTGCTCTTTATTACTAGTGACAAATAAAAGGAAATGGAACAATAAAAATAAATCATCTTGCATATATGATACTAAAGAAACCTGACAACCTCAAACTGTAGGGCTGGTGCTACAACCTTATAGTGACAGTGTAATGAAAGAAATAACAAAGGTTTCTGTTTGTAATGTTTAAAGATGATACTAAGATTGGACTCAAGCAGGATAAACATTATTTGTAGCTTAGTGGCATAAAGGTATTAAAACGAGTGTGTAGGCTGCAATTTCAGACAGCAACAGCACTGTATTATTGTGCAAGGATCCATTGTGCTGCTTTCATTGTTGCAACTGGCCATCTGCTCTGTGTGACAGATTAACATTACACCTTCATGAAAAAGAGCTTTATTTTGATGCTGTTCAACTTACATTTCCATCTTTAAAGAGGTCTGACCTCAGATGTGCAATTCAGCTGTGCTATGTTTACTTAGGATCTTGTGCGTTTTTCAGTTTAAATAAATTCTGCGCACTGAGAGATTCTGAGTGGAACGCTTTAATGTGTACATTTGCCAAAGGTGTGTTTTCACTTTTGCCATGATCTTGCATTTTGATTTGCTCATTTATCAATCTGTTAACTAAGCTGCATGGATACATATAGGATTAGATGTGTGTCATGGAGTCACATAGGTGCCCCGTGACTGTGAGGGTGATTGGCAGAGCTGCCAATCACCCAGGCAGCTCAGGTGCCGGTTGCCAGGGTGACCAGGTGAGTCACGTGGCCAGAAGGGGGCAGGGCCAGGCCTTTATAAACAACTTAGGCCGGAGCCTGCCTCACAGTTCCCTTCTGGCTGCCGCAGGAGCAGGAGCTCTGCGGCTGGGCTGAGCTGAGCAGCCCGAGGCAAGTGGGGCAGCCTTACCATATTAACCGGCTGCGATGATGCAGGGAACAAGATCGCCTTCAAGGGCAGGTAAATTCGGAGGACTGGGTGAGGCTGTTGGGGAGCGAGGAGGCCTCAGCGGGGCCCTCCCAACAGCTTGGGGGCTCCAGAAATACGTGCCAGGGAGGCACCGGCCCCAGAGGGGGCGAGGCGCAGGGTGCGTGGTATTGGGCCCCAGAGGGGGTGAGTTGGGCCCCAGAGGGGGCGAGGCGCAGGGTGCGCGGTACTGGGCCCCAGAGGGGGCGTGACACAGAGGTGATAGCGCCGGCCCAATGGCGCCGAGACTAGGGCGGCGGTAAGGCCGGCCCAATGGCGCCGAGAGTGGGGTGGCGGTGACGCTATCGGCCCTGTGGGGTACCTGGTGGCCAAGAGGCACCCAACGGGCGAGGGACAAGACAAACGTCCCCCGGAACAGCTGCGAGGCTTGGGGCGTGCTGAAGGGGAGGTTTGGAGGCACGCATTGCCCTTAAGGCGAGACGCATATCAAAACCCCATTCTGGACTAGGGACAGGATACCAATACCGTCCATTAGGGAACAGGCAGCCTCCACAATATATTTAACCATCAAAGTCGTGGCGGGCGAGATTCTGAGGGTGCTATGTTCGCCCTAACGTGACGGTGAGTGGCGCTAGGGAGTTTCACGGCCGCCCTTAGCGCCCGCTCCCTCACAATGTGCAAAGCCTTGCCTTTTTATTTATTTAACATTTGGGGTTATATTACCTTTAGATATCATGTATTTTATGCTTATATTATAAACTACCGCCCAAAACATTCTAGTGCGTATTTCAATGCATTCAATGAGATAAATTTACTCCTCAGTTTACACTACCTTCTGTAACACTGCCAGTAGTCCCTAGTCTTCAGTCCCCAAAGCTCAAGGGTCTCCTGGTTAGCAGAGTACTGTATATTAAACTTCTATACAGGCTTCAGGGAATCTGACCCACTGCATGAAAAAATACTTGTATGATACAATTATTATAGGCAGATATAATATTAGATAGTTGGACCTCCTGGGTCATCTGATCTATCATCACCTCTCATCACTTCAGGATAATAACAATTACCCGCAGCTCTTTTTCCACAACTGGTAGTATTACATTTCCGTCCCATATTGTAGAAATCTCTTGAGAAGAACAGATATCTTAACAAAATTTCTGCCATCTGGAAGAAAGGAAGTCTCATGGGATTAGCTGCTCTCACAAGAGTTTTCTGAATTTCAAAAGGGCTTGTAAAGGGCTTGGGCTATTTCTAACTTCTACAGCATTTATAGCAAGTATGCATGGTTGGTTTGTTTTGGGGGGGGTTTAAAGAAAAAAGGACTGTATCACTCTTGTTTATGTAAAAATCCCTCCCTTAAATCTTCAAACTAAGAACACATCCTATTTATAAAACAACACTTCCTGTCACTGTTGTACTCATCCTCCTTCCCCAGGTTTGTAACACAAAGACCTTGTTTCATTCTTTCAGAGAATAAAGCCCCCAGGGCAGAGAATTCTCTCTTAAGGTATGGGTACCCAAACTAGTCACCAAAAAGTAAAAAAGAGGATATACTGCATATCAGCTGCTTTGTAGTAACAATCCCGATTATATGCTCTTACCTTACACTGAATTAAAACTAAACTGCAGTAATCTACCCCTCTTTTACTGACAGATAAACTGCCACGTGTTGGTTCTAAGCCAAGGGTGTCAAAGATATGGCTGGCCTGAGCAGTCACAGCATCTGGCCTTTGGTGCTGGCCCCCTATGGGGTCAACCTAGGACCAGCCCCCTCCTCATATGTTGAATCCAGTGCCCACAGCTCCCGCTCTGGCTGGTCCAAGCCATGAGCCACATGTGCTGCCTATTCCAGCTGGTCCAAGGTGGACACTGCATGCAGTGCAGATCCTGGAGCAGATGCCATGTACAGCACAGTCTCAGACCAGCCACAGGAATCAGCATGCTGCCGGGGGGAATGGGGAGTAGGGAGGGCCTCTGTGGATCCCCTGCATGCTGGATCCGACACCCACTCTGGTCAGGCTGGGATTGCGATGCACACAGTATCCACACTCAGACCAGGTGGAGTGGATGCTACATGCTGTGCAATCCCAGGCTGGCTGGAGAAAGAACTGTGATCTCTGGGGGTGACAGGTCTGTGGACATGAGCCAACCTGCGGGGCTGGCTCCATGCCATTTAACTAGCCTATGGGGTGGGCATTTATTTCAGGCAGAGGGCCACTTACTGAGTTTTGGCAAGCCATCGAGGGCTGCATGAGAGGCAGCCAGGGGCAGATAAATACTAATTTTCTAAATTTTTTAGGGGCCTTGCGGGCCAGAGAGAATGGCTTGGTGGGCCACATACAGCCCCCGGGCCGCATTTTGCCCACCCCTGCCATAGACTGATTCCAGGCAGCTCATATGGCCTCCTGGGACCAAATGAGTTTGACACCCCTACTCTAAGCTACCACAGGGTAAGACCTTTACTACAGAACAGCTGATGAACAGTAAATCCCTGCACCTTTTTAATTCTCAGTGAATATTTTGTGTGGTCTTCACACCAGTTTAAATGGGATTCCTGGGTGCTGATACAGTACAAATAATACCAAAATCTCAATATGTTTCAGCACATAAATTTCTTTAAATCACATTGCTTCTTCAGCTGACAGTTAAAGTCATCTATAAAACCACAATTAAATTTGTGGCTTACTAACAAGTTGCATTCCTTACATCTTTTTCAACTCTTTTATTCAAAACAATGCTCTCTGGAATGATTCCCTCTGCAAACAGATCAAAATAGCCTGTCACTGGTGTGGTTGATGCAGGCCAGGATCTGAGACTACTGGTGAGTATACTTCATTTTAATTTGTCTCTTCTTGGATTACATAATAATGACTGTATATATTTTAGAAAAAGAACACAGGGCTGGAGAAACTGGCACAGAATCCTAAAGAAGAACTATGGTGACTACATTATAATGTTTAAGCCAGTTTAATATTTACTAAATGAGAACATAAGCATTTTGAAAGTAATTTTCAGAGAGGCTTTAAGAAATACCTGTCATTGTTTCAGGAGCTGTGATCCGTTTCAATAAGAGCTTCTATTTTAGTTATAAAGCAATGAACATCCTGATCAGATGATACAATCCAATTTTCAAGATCTAATCACTATATCTAATTATAAAAAGAACTACATAGCAAAATACTTGTTAAAGGGGTAGCAATAAAAATATTCATTCATGGTCCTGAAGAAAGTTGCTGTCCTGGGAATCATGAGAGAGCACTTGAAAAGTACTGGAAATCAGAGCATTTCATACTCCTCCTATTCAACTAGTGGTTTAACTGATCTTTTGTTAATCAGTTTGGGTGTAAAGCCTAATATTAAAGTCCATATATGGAGTACTACCATTCACTTCAGCAAGGGTACCACACAGGGATGCTTTTGGCTAAGTACAGAGGTTCAAAACATTCACGGCAAAATAGATTCAATCTTTGCAGTTTTTTCTAAGTTGCCTAGGTTGGACCAGTAACAACCTGAACTGGCATTCAGTGTTAAAGTGGCCAAGACAGGCAGAAGCCTGTGTTGGCCCAGGCCAGAAGCCTGGGAGCGCTCATGTGTACCACCCGTCATGACCAGGCTGCCTAAGGTTGCTGATTCAGCAACCCAGTCTTGATTGATAGCCAGGGTCTGCAGGTAGGTATCGGCTGGGGGCAGCGCTGGGGAGGGAGGGGGCTTCCCACCCCACTGCTCCCCCTAACTCCTCTCAGAGGAAAAGGGATGGGTTGATCCCAGCCTGGCTAAAGCTATGGGGAGGGGAGTGAGCAAAAAAAGTGCCCCCATGTGGGTGCTTTCCCTTCCATGCCAGGCAGATGTCAGCTGGGGTCTGGTGCAGGAGTGAGGGTGTGATGTGTTCCAGCCTGCCTCAGAGGTGACAGCTGGGGAAAGGGTAGGCCTGGAGGATCCCAGCTGGGCTCGAGCTGCAAGGGGTAAAAAGCCCCCAGTTGGGTGCTTTCCCCTCAGCGCCAGACAGCCACCAGCTAGGGGGATGCTGGGGAAGGGTTCTCTATGCTGCCCCGCTTAGAGGCAGAAGGCTTGGGAAGGGTGGGGCTGGGGTAATCCCAGCCCAACTTGAGTGGGGGGAGTGCAAAAAGCACCCCTGGTGGGTGCTTTTCCCCCCTCCACACTGACCAGACCTCAGCTGGGGGGTGCATCCCCTCCCTGCATCCCCCCTACTGCCCTAAGAGGTGGATGGGTGAGGAGGGGGTAGGTCTGAGCCAATCCTAGCCTGGCTCAGAGCTGCAGGGGGCAGTCAAGAAGCTCCTGGGTGGGGGCTTCCCACTCCCCATCTCACCCCAGACCCTGACTGGGGGAGCGAGTGCCAGGCAGGAGTGGTAAGTTCTCCCTTATAGGAGGTGGAGGCCGAGCCACTCCTGCAGTGGCCCATACCAGAGGGCAAGACTAAGCCAATCCCTGCCCAGCTCACTAGGCTGCAAGCGGGTGAAGCAAAAATCCCTCCTCTTGTTGTACAGCCCGGGGCTAGGGGGGACCTGGGCACCCATTCCCTTGCTCTCCATCCCACTGGGCTGCCAGGACCAGGCAGGAAGCAGGCTGGGAAGCTGAGCTTTAATGTTTCAGCTCTGTGACAGCTGGATGTGGGCCAGCCCTGCTCTGTTGGAGCAGACACCACAGCCCAGGGCTGCCACACATTCTGGGATGCTGAGACACTGTGAGTTAACTTGAATTGGGAAGGGATCTGGGACAGAAGTTCTAACAACCGGTTTAACCTAAATCAGTTAAGTCTGATACTCCATCTAACCAGATTTATCTTAAACCAGTTTCAGCCACTTTGAAAGCAGTTTATGTGCACTGAACATAACACTTATGTTACAGGTTTAAACCTGTTTCTAATCCCTTAACCTAGTTTCTGTGCAACTTCTGTCCTTAGCCTCTAAGATCAGGTTACCTCTAAGCTTCCTACATTCTGGCCCAGGATGAGGTATGCTAAGAGCTGCTTTAAATACAGCAAAAGCTCTCTTATTCAGCATCTCCTGGGCATGGGGGATGCTGGTTAATTACATATGCGTCTGGTGCACTCTGTGGTGTCAGCATGCTGGGGGACAGGGAGGGCGGCCCTGCACAGTCTGCTTTGCTCCAGGCCGTGGGCCAAAGAAGTGAAGGAGAAGAACGCAGCTCACAGTGGCAAAACCAGAAGTGGGACTTGCAGTTTCACTTTTGCTGCGTCCCTCGGATGCCGGTTAGTGGAGCTTTCTGGTTGATAAAGTGCCGGATAACACAGCTTTTGCTGTATTGCTGTTTGTGCAGTGGGCAGCTGGAATACTGCCTTCTACCCCTAACCACAAAAAGACTCCCCAAAACAGGCTTAGATACGGGTGCCAACAAAAAGGACTGAGCCAATCTCCGCTCAGCTGGCTGGGGTGCAAGGGTGGGAAGCAAAAAGCTATAAATGCTTTATGAGCACCTACCCTGCCCACTCCATTAAGACCCCTTTAACACCCACCCACATAACAGATGATAGTCAGCACCTTCAAGTGAGAATGGGATTTTTTCCATCTTCTTCATGAGATCCAAGATGACAACTTCCTGCACACCCATCAAAATTGTGGTATATTTCAGCCATTTAAAAAAATGTAATTAGTACTTTTTCTGCTGGTTAGAAGGATGGTAAATATGTAAGATCAAGGAACAAAACCACCCACCTGAAAACAATCTAGGAAACTCCCCTAGTTCATGTCTAGTTTCTTTTTTCCCATAGCAGGAATAATTAGATCCGCATGTTTTAAGATACTCGTTTTTAAAGAATTGGCTATGTAAACTGGCTTTCAGAAGAACTATATACAAATATGACATATCTTTCTGTAACTGCAGATATTTTAATAGAGACTCTTCTCAAAATTAATGTTCATTGATGTTAAACAGGCACTCATGCACATAAACAATCCTTTTGGCAGCATCACATTGTTCCACAAGTACTTTTTTGGAAAACAGATATTCACAGCCTCACTTTATCCTACTGTCAGCTCCAGGGTCCCCAAAATTCAGGATAGGAGTAACTTAAAAAATGCTATACTGCTTATTTTTAGTGAATGCTGAGACTAAACAGATTAGAGCCTCATTTATAGGTCTAAAGACTGAAGTCCTATAGCAAAAAGGAGAACAAAGGCAGCAACTGTATAATTCTGCTTCAGCAATGTGACTCAGCCCACTTTTAGAGGGCCATCTCTAGTACAAGTAGAGAGGGTTAAGGCAGCACTCTTCATAATCGTTCAGTCCTCTGTTTTCTGCTGATAATGTCAAGATAGATGCCATTTAGTACCAAGTGAGATGCTGGTCAACTCATTTGACAAGGGTCATCAAATAGCCATGGACTAACATAATAATAATTAATACAGGCCACACTTAAAGTAAAAGGCTCTATATCTAATTATCATATGGACCTACTCAACTTGTAGCAAGATCAAGCCATTTTTGTGTCTCACTTGTGGCATGAAGAGCCGATTTCGTGGGTATCTCCCAGTGGCTCTGCCCCTTGCCACTGATTGGCAGAGGGGCTCCACCATCACCACAGATTGGTGGAAAGCCCCATCATCACAGACAATCAGTAGTCTCAAGCAAAATACACTGGGTTTTTTGGGGGAGTTGTTTTTTTGGGATATCATGACCAATTGAATATTTCCAAGTGATTGTGGATACTGCTGATTTTTATGGTTTCCACGAAACCCCCCCAAACCACAAATTAAACAGGTCCCAAATTATATTTTCTAAAGCTAAAAACCGATTCCTCCCAGGACAAACCAACAGGCCTATGTTAAGTACCTGTGAAGTATCCAAATTAACACTTTGCTCTGGGACAACAGCAATTAATTCAAGTCAATGGCCAATCAAGCCATTTGTATGTAAATGACTGTCTGTTTTAAAGCAAGTCACAGCTCAGGACAATTAGCTCAATGCCTGTTTTTAGCCTTAGAAAGTGTACTATGTTAAAAAAGCATAAAGCAGAGAAGCACAAAGGATATATAACCTGCTGGAGAAGATATATGTATGCATGCATGCACTTATGGATTCCAAATTATAGTCAAATTGTGGCCATCTCTTTACTGCATGTCATACTAATGTGGAATGGAAAGATGCATCCAAATTCTTCTACTGGCCTATTATGCTGTCATCTTCAAAGACAACAAAGTGTAGGTGCTGTGGTGTGATGAGAAAAAAAATAAAACTGATTATTGGACTATTCCCACTAGAAAGGGTTCCATGCTCCAGGGTATTTAAAAATGTGATACTCCTATTGTTATTTTGAGAATTTGAATGAAGTGCACAAATGTTGTTTGGGTTTTTTGTTCTTGCTGTTGGGGCTTTTTAACTGTTGGATTCTTGTTTTTTTTGTCTTTTGCTTCCAGCTTAAGGCTGTGTATTCAGTATGATGTACTGACACTCATAACAACAAATTTACATACACAGGGCTTTATATTGGCCAATCTAGTGGAGCTCCAGTTTCCAGGCACAAGGGTTTCATTATTGTGTTGGTAATGAAGAGCTAAAATCACACTGTAAAAAGAATAAAAACAGACATCATGATTTGTTTTCCTAGCTACTTAGCTTTGTATTAATTTATTATGGGTCCTTACGAGAGATTTCCAAGTGTAGATCAACAAGTGCCCATAATGCTAGATAACCTATTAAAAACCCCCAAAAGGTTTGACTGGTGAATCAAAAATACCTTTGGTCTTTCCTCTGTTTTGTTTACACTCATTTGTGGGCTGTTTGCTTTTTCTCAAAATTCTGTGTGTTGTGCCCTCAAAAAGTCACCTAGCTTCATAAACATAATACTGATTTTGTTTCAGAAAGGTGTTGCAGACATTTCTGAACTGATACAAGGTAATTTCATGATCTCAATCTGACTCCACTGCTAGCTATGTGATCTGCTGTCAGAACCATAAGGCAAGCAGGTATTCTGCACCTTGTCCAAAAAAACGAGACGAAATATTTTTATGTTATTCCTAGGTGCTCCATTTGCTAGAATTAGTTAGTGACAGTCTAGAACAGTTAGTGATACTGAACATATGCAATACGTCTTGCAGGGAGGTGATCCTCCCCCTCTATGCGATGCTGGTCAGGCCACAGCTGGAGTACTGCGTCCAGTTCTGTGCTCCCCATTTCAGAGGGATGTGGACAACATTGAAAGGGTCCAGAGGAGGGCCACCCGCATGATCTGGGGGCTACAGGGCAGACCCTACATTGAAAGACTGTGGGACCTAAACCTGAGAAGGCTGAGGGGGGACCTGGTGACTGCCTATAAACTCATAGGAGGGACCAGAAGGGTTTAGGGGAGACACTTTCCCCTAGCACCCGCTGGCATGACAAGGAACAACGGACACAAATTATTAGAGAGTAGATTTAGATTAGACATCCGCAAGAACTTCACAGTTAGGGCGGCTAGGAGCTGGAACCAACTTCCTAGGGAAGTGGTGCTGGCTCCTACCCTGGGGGTCTTTAAGAAAAGGCTTGATGACTACCTGGCTGGACTCATTTGAGTCCAGTCTTTTCTCCCACCCAGGCAGGGGGTCGGACTTGAAGATCTACAAGGTCCCTTCCAACCCTACTTCTATGATTCTATGATCTGTCCCCCGATTTCTAAAGTCACTAAACATCCCTGGCTACCAAGGTACAACTTCAGTCTCATTTCACTTGGTGTTAAAATGCAATCATATTTTAAAAATGAATATTGCTCTCCCCTGAGATGCCAACCCCAGCCCCCTAATAAAAACACATTAATGCTAAGTTCCTTGCTCAAGCATCTTGTTTCTACAGATAAACCTGATGTTTTTTGAAACATGAAGTTTCACTTCTCTGCCCTTTGTCTCTGATTTCCTACGATTTACTTCTTTTGACAGCCTCTTTCTTACTTGTATTATTACCACTGTAATGTTTCCCTTTGCCCCCTTTTCTCCCTTGCCTTCTTCCCCCACCTGCTGTACCTTTTGTTTCTCCTTTTTACCTATTTATATTTTCACTACATCCTCTCACACTTGTAGCTTCTCTCATTCCTGTTTTCCTGATCTCCAACTATTTTCTTTTTCACTGACAGTCCCTGACCTACCTTGTATTTTATCACTGTTATGTCTCCCTTAAGCCTTTTTCTCCCTGCTCTCTTCCCCTTCCCCCTCCCACTCTCTGCTTTACCTTTGTCTTTCTAATTTCTACCTATTTAGGTTCTCACTGACATCCTTCTCCATTTTAACTTCTCTCATTTCTTGGACTCTCAGAACAGCAGAGATTCCCTATGCCTGAAGAAGGGTGACTACGCTTGAAAGCTTGCTAAGAACTTTTTTCCAGCTACTCAGCTGGTCTAATAAAAGATATCACATCTACTCGAAGAATCTTGCCTGCCACAATTCTTGAACTCTCATTAAAACAATCCAAAATTAAATTCAGGGGCTGAATTCTCTGGTCTGCCTAACTTAAAATTGAAACAAGCTGGAAATTCCCACAGGAGAATTTCCTCATGTAGGAGGAATCTCTTCCCCAGTTGCTGTACCATTCAGCTGTCTATACACGAGCAGTGTATACACGAACAGCAAGGCTGCTCCGAGGCGATGGAATTCCAGTGTCAGAGCAGACTCAGTCAATCGAATCTGCTGGAGCATGGCAATTGCCGTTCTCCAGCAGTCTCCTGTGTCTCATGTATCAGAGTACCTGCACTTAAAAGGGTGCTGCACCACCATTTTTAAGTGCAGGGACACTGATACATGAGACGCTGCAGTACTGTAATTAGAGCGGCTGTCGGAGCACATGTAAATATGCCCTATGATGGTAGGTGGACTGTCAGCAGAGCTCCTTTACACCAGATACTCCGGAATTCATGCCAGGGGGAGTGGCAGGGAGGTTTCTGGGAAGACCAGGTGATGGAGGATTCAGGAGCAGTAACCTTCTCCCTGTGGCCACCACTCATCGCTACATTTGAGCCATGTTGTTTTTTGTGAAAGTCTATTTCTCTGGGATTCGTCTGCATGAGCTATAGAAGAGCACTGTATATTTCCTCAGTTCTGCAGCAGAGGTGCTTGGTACTGAAGGACAATTCAGATTTTGCACTTACTTCAGGGGGATCCTAAAACAACTGTGATTTGAAAATTACTTACATGGAACTAATCAAAAAATCCATTTCAGTTAATTGTTCACTATATATAAACTTTCCTTTATGTGTAGTCTCAGCACCAGGATTTACTTTAAGAAAAGTGAAAGCTGGAAAAGAATGCGATAGCAAGTACACAGTTTCCACAAAAATATCACAGAGCAGTAGTAACAGATATTAAGGAAAAAAATCTAATTAACAGTAACTGGGTGCATCTATATGAGAAGTTTGTTGTGGAGTTGCCCAATTGGCTCCACAGTTAATGTCTCAGTTTCTATACATACAACCCTATTAAAACACAGTAAATGAATAAATGCCTCCATAGGTTAGTACTTGTAAACACAAATACTACCCTGCGGTGGTGTTTAATTTGCCATAATGCACATGTAGATGCTGACAGAGCTAGCTGGGGCATGCAGGTGCTTCAGTGCAGGGCCTGCCTACTGGCTAGCCCTGCACTGGAGCATCCCTGTGCCCCAGCCAGCCTCTATGCAGCAACTAAGCCAAGTCGGAGCAGCCCCAGGCTGACCCCTGGGGCTCCTTGCCAGCTGGAGCTGCTCCAACCTGGCTCAGCCTGCTGCAGTCCTGGGGGCTCATGTAAACATGGTGCTCGGGAGCAATACCATCGTGAACTTTGGCGGAGTTTATTCACTCACATTCATAGTAGGTATAGATACACTCACTGTGAATTAGAGTGTAGCTGTAATAAAAAAGAAGTGAAAAAGCGTGGATTTCTGTTTGCAAAACTGTTTGGACTGTGATCACATGGTTGAGTGGCATGGGGGAATTAGCAGCAACAAAGTAAATTAGGTTGTTATCCTACCACCAGTTATGTAGAACAGCCTTGTTTCAGGTTTTTAATGCTCATACTTACTTGTACAGATCCTTCCTCTGTGAGGGAGTCCATCCTTCCCATGCTGTGGGTGGGTAATGAATGTGCTCTTTTACATTTCTCAGAAGATGTTAATCTCACAAGAAAATCATTGTATTAGAGCAACTTTGAACCCAGACTACACTAGAAACTGGCATTCAAACACCGAGTACAGTGCATGAGCTGTATTCTTGTACTTAAAAATGTAGCGAGTATTTCATGCTATATTTTTGTTTTCAGCATTCTTATATAACTCCAACTCTTTCCTCCAATGCACAAACTTATTTTCCAATTATCCTTTAAGAAATACAGTTCTCATGTTTTATAACATTATAATAAAGCACTAGGAAGAAGTACTACATTCCCTTGAATGAACTGCCTTCTTACTAAACTGCTACGGCAATAGCTGCTAATATCATGCCTGTCACAAATCATTAATGTACAAGCACCCTCTTTTGTCTCAGTGGGAGTTCAACCTTTGTATTGAGGCTTGGTTGTTCAAAGTCATGCTGTCTTAGGTAGCAGCTTTGGATGGGTGTCTCTCAAGTAAAAAGCCCCTGGCATCCAGCAGGTTGTTTCAGCAGTTAGTGTTGAGTGAGAACTTGAGGTTTCTTTAATAAAGTACTATAAATGTGCACTCTACGATCTCTTCTGTTCTAAGAAGAAAACTTATGACATAGTTGTGTGTGTTGTGTACATCAGTCACACAAAAAATGTCAACTCTGTTTTAGTCTTTTCTGCTCTAGGAGGAAACTAACCCACTAGGCAACAAAAATCTGCTGCCACTTGTCAAAGAGACAATGTGTTTTCCTAGTAGGACTGATATCACTGAAGGCAGGGTAGATTTGCACTTTGTAGACTAACTAATCATAGATGTATAAGTTTTCATAAGCAGTAGAATCTACTTTGCCTTCTGCCTGACTTCAGACTAACACAGATACCTACCTCTCTCAGATAGCACTGAACCTATTTATGTGTTTGGAAACCATTGTTGATTTAGGATAGAGAGGGTCTCAGAGCCATCTCACCCAGATTTTACATTGGTTACTCTAGTGGGTCACTGAAAGGAGAATCACAGGGGCAGGAAGTAAAAGTTGCATCAAATTCAGATGCACCTCAAATTTTGCCTACATGTTTCTTTTTAGTCATCGCTGCTGTTTTTATACCTTGCATAAGACTTACTAGTCTTCCTCTTGCAGCGATCATTGGAGTTTGCTGGACATTGAGAATTCCATTTCACAGAAACTTTCAAGCTTCTAAAATTTGTTTCTGTGCTGCATTGGAATGTATTATTCTGTACTGGAACAGCATATTTCACTGGAATTTTGTTTTGCTGAAAAGGTTTCAGCCAGTTCTGTGACAGGTCTTAAAATCCTGAGCCAAGGACTACTACTTATCTACCCTCTTTGAAACTTCTTAAGGGCGCATCCCCATGAACAGGAAAGTGCATTTCCCTGGGGACAAGTAGCAGCAACACACCTTGTGCAGTATGTTGCTCTGGGTGGTGTAGGGGAGGCTGGGGCCAGCAGCTGTGCTGGCCCCAGCAGCATCACTTGGGGTCCTGGGGGCCTCTAGGAGCTGCAGCTGTGGCGATCCTGCTGGAGGGAGCCTGGCCAGTGGCTGGAGCTTGGCTCTGGCTGGCTAGGCTCTGGTTTTGGGTGGCATGTGCTGCCATCATGTGCACCACCTTAGTTTGTTTTAGGCATGGGTTTTTTTGACCCCAGGATCCCCCAGGGTCACCCCCCCCCCCGCACTATAAAGCAGCATCACAGGGAACGCTTGTATGTACAGTATGTGATGCCACAGATGGATCTGCAGCATTGCATAGCACAAGTCTTGTACATGTCTAGACACATCCTAAGAGTACATTTTTTGTAACAAGGTATTTGGTATACTTATTTGACTTTAGTAATTTATTCTCATTTGATCTTTATTATCTTTAAGTGATGTCTGTTAAGTTTTTTGACCCAACACAAGTTTATTGCAGCTAGTCACAAACAATATACACTTTAACAATGAGCAGTTTTAAAACTGGTGCATATGCAGGCTCCCAATCAATTTCCCACATGGGAAGAGGTGGCTATTAATGACAATGAGCAATGAAACAATGGAAAATAAATGCAAGAGTGGAAGCATAGGAATGATATTCTAAATTTGGCTCCTAACATACTGTAGGCTGTTTTTCCTTCTGAAAACTCAATTCTCAGAAGTTCCAGGTAAAGGGATCTACAACTTCCCACCTAAGTTCATCTCTCAGAGTAATCAAGAAACTCTCTTTCCATTCCACTTTTTCTTCAAGGGGGTTCCCCTTAAGTTCCCAACCCAGGGAATGCG
Source organism: Crocodylus siamensis (assembly GCF_052110815.1). Lineage (NCBI taxonomy): Eukaryota > Metazoa > Chordata > Crocodylia > Crocodylidae > Crocodylus > Crocodylus siamensis. The sequence goes on along the minus strand of NC_143399.1, from coordinate 154,365,451 downwards.
GCACGGGGGTCACTCTTAATTCTTGTCTATTCCATGGCAGCACAACTTACTCCCTCAGCAGTTGTTACTCCATCCTTGAGGGTCAACAATGTATTTGTCTCCCACCAAGGACTAGAGTTGTGCAGCTTTCCTATCAGCAGGGCTCCAGCAAGGCCATTAGAACAAGGAAATAATGCTTTAGCTGTGGCACATTCCTCCCTGTTCTCCCTCCTTATGCTTGCCTAGATCCATCAGAATGTTATCCCTTCTGGTCACAAAAACAAACAGGACAATAATTAATGTTGGTTGAAACAACATATAAGTGCTTTGAGCCCTTACTGCAGGTCTCAACAGGTTCAGTAATTCTACTATATCACCATATTATATAATATTGAGACATTATCAGGTGAAATACACAATTAAGGTATATACAAAGATAACATGGTAGCAGTAATGCATGGGAACATGGTCTCGCCATGCATTTGCACTGTAACTCTGTCCCTGAACAGTGAACTCCACGCCTCCTTCCCTGGGGCTACAGAGACAGAGAAGCAGGCTAGCCATTACACACAGGGATGGGCAAAATGCGGCCCATGGGCCGCCATTCTATCCAGCCCATGGGGCCCCTAAAAAATACAGAAAATTAATATTTATCTGCCCCTGACTGCCTGTCATGTGGCCCTCAATGGCTTGCCAAAACTCAGTAAGTTGCCCTCCATCCAAAATAACTGCCTGCCCCTGCATTACAGACTTCCTCCATTCTGGTACAGAAAATAAGTTTCCCCACTTAAGACACAAACCCCAATTTGGGAGGCTGATTTTTACGAAAAAGGTACATGTGTTACGCAAGAAAACAGAGTAGATCAGGCAGGAAGTATGGCAGGGTGACATGTTAAAAAGTGGCACCTAAAGAAGCAGGCCTATGAAAAGCTCGTGCCTCTCTGAACTAGTTAGCTCAGGGGTGGGCAATTATTTTTGGTGGAGGGCTGCATGAGTAGCCCTGCCCCTTGACAGGTGCCCCACCCCCTGGTCACCATTTCAGGACCAACGTCCCAATGTCTTGGGACCAATGTCTACCCCCGACCACACTCTCAATCTAAACCCTTCGCAGGTGGCTGGGACAGTGGGGGGCAGCGCTCAGCCCCAACCCCCTGCTCACCAGCAGGGAAGAAGCTGGTGCTGAGCATGGGGAAAAGCAGCCCCTCGCTTGCCCCATTACTGGTGCTCCCTGCTGCAGCCACTTGCAGCCCATGTAGGGCTGTCCAGAGCAGGCAGAGGCAGCCCCAGGCAGGCTGTGAGTGCCTGTAGTGTGGAGCACCAGCCATGGGGCTAGTGAGGGGCTGGTTTTCTCCATGCAGGGAAGGAGCCCAGGGAAAAGCTGATCGTGGGGGGGGAGCAGTGGCCCCTCCCCCACCCATGCTGCAGGTGCTCGCAGTCTGCATGGGGCTGTCGGGAGCAGGCACAGGCAGCCCCAGGTGGGCTGCGAGCAGCTGCAGCGCAGGGCACTGGGCATGGGGTGGGGAGGAACCGCTTCCCACCGCCCACCCCACGCTCCTTCCCTGCCCAGGGTCCCCCCCCTGCCCCACTTACCTGAGCTTCCTGTGCTGGGGCAGCCACGTGCTCCCAGCCCACAAACCCTGGCTGGGGCTTCTGGCTGGGGGGCAGGGCCAGGCGAGCCCGCTGTTGTTGAAGCTCACTGGGCTTCCCCTGGGTTCTACTGCCCTCGGTTCCATCATTTTTGACAGGAACCAAGGGCAGATAGATATTAATTTTCTATATTTTTAGGGGCCCTGTGGGCCGGATAAAATGGCCTCGTGGGCCGCATCCGGCCTGTGTGCCATATTTTGCCCACCCCTGAGTTAGCCGCTCAGGTACCACCCTGCCCTGCTACCTGACCACAACTAACTTCCTCTCTGTAGCTATCAATACAGATATCAATATTGATTAGATCAGTATTTACTCCTCCATTAGACAAGCTTATCCTGATTTTGTGATATCTATACAAATTCTGTCACCTTTATTACTGATCTGGGCCACAGAATGAATCACAGTGAACAAGCAACCCTTATAATCTTTGCACGTTCAAAAAATGAACAAAGAGACAAACTCTGTTAGGGAGACAAACTCTGTTAGGCAAATGACACAATGCCATATGCCTAGAAGAGACAGGAACTAACTCCTGTCTGGAAACAGTGCCTGTATACATCCAGTTGCTATCATATAAGGAAGGGCTGTATCATTGTACAAAAGATAATGGTTCATATTCATCAGAACATGTCATTATTCACCACTGTAACAATCTTGCTGCATGCATATAGGTGGAATGGCTACAAAAACATCCCTCAAAAGGACCAGCAGCAGCTTCAAGGCAAACAGACAAGGTACAGAGGCTCCTGAGATGCAATAAGCTATTCCTCTATTTTGCCCAGATAATAAATTTGAACTTCAACTCAACTTTGAATCTTCTCCCATAACTTAAGAATTTAAACAAAGGGCAGGGTCTGGGAATTCTATCCATCTAGTCCTCATGGTGGACTTAGTGCTATCAAAGTTTAAAACTAAAAGTTTAAGACCTAAGGAAACAAAATATTATTTTTAGACCTCAATCATATAACCAGAATAACAAAAAACAATACTCCTCTCACATGACAAGGAATAGCATCTGCTGACTCCAGAACTATTACCAAAATTACCAGAGTCCATTTACCTTTTGGAAGCCCTGTGCTAAGGTTCAGTTTTGGGACCCTGTTCTTTACTAGAAGATGTATGCATTATATAACCATAATGCAACAGAGGCTCTTGACCCCTTTGGGGGCACCATAAAGATGAACAGTTTGCACTGCCCAAATGCCACCACTAGGCTAGACACAAAGGCAGGTTAGTAGGCAAAGGAAAACCTTTAACCTTTAGGTCAGGAGTGGGAACCTGCAGGGAAGAAAGGGTTCTGAGGAAAGAACCACAAATGTCAAAAGAAGTATAGTGGTTAGGGAGGAAGATCCTCAGCTTTAGATCGGTCAAAGATCATCTGAAACATTGGTGAAGATTAACCCAGGTGGAATACCAAACACTATCAATGCAGATTATGGATACCAGCATGTGGTATCCATACTTGGTAACCTTACTTGGTTGCTCCGAGAGACCCCCTTTCTTGGATGCACTAGGAATATTTTCCTATGGGATTTCAGCAACCTCAGAGAGAATATGAAAGAACTGTTGTCTCCAGAGTTAAGTGGAGTAGAGAAATCTGTACACTCGCCTCTGGAGTAGCAGATCATAAGTTGATTAAACCAAATATTCACAGTGAGATGAGCATTTCCTCCCCCTCACTGGGGAGACACTAGTTGGTTTATTCAGCTCCACAAAATTTGAGATCTCAAAAATAGATATTCCAGGTAAAAACTGAAGCTTCTCTTCCCCCTGAAGACTATATTTACTTGCCATTTGGCAATACCACTTTCAGAGGATGCTACAAGGATTAACAAATGTCCTTCTGTGCTCAGCAAACACAAAAACAACAGCTAATAAATGTCAAAGCCTACAGTCCCCTAGAAACAGAGTCAACCAGAAGACATGGAGTCCTGTGGGTCTTAGATCTAGGGTGCTTAGGAAGCCCTCTAACATGTGGCATTTCCAGCACACTAGTGAAGTACCCTGTCTCTCTATAGGCCAGGTACAGACATTACACTTTTACTAGTATGAGTGATCAGAAATCAGTCTTTGCTCATTATAGAACAGAAGTTTGGCACACAGACAGGTTTAAAAGTGGCAGACCCCAGTCTAAAATTTGCCCCTTCCCCCCGCCCCCACACCACCACCAAAGGGCAAATGTGTGTTCTGTTCACTACTGATCTAAACTACAGCACTTACAGAAAACTGCATAACTTAGATCAATTCCATCTCAGGCTTTTTAATGTCTATATCTAGCCCTAGTGTCCTGGCCTAGCTGCTATAACAGATTATTACTACCTCACAAATAAAGTTCTATTTTGGGTAACAGAAGCCTGGTTTTTGTACTGAAGGTTGTGGGTTTAATACGTGCCAATAACCATAATACAATGCAGCCATGGTTTATTACACATAGAGTGGGAAGGAAGAACACAGGGAACTTTTCTTCTTATGATTCAATGCAAGGGCCAAATACAAAAACAACTACCTCTGTGCTCTGGAGACTGTAAGCACTGCTGTATTCTAGATTTCTCAGAGGCACAAATAAACCAACTGGATTGGGAAGAGGCAGAGAGAAGAGAGGGCAGGGCATTAAGAACCAGTCGACTACCCAGCAGGACACTGCAGCTGTATATTGTAGGATGACATTGTCTTTATGTTCTAAGTAGTTATGCCTGCTGAGACACAATTCCTCCTGGAGCTCCTGCTGGGGTAGTACAACTGCACAGTCCCCCAGTGAGCCAGACTGTAAATTACAAAATTGATTTAAAATGAATATAGAATGACAATGCTGCAGAGAGGAACATAATACTTCATCAATTCCTTGAATCCAGCCAAAGCACTGAAGACCAATCAATGAATAAAATGAACAATACCCATTCAAAACACAGGGTCCACAGATAAACTCACAGATATCTATGCACCTTTTGCGCAGCCAACACCCTAAATTTTCTCACACAAAAATTCTGGCAATGAGGCAACTGGTCAAACAGACCACTTGCCTGAATTGTTGAGATGAATCCACTCTTCCTACAGTACAAATTTACCAGTTTAGCCCATTTTTTTTAAAGTTAAGCTGCCATCTACCTTAAAAGGAAAACAAATAGAGCATATAAATATATATGAATTGTCATGGACTGCAGATCCAGCAGGCATGGCTTTCACTGTGATCATGGAAATCTGAAATCATAGTCACAACTCCTAATTCTTGATTCCTCTACAAATAACTAGTTTACAATGACCACACTGCACAGGCAAAACATTAACTCCCTATAAGGAAGCAGATGACCCAGAGAGGTAGAGGGGAGTTAGCCAACCACTAAATGTATTATCATCTCCTAATAACCAGTCAAGCAGTGGCAATAGTAACTGCTTTGATGGCGATTTTTCGCCCACACTCTGGAACAATAAAAAGATGCTAATGAGCAGCCAATCTAAGACTCATTGGTAACGCGGAGGAAGAACAGCAAGGAGAATAGAAACACAGAGGCAACAAAGTCAAAATAAATCTGCCCTCTGATCTAGCCATACTGGCAGTTTTCTATACTTAAAAGCATTTAAAAACAATGCAGAACATTAATGAGGAGTGCAACATATTCCAGTTAAATTAGGAGGGTGTGAACAAAGCTGACAGCAGTCTACAAGCGGTATTAGCTAATCTCCCCCAAATCTGCATTCACTAATATTCAGAGATGAACTTTCCATGGGTCTAAAACCCTTTATCAGAATATATTTTTATGAACTACTTCTGTGATATATCCAGGGAATTACAACAAAAATTATACATGAAACTTTTATAATTATACTGGGGGAAAGCAGAAACATTTGGCAGTGGTGCTTTATCTGCACAAACTATTATTTTCTAGGCAGAAGAATCAGCACAACGTATATCACAATAATGAGACACCTTGAATTTCTCTTGCTCATTCTCTGGGTAAATTATGCATCAATGCTAGGGAAATACCTTCTGTCCAATAATTAATAAAGTAGTAACTTGTTCTGAGACCTTGACACTAAGATTCCTATGAGAATCACAGATGTTATTTATATTTTTAGTCACTTTAATCCTTTTAAATATGTTTATTCTTAGTAAACTCATTTGCAGTGCTGTGCACATAAAAGCATAAAGAATGTGCATTTTAACTGCACTAGGAGCAATAAAATATACCAACTCCATTTGCAACCAGCAACATTTCACAGGTCTTCAGCATTCTGAAATTCTAAACTAAAGGGCTGGTTTGTGCTGATATTTCTCCAGTGTAGCTACTTTTATTAACACTGTAAATAAATTGTAGGCTGCAGACACTCCTGATAAACTACCAAAGGAGTACTGGTGACAGCAAACTGCATTTAGCCAGAAGATCAAGCTGAAAAATAAACTGCATGTCAAGTAGCTGGATCAATATAATAATTGTTCCAAGCCAGAAAAATTACAATCTATGGCTGAAGATGCACAACTACTTTCCTAGGTTACATACTATATCTTGTGCTACAAAAAAAGTTTATAACCCATTTTTATGAAGCAGATGATGTACCAAAAGTGCTTTCATGATGGCAACATCTGTATTTAGGGAGAAGAATGAGCTGCAATATAAACTGCACATCAAGTACTCTGATCAATATAATAATAGCTGCAGGCTACAAGAAATTACAATCTCTGCTTGAAGAGACATGAGTACTGTATTATATATGTCACAACTTCTGCTATGTAGGCAACAGTGTAAGCTATTTATATAATGGCAGAAGTTGTTGTTAAGCATGTAGTTTCATTAATTGTTGACATGTATGCCTAGAGGCTCTGTACCCCAGTTTACCACCTTCCACTGCTGAGTTACCACATTTCCTCCCTATATTTCTTCCTCAGGTTCCAAAGCTGTGACAGTTAGCTGGCATTCAGCAGGAGTGAGGATTTCAGAGGAAACAAAATGAAAACAAGACCCCAGGATTTGATTTCCTTTTGATAAACATGACCAAGATGTCACCTTGAAATCCAGCATGTAATAGTTTAAATGAAGCTCTTAGAACACTTAACAATAGAGCTCCTTCAATACCATGTTACCTCCTGGCTCATCAGACAATCGTACAGATACACCCTCCGACACTGCGAAAGGACCACTGTTTTAGAAACAGCTTAAATTTGTCCCTTACCTGTCTCTTTGTCCTGGACTGCTTCCAGGTGTAAGTCATTCAGGAGATGCTCCAAAATCTTCTCTGGTGTTCCCGATACCACCACATATCTGTCAGAAAGCAGAGAGTCCACAGAATCATCCTCTGTCGAAGACTGTGAACGGCTGCTCCATTCATCCTCCTCATCCTCCTCATCAATATATTTAAAATAAGGCACATCAAATGTAGGTAGGGGCAGCTCCCTGCCTAGAAAGGCTGCAGAATCTTTCTTCTCTAAATCAGGGTCAAAGATCCTCAACCTGGAACTTCCCATAATGTACAATTAATAACAAAGACATTCCCTAAATGCTACTGTGTCTTGCCATCTTAGTTCTCTTGCTGGTATCTGAGTCCATCTGGCTGCTGAGAGCTCTGCAGGCAGCTTGTGTGTGTGTGTGTGAGAGAGAGTGAGAGAGAGAGAGAGAGAGAGTGTTTCTCTGAGCACCCAAGGAAAAAAACTCTTACCTCCAATCATTCTCGGCACTCCCTGAGGTGGGGGCTGAGCTGTGTGACGACACTTTCCTAAGCACCAGAACATCTTGGTCTTGCTCCTTCTCTTGAACAGTAGTCACTTCATCATCCGGCTTTAATTCAGAGGTGGGGAAATAACAGAAAGAGAAACTGGTAAATTCTCATGGGACTCCAGGGGAAAAATGAAAGAGCTGATTAGGGCTACATTTTCCTCCTCTTGAAGCTGTTACATACTGCGGTTTCTGCTCATGATTTACAGTCAAAAGATATACAATGCACCAGGCATCCGGGCAGATCTCTGAAACCTTTAATATGTATTGACAGAGCTGGAACCTAGAGAAATCAGTTTCCTTTGCTAAGTATTTAATTTTTTTTTCCTTAGTTGGAAAACAGGACAGAACAAATGTTCCCCTTTGCTACTCTTTGTCACCAGTTTTTAGCACAGTGTATTGGATTGTTATTTGCACTAACAGTGGTGTATTCATTTTCCATTTGATGCATGCATGTTTTATTGTTTCTGAATTGCTGGTCTGTTTAATGTCTAACAGATCAAATAAATTAGAGGATGACATACAATAGTTAGAGAACTGCAAACATTTCATGCCATTCATAATAGGCTTACTTACTATGCAAACAAAACATATGAGCTATAGAACTACTTATGTGCGTTTAAAAAGTGGCAGTAAATGAACAGCAACGTACAGCCTTTATTTATATTTTTCATTCAAACCTTTTTTCTGCCACCTTTTAACTTTCAAAACAAAATGACAAACATAGGAAGCTATGTTTAGTGAACATCCATGGTCTGACTCTCAACAAAGTGGAGAGCTGGGTGATATGGGTCAATGCACTAACTTTCTTCATCTAAGTTCCCTTAGAACAGGAGCAAGCCGGACCATCAAGTCATCAATTTCTGCACAGGCAGCCTATATCCACTGCCACAGAGCAACTAAAGCCAGCTGACTATGCAATGTAGAAGATGAGGGTTTGCTGCTGACTGAGCAGTGTACATTGACACATACTAACTGCTAGTCCTCCTAGTGGATCCTGCCCTAGAAGCATGAAGCAGCATAAGGAAAGCACAAAATGTAAATGCAGTTACATATTTCAGTTCCTGTTGCTGTATCACTGATGACTTGTGGGGAAAAATATTCAAATGCTTAATGGTAACTGGATTTAGAATTATGCTATTCACTAAGTCAAATATATGTTTTAGATTATTATTTGAGCAATAAAACTAGTACTTACATGGCAACTGTACTATATTCAGCAGTTGAGAGAAAATTCAACCAGACCCAAGATTTATTTAAAAATGTATGGTTAGTGTCCCCCTTCCTCATTTATTTAAATGGCCTCTTGTGGTCTAAGATCAAGTTTTATTCACAACAGCACCCCACAGTTTGTCAGGATCATGAGTCCTTGCTCTAAAGATCCAACAGTTAAAAGACAGTTTTATCCATAAGCACCTTATAGAATTGATCTATTTAATTTCAGCAAGGTTGGATACACCTTGGTAGCAAGCCAGTTAATGTCAGCTCTTCATTGCAAAATTTCCAGGGGACATTAGTGAGAAGCCACATAACAGAAACATAGATGCATATTCGTAATCTTCCATTACACAAAATGTATTTTTGTTGCCTGTGTATTTGCAGAGCTGCAACAAAAGCAGCAAAAAATAAAAAGAGAACAAAACACGTTATAACAATTGTACAATATAGGTTTATACAAGTAAGCCTCTCTCTCAAACATCCTCTCAGAACACCCTGAAACTATTATCCCTAAACTAACTGACATTTTGAAATGCACCGTATATTGGATATGTACATGATATATAGCTTGCCAATTAACCATCTACACAAATATATGTGAAGATGTGTATATAGTATATATGTGTACATACGCAGGTTGCTGCAGCTCAACAGTGGGAAGGATGGAGGCGGAAGCTGTCACATGCTGATATGGGCATGAACAATACCTTATGCTAGGAAGATAGAGTTTTTACTCTGAAATCCTGCTAAATAGGGAAGATTTCCAATAAAGACGATAAACCCCAATTAACTATTTGAATAAAACTATTCACATCTACTATATATATATATATATATATATATATATATATATAAAAGACCCAGATGGTGAAGTTTTCACAAGATTCTTCTTTCCTGTCGTCTTTATTTTAATTTGAAGCACAGGGGCAAGAAATCAAATGTCAGTACCCAGTTTTGTAAAAAAACAAGGGTGTGAGGGTTGTATCCAAATTTGCTTTTTTTCTAAAAGAGAAGATCTCAATCAATGGTGAGGTACTGTGGGTAAGGTTCCAGGTTTGGCCCACTTAAAAAAGAAAATACTTTCCTTCACTAAGGGATTTAAATGAAATTCTGGTTATTCATTAAAAAAAATTCTGGCTTTAGACTGACCTAGTAATTGTTCTGCAATCAAACTTTAATTTTAAATATAAACAAATGAACAAACAAACATGAAGAAATTGCCCATTCATTTCACTGGTTTTGGTAAGCTTTGTTTCCAAGGCTGAAAAGTAATAATCTGCTCTTAAGTAAATACGAAGACAAGTTTCTCTTACTAGCATCCTGTATGGGCCATGAAATAGGGAATGCCTATTGGAAGACAACTGTGAACCTGGGTTGCTCTCCTACAGCCATGGGTAGAAGAGAGTGAGGAGGGGTGGAGGCCACTAGGGATGCCTTCCTGTTAAATACCATAAAATATTCAAGACCGAGGACAGTCACAGACATCATGTCCCTTGAAATAGAAATAAAATAACAATATAATTAAAATGTAAGTTTTCACATTCAAGTTACTTAACAAGAAACTTATTTAAGGTCTTTCTTTTTCAAAGCTATCTGCAGTCATTGTTCAATTAACCTGGGGAGGTAAGCAGATCGGTATAATAATTGCCGGTTATCACTATTTTCATTATACAGATATGTAAATAAAACCAAAGCAGAGAAGTTACCCAAAGTCATCAACAGAATCACAACTGAAACTCAGGTGATCTTGGGATCCCAGTTTCAATTTCTTTTTGCAAAATTTCATCTCTCTTCTGATTTTGCTCCTTTACCATCTCCTCCATCCTAGAATAGGGAAGAAATAACTCTACCTGGTTGCTAGGTTCAGGATTTGCTTGGATTTATGCTTTTCTGGAGGAATCATGGCCTAGGGCAGGGGATGCCAACCTGCAGCATGCATGACACAAGTGGAATGGGGAGCTTGCGTTTGTGGCACATGGCAGATCGGGGAAGGGACACACAGAACAGTGGCAGATAGGAGAAAGCAGAAAGCAGAGCAGCAGATAAGCCATGGAGCCCAGGGAAGGGAACAGAAAGAAGAGCAACAGATCTGACAGGGAACAAAAATCAGAGCAGGATATGGGTTGGGGAAGGGGATTGGAGTGGCACGTGGGGAGGCTGCAGGGCTTATTTGTGGCACACCTGCCAAAAGATTGGCCTCCATTGCCCTAGAGCAGGGGTTGGCAACCCCTGGCCCACATGCCGAGCATGACATGAGGCCATTTTCCTCGGCATGTGTTGGGGCCGGGGAGGCAGCAGCTGTTTGTAGCCTCCTGGCTGCAGCTAGCCCCAAGTCTGGGTAGCTGCTGCCAGCCAGGAGCCCGGGCTGCTCCCAGCAGGCAGCTGGGATGTTGCAAGCCCTGCTGGGAGCAGCCTGGGCTCCAGCAGCTACCTAGAGCTGGGGCTGGCTGAAGCCAGGAGGCTTCAAACAGCTGCTGCCTCCCTTCCCCAGCCTCAACAGGAACAGTGCAGGCACCTGCTGCCTTCCCAGAGCTATCAGCAGCTACCCAGAACCTGGGTCAGCTGCAAACACCTGCTGCCTCTCTGCCCTGGCTCCAGCCCCAGCTGCCTCCTAGCCCCAGACCTGGCCCCTGGCTCCCGGGAGGGAGTACATACGGGCAATGCTCCCTGCTGTGCTGCCCTCACCACTTCTGCAAAGCAGCGCTGGAACCCAGCACAGCAGGGGGCATGGAAAGCTGCCTGCTCCCAGCTCCCCACTGCCCTGCCACACTTCCCCTGTGTGCATGGGAGCAGCATGGGCAGCAGTGCAGGGTTGAGCCCCTCGCTGCTGCCCCCGCCTACAGGGGAAGTGTGGTAGGGCAGCAGGGAGCTCAGAGCAGAAGGCTGCTTTCTTTGCCCCCTGCTGTGCCCTGCCACACCGAGTTCCAACACTGCTTTGCAGAAGAAGTGAGGGCAACACAGCAGGGAGCATTATCAGTATGTGCTGCCTCCCCGGAGCCCAGGGCCGGGTCTGGGGCGGAGAGGCACCAGATGTTTGCTGCTGGCCCAAGTTCTGGGTAGTTGCTAACAGCCACAGAGCCCAAGCTGTGGTTGGGGGGCAAGGGGCAACAGGGCTGGGGGGCAGGGGTGGGAGGGCAAGAGCTTTGGATGGGAGGTAAGGGTCATGTGCAAGACTGGGGGGCAGGGGCAGCAGGACTGGGGGGGGCACAGGCTTTGGGTGGAGGGCAAGGGGCACAAGCAGGGCATCCTGACATGTACCACCTGCCCTCTTTTTGTTTTTCTGACATGCTGGCACTCCAGCACCTTCCAAGATAGGCATTGTGGGGGTTTTCAGCACTCTAGCCAAAAAAGTTGCCTACCCCTGCCCTAGAGGAATAACCAGAGAGTGAAAGAACTCCTGAGTTACAATCTGGATCAACCACCGACTCAGTCAATGCATGGCCTTGGGCATATAACTACCCCAGATTCTTTTATCTGTAAAAACCAAAAAAACCACCTTATTTCTTACTCCTTGGGCAGATATTGTGAGGACTGATTAGTTCATGTTTGTATAGCAGTTTCCAAATGTTGACTAACATACTTCATGCTTGTTATCGGTTTTAATTATCTCTTTGTATTCCAGCACAGTACACATATCTAATATTATCATTCCTTAACTGCTGCTTGTCATAGGGAGTTTCAAACAAACAATAAAAGCCATTTGACTTGGCAGCTCTTTAACCAACGCTGTAGACAAGTTTCCACACCTAGAATATTTTTTTCTAGTATTGAAATGAGCAATTTATCTTCACTGTGAGTTATCCTAAGAGTGGGAAAATATTACCTTGTATATTCAGCAGAAAAATAGCCCTGGGGTGTCATAAATATGTTTTACATTTAGAGGAAGTAAAAACAACTAAAACACCTTGCTTAGTTCAAACTTGCATAGATAGGTCTCTTTACAGAACTAGGGATACAAACCCATTGGTTATCACTGGCACTCAAGCATATTCAAATACAAATAATAGTAATGAAAATTACTGAAGAAATGCAGTTTTCAGTGTGGTGCATATATTCATTTTGATTTCTGTGTTCTTAGCAATGGACACGACACTGAAACAATCCTATCTTATACTGACAGAGAAAGGCACAAGCGAGGCCATTTCCCACTAAGATAATTTTGGCTTTTAATTAAACATTTTTAAAGAAATGGATATGCATGGTGAGCTCCTCACTTCCTCAATACTGAAGTTGGTTTTGCATCTAGATCTCATTCCAACCCACCATCCCAACCCATTTGTTTGAAAAAAGATTACTTTTTAATTCATTCCTATATAAGAGGTCTGGAGTGATCCTGAAAAGCCTTTTCTGTCAAGTATGGGTCCCTTTCTACAGCATCAAGAATGAGGTCCACTGCCCTTATTGGTAACTGCCATCATTAAACGAAGTCCAGAAACAGGGCCTGTTGTCCAGGATCTTGGCCTTGGAACATGCAGAGAGGGCCACTTATGACAAGTGTTCACAGCTAGTGCTGAAAGACTGGACCAAATGGCAGCGGCAACACAATGTTCGTGTTAGGTTTCACTGAACAGCAGAAGGCACACCTATGAGGTTTTAATTAGTATGTACGGTTTCATGAATGTGAGGCTTAATGACCAGTTAGGAAAACATCAGAGATACATTTTTGTTTTTGAAAAGTGAAGAAAGAAACAAAGAGAGAATAACTGGGGGAAGGAAATTTGTGGGGGAAAAAACAAAGCGAGCTCTAGAAAATGAGAACACAAATTAGGGGAGGGAGAATAGACTGAATGCGTCGACTGACTCATATTTTCATAATTCCTCTGTGGGACAGGATGCCACGTTAACTGCAAAGTATAGGTGTGTTTCTCCCATTTCTAACATGCCAAGTTTGTGTATTTAAGTGCCATTTACAAAGTAATTTATAGTATATACTTTCCAATTAAAGAACACTCCTTCTTCAGCAGCTCAGGAAACTGATTTTTAAAGGGAGGCTAGATCCAAATCGATAATCAGGCAAGAGACCAGTTTCAGAGAAAATCCCTCACCATTGATTTCAAAAGGAAGATGATAAGATCAGGGGGCAGCAAGGCAGGCCCTACAAGGACAGGCTACGGGACCTGAACCTGTTCAGCCTCCACAAGAGAAGGCTGACGGGGGATCTAATGGCCTGTTATAAACTAGTCGGGGGGGATCAGCAGGCACTGGGGAAGTCCCTGTTCCCCCAAGCACTGCCAGGAGTGACCAGGAATAATGGTCACAAGCTGGTAGAGGGTAGATTTAGGCTAGATATCAGGAGGCGCTACTTCACGGTCAGGGCGGCTAGGGTCTGGAACCAATTTCCAAGAGAAGTGGTGCTGGCTCCTACCCTGGGGGTGTTTAAGAGGCGGATGGATGAACACCTTGCCGGAGTCATTTGACCCCAGTACTCTTTCCTGCCATGGCAGGGGGTCAGACTTGATGATCTGCTCCATCCCTTCCGATCCTACAAACTATGAAACTATAAGAAATACTATTGGGAGATAGTATAAACAAACGGATCCTCTTCACTGAATGGCACATTCAAAAATCAAGGCTGTCCACAGCTTCCTCTCTCCTGAGCAAAGGAGAAGGCAAAGGCAAAGGCAAGGGCAAGGAAAACTCTTCTTTGGACAACATGCAATAAAGCAAAACTTTATGAACTATCTGTTTCTAAATCACACGAAACAACAAAGGAATACGCACATTTGGATACAAAGAGGACAGGAACATTTTGTTTTCACAGTTTTATTTGGTAAAACTGACTCAACACAATCAGATAATGCTGATCATTTCTGTCTTTGCATCTTTTGATGCTGGTGCCAGTGCGTGCCCTTGAGAGATAAGGAAAAGGACATACTCGGGGAAATATGCTGAGAGCACAGGGTATCAACGGCCACTAAACACCACAGAAGCTCCATCTATAATAAAATCCAGGAATCCTGAGTTCCATTCCAGGTTCCGGAGACAAGCATGCTTTAGCATTCACAGACATTTCTCCTTATTCTTGTTTTTTTTTTAAAAAAGATTAGACCTAGATAGACATCTGGCATGAAAAACAGTAGCCTAAACAGATATAGTTTGGCAAAACATTTTCAGATTTTAAATGTTAAGTGCTGTGTAACTTGAAGAATAATTGGCCCTGCCAGTCCCACCTATACACTAAAGAAAGTAAAGATACATATTACCAAACCACCATCATACCAAGTGATTTATATAAGAGAATTTATCTTAAAACAGCCTTCACCAATGGAGAGAAAAAAATGACATTTCTTCTTTCCTTCTTATACTATAATATAAATACTACTTCTATGTTTGGGTGATACTGTAAAAGTTTTGTTTCCATAATAAATTGACAACTATATTTCTGTGCTGGGGGGTTAATGCATGATCACAGTGAAAGAGAATTACTTGTATAAAAAACTAAAATATAATTGGCTCATACAATTAAATAGTTTTGAAGTTCAACTATTCTTAGGGATGGGTGACTAGTCTATAAAACATTTCAAATAGTGCAACTAACCAAGGCTCTCAAAGTTAAGTCAAAAGATCATACCAAAAACTTCACTAGTTTTGTGCTGAAGTATCTGTCTGGCAAATCTACTGCACAAACCCTATGTTGTGCTTATGAAGCCCTCATTATCACAAATACCAATATTCATCAACTTCTGCAAATGCTGGTAAAATACATTTAAAAAATGCCTATCTAAAAATATCAAAACACTCTATTGTCAAGAATGATCTTGAAAATCCCCATAAAATAATGAACACAATGAGCACTTTTACAAAAACTGCTGATGTTATCATCCCCATATTACAGTTTCACATTAATAACAGGTTACCCCTGTAGAAGGGCCAGAAGAATGATGCTGGCAAGATAGAGTTGGTAAATACCACATATAAGGGAAGAGATTTCACACCTAAGCAGTCATATATGGCTAAGCTTTGCACATTTCAATTTTTACTGCTAAACATCCATTTAACCTCAAACTCAGACCTATAAAAAAATAGTTCAATCAGTAATAACCAGTATTTTTTTAAGGAAGGGGATGCAAGAAGAAAAATCTGGGACTGGGTAAGGAAATCCAGGATAGGGGGCCTGCACGTCTCACACACACACACACACACACACACACACACAGGATAGGGGGCCTGCACGTCTCACACACACACACACACACACACACACACACACACACACGCGCGCGCGCGGTGGCCACTGCACATGGCAGCTCCTCTGGCAGTGGCTCAGGCAGCCACTATAGGAGCTGGGGTCCTGCACCAGGGGAGCAGGCTGAGAGGGCTGTGCTGGGAGGGGGGTGTTGGTTGGATGTTGGCTGCTGGCGAAAGAACCTGGACGGGGGAGATGCTGCTGCAGGGTTTCACTGCTGTGGGGCAGGGCAGCTGGCAGCTGGAAACCCAAAGCCACTGAGCTAATAACTCTGCCAAGGTCCTGCTGGGGATTGGGCACCAAACTCCTGGCAAGCCTGGCCTGGCCCCTGCATGCTTGGGGCAGGGCGCCAAACTCGCACCGAGCCCAGCCTGGCCCCTGCCCCCACACTCCGCTCCGTGAGAGGGAAAGATCAAGCCTGGTATGAATGCACAACCGGATGAACAGAATGTTTAAAGCAGGTATGTTTTATTGATTTATGCATATTTACTTTTTATATTTTTATAAAGCTTTTAACAGTATATCGTAAAAATTAAATTGTCTGCCCCACACCCCCCCAATTTGCATACTCCTGAAAATTTAATATTTAAGCAAATGCTTAAAAATAAAACATCAATTTTAGCCATCAAAATTATTTTAAAAATTGAATTCTTCCAAACCTATATGTGGCAAATGGCTTCTTCATATGCTCCCAGAGCATAGGACCATTATGCTATCCTTAATTACACTCAGGAAATAGTCTGACTGACATCTCATTGGAACTACTCACAGAAGTAAAGTACTGCTCAATCTAAAAAGCTTGGCAGAATGATATTGTTAGGTCCTTGTACAGGGAACACTTATGCATGTGAAAAGCTTTAAGCACAAGGAGTCCCATTGCTTTTATTGAGATTATTGTACAAACTTGCCAACATGGAGAAGCGGCACATGCAAACTAGTTGTGCCAGGAGGAAATAAGGGTTCTGCAGAACATCAGTACAAGAGGACTAAGTTACTGTGGGGTATCAGCCTGTATTGGCAACTGCTATAGAGCAGCTGATGTATAATAAACCTCCCTCTGCATTTATCTCATAGTAAGTTGTTCATTTACCCAGACCTTTAGAGTTCATATAGACCAGAAAGACAAAAGGAGAGAGAAAAGAGAGACATGGGAGGTCAGTGACAAGCACGGTCATGAACAGAATCCAGGGCTCAAGCATTACTTCGGCACCGTAAATGAAAGACAACAAAGCTACCTCTCAAGGCTTAAGCACTTTCCTAGCCTGGACCATAAATGAGAGGGACCCTTAGTAAAGAGAAGAGGCATTCTAAAAAATAATTTAAAAAACTCATACTGAGCGAATCCAGAGGGGATGCAATGGTCTCCCTTAGGGCCCCCTGTCACTTGATCCCCCTATCAGTCGACCACACCAGGGTAACAGCAGCTGGATACCTTTTCTGTAAGCTCCCAAAGCAAGTCAGGATCCTTCCTCCCTTCCCCTCTGATCTCAGTGGCACAACCCCTTTCCTTCCCCACTTCTGCTGTCTCTGGCTAGTCTGGCTTCACATGCAATCTGGCTGCAGCAGGGCCAGACAGCTCTTGAGCTCCCTCCGCCTGCTCTCCTTTGGACATCTGAGGACAGCAGTAGCTATGGGCAGGGGAGGGGGTAATGGGAGGGAACATGCTGCTGAGTACCAAGGGAAAGTGGGTGGGGAGGAGAATTTTACCTGCTTGAGGGACTTAAAAAAAATATCCCCTACTGTTGCTCCTGTAGTGCAGTCTGCCTGACCTGGTATGGGGTGGGGGAGGCTGGAAGTCAACTACTTGTGGAGCACAGGTTCCTGTAGCCCGCTTTCCAAAATCCTGAATCCACCCATGCACTTATATTAATTAGTATCACAACACTAACACCAGACAACTCTTTGTTGGATGATGAATAACAGCTTTTTAAGGAAACAGGAGACTAAGCATTTTCTTCCTGTCTCCCTTCACACACATGCACTTAAAAGTTATTAGTAGGCTCAGTCAGATAGCTTGACAATTTGCTACCACTTTAGCAAGGACAACCAAGGAGATTCTTACTTCTTAACCTTACTAAAAAGATGGAAAAGCTGATCTTTGCATGCAGAGGGAGAACAGAAATTAGAGCAATGTTTAAGCCATTCTTTATCAGCTAGTGCCTGGTATATAGTTCTGTTACAGTGCTGGGATATGAAAGTATGAGATATGCAGGGTAGATTAAAATTCAAAGGGGCTGCTGCTTTATTCTTCTGTAAACTGGCTCTTCCCTTCACTCAGTTACTGTGCTGATGAGTAAAGCTGGTCAAGATATTGCCAATGGAAACATTTTTCCATTTCAGAATTCCATTTCACTGAACCCAAAATGCTTCCAGAATGCACCAATTTCAACAAAAACCAGGCTCCCACTGCTCACATGGAGGGATGCTAGCCACAGACCCCAGGCTATCATGTACAGCCTATCTGGCCTTGGAGCTGCTGAAAGACCAGAAGCCCCACCTCCTAAGCAGAGTGCCACAGAACCAAGGAACCTAGAATCAGAACGAATATTAAGTTTCTGTCTTTTTGGAAAATACTGCACTTACACCTTTTTTCCCCTAGTCCGAAGGAAAAACTTTTTGGAAAGGCAAAATTTTCTGGGGAACAGAACTTCATTCCACTTTAGATGATCCCATAGTGGCTAGGGGTCCAATATAAACCCATTGAATAAAAAGACTCTCACTGATTTCATGAGACTTTGGAACAGGCCCTGCTTTCAGCACAGAGAGCAAGGAAAACACACCACTCTGATAACTGGGGCTACATAAATCTGAGTATGAGATGAGAAAAGTAATTTGAAAAGACTAGAAGTTCTCTCTCAAATACTCTGGGTCTCAGACAATTTATTATCATTTTATACTATTTAGAGAGGCTCTTTATAGAAAAAGAAACCTGACAACTGTTTACCGCATATATATGGGCGTACTTGAGAGGAAAATACAAAACAGATCGTAAAACAATGAAGTTACAGAAATGATTGCAGCTTCGGGGGAATCAGATAAATAACGATTCTGCATTCCATACTGAAGTAGTCTGGCTTTTATCCCAGCCTACAGCCACCATTCACACAAGAATGGAAACCGCTGTAGATGACAGTGGCTTTAATTTGTCTAATTTATTAACGTAGGGTAAACCTGACCTTAGGAAAGGCATCCTACACAAAGCCCTATGCACAATTTAAATAAGCACTTAAATGAGGCATAAGGTCTCCTAGAGGATATTTATAGGAAGATGAAAGCCACCAGATGTGTTTACCTACTTACCTATCAACATAATTTGGGACACTGAACAAACTTCTAAAGCAAGTGCACACAACCGTTTCTTTTTTTCCCATCTTCACCTCAGAGAAAGGTATGTGTTAATGAAGCCAGTGTGATGACAGTAATAATGATCTCTTAACAATGGCTTAAGTATGGCTTAACTGCAAAAAGTTTGGTATTGTGAATTAAGTTTCATTTTCACTGTTGCCAATCATTGTGGTAGAAAGTAAATAAAGTACATAATTGTGGTAAATGGGGATATACACTTTAAGGTTTCCAAATGTAGACAATCAAAATGATTGCTCCCTAGCAATTTGTTTTTCAAGTATCTTTGCTCATGGCAAGCAGCTGATTTTTAAAGATTGCTGTGTACTGAAACGCCTACATTAGAATCTGGTCTTGTGAAACATTTAGTTCTAAAAATGAAAATACTATATAAAGCTCTGGCTCGCTCCATTTTCACCATAAGTATGTACCTCAAATGCACTCAGATTTAGTGGGAAAGACATTATAGAAGTCACCACTAGAAAGAGTGAAAATGCTGTGTGTAGGTGAATGGAAATGTTAACTAAAAGCTAATCTAATGTTTAAAATAAAATCAGGTTTTTCAACTTCTAATTAAATTGAAGTGCAAACAGTAGAAATCATAAATTGGGGTTTAAGTAATTTTCTATGGTCATTCTAGGAAATATTTTAATTAAAAAAACCTAGATATGATATTATCATTTCTTTAAAGAGCAGTACTGGTAATGCTAAATATAATTTTTGTGGTTACAGCTCCTAAATTTAACTCCCTACAACATAGCCTGAAATCTTTTTTATTGATGTTTTCCTAATTAATTAATTAATGCATATGAAACACTCAAAAATAGATAAGCCACTAATATAAACATCCGCAGCAGAGAGGGGTACTGAGCATGAAGCAAGTCTGTCAAAGGAATTGAAAATAGAACTTTTAGGGGGGGAAAATGATTCGGTCACCACTGCCTGGAGACCTAATCCTGCCTTTTTACATGGGAAAAATGCTTATAGTTTCAATGAGTGATTTATCACCTTAATGAAAGGAAGACAAAGGTATGTACAGAATTTTCTTCTCCATCACACTGTCCTCATGTACACACACACACAGATAATTACTGGTCATTTCTCACCCCTATTTCACAAGTGAGCATGTGGCCAGCCACATGTAACAAAACCAGAAAAAATAAAGAAGGAAAGTTTGGAAGGAAAATAAGCATCCCATAAGATAGGAAGGAAAACAAAGAAAACTATGGCAAATATAATAATAAAGTAATTAAAATACAATTAAAATTACAAAGTACACCATATCCATCATGCTATACAATGATGCTTTCCATTTTTTGTTATAAGCTTTAAAATAATTAGAATCAACCTAATTTCAGTGAGTTCTCTGTTGTTTTAACCAGGGGCAGTATCTATTTCTTAATTAAGTACACATTGAAACCTTTTACAGAATAAGTGCCAGCATCTCCTCTCTTCTCTAGGTTTTGCTTTCTTTACATAGCAGAACTGTGTACAACTTCAAATAAGGGAACAATTATAACAAATGAAATTGGAGTATTTATGCAAGTTATGAAATGAAAAAAAGTATTGTTACCATGGCAACTGCTAAATCACATGGCGCCTGCAATGAGATGCAAGGCATCTAAAGTAAACACTCTTATGTGTATTCACATGTCCTCCATGCTACAGAATGTTCTTTTGAATTCAGGAATGCATAATGACAACATGACATTTTCCATAGTTCACTTTTCTAGGAAAAGTTGATAAGTGTTCCAAATTGCTTTTTTTTGGTGCTTATTTTGTGGTTTGGTTTGTTTGTTTGTTCTGGACAATTTAAACAAAAGTATTGTTACAGCAGCAGGGAAAAACATAAAAGATTATTCACAGAATATTTATTGGGATTTATGTGAATTAAGATTAGGAAGCAAAAATTGATGTGTATTTTGTCTATACCACAAAAATCAGTTTATGTCCTTGTAGAAAATGACCATGCATGAGGAAGAGCATTGGATGCCTGAAAGCTTACTCTCCCAACTATACATGTCCAATAAAAGACATCACAAAAAAAATCCTTGCCTTCTGGACCACTGACAAAAAATTTCCAACCCTACTGCTAGAAAAAAAAAATACTTGCTGACAGTCTATCTTGCCCATAGCCAGCATATAGTCTCTCCTCTCTCCCTCCTCATTGAAAGCTTCGATCTTTCTTTTTCCTTACTATACTAAAACTCTCCAGAACCCCTTTAAAGCATACTTCCACATCTGCCATTTCCACCCACAAAATATCTTAATATCCAACAGACATGACATAGCTTCTCCCCTGATTCTTCCCTCTTTTGTTACCATAGTTAACGCCACTGACATCAGCTTCCTCAAAACACCTGTTCGTATCACTTACTGTCTTGCAACCTCCTCTCCCACACTACATGCTCCTTCTTGGTCTTCTGGAATTATAGTATTTCATAAAAATTATAGTATTTATATGAATGGGCTTGTAGAGCAACAGGATTATGCTCCAATCCAGCTTCACACACTATGGCTAGGGACAGACATTACACACAAACCAATTTAAGTCATCAGAAACTGGTTTAAACCTGTAACAGTGCACATTTGGTGCACATAAGCCATTTTCAAAATAGCCAAAACCGGTATGAGATAAACTTGGTTGAATGCAGTATCAGACTTAACTGATTTGGCTCAAACCGGTTTACGTGATGTCTGTCTCAGACCCGTTGCTGGTTTAAGATAAACCAGATTCCCCCAGCATCCCAGCATGCCCTCTGGGCTGAGCGAGTCTCTCTATTTGAGCCACAGGGCTGACCCTGCCACTTTGCTGTCTAGCCAGAGCAGGGACCACCTCTAGCACAGACACCAGCTGGCATAGCATTGTAAAGGCAAAATGGACAGGGAGGGAATTAAATTCTTACATCTTTCCTCTTCCCACACCGCACACAGCCAGGGTCAGCCTGTCGGCTGGAGAGAAGAGGGGAGGGGGCTACAGCTGTGGCCCCTGGACCTGGCAAACCACGGCTTTAGGGAAGGGCTGAAGGGAGGGAGGAATTAACTCTTCTCCCTGCCCCCTTCCCCTTAACAGAGCCATGCTGGGTTGGTTGTCCTGCAGGGTGGGGAGGGGGGCTCTGTACAGTGCTGGCGGGGGGAACTCTTCCCCCGCTCTCTCCACCCAGGGTGGGGAAGGGGACTCTGTGAGGTGCTGGATGGGGACTCTTCCTCCTCCTCCTCCCCTTCCCTCCACCACTGCGGGGCTGCTTCTTGTGATGCTGCCTGACCCCAAAACAGGGGTAAGTGGGGCAGAGGGAAGTCCTGTTCCATGCTGGGCGGGAACTCTTCCCCCCCTTTGCCTCCCCCCAGAAGGGCAGCAGGAGCATGGAGCTCAGCTGGGCAGGGTGTGGGTGCATGGGATGTGAGGGAGTATGGGGACTCCCACACACTCGCCCATGGCGTGCAGGCCCCTCTGCCTGGCACCAACACCAGGCAGCAGCACAGGCACAGCTCTAGCCAGTGCTGCGCTAGGGGAGGGAACAGAGCCTGCCTTATCTCCAGGGCTCTGCTCCCTGAGCCTGCAGTTCCAGCATGCGCTGTAAGAGAAGTCTCACACTGGATCCAACTGCTTCCCCTGCTCCCTCGTATGCACATCCCTGCACTCTGCCAGGAGTGGAGGGAGCCCCGCCTCCTGCTTCCCTACAGAGTCCAGAGCAGGGCTTCCCCTCTGCAAGTGTGGAGGGAGCGGGAGGAGGAGGAGAAAGAGTTCCCCCCAGCATGGAACAGAGCCTTCACCTGCCCGGGGGGGGGGGGGGGAAGGAGTCCGCCACTGGGGCTGGGAAGCATCCCATAGAGCCTCCCCTCCCCACCCTGCAGAGAGTGGGGAGAAGCAGGGGGAAGAGTCCCCCTCAGGGGCCAGGCAGCCTCACAGAGCTTCAGGGAGGGGAGGAGCACAAGGGTGGGGAGGAGGGAGAAGAGCCCCCCAGAACTGAACAGGGCCCCCCTCCTGGCCCCAAGGCAATGGGGGAGAGGGAGGAAGGGGAAGACTTCGCCTCTGGGGCTGGGCAGCTGTGTGCGCCAGGAATCCCGGCTGTAAGGGAGCTGCTGGGGCAGGCCTGCACCCTCCTCAGCTCAGCCTCCCTGTGGAAGGGAGGGCTCCTCTAGCACTGGGTTTCTGGCCTGAGTCACTGCAGGCATGTGCCAAACATCTCTCCACTTGCAAACCAGTTCTCTCTGCAGGTTAGACTAACCTGCAAAAGACTGAATTCAGTCTCAGGCTTTTTGAATGCCTGTCCCTAGCCTATATGCATGTACTCATAAACACTTGCTGGAATGGCAATGAGTCTGCTTGGGGACATGGACTTTTTTTGAATTAATACTTTCCCCTGTCCCCAGAGACTGGTGTCTCTGAGCCACAGCATATCTCTAACACGAAATAAAACTGGGATGTGTACTAGTTATCTTTGTGTAACCTGGGTACACCCAAGGGTGTGCCCTATTCTCAACTGGATGGGATGCATAGGCAGGAGGAGGTGCTGTGAGAGGAATGTCAGAATTTCGAGCAGATTCCTCTTTCCTCTATAGAATTAGCCCAAGCCCAAAGTTCTTAACTATATACAATTTATTGATTTTTAATATACATGATCATAAAACTAAACATCATATACATATATTTACACAGTGAACATTAACCAATAACCAAAGTCAAACCCTAAATGACACTATTTACCCATCACAATAAAATAATTTCAGCAGCATCAACACAATACAACATTTCAATTTACAAAATACAAGGCACAAACAGGAACAATCTTAATAACACCTATTCCTTAATATAGTCCCTGACCCATGGCAAGAGATAGTCCTCCTTCCAATGGGATCCTTTGGGGGGTGTCCAGGAAGCACCAGGGGCCCCTTCCCTTACGGCCTTGACTAGGCAGGGGGGCTGCTTACCCAGCCCCTTCCCTGGGTTTGCCCACCCCAAATGTCTTTCCTCTGTGGGACCCAAGGGCCCAATGACTCATGCTCCCTCAGGTGGCAGTGGTCAGGGCACAGCTCAATGGGGTCTCCTCTGCTGGAGTGCCTCGCCAGCCCTATCCTGCACTGCTGGGCTCCTCCCCACCCTGTGCCCTGCTCTGGATGCCGAGGGCTCAGCTCTTCTCAGCTGCTGCACTACTGCTGCTGGCTCCTGGGCCTCACGCTGCAGCACTACTATTTCCCCATGCCCTGGTTTGGCACTGAGGGCTCTCTTTTTAGCAGTCCATCCTTATTCCAGGTGGCTAACTCAAATAGCTTCTGCTGCTCCCTGGCTCTGCTGCCTCATGCGCCACCCTGCGTACCGTATGGCCTGCTGGCCCTCTGGGGTTGCAGGCTCAAGCCACCGCTTGTAGCTCCCAAAACCTGGGCTCCATGCACCAAATCGCACACCATGATGGGCCTGAGCAGTTTCATGCTGCTCTCAGGGCCGGGTCTCTATGCACCATCCCCATGTGCCATCAACAGCCTGAGCAGTCTCCCATCGCTCCCAAGGCTGCTCCTCCAGCGGCAGCTCCAGCAGCCTTGGGCCTGTTGCCCACTGGAGAATAGCTCCCCAGCTTTTCTCGGCTCTGCTCTTCTTGAGTCCCTCACGGCATCTCCCCTGGTGCTGGGCACACAGCTCCTTTTACACGCTCCAGGGCTCCGCCCCCGAAGTCTTCTGGACCTGACAGTTTACAGTCTTCAGTACAGTCTGGGGGAGCTCTTCTCCCCCTCCCCTCAGGAAAGGGGCGTGACTTTAGTTCTCTTCCTGCCTCCTGATTCGTGGATGGGCTCCACCATCTCAAGCCTGGGACTCAACCCAAGCTCTGAAAGGTGAGCCTGCTACATTTGTTAGAGACAGAAGTAAATTCCAGTAACATATATGTTATTCTTTGTCAGACCTTGCAGTTTACACTGCTGCTGTGGTTGCCCGTCACTTGCTGAAATGGGGGCAACTTCCCAGTGTAGATGAGACTTTAGGTTATGTTAAGCTGTCTCTGCTTCCAGAACTTCTGCTGGCACACCAGTCTCTACTGCCTAGCCACCACAACACATAAATCCATCATTAGTGTGTGGATGTATATAAGTCTCCAGTATAGCAGTTCTGCTACTGCATGAAGTATTTTTCTGGAAAAATGCAGGGTAGCAGCAGGTTTATTTAGCATTACCAGTACTCAGCAGAAGTGGAGTAACTGTGCTGAAAGAGTGCAGGGCTGCAGCAGTTCCACCGGCAAGTCACTGTAGTATATAGCCAAGGCCACACACTCGGACTCCTTTACTGACATATAACTCGCAGCCATTGCATATAGTTTCCCAAATTGACACTGAGCATCCATGCATGCTAAAGACAATTGTGAATGGTACGTTTGCACAGCTACACAATGGCTTAATTAGCCACTTAGAAAGCTCACCACACAAAAAGTTCTCTAACACTGTTCTTCACTAACCCCTCTTTTTCCGTTCATGAAGCTTTGCTGACACACAAGGATATTTTTTAGGAAAATGGTAACTTGAAAGCTGTCACCTTCACAGCTTTCAGGTTATTTGACCAAGATCTTTAAGATAATGGTCCCTCTAGGTATGGATTAAGTGTTCCTTGAGGAAAAACTGAGATAACAATATTGTTAACCCTTTGGCGCAGATCACACTGTTCTAAATTCAGTAATGCAAAGAATATTAACCTAACACAAACTTCAGTCAAACGACTGAAAAAAAGACAATCAATGGTGAAGTAACTTTCACTCCTTTTGATGAACTAGAAGCACCTTCACTGAACATAAGATAACAGAATCTTAACAAAACAACTACAGATGCATCAGATCTTTATTAAAAATAAAGCAAGCACATTAGAAACTGAGTCAATAAAAGGCAGTTTGTTTACCAGATAGGATCAGGACAAATCAGCAAACTACTTCGTTTGCCAAGTAATTCTCACTCCATATCTATACTCATATACATTTTGTATCAAACCTATTTGAGAGTAAAAGGTTAGGTATTAAAAAGTGGTGGACCAATAACATTTAGGAGGCTGAATATAGCTAGGGCCTCTAGATGAATAATGTATTATGTATGCCAGGAAAACCAAGAGTTCACGTGACATTTGGCAGATCTTTCCAAAAATGAAACAAATTTTCATGGCTTTCATTTATATGAAAGCCTCAGCTAGCTTAGCATCAGCCTCTTCTAAACAATACAATATAGATTATATACATTAGGTATATTATGCTAGAGAAGCAGCAGCAGCAAGTTTTGCTGTAGCAAGCACTTAGCATGTACATGGTAAATCAGGATGGGAGGAAACTGTAGAAAGAATCAGAAATTATTTAGTAAGAGGAAATGACATGCTAACTTTTGTTATTTATATTTTGTGCTGAACTGGAAAGAATTTCCCAGACTACGATTTCCAGAATGGACAATATTACAATTCTGTAATTAATGATACAGTAATAGTGTAATTCAGGGAATCTCAATTTTAATTCATTGCAAAGTAGATCAGACTTAAAGTGAATAAAGGTTATAGTTAAATTTCATACTGCAATGGCAAAGTGCCCTTAACACCAGGGATCCAAGTTTTCCATTTCCCATGGAAAAATGGGGTGAAAAAAGTTGGATTTTCCCTATTAACAGAGGAAAATGCAGATTTTTCCACTTTTGCAAAGAGCTTGCGGCAGGCTGGCAGAGTTCCAGCCTGCAAGGGGCTGGGGGGAGTGGGAAGAGGGCAGTCAGGCACAGGGCGCCATGTGCATGTGCACCTGTACACATGTACGTCTGCCAGGCAGTCTGAAGAGCAGTGCCCTGTACGTAAGTGTGGCGAGGGCAGGGGAAGGGTGATTGAGGCCCCCATAGGGAAGGAGGGGAGAAGCTGGGCAGGGCTGGGGCTGCTGCCCAGACTGGGTGGTACATGGGGCTTGGGTCCCAAGGCCAGAATGCATGGCCACAGGGTGCAGACAGGGAGCAGGACAGGGCCATGGGTGGTTTGGCCAAGGAAGCGGGGATAGGGGGCTAGCTTCCTGCTGCTGTGAGTATTCCTAGGGGGATTTGGGGGCATGTGCCACCCAGATTTGTGTGTGGGACATGCCCCCAAATAAGCTGCCTGTTGCAGGCTTGGGCTCTCTGCCCTGCTGCCATTCCAAGGCCTCCGCAGCCCAGTGAGTGGGACCCAGTGTGGCAGGGCAGAGTGGGGCCAGGTGGGGAAGCTCCTTGCTGCTGCAAGCCCCGCATGCCCCACCCTCATGGAGCCCACCCAGAAGCAGTGGGGCAGGGGGGCGCAGAATTGTGCTCTGCGCTGCTGTCAGGAGGGTAGGGGTTGCCTCACCAGGGTGGCACAGGGCTTGCTGTCACAAGAAACTTACCTGCCCAGCCCCACTCTGCCCTGCCATGCTGGGTCTTACCCCTGGGCTATGATGGCTCTAGATGGAAGAGGGCAGTGAGGCAGGTATCCTGAGCCCATAGTGGGCAACCCACACCTGCCCCCATCCCACAGGCTTCACTATGGTCATGCCACCCATGCTGGGGCCGCAGCAGCTACTGCCTCCTGCAGGTAACAGCCAGGCTTGGATGCTGCTATGGCAGGGCAAGAGGCTACAGACCCAGGTCCCTGGCCCTGTAGCCCTACCAGAGGGGGCTCTCACCTGCCATGGCTGGAGGGGTGGGGGATTGCAGGTAGAGTGAGGGGCCTGGACCTACAGCCTGGTGAACTAAGGGTGCCCCCCCTTAGTAATAAGCTCACTTTGGGTACAAAAAAAGCATTTTCCCAGGTTTACAATGCATTTAATAATACAGGTACAGTAATGAGCATGTATGTAAATATAAAGAAATAAAACTGGAAGTTTTTGAATGCTGCCTTCTCTGGTGCTTATTAAATGCATAGTATTCCTCACATTACAAAACTATCTACAGAGGACAAAATGCAGGGGAACTACAGCCCTTGTACATCACAAAGCTAAGCACCTCTTTACACAGGAAAGCAAGCGGGTAGATGGAGGAGGGGCATGGCAAGAGGACATAGCTGTCCCCCTAATTCAGTGGTTTTCAACCTTTTTTGGCTCAACAACCCCCTCATTAGATTCAAGGCATCCCCTGGAAAATACCAGCTCTCAGCTTTCACTCATGTTTTTGGCTGTGACAAAATAATGGATTCCTATCTGAAATCTCTGGGTTTATCTTGTGATCACGTGTAAGAGTTTTCATACCTAAAAGTGCTAATATTGTGCAGCACCCAGCTGGACCCTTAAAATGATCTCATGGCACCCTAGCTGAGATATGTTAGCACAGAAGGAATGGGCTTAATGAATTAGAGCCAGGATTCTCAAGAATGTGAGATACACAGTGCCCTTGCAAATAAAGCAAGGGAGTCTCATTCTCATTTAGAGACGAGTCTAAAACAAAGGAGAGGGGTTCCACATGTAGGTAAAGTTGATGGGTGCCATGGCTAAGTGGGAGGGATGTCATTTTTGACAAAGTGGTATTTTTCATTAAAACATTGAAGCTACAGAAACTACTGGCTAATTCTACACTACAAAAAGAGTCCAAAAGCCTCCTTTTTATTTGATGTCTCACTCTGGGTACAAAAAAAGCATTTTCCCAGGTTTACAATGCATTTAATAATACAGGGACAGTAATGAGCATGTATGTAAATATAAAGAAATAAAACTGAAAGTTTTTGAATGCTGCCTTCTCTGGTGCACTTACTGCAGGAAGATGTGAGGACTTCCCAAGCTCACTACTGGGGTGGGGGAGAGGGGCATGTCATATCCTTAATGAAATCCTGAGAATGGCTCCAGATCCCCCCCACTGTTTCCTTCCACCGCAGATCAAGGACACCATTATCCTGAATGAAAAGGATTAGCCAGGCTCCCTACGGGGCCCGTTAATGCCACTGTTCAAGTGATGAGATGAGGTGCTGTATAGCAATGTAAAACACTGCTTCCACTTCCGCTCTCCCTGGGGTTAAGCAGGCAGCTGCATTTTCTCAGCTCCTGGCCCCAACTGCCTCAGTACCACAAGAGACACCGGGGAACAAGAGAGCAAAGGAAGTTTATTCACTGTTTCCGTAAATTACATTCCCCCGCAACCCTCCCTCGGCAATTTACACAAGGCAATCAAGTCTAGGAGACCAAAACATAATCTATGTACATATACTTTTATATCATGTTATTAGTATTATTATATATACTACACAGTGGCTCAGAGATTATTTAGATGCTAAATAATATCAACTATATTATAAAGATGCAAAGCTTACTGATACAAAAAACGATATTGGAGAGGTCCGTAGGAGAGGTCACTCCCACTTCGCTTAAACTTTCAAGTGCGGATTATTTTCAGCAAGCTGATGTCTCACTTGGCATAACTCTATTGTCTCATGAGAGACAGATACCTACTAGTCTATTTACATTTCTGCACGGTGGTGTTTTGGATGGGAGGAAACCCAGATTAGGAAATCAATACCCAATAATCTAGTTTATTGGGTATTGATTTCCTAATCTGGGTTTCCTCCCATTCAAAACATGACTAGGTTTTGCATATGCAAATTCCAACCATGGTGTTTTCAGCCAAGGCTAAACATTGGCCTTTCCACATTTTATTTATCTAATTGATTTACATGCCACCTTTCCCAACAAATGCTAAGGGGGGCTTACAATAAAAAAAACCAGAATAAATTAAAAGCAGAATGACCAGAACAGCTTATAAGGGAACTAGAGCATCAAGATAAAACCAAGATAAAAAAAATAAAACATCTTAACCTAGTTTTTGTTTGGTGAACATCTCCCCAAACAAGTTGAATTGGTCTAATAAAAAGATATCAAATTTACCCAAAGACCCTTGTCTGCCTATGCCTAACATCTGACAGAACTTCTGAAAGATATCCAGGCTCAGGGTCTGGTGAGCTCCAGAGCCAATAAGCGACTGAAAAGAATGATTTCCCCTGCGACTTCTCCAAGCAGACTTGGCATACTGATGGTACCAGTATGGAGGTTGCTCTTGGCTGACCTTGGGGATTGCAATGGGGCATAAGAGAAAAGGCAGTCCCATATCCAGATCTTTCCAGTTCTATTTAACAGTCTACTCAATGCGACAAATATGATTCTATTTTGCAAAACATAAAATGCTTTATTAGATATATTTATATTTAATGTACACAGTATCTCTCTCTATAGATATAGATATCTAGATATATTGAGAGAGAGAGAGAGGTGTTCCTGTCATGGATACCAGATGACTTAGTAACTTTAAGAATATTTTGTGGAAGAGGTAGGCTAAATATTAAAAGATTATAAGATAAAATCTTAGCTTCCCTTAAAAAAAAAGGGGGCATTGCTACCGAACACCAGAAATTACCAACATTTACAATTCTATAGGTTACTCTATACTATTAAGTTAGGTGGGTATAGGTCTGACCTAGCCCTACACAAGTGCACTGTACAGGAGAAATGAGATTCCTTCCATTTTGGATATAAAAGTCAGGCAGAAACACTCTCTCTGATTCAAGGAACATGGGATTCCTCCCACAATGCCTCAAAGGGTTGGAAAAGGTGGTGAACCCATCACATCTCCACTGCATGCCAGAAGTATGGTTGCACCCATTAAGAGGGAGGCAGCAGATTGCACTTCACCTGTAACACTGTAGGAGGCGCTTTCTTCCTTGCAGACAGGCTGACTCTGGTGCTTGTTTTGAGGCAGAGCAGTTCTTCATTGTTCCTAAGTATGGGGCTGAATCTAAATGGAACAATTCAGCCCATTGTGCTTGGAAAGATCCATTTAAGATTTGACATTTAACAGTTTGCAAAACTACCAATGCTTTTATCACTGCTATTCATGATCTTCCTGAGTGAAGTCATTCATCTTTTTTTGTGGTCACCAAATAAGGCCATCACATTTTCCTTGCATCCAGCAATGACTATTATTCTTACCTGCCAGAGTATGCTGTCTTCCAAGGAGCGCAGTTCAGGGAGTGACAAAGTGCATGGAACCTCCAAGCGTGCAGTTTAAAGTGTATTCTATGAGCAGCAGGCCACTACTAATTTCAAAACCTGTTTGGGGTTTTCATGTAAAACATCCAAGAAAACTTTTTACACCTTGTTTAAAGTTAAATCTGTGTGCACGAATGCAAGACCTTGCTTCCATGCAATAGCAGATATGCACAGAGTCACAGAAAAACTAAATCAAGAGGAGGAAGGGGAAATCTTGCTTTGGCTTAAATAGGGACAACTTTGAAAAGGAAAAAGGAAACTTCAAGATTTGGCCTAGTAGGGTAGAGAATAAAATTAATTCTTTGGGGGGGGGGGGGGGGGAAGAGATTACTGGGTTCTCCTCAGTTGGGCTAGACACACAGTATCAACTTTACTTTTCATTTTCCTGAATTCAGAAACTGATTTCTTTAGCTTACCATAGAAAGACGGGCAACCAAGACTAAGTACAGATGTTCAGAAAGCCCCTGGCAGAAGTACTCTATTGCACTTTATGGTGGGGCCTGGAGCTTGGTGCCTGCCTGTACTGGCCAAGGCCAGCAAGAAAGGGGAGCTCCCACAAACCTCCAAGGAGGCTGCCAGAGTGGTCCATCTCCCTAGCCCTGCCTCCCCCCTCCCCTCCCCACCAGCTGGCAACTGACAGTACTGACTCGGGAGGAGAGGAGAAACAGAGCCCTCCTGTCACAAGGATGCCCCCCAGCTTGTTGGCTGGGGCTGGTCCACAATTTAGGGGGTTCCCTTCCCCTTCAGCTGCAGTTCCCAGTGTGGCAGTAAACCAGGCTGGGCAGCCCTTGTACTACAGCTCCTGGCTGTACCTGTCAAGAGGCTGGGGTTTGGGGAGTAAGAAGCCCCTGTCACACAGACCCAGCCTCCCCCCATCCCCTCCGAGACCACAGCCAGCAAGCTGGCTCCAGCAGGGGCACCCAGACTGGCTTTGGCCAGGGGAGGAGGTGGTGTTAAATAGAGACTCTGTCACGTGGATCTCCCACAAACTTGTAGGCTCAAGTCTTTGTGTGGTCTGGGCCAGGTCCACGCAGCAGAGAGGCTCCATTTCCCTACCCCCACTGTAGTTTCTGGGATGACAAAAAGCATAGCTACAGCTGGGGGAATACAGCCTCTCTGCCATTTGGATCCTCCCATTAGGCTTCCAGGCAGGGGTCTTTGTGGGGGCCAGGTCTGTCCAGCAGAGAGGCTCCATTCCCCCAGCCCCAACCTCCACACCTGGCTGCGTAGGGAGTAGAAAAAGACTTTTTCGTCTCCTCTCCATAAGAGCCTGGGGCTGGGGCTGGACTAGTGCTCACCCAGAGCAGAGGAGCACTGGACAAGACTAGCAAGTCACGCAGCAAGAGGCCCCCGGATTGCCGGGGGAATGCAACCTAACTTGACTTGAGATGGATGTGGTACAGATGTTAAATAAAGTGCTTTAGTCTGATACCACATCCATTGAGGGTTAACTTAAGAGTGGGATATCCCACTCTTAAGTGTTTTATACATCTTGAATGTCTGTTCTGTTACAGCTTTAAAGCACTTTCTATGTGTTTAACACATGATAAGTGTAACATCTATACCTAGCCCTAGTTTTCAAGTTCCTTGCACGTGTGTGGAGGGAAGGAAACAGCAGCT
The DNA here is from genome assembly GCF_052110815.1 of Crocodylus siamensis. Classification (NCBI taxonomy): domain Eukaryota; kingdom Metazoa; phylum Chordata; order Crocodylia; family Crocodylidae; genus Crocodylus; species Crocodylus siamensis. Next base: position 154,332,785 of record NC_143399.1, on the reverse strand, counting down.
AACTTAATATCAGTATTTAATGGAATTTATTTATGCAGTACAAACAAACAGAAGGAACATGCAGAATGCTGTTAACTGTACTGATCATGCAAATATAGTGAAGGATAGTAATTAAAAAACCAAAGCACATTAAAAATGCATTTAACTGAATATGCTACTTTTCTAAAGGAAGAAAAAAAAAAAAAGACACCTTAATTTTATAAAAGCTCTTGGGTATACTAACAATATAGTTAGGTAAACTGTGTATGCAATTTGGGTCTGAACAAAATGTATGATAATGAGTCTAAGGACCAAAATAAGAAAGGGTAATAGGTAATAAGGCCATCTCTCTCAAAGTATTGAGATGGCGAAAGATCTGGGAGTTATTCTGCTAGATAAAACTAGGTAAGTTATTCTAGTAGATAAAACTAGTTATTCTAGTTTATCTAGTTATTCTACTAGATAAAACTTTAGCACATTTAGCAAAAACAAAGTAACATTCTAATTAGATCATAATTAGAGGACATGAAAAGAAGTGGGAGGATAATATTCAATAAGTATATTATGAAAAGGCTATTCAATAACTAGAAAAAGTACAAATATACACATTCATGTCTTAAAAAGCTAGGTTTATTTTCACAGCTTAAAGAAACAATGTCTAGGCTTTAGAAAAAGAGAGCGTCATAGAGGTCTAACAAAATTCTGAAAGGAATGCAAAGGATAATTTGCAGCTGAAGAGCTTTGGAAGAATGATGTCATAGGCCAAATTCACAGTGCCAGTTTAAATCAATAGAAAATCTTTTCAGGATTGGTGGTGATTTAGGAAGAATATGGTAATATTCAACTCCAGAAGCATTTTTTAAATGCTGAATGTGTGCAATGAAAGGAAGGATAAAATAGGAGTGATAATTTCAAACTGGACCACTACAGGAAGCTGTCTGCTAGAGTTCTGTCATGTGACAGGCTTGCAATGCTATTGTTAAAATATAGAGAAGGGGGAGGAGAGCTGATTGAGGAAGAAAAGAAAGTGGGACCAGGACAGGGAGGAGGAACATCCTGGGTGTGTCTACACACGCTATTAAGGTGAAGCAATATATTCCAGTGCATATCATAGGAAGTTTATTCGGTGCATATCATATCAGAGTTCATTGCTCCCCGGTGCTGCATTTGCACATACGTCTGGGACCGCAGCACACTGAGCCAGGTTGGAGCAGTTCCAGCTGACAAGGCATCCAAGGAGCCAGCCTGCCAGTCCAGGACTGCTCTATAACCCAGTTCAACGTGCTGCAGAGGGGCTAGCTCAGGCATGAGGGTACTGTAGTGTAGGGCTGCCAGCAGGCAGCTCCCACAATGAAGCGCACCCATGCCTTATCCAACTTGGTCCTTTACTCCACTGCAGAATAGCACAGAATACAAATACTATCCTGCAGCAGAGTAAATTAGTTTACTCTGGCCTAATAGCATTGCACATGTAGATGCTGACATTTTACCACAGAGCTAATTAGTCAGCTCTGCAGTAAACATCTCATGTACATGTGCCCACTGAATATTATTAAACAGGGATGATGACTTACTTGGCCCAACCCTCACCATAACTACAGGATGGGTGGTGGGCCACTGGCTGGCACAGTATCTGAGTGAGACCTGGGGGTCACAATTGACTGGAAGATGAACATGAGCGAAAAGTGTGATGAGGTTGCCAGATGGGCAAAGAGAACTCCAGTATGCATCAGCCAATATGTCAAGAGTTCGGACTCCCAGTTCACTATTTTAACCTCCCCTCCAACCCCCACCCCCCCATCCTAACAAATTCCTCTCCTCCTTCCTCAAGATTTCTAAAGATACTGTCAAAAGGAATAAGTCATCAACTTAACCAAGCTAAAGAAGGACCAGCACAAGTAGTATTCAAGTGATATTTCCATCTATACATAGTTAAACATTATGGAATAAATCACAAATCAGTTAGTAAAAGGGTGTATTTTTAAAAACATAGTAAACCAAGCATCTGGAGGAAAGAAAGTATTAAGGGAATTGAGCTCACCTCAAAGGAAGTGGGGAAGCTTCCCAGTACCCTGTAATTCCTACAGCATAAAGTAATTCTTGTATTATGCTGACAATAGAGTATGTGAGATCACGAACAGTACTCCATTCAATTGTTTTACTTTTACAGGAACTGGGACCTTGCAATCATTTAACTTTGTATGCTGCAGCTTGTTATAGCCTATTTTTCTCCAAACTTGGTAGCAGTAATATGACTTACTAGGAGCATATCCATTATAGCTAGCAAACATAAGAAGTCCACAGGAAAAGTAAAGAAAGGAACTTATATTTTTTTCAACAAATATATTTAAAACCTTTGGAACCAAAATATTTCCAAGGAACTAAAAATGAAATCTTTCCTAATTACTAGAAAACCTAGCATGACAGCCAAGTAGAAGATGGCTCTCTCATCACAGGCAAGCTTTTGCCATGCCAGTATTCACATCGGGATAAACCCAGCATCTTCTGAAGGGTTTTTTTGGAGAAAAGACAGGAAAACACCAAACCCCACCTACCACAAAAAAAAAAGGCAATTTCTTAGTGCTTAGGGCACACATCTGGGATGTGGTAGACCCATGTTTAAGCCTCTACTTTGAGCAATTCAGAAGGAGAACTTCAGCATCATACCTCTTATGTGAATACTCTGACACAGGGTTAGCAACATTATGTAATAGTGGGTTGAAGATGAGCTAGCTCTAGGACCTGGCCACTACTGATTTTTTCTGCCACCCAGCCACGGCATACCATGGATGAAGAGCCCAGCTGCCTGGCCATGTTGTGGTACAGTATGGCGTGGATGAAACTCCCTGTAGCACCATGGGCAAAACCCCCTCTGTCAAACACCACCAAAGCCCCTGCTAACTTAAAGTCAGACTATTGGCAATTGTGGGCTATGTTTGCGTACATCTCACTGTTGTTAGAGCTGTTCTACTTTGTATGAATAGTTAAGCATGTATTGAAGCAGGGCCCATATCACATGCTGGGGGAATTACATTGTTACAAAGCCTATGAAGACCTTCTCTCCCACTTTCTGTCTGTGGCCCAATTCAACTGTTTTAACCAAGTACAGCTCCAGCATGCATCTGAAGACAGCCTGGCAGCTAGGGTGCTCACCACAAATGTGGGAACATGAGGTTCAACTCCTTGGCCTGATTCAAACAGAACAAGAACTTGAAGCTAAGTCTCCAAGGTGAGTAAGCTGACAACCAGGCTTACTGTCTAGTCTGGGTGAGTCTCTCTCTGCTTTTGATATGAAATTCCATCCTAGGCTCAAGAACCTTTCAGAGACGCACGCAGGAAAGGTCTTGGTTTGACAAATCTACTTCTTCCAACAAAAAGCATTTTCCCAGAAATTTTCCAAGAAGCTCTATTCAACACATAGCTACCAATGCCACTGGTACCTTGTCTGCCTATGTCCCTAGACCAGCACAGCTACAACCTACACCCCTGTAACACTCAGCTGACACTCTTCTTGACAGTTTTAGACTGGGAGCTGGTATCTAAATGGGTCTAGACTATGATACCTGATACAGTTTCTTTTGCCTGCAACAGAATTGAGACTGATAGAACAGGTCCAATGAGGGAAGTGGCAGTGCCCTGCAAATGTGCTTAACCTTGTTCTAAATGGACCAGTTAAGACTAACAGAGTTGCAAGTCCATCCATGGCTCCACAAGAGTTCCCAGCTAACTAACTGATGCCATTCCTGTGTCCTTTTGATTCACGATCTCTCTGCAGCAGCTAACAAGGTAGCAACAATAATAATTAAGGGAGCAAAAATCCTATAAATCAGCCATTAAATAATCCAAACATGCATCTCCTAGCCAGGATGGATACAATAGCTTTCTCCCTCCCTTTTTTAAAATGAAGTGATTTTAAAAAAAGTAGTAAAGTGCACATAATGTTTATTGATTAGATCTGGATGCAATTATTTTAAATAGAGCTGAAGGGCAATTCAAGCATCCATCAGTGAAAGGCCACTGCTTCACTACACTAACAAACAGTGCACCCCGGGCATGTACTGACATTCACTATTGTCCATTTGCAGGTGGACAGCTAAACCGAACCAACCTTCATGTGTCACGTCTGAAATTTCCTTCAAAATGCTCAAGCATTAAATATTACCTGAGGCTTGCTGGTGTTAATCTTCTTTTGTAAGCCCATTCATGGCTTCAACTGAGCCATTAGACAACTTCAGGGAGTAAATCATCTTTCTTATTAATGAGACTCTTGATTAAAAATGTTAGTCCCGTGAAAATTAGCAAAATAGCCCAAGTTGGGCAATACTACAGAATTAATGCAATTAAAAAAATATCTAGCTTGTTAATAAATGAATCAGTCTGTCAGTAGAGTAGAAGGAAAGCTTATGGAATATTTTCATATAATTTGTCTATGCTATGCATAAAAGTACAGTATTAACAGTCCCAAATTAGGAATGTAGTTTGGATATTTTGAGAAAATACTGCAGCACTGGCAGACAGGCATATTTTTTACAGGATGAATGCACTAGCTAGTGTTTCCTATGAACATTAATACTAATTTACAGCAACATACAAGCAACTGATCTGTCTATAAAAACAATGTGACCTGAGAAATATTTTCTCCAGGTTATTTTCTAAAAAGGATAATTGAGTACTTTCTCTGTTTTACCAATGTAATGAAAAGATATTAGAAGATTTAACTGACTTCCTTAAGGATGTCAATATACATATGGTTTCATTTAAACAGTTAAAATAAAATACTGGAAATACTTTGCAAACAGATTTGAGAAGCCCTCCCTGACCAGGACTCTGTCAGTTCTCATTCACCCACCTACCATCAATAGTCCACTGGAGTCCAGGTGCCCTGAATTCTGCAGCAAGCCACTTCTCTCTAGTCCCACCCCCAACTTTCTGTTGCCCACCAGTAGCCCAGCAGGCCAGATAAAGTGGCTCTACCCCATGGGCCATGTTTGACATCACCATCCCAGCTGCCTCCAGCTGGTAAGTCTGTTGTAGGGGTCAGAGGGGGGAAGGAAAGGAGTGTGGGGGAGGGAGGGATTGGGGCTGGGACAAGCTGCCCAGCTGTGGTAGGGGGCCACGGGACTCAGGGAAGGGGGCTGGGGGATGCAGGATGTGAATGCAGCAGCACTTGGAGCAGGGGCTATGTCCTGCAGCTGCCTGCCCTGCAGCTGCCTGCCCAGCCAGGGGGGAGGGAGGGAAAGGGGCGTGATGCAGGCATTGCTCACTTCAGGAGGAAGGGGACAAGTGGCAGCAGGGCATAGCCCATTGCTTGCCCAGCTAGGGTGGGGGGAGAGAGGGGTGCAACAGCGCTAGGAGCAGGGCTCCCTTCCGCCCAGAGCGAGCTGTACCTGCATTGCACCCCCTCCCCCTGCCCTGGCTGGGCAAGCAACAGCAGGGCATAGCCCCCACTCCCAGCACCTTCCGCTGCACCTGCATCCCCGCCCCCCCCAGGCTGGGCAGGTGGCAGCAGGGTAGAGCCAGTGCTGATGTAGGCGCGGCAGTGCTGGGAGCAAGGTCTATGCCCTGCTGCTGCCTGCCCAGCCAGGGTGTGGGGGAGGGTATGATGCAGGCGCAGCAGCACTGGGAGCGGGGGCTACACCCTGCTGCTACTTGCCCACCTGGGGTGGGTGGAGGGGGCAAGCAGCAGCAGGGCACAGCCCCCGCTCCCAGCGCTGCTGCCCATATCCCGTGCCCCCCCGCCCTGACTGGGCAAATGGCAGGCTTGCATCCCACACCCCACCGCCCTCCTCCCGAAGTCCCGCGCCCCCCTGCCCCAGCTGGGCAGCTTATCCCAGCCCCAATCTCTCCCTCCCCTGTGCCCCTTCTCTCCTCCCTCCACCTACCACAGCAGACATACCAGCTGGAGGCAGCTGTGTCCAGTGTTGTAAGGACTGCTGCCTGTTTAGTCTATGGCTGAATCTCCAAAGCACGCCGAATTGGGACAGTAATTTGAATCTCCAAATCAAATTACTGTCCCTCTAAATGGACCAACTCTGAATCCAGAATGAATACTTGCCACTTCACACAGCCCACTGGCCACAGACACATTCCCTTCTCAGGCCATCAGCTTGTTAAAAGATCCAATATTTTTCTCCTATCAGTCACCAGAAAAGGCTGAAGCCACAAGGTTTCCATACTTTAATTTCCTATTATAAGCAAATGATCAAAGCTGCTGAAAATTTGCCTTCCAGAAGTTTGTACCAACAATATCCCCTTATAAGACGGAGAATTCAATCTCTCATGAACAGTGCTTTATAGACGGACAAGAAACTGCAATGTATTTACCTTTTCAGGGTGAATCTGAGCCAAATACGGGCTAGGAATTACCATTTACATTTTCTTAATACCTCAGAGTCTAAGGTTAACTATGTATCATACTCACCAAAATGAACAGAGGTCTGCTCTTCCACAAATAGATAAAAGAATCAGCAGAAGCATAAGTTATATTATTTCTTATTTGTTGCCCAACACGAATATGAAAAGCTTCCAAAGTTTTAATTATATGATATCCTGATTAAATGTGTTAGGAGGGCAAAGCCCAGGTTCACAATTAAAGTTGCCTACAGAAGCTTAACACTAAATTTCCTGACTTAAAAAAAAATGTATTCTACATGAAATAGACAACTGGTGTATTTTATGGATATTGGTTTATCTAAAGTGTCCATATAGGTATCCCTATTCAAAATCTGGATGATGTATTCAAGTTTTATTACAATATACACTTTCCTACAGGCCTATGAACAAGCATTCATTTTATATAAAAAAAAACCAAACAAACCTCCACACAGAAAAATAATCCTGAAGTCAGAATATCTCAGATACAGTATCTTTACTTCAACTTCATGACAAGCCTCTTCAGAACAAACTCAAACAATTACATTGCCAAAGCTCATCATAACACTCAGCTCTGCCAATCAGTGCAATTTCTGCTTTAAAATACTTCTACAGTGAGGCTATCAAAGTTAACAGTTTGCAAAAGGAATACAGAGTATTGAAAGAGAAGCATGAAAGAACACATGTAAGGTTCATGCCTAGATTGGGCATTTTCATTTTGGGAAGGCAGGTCATCCAGGGAGGATTCATTACACAGATGTTTCTTGAGAACACAGGTAATGAAAGTCAAAGGAAAAGCTGAATCATTTTAACTCTGTATATATAACTTTATATATATTGATCTTCTCAGCAGCTGTTTTAAGAGTGATTCTCAAAAACTTGCCATACACTTGAGTGTTTGTTTTATATGCACTGCTTTGTAAGAGTCCTACTATATCCCTAGGTAGGTTCTTCTGTTAATATTTTAAATGAAAGCAGAGGTTGGGCAAAACCATATTCCAATTCACTTGCCATCACCTACCTATATAATTCTGGAGCTAGATTTTAGTCACCACTGTTCATATTAAATAAGCTCTAACCCAAAGGTTCCCAAACTTTTTCTTATTATATACCCACTTCCAGATTTACCAGCTGCCCATGTACCCTTACCAGCATATGCTTTATTTTAACACCTTAAATGCCAATTATTATTATAATGAAAATTAAATTAGCTATTAACAATTTATCCAACATACATCCACAGAGATGTCTTGCGTACCCCCAGGGGCATACATACCAGTTTGGAAACCCCTGCTCTAACCTATGAGTAGCCTCACTGAAACCAACGTACTAGATGGTATTCTTAGATAACACACCTATAAAAGAGGAGTGAAATTTCTGCACACACCTTATTTCTTTGTGCCCACATGTAAGCATGTGTTAGGTGCCCTTCTAGCCCCTATGCCAGAGTGTGCATACCCATCCCCTAGTCATACCCACAACTTCAGCCCTTAACACGTCAGGCAGCCCAGCAGTGCTTCAATGAGGGATTTCATAGTTTGTTGCTACAATTAAATCTAGCAGTAAAATACCAGCCTCACAACCCAAGAACAATAGTCAAGCTTGGAATGAGCAGTGCTTCAGCCTCTGAGCTACTGGACATATGGACAGAGACACAAACCTTGGAACAAAGCACACTATGACAGTTGCATACAAACAAGCAAGCTGTACATTTGAAAGCAGAGGTAATGAGCAGGTTATACAGAAAAGGTAGGCATACGAAAGCATGACAAATGTAGCTCTGATTCATCCAGGAGTTAATATGCCATTTTGGGGGCAAGGGAAACTGTGGTTAGAGGTTGTGATGTTTTCTGCTTTTTTCAAATCAGCACAGCTTGACCTGTCAAGGGTTAATCCTTTCATGCGCTCAGGGTCTGAGGCAGCTTACATGCCATCTCTGCTTGGGGCTGAGCCAAGGGACAATCTTGCCCAATAAGAATAACAGAAGTGTAGTAGCACTTAACCTGATTATAGGCAATATCATCTAGCTCTTGAAAAGCTGAAGCAGTCACTCTGCTAACTATGCCAACATCTGTAAAATAAACAAAAAAATCTTTCCATAGACTAGAGAAAAATTAAAACCAGTAAGAACCTATGTTCTTTTCCATTTTAAAATTATTTTAACTCTGTTATCCTGTACATAGGCTAATAGAAGTCCATCTGATATCAAATTCATCTTATGCCAAAGGAATAGCAGAATGACCATATGCAGCAGCAGTCACAAAAACCTTGAACTGACATTACTAGAGAGAAAAAAAATCCCTAAAAACCCCATAATCTTGCTTCAAAATCTTAAAACATCATTATAAACTTTATTAATTTAAAATCATACATTCATCAGCACCTGAACTTTTAATTCTATTTTGCTGATGTAATCTAAAGACATATGAAAATAATGCCAGAGACTGGCAGTTAGTGGATCCAGCCAAGGAACCATTCAACCACAGGGATTTGAGAAGGGCTAATTACTCCTTTTCCTTATGTGCACCTATGGATACAATTACGTATTTAGCTACAAAAGACAGGAGATTATAGGCTATTGAACAGAACAGCATGGAGCTCTCAAATAAGATTTCACTTCTTTCTTTTCCTTTGTATAACTCTGACATTTAGTGTTGATGGATTTGAGAGTGAGCTGAAAAGTAATTTTCTTTGAAGGCACAGATCTCTGTACTGTGTGGTAAGTCAAAATTGAGGAAGGACAGTTGTGAAAACTACACCGCAAGATTCAAAATTGGGGAGGATTCTCCTTCCTGAAGAGTTTTAGATTTTTTTAGACCAGTACATGACAAAGATCATCATTTCTTCCAAATCCCCTGTACCTGCCACAAAAGCACTAAGTAAAACAACCTTTGGCTGGAGAACAAAAAGAAAATACACAATATGACCAGCAAAGCAGTCCATGTTTTAATGCATTTTCTGTCTATAGCTATTATTACTTGAATAAACAATTTAAGAAGCACAAAAAACTATTTTCTTCAGCTGAGTCATTGTAACACAGCTAAAGACATTTTTTTTAAAGCTATAAAAATTCTATCTAAATCCATTCTTTGCAACTCATGTTGGAAACTTCCCATTAATGTCCTCATCCAAAGACTTTAGAAGCAAAATAATTTCCATTCACTTTAAAACAATAATAAAAGGGAACTATACTTTAGAAGCATGCATGTCTCAAAAAAGATGAATTAAAATATTTTTTTAAAAAGTTTTTCATAAAAGCTACCAACATTTGGTTGGAAAATACTTGGAAATCACTCCCACTAAGTATATGCTAGAAGAGTGCTTTATTCCTGCTGTAGGCTACCAATGTTTAACAGTTAAGAACATTACTTTAAGTGCATATATCTTTCAGCAAATTTACTTTGAGAGGATGAAAATGAAGAAGGCATGACAAAACAGCTATAGCTCAATGGCTAAAGAATGCACCAGGTCCTGACAGGCATCACCGCTCTTCGTTCTTTAAGGGTTAACATAAGCAACTACTTTGTTAAAAAGCAGAGGTTTATGACAAAGTGGAAAATGTCTCTCCCCTCTTCCAGACAAAAAAACAGGCAAGGGTCCATGGGTAGATGCAATACCTTTTAGTAGACCAAATACAGCTATAACCAATAACCCTAAAACAAACAAACAAACAAACAAACAAACAAGGAAGGTCTTACTTGTTCTGTCTTCTCAGGTTCTTTTCTATCCGTCTGCAAAAATGGATAATTTTCCCTTGCCAGCTTCTGGACTAGTTCAATGCGTCCAATGTCATCTCTTTCTTGAAGTTTGCACAAAACCCCTGCCTTGAGGGTTGGAGAAAGAGCAAACAGATACTTAAATCCACAGTCCCAGGACATGACCCTGACACAAGTTTTAACCTTACAATAAACACTTTTTTCCAATCATATTCATGTAATTCTGTGCCTTTTGCTGAAGTGGACTATACTGTTGCTTCTTGGGGAAACAACATCATTTTGGAGGCACCGCTAATTTACTCTATGCATCTACTTCAGAAGAATGAAGGCAGGGCTGGCTAAATCAACTGCTACTATGTGTGAGATATTTTGTTTGTTCCTGTCAACCTATTTCCTGTTACATAAGAGAACCATAGCAAGAGGTTAAAAACTCATGGGAAAGTTAGCCAGGAACAACCTTGGAAAAAGGATGAAGTGCAACAGAGTCACTCCTAAAAATAGTATAATAGAACTTCCACTTCATGAATTCCAGCATTTCTTTATGCATTTAAACTACAGAATTTAAAAGAAAGTTATGCTGCAATTACTTATTTTACAAATGAGAAATTAATATCATCTGTTGCTATTTCTGTCACTGTGTTTAGACACTGTGACATGTTTTAAACTAGTACTAGATTAGAGTTGCTTTTTTAAAGATAGAATTCCACCAGGTGGAGAACCTCGGGATATTCTGATGACGCTTGGTCTTTGCTTACGGCTTTGCGGTGTGTTTGTAAAGATGACAAGTCTGTAAAAGCAGATATGTACTCTACATACAGGTGTTTCAAACACACAGGTACCCTCATGCTATTTTCTGACAAGAACTAAGCTATACAGTTTATGATACTTCAAGGAAAGTCACTAGCTAATAAAGTTACATTACCCTCCATGGTTTGATGACTTTGCTTGCATAATTGAGACCTGGCTGCATGACACTCAGGACCATTATTAGTCCAGATGTTTCCTGATGGATAACGGCAAGAGACTGGGAGGATCAGGGAGGTGCTGTGGTTGTGCTAATGCCATCTGACCTTGAGGGTGCTCTGCTAAGAGGGAGGGTGGGGAACCTTTTCTTTTCCCCATTTAATTTTTGCCACTTTATAAAAGGCGGCCAGAAAATGATTGGGGTTTTGTTTCTTCCTTTTTTTTTTTTTTTTTTTAAACAAAGAACATATCCACACCCCGACAAAGGGTGGTATGATTGTAATGTACAAGTACAATTCCAGTAGAGTGTGTCGGTTTATAAAGCCTTATCATGTTCCATCCAAACAACTAAAACCAGATGAAGCAGCCAAATTAAAATCCCCTATATTTAAAATTCTGTAAAATGAGGCAGGGTTATTTTGTTTTTGTTTTAACTGTAGAGGAGAGTTTTCATAAATGTTCTACTTTCTCTGACTGAATTTTTTTTTTTTTTTTTTTTACCTTCAGCACATACTGCAAGGCCTAGTGATTTAAACAGCTACGATCAGTTTTAACACCAAGACGGTTTTTAATGCCCTTCTGCAACAATAATTTAACTAACATTGATTGACTGTTGTTAATTGCTATTGTGCTTTTTAGCCTTGGGAATATAGGAACATTGGAAAGTTGGGATGGAAGGGACTTCAGTATGCCAACTATTCTAGGCAGGAGTCTAAACCATCCAAGTCAAGCACCCGTCTAACCTGCTCTAAAAATCATCCGAGGATAGAGATTCCATAACCTCTCTGGGTAGCCTGTTCCAATGCTTAACCACCCTCATAGTAAGAAAGTTCTTAAATCTCCAACCTAAATTTCCTCTGCTTCAGTCTCCTGGTTCTATCTGCTATAGCCACAGAGAATAATCTATTTTCATTCCCTTTGTAATTTCCCATCGGGTATTTTAAGACTCCTATCAAATTCCCACCTCAGTTTTTTTTTTTCTCTCCACATATAATATTCTCTACATAATTTTAGTTTTCAGTCTTCTTCATAAGGCTGAAAGCCTCAAAATATACCTGGCTAGTATGATTATTTCATAAATAAAATAAATGCATGTAGGTATTTAAATACACGTAAGTAGTATGCATGCTCCAGCTTTACAGAAAAAGTACCTAAATAAAAATAGAGGGTTTATTTCACATTCAGTGGGCCCAATTCTGCCCCTAATGGAGGCCAGTAGCTCCTGTTAAAGTCAAAATGCTTAACTGAAGAAACCAGTTATCCCCACTATTCAAGGAAGCATCCTGGAAGAAGAAAACTTTCTGAACCTGTTATCCTTTCCACGTGTCTCAATGCAGTAAGTACACAAGCCAAGTGAAATAAAAAAAGATTAATCTAGCCCTGATTCTGCATCACTACTGCCACTTTTCTCTACATTGGTTATGGCATGAGCAGAGCAGAACTTGCCTGACTCTGGCACAGCTCCACACTAGCTGGAAACCATAACCATGCAGCAGGGGCTGGGGGAACAGTGGGCTGGGGGAAACAGTGGCAGCCCGGACGCAGTTTGCAGGCACCCAACCCTGGTGCAGCTCCCTACTGGCTGGAAGCTTCACCTATGCTACAGCCAGGAAGTGGGGAGTTGGGGAAAGTGGCAGTGGCAGAGGTACAGCTCCCAACATGAGCACTGCAGAAACCACCCAACCTGTCTTGGACCAGGGCTGGGATAGCAGGAAGAAATGGCAGCAGTGCAAGCACAGCTGGAAGCTGCACAGCTTCTCACTACCTGGCACTGGCACTGTCACTGGAAAAGTCCTCCAGCTCTGCAGGCTAGATCTAGCAGCTCTGCAAGCCAGATCCAGCCTGCAGGCCATACATTGCCAACCTCTGATTTCAAACCATGTAGAGAACATGATAAAATAAACTTTATCGTATTTTCAGGAAAAAAGAAAATCAATATTAAACTCCAGGGGAAATGGAGGCATTATCATTCTGGTACTTGAAAATACTTTAAAATCTGGCATTAACCTGAGTGGAATAAATAATGCCACTTCCATGATAAAGGGTTAAATATGTTTAGAAAGACAGCACTGTACAATACACTGTACACAGGCCTGTACATGACAGGCCTACACGTAATTCTGATTTCTCCAATGACTAATTTCCTACGGAACATAGGTTCATTTTTCTGCTAACTACTGTAAGAAACCATCCTGGTCAACTAATTAATTAACATTATTCTGACAGCTTCTGAAAGCTGGCCGAAAGGACTGGAGTTAGATTTTAATATTCTTAGTCGTTTTCACTTGTCAATATAAATTGAATTTTTAAGCAATGTGTTTAATGCTGCTAAGCAAAAGTGCTAAAGGTCAGCCTCCTTGTACTTGAAAGTGCAAGTTGCTTTTCTTTTTTATATGCACAGATACAAACATCGCAGGAGCAAATGTTGCTTTCATTCCAACCCACTCAGGTAGCTAGAGGGGCAAATCATGAGATTTATGCCCACAACTTACACACAGGTGAAAATTACATGGGTGCAAATTTCATATGGCTCTAATTTAAAGAATGCCAAAAAAATTAAAGCTTTATATTAAGGCATCATTGTTGTTCTTAGAACAAAATTATTCTCATTAGAAGCATTTATGTAATTTTCAAAACAGCACAAGAGATTTTACTGTGAAGGAAAGTAAATGAATCACTAGTCACTACTGTGGTTTGCAAAGCAAAACTGTTGACCTCAAGCTTTCTCTTCCAATGTGTCCTGGAAAATATTCCCTTGGGAATAGCTGTAACACGATAAATGAATAGGCTACAAGAGACATAAAGGTAAAAATCAGAGATCTCTAAGCAGATAGGAGGGTATAACATCTTCATCCCACTTGTATAGACATGTCCAATTAGGGCCAAAGATTGTTATAAGCAAGACGTTTACTACGCAGTAAATGTCTGGGTGTCCACATGTGTGCCCCTATTAGGCTGGAGTAAACCAATGTATTCTGCAGCAAGACAGTATTTGTAAATACTACTACTATCCTGTAAATATACTATAATACTATAAATATACTGTAATACTATCCTAGTAAATGCAAGTACTATCCTGCTGCACAGTAAAAAACTCCACAGTAGCACACGTGTAGATGCAGGAGGGGCTGGCTGAAGCATGTGCGTGTTTCAGTGCAAGGGTTGCTTATCAGCTAGCCCAGGGGTGGGCAAGTATTTTGGGCGGAGGGCCGCTTACTGAGTTTTGGCAAGCCATCGAGGGCTGCTTGACAGGCAGCCAGAGGCAGATTAATATTAATTTTCTAATTTTTTTTTTTAGGGACCCTGCAGGCTGGATAGACTGTCCTGGTGGGCCGCATTTTGCCCACCCCTAAGCTAACCCCACACTGAAGTACCCTCATGCCCCAGCCAACCCCTCCACAGCATGCTGAGCCAGGGAAGCAGCCTCAGACTGGTAAGCTGACCCCTGAGGCCCCCCCACCAGCCAGGGCTGCTCCACCCTAGTTCTATGTGCTGCATATGAATAAACTGCAGAGCTATTCCAGAATAGGCCCCCGGCTCCCCCCTCCGCTAGAGGGAGGAGGAATAATCCTGTCCCCGCCCAGCTGCACCTCCTCCCTGCCACTGCAATGGGAGGCAGCAGCCCCTGCATACTGCAGGGGAGTGCAAGCCCCTTCCTGGCAAGGGGCTGTGCTGCAGGGCCCACAAAGCTGTAGCTGGCTGCACGCATCAGCGCCAGGGTCCCAAGCAGGCCACAGCCCTGCAAACCCCCCGCAGCACTCCACATCACAGCCCCTCACTGAGAAGGGGCTCATGCTCCAAGATGAGTGCTCGCAGGTCGCTGCTCCAGCTGCTGGGTGGGGCCGGGCCCAGCCCCTGCCGCTGTTCTGTGCTCAGGGCAAGCCCCCTCCCAGTAGGGAGCCGCTGGCACCAGAGCGCAGTTTGCCCAGCCAGGCTGCAGCCACTGCTGCTCTGTGCTGGGGCCAGTTGCTGAAAAAGCCCCCTCTGGCCGGGAGGGAGCTGGCCCCAACACAGAGCAGTGGCAGCTGGAGTCTGGCCTGGCAAACCACGCTCTGGTGCCAGTGGCCGAATAAGCCCCCTCCTGCCAGGAGGGTCTCGCCCCGAGCACAGAACAGTGGTAGGAGCCAGGTCCAGCCCCACCCGGCAGCTGGAGCAGCACCTCGTGAGTAACCGTGATGGCCAGCAGCCCATCATGGCTTCTCAAAGAGCAAGCCCCTTCCCAGTGGGGGCTGCACTGTGGAGCGCTGCAGGGGGCCTTCAGGGCTCTGTCCTGCTCAGGACTCCGGTGCTGCCACGTACAGCCGGCCACAGCTCTGCCAACCCCACAGTGCAGCCTTTTTTTTTTATATTAAAAACATTTTATTAGAAAAAGCTGTCACTATGAAACACATTAAGAAAAACTACAAGTAAACAAAACGCACCTGAGGTTTCACAAAGTTAATACAAACTCACTTTTACAAAATTTCCTAACATTCACAGAAGAAATAAAATCACTTGTGAATTCCTGAAAACCCATTTAGAAATCATTTAACTTGTTTCTTATATAATTGCAAGTTCCCTCACCCACTCTTGGAGCCCCTTATCCATTTTATCAGAGGGGAAAAACAAAAACAGGCACTATTAAACACATTGTGGAACCAGAATCCCACCTTATTACATAATATTCACATATTCAATGTCGCATTCGACCTGCTGAAAGCCCCCCCCACCCTTGCTGGCAAATATGCTGTCCCTTAAACTATCCTATGCCTACGCGGGGCTGAAACAACCCTCTGAAGTCCAGCCCTTCCCAGGGCGTTGTATCCCCTCCTTGCGTTCTCTGCTTTCCTCTTCCTCTATAGAAATACAACTCGTGCATAGCTAATTGCAGACACTCTACCGTTGAAAAGCACGAGCCCTTTAGTGCTAGCAGGGAACGCACTTTCCAAATTGCTACTTTAATACATGTGACAAGCACCCTCACACCCCATGACCCATCCGTCCCCTCTGTCAAACCATAGAGCACGTTTTCACTCGTGATCCCCGTTGCCTTCCCTGTCTCCTTCAAAAAAACCCCTGCCCTCCCCCACACCTTCTGTGCATAAAAACAACCCCACAAAACGTGCGCCACGGACTCAGGTTCGTCACAAAGTTCTCTTGGGTGCAGCCTCTCACTGGGAAGGGGCTTGTGCTTCCCTGCAGTAAAACAGGGGCTGCTGCCTCCCATTGCAGTGCCAGGGAGGAGGCACAGCTGGGCAGGGACAGGGTTATTCTTCCTCCCTCTGGCAGAGGGGGCAGCCAGGGGCCTATTCTGGACAGGGAGGTAGGGGGAGTGCCAGGCAGATCCAGCTCCAGTCCCTGCTGTTGGCACAGGGAGGGGGGAATTAAACCCCTCTCTAACCAGTTCAGCCTGGGCTGGCCATGCTCCACCAGCTTCCCTGCAGCCAAGAGCTGCCCAGCTCCTGGCCTGAGCAACTCCATGCATGTGCTCATGTTGCCTCAGTGCAGAGAGCATGTTTGTCCTGTTACAAACTGGTTCAGCCTAGCCAGGTTAGACTACCTGCACAGGTTGAATCAGTGCAGCCTCCAGCTTTCTGAATGTCTGTCCCTAGTCCAGAAGTGTGTCGGGGGGGGGCTTAATTATAGCGCCACTCTAATTAAAAGAGCCCAGAGTGTCTTGTGTATCAGTATCCCTGGGCTTAGATACAGCACCACCCGCTACCATTTTGAAGCACAGGGATGCTGATACACGAGATGAGAGGCTCCTGGAGCGCAGTAACTGCCACAGTCCAGCAGACTTGATTAATCAAGTGTGTTCCTACACGCTGGAATTACAGCATGTCTGAGCAGCCTCGTGTATAGACGCCTACAGTGTTCAATTTTCATTAAATCAGCAGGTGAAAGCACATTTGCCTCAATACAGAAAACACTTAACATGTCTTAGCGTCATTCAGATGTGTAGTTCCATTAAAAAAGGGACTACTCAAGGGCTTCAAGGTAAAAGATAAGCTTGTAAAAATTGTGAGACAAAGATCCCAAGCCAAAGCAAGTCTGCCCTGCAACAGCAGTCCCCAATTTCTCTCACCTCTCTTGCTTAAAGTGTGCCTTCTTGGCACACTCTATGTACTTAATTGTAAACCCACTGTATATTATTTGCCAAATTTTGGAAATAGGTTTGCAGTCAATTATAAGCTGATGAATAAAAACAATTGGATAAACTGCCATTAAATTATTGTGGCTTCTTTTATAGTATGTCCATGTAATCTTAGTAACTTGCTGCTTATTAGCTCTTAGCATACTTAATGTACTCTGTTTTTAAATCTTTGATTAAATAAACCCTGAATGATCATTCATGTAAATCAATTACGATGAGCAACTTGAATCAGACCTATGCACTTAACTCAGCAAGCTGGAGTTTCAGTACTGTAGCCAATGGTGTCTGGATTTCACCCTAGTTCAGTGTGAGAGGCAAGGATTTCTGAGGGCGATATCTTTTATTGGACCAACTACATAGTTGGGATAGCGTTAGACAAGCTACTTTCAAAGCCAAGACATTATTCTGTCTTACATTTGAAAGTCCTTCCAATTATCCCAACGATGTGTTGGTCCAATAAAAGACATCGCCTTGCCTCTCACATTGATTTCTGTGTAATTTCTTCCTGTTCAGATTTCTAGTCCTCCAGTTAAGCGTGTGCTTATGCTATTGCAGCTACAGATATTTGAAGGGCTAACAGGCCTTCTTTTCACTTTACATATATTTACCTTTATTAATATTCAACCAAAATGTCAACTACTTAGAACAGATGCAATTCAAAAATAAAAAAGTGAAGCATATAATGTATATATCATACAGAAAGTCACAGCAAAGATACTACCTAAGAATACCTTCTGATTTCAAGGACACAGATTTCATTCCCAGTGCAATAAATTAATCTTACTATAAATAATCACAGCAGACAAAAATCTAGCATACCTGCTGCATCATACAGTTTAATGGGTTAGGATGCAGGGAAAAGCTGACTTCTCACTGGTAAGGGGCTATTGCGAGGGGGGAGGTGAAAAACACTGATACCTTTACCTGTGCATCAGAGGTATCCTGGAAGTCCTCTGGGCTGTTGTTTTCTTCATTTTGATGAATTGCTAAAATAAAAAGACGACAGAGTATGGAAATCAAGCAGTCTTAAAATCATAATAGTATGGATTTAATAGCATCAGGATAGTAATAGTAATAGGATCCACAATAGTATGGATCCTATGACCCCAGCTGACTTCCTGCCCTTTGGGCGGGGGGCTGGACTCGATCTTCCGAGGTCCCTTCCAGCCCTAATGTCTATGAAATCTATGGAAAGCAGCAAGGTCCTGTTTAGATATTAAAAAACTATGGCTCAGAAGGATTGTATTTTAATCCTCATTTTCTAATTAGCTCACTGAATGGTTTTGGATGAATTACCCGGTATTTTACTTTTCCCAGTATATAAACCATGGATGAAAAGTAGTGATTTTTCAGCATCCTGTTAATACTTCAGAAAATGGTGGGTTTTAATGAAATAAAGAATCTTTCTTAGATATTAAATGTAATGCCTAATGATTCATAAAGAAGAAATTTTTTTTAAAAAAAGCCCTTTTGCTTTCATTAGACTGGTGAAGGTCTATTTGAACAGAAAAAGTAAGCCGGCATATATCCTTTACCTCAGACCTGGAAAGTTCTATGTAAGCAGAAATCTCAAGCTTTTAACAAAGAATGCCACTTCTCAGCAAAGTCATCACCAGAAATAAATGGGAGCTGAACATGAATATTTTGGAAGTCATTAACTACCGGGCATCATAACTGATGATTTGACTCACTGATGACTAGACCGACAAGCGGAACATATACACAGGTAAGCAACAGGGGCCAGGGCAATGCTAAGAATAGGGAGCCAGTGCACACATCCTCAGGAGGCCTCAAATACCTCTACACAAATGCTCATAGTATGGGTAACAAGCAAGAAGAACTTACCCTCCTGCTAGGCAACACCAACCCAGATATAGTGGGGCTCACTGAAACGTGGTGGGACCCAACGCACGACTGGGCGGTGAATATCAAGGGCTATAGGCTATATGGGAGGGACAGGACAGGGAGGAAAGGTGGGGGTGTGGCGCTTTACATTAAGGAGGAATACACATCCTCATCAAGTAGTACAAGGTCGGAGGAGGGGCACACTGAAGTGCTCTGGGTCACATCCCTTTCTGCACCCTCACAGGCGCCCCCTGGCTCGTCTCACGATTGCCCACGCCCTCGCGGACGCTCTCTGGCTGGCCTCGCAGCTTGCACCCCACTTACACAGGTCCAAGGAGGTGATACTCCTCCTCTACGTGGCATTGGTCAGGCCACAGCTAGAGTACTGCATTCAGTTCTGGGTGCTGCACTTCAGGAGGGATGTGGACAGCATGGAGAGGGTCCAGAGGAGGGCCACTCGCATGATCAGGGGGCAGCAGGGCAGGGCTGAACCTGTTCAGCCTCCACAAGAGAAGGCTGAGGGGGGATCTGGTGGCCGTTTACAAACTAGTCAGAGGGGACCAGCAGGCACTGGGGGAGTCCCTGTTCCCCCGTGCACTACCAGGAGTGACAAGAAATAACGGTCACAAGCTGGCAGAGGGTAAATTCAGATTAGACATCAGGAGGCACTACTTCATTGTCAGGGCGGCTAGGATCTGGAACCAACTTCCAAGCAAAGTTGTGCTGGCTCCTACCTTGGGGGTCTTTAAGACAAGGCTAGACAATCGCCTTGCTGGGGGCATTAGACCCCAGTACTCTTTTCCTGCCATGGCAGGGGGTCGGACTTGATGATCTGCTAAGGTCTCTTCTGACCCTACTAACCATGAAACTATGAAACTTAACACCATTTAACACAAGTAAGCTGTGCCAGAACAAAAGCTGCAAGCAGAGGTACACATAAGAAGTTTTGGGCTCAGATCAGTGGTGGTGTTTGGGCTAATAACAGCAGCTGCCAAGCCAACAGCAGCAGCAGCCACCATTCTTCTGCTCCCTCTAAATCAGTGCCTGGGACTAAGTTCCCCGTTCATCTGACCTTAGGTACGTTATTTGCTACAGACTAATATTTTTGTTTCAATTAAGCAAAAACAAATATGCTGGACTGAATACGTTAAATCTACAAATGCTGCAATATTATCCATTTATTTGATCCCAAACAGTGCTATTTTTTGAAGGAACCTTCAGTACATTTCTGTGCAGAACAGCTCCATACCAGATCAAGGACACACTGCAATACGTATGTGAGCTTACTTTAGTGCGTTCTGTTAATCCTCACTCTTTCTCCCTGAACTATGACATCAGAGATACCAGGCAAGTCAAACTTCACTGAAGACTGAGAACTACTTTTTTTTTTAATTTTTATTAGCCCCTATTTCATTCAAAAGTCTTAGAGCTTGTCTGCCATTATGCCTGAACCAATTAACATCAGCAAAAATTCTTTTACATAACATCCCAAATGGTATCAACTATACTATTAAAAAAGGACTTTTCTGATATAAATGCTTCTACACTAGGGTGGTCTTTGGTTCTGTTTTATATTGGACTGTCCTGTTTTTAAACCCTTTGTCTCCTGTCCATTTCTAAATGGGGAATGGACTGCAGAAAATCCTGTTTTTCAGTTCACTGGTGGAAATACATGTCAATCATTTGTCCTCACAATTCTATTGACTGTGTCTAGAGGTAGGGCAGTAAACAGCCAGGGGAAGCAGGTTTCCCAGCCAGGGAGAGAGGAAGGGAGGTGGCCTTTTTGTGTTGACCCCACCTCTTGCTTCTGATTGGTCAAAAGGCCTGGCAGCCCTTCTCCTTGCTGCTGATTGGCTGAGGTGGTGGGCCTCACTGCAGATTGGCCAAGGGGGCCTGCCACTCACCCAGGGGATCTTCTGTATTTTGGGGATGCGTTAGTGGCCACCCTGATCTACACCAGGATTTATTCTAGCATTGCTATGTTGCTCAGGGGTATAAATTCTCCCAATCAGCAGAGCCATGCCAGAAAAGGCTCTAACAAAATATACCAGCACAGAATTCCTCTCGTCAGCATAGCTTATTCCCTTTAGGGAACTGGCATAAAGTACAATGACAAAAGCACTTCTCTACTGGTATAACCTAAGTCTTCACAAGCAATTTAATCAATTTAGTTCTACTGGCAAACCCTTTTAAGCAAAACAAAGCCGAAGACACAGACACCTTAAAGCAGTGATTCTCAGCTTGGGTGCTGCAGCACTGAGATCCTTTTCACGGTACTGTGGAATGCCATGCATCACTGTTAGGTGTGCAAACACAATTAACAAGATAAACCCAGAGATTTCAAACAGGAATCCATGGTGTTAATAACCATTCTGACTTGTAATGGTGGTTTTCTGAGTTCTTTGCAACAGAGTTGTTCTATTAGTTTTCTGTAGTCAAAAAAAATCAAGTGAAACTAAGAGCTGACATTTTCCAAGGGATGCTTTGAGTCTGAAAAGGTTAACAATTGCACATACAGGACAAAGATTTTTTTTACATTAATTTTAAAACCATGTAGGCCTGGTCTAGACTTGCATTTAAGAGTTTGTCTACAAAGGAAAACAAAGATGTTATGGTAGCACATGTGGGTAAACTCACACTAGTTTCACAGTTGCTTGGGGTGAAAAGGAACCTTACAGATCATTGGGTCCAGCCCACTTGCACATGGGCAGAAAAGACTGCTGGAATCAAATGATTCCAGCAAAATGGGCATCAAGACTTCTTTTGAAGATTGCCAGGGAAGGTTACTGTACCACTTCGGGGGGGGGGGAGCCCATTCCAAACCCTTGGCACTCATAAACAAGTTTTTCCTTGTCTAGCCTGAAGCAATCTTCAATCAGCTTGTGCCCATTATTTCTTGTCCTCCTCTAGGGGGCTTTGGTGAATAGATGCTCCCCCAAACCCTGATGTACACCCCTGACATACTTATACACTGCAACCGAGTGCCCCCTGAGTTCTCCAGGCTGAACAATCCTAAGTCCCTCAGCCTTTCCTCGTATGTCTTGGTCTCCAGGCCTCTAATCTGGCATGTGGCCCTCCTCTGGACTCTCTTGAGGTTCTCCACATCCTTTTTGAAGTGCGGTGCCCAGAACTGAATGTAGTACTCCAGTTGCAATCTCACCATGGCTGAGTAAAGTAGGAGGATGACATCCTTTGCCTTGCTCAAGATGCCCCAGTGGCTGCATGCCAGTGTTTGGTTAGCTCTGCCACCTATGGCATCGCATTTATGGCTCATGTTCATTTTGTTGTCAATCATGATGCCCAGGTCTCACTCAGTTGTGGTGCTGGCTGGCAAGCGGAGCACTGCTGAGCCTGTAAGTGTATTATAGGTTATTTCTCCCCTGATGGACCACTTTGTTTCTCTGTATTAAATGACATCAGGTTGAGGTCTGCCCACTTCATCAGCCTGTCCAAGTTGGCCTGTATTGTCAGCCTGTCTTTAAAAGTGACAACACTTCCCCATAGCTTAGTGTTGTCAGTAAACTTTGCCAGATTGCTTGTATTACCTGATTCACATCGTTAATGAACATGTTGAATAGCACTGGTCCAAGTACTGACCCCGATGGATGCCACTGGTCACCCTCTACCATGAGGGCTCAGTTCCATCAAATAATACTCTTTGGGTCCTACTAAGGAGCCAGTTACGTAACCACCAGACCATAAAGTAAAGTAGTCAAGGCTGCATTTTCCCAGTTTTTCATGAGGACTTTCTGGGAAACTAGGACTTCCTCATCAGACCATGGTCCTGCAGGGCCTCACCAACCAATCCCCATAGGGATTCCAAAGTTCATGGAAGTCAGTTTTCCTAAAATTGCGGATTTCTACTTTACTGGCCAGTTTTCCTGACTTAAAGTGAATAGAAATAGTGATCATCTCATATCTAAATTCATTGTTTAAATTAGCCAATACAGGTAACAATAGTAGGGAAGATAAAACATGGAACATTGGCCAAAGTAGAGGTGCACTGATATGTCAGTCCCACATTGGATCAGCACCAATATAGGGAAAATTGACTGCATCAGAAATGGCTGGTAACGTTGCCAATAAGTGCCCCATACATATGCACAGCTTCAGCATGCATAGAGCCAAGAGCACAGCCCCGTGGCTTGGAGACCAGCATCTGGCTGATAAGTCTGTTGTGGGGGAAGAGGTGGGAGAAGGAAGGGGAGTGGAGAGGCAGGTTGAGGCCCTGTGGTGAGGGAGGGAGTAGGGCAGGGTCAGGCACTGCTCAGTCAGGGCAGGGCAGGGCAGGGCAGGGCAGGGCAAGGAACAGAACTGCAAGCAGCTCATCTCGGGGCACAGCTCCCACTACTGCATACATCCTAGGAGGGCATGGGGTATGTGTGCCCCCAGATCTGTGCACAGGGTGGGGCAGGCTGCCTCTGCTGGCTAGGGCTGAGGCAGTGCTGGGCTCTTCCCAGCAGGGAGCTCAGCTGGCCTGTATTCAGGGCAGGCAGCGGCAGCACTTGGAGAGGGCTACAATGGGACTACAGTGAATTTTGGGCCGGCTGCAGATCCCCCTCCCAGTGCTGCTGCCACCTGCTCTGAGCGCAGCCCAGCCCAGCCCAGCCCCCTGCTGGGAAGAACCTGGCACAGCCCCACCCCAGCCTGCAGCAGCAGCCTGCCCCACCCCGCACAGATCCCAAGGCACATGCCCCCCATACCTTCCCAGGGTGCATGCAGGGTGGGAGCCACCCCTACCCCGAGGCCCCTGGGTGAGCTACGGCTCCGTCCCATGCTCCGACCCCACCCCAGCTGAGTAGCGCCTGCCCCTGCCCCTGCCTCACTCCCTCCCTCCCTCACAGCAGGGGCCTCAATCTGCCCCCCATGCCCCTTTCCATCCTCCCACCCCTTCCCCCACACCAGACTTACCAGCCAGAAACTGGCCTCCAAATTGCCCAGCTGCATCTTGGAATTGATTTGGTATTGGCTGATTTTTAAGGAGCCATATTGGCCATCTGTATCAGTCCAAAAAAAATCTCTATCGGTGCATGCCTACTAGAAACCAAAGAATGTTTGGTTTTTTTTAATCATAAAAAGAAAAAGAAGTAGTAGAAAAAGAATGTTGGTTGAGTCAGAAGACCAAATCTTATTAGAACTATTGGAAAGGGTTAACCAAACCTCTCTGAAACTGGGAAGTAGCTGAAGTCATTCAACTGCAATGTCTGACGCCACAGCAAATGATGTGATATGTTTTCATAGTTTCATAGTTTGTAGGGTCGGAAAGGACCTGAGCAGATCAAGTCCAACCCCCTGCCAAGGTTTTTGATTTATACGATCATAAGGAAATGTTACAAGGCCCTGGTAATGAGTAACCTGCCTCAAGAATGAAGTAAATAGGGGAGTCAAATCCCTGAAAAGATCTGAAATTAGAAACAGAACTAAGTGAGCAGTTGCAACAGCTTTTGGGTTTCGTACAGAACAAGATAATATTGGACTGTTCTAATTTGGAAAGTATGTGCACATGTAATCAACACTAAATGGGTTAATTGTACATGGCTTTATGCGATTGGACTGTGTTATGAATAATAACAGCATAAAGTGCATTAGATGCTTGATTCACGTTGGAAATTTTAAGATGAATGTATCCCTGCATAAATCTCCAGGGCCAAAAGTTTGATGAACTGACTGACAGAAATTAAAGGTTATTCTAGTAACAAGCTCAACACTCATACTTTGTGTGTTCGGACTTACTACTATGTGGACAGGGTGGCTGCAACATAAGTTCTGTACGCCCTCCATTCCAGTTTCCCCACCCTGTCATCCCTGGGCCCTTCATTTCTCCCCCTGTGGCAAGGTTCTGTTTATATGGTCATTGCCTCCTTTCCCATCCACCCCTACCATACTAGTATGCTCACTGGTGTTGTGAAAATCCCAACACCCTATTGCCAGGCCTCCATATAACAGGAATGGTGCCTATGCCCCCATTCTTCTCCACCAGCCCCATCCTGCCCAATTTCTCTCCACTCTTATACGTTATACACTCCCCCAATTTCTCTCCACTCTTATAAGTCATACAGGCTGTCAATGTCTTAAACACTTTTGGGAGGATGGACAAAAATGAGATAGGGATGTTATGAAACTGGAATGTGATAATAGATGCTATCAATCTGTTGCATAATCTATAGACAACTGCAGAGGTACATGAAACTGCAGCTGGGCTAACTGCACAGCAGGGACCCTGTAAGTACCTGAATTTTCTCTTTCAGTTTTCTCATTTTCCCCCAAATAAATAAGGTTCTCATGAGCAATGCCTAGAATGTTCCCTGAAATGTGGGGTACTAGTTACACTGTTGCAAAGTTATGATAAACAGACACACACACACACACTACTCTTAGACTGAGTTTGTGACCTCACTTCCTCATCCAATTAGTGAAACCATGACACAGACCCCATTTTAGCCATTTAAGCTGGCTTGGCCTAGTCTTTGTTTTGTGGTTGTTGGGGTTTTTTTTCACTAAATCAGTTTAAAAGCCCATCCCCAATGATTTAGCTGTAGCAGTTTTAAAGCTAATTAGAAAATGTCTGTCTACCCCCATCCTCAATTTAAAGAGACCTTAATTTAACAGCTGAAAGAAAAGTTGCCTCTCTTCAAAAGGTTAATACCACCACTTGTTTAAATTTCAACTAAGAAAGCTCAAAATCTAAATCCAGCAATGACTGCCTTCAATATTATTTCAACTGGGTAAGGCAAGTGGGAGCCAATTTTTTTGGCAGATGTGCCACCAATTAGCCATGTACCCTCTGCAAGTGCCACTCCAACCCCTTTCTCTGCCCAATCTCCAATCCTGGAGAGGGATAAAGATAACCCAAACTGGTTTTGTTGAAGTTTTACTTTATAAAAAAGGCTCCTTGCATTCTCTTTCTCCACCCCTTACCAGTGTAGAAAACCGATAACCATAATCTACCCCTAAACCTACATTTTGACCATGCACCAGGGACGTCACTTAAGGAACCAAACAGGTGAACATTAGGGCTATGCGAAGCTTTGGTCACCAATTCGATTTGGGAGAGATTTGGCCCAATTCAGCAGCTGAATCTCTGAACCTGAATCGAATCAGAAGACCTGCTAATCTCTCCAAATCGAATCAGAACCCTCCGAATCGATTCAGAGTGATTCAATGATTTTGCCATAGACATAGCTCTAAATGTTTTTTCTACATACCTCAAGGTACCAGGTGGCTCATGAACGCTGAGATGGTGGGATGGATGAAGCATCCCATGGGATCATGGAGGTCCCCAGTGTGCACAGCAGCAGATCCAGAAGTGGACGAGAAACACTTTCAGTCCACGTCTGGGTTTGCCATGGAGTGTGCGGGCACTCCACCCCCAACTTTGGTGACTGGTGCCTCCAGAGTCTGGGAGAGCACCCAGGGTCCCCCTGCGGCTGACTGCTGAGCCAGGGGGGCATGGGGGGTCCCCTGCACACTCAGCACAGTACTTCTGGTGCACTTCCAGGTCTGCTGCCAAGCATGCAGGCCCCTCACCCCACCCCCCCCAGCACCCCTGTGGGATGCTCCATCTGCCCTGCCATCTCAGTATTCACGAGCTACACCTGGTACCTCGAGGTATGTAGAAAAAACATTTAAAGTTCTGTCTATGACCGAATTACTGATTCTCTGAATCAACATCAAATCTTTAGATTCAGTCAAATTGAATCAGGACACTGATCCAAATCAATTAAATCGAATCACTGACTCCCAAATCAGGATGAATCCAAATTGAATATGGCCCACTTTGCACACCTCTAGTGAACATGTTTGTTGATTTTTTTACACTTAAGAACTCCAGAGAACTGAAGTGTATGACTGAGGGCTCAACTAAACCTCTAACCAAAGCTTCATAATTTGTGTATCAAACAAGTTGCTACATATTCTGCCAATAAACATTAAAAACATCCTATATCAGTCTAATTAGAAATTCTAAATGTATAGTTCAGAAAATTCTAGTCATATAAAAACTGGTACTCTTTTCTCTCTCCACACAAATACACATGTACGCACGCCATGGACACATGATTACTTCTATTATTGCAAATTTCTGGCAAATTTACACCAGTAGAAATCTTCCTGAGAGGAGGCATGTACAGGTATTCCAGCCTAGATACTGGGGGCATCTCTGTCTGGAGAAGCCTGGAGACCATGGTCAGCTGGACTCCTCCTCAGTTGCAGAAAAATGTCCCCACACCTTCCCCAGATTGGACCTGCCCCCAGTCTGGGGAAGGCACAGAGGAAGCTGCTGCTCAACTCTTCATCATGGAGGACGAAGGCATACAGATGTTCATTCTAGTGAGAGAAAGTCCCTTGGAAGGGAGATCTTCCAGGTGTCAAGGCAGAAGATCTCCCTCACAGATTTGGCATGTTTTCTTTCACAAAAAACTGAATGAATGCCTGTATTCTGGCAATTCTCCCAACAGAAACGTAATACCTGTATGTGGTCACAAGCATGTACACAAGCACATACAGTATTTTCATGGTTATGCAAGAACTGATGAATATCTCCTTGAACTTGCACACAATGCAGTCATATTTAGTTCTAATAAGACAGGGTATTGCCCTGATGAACTTTTGTACATATAGTTGAATTTCAATAATGAAATATGAAACAATTATGCATTAATTTCTAACTTACTGCTAAGATGACTTGACTTTTTTTTTTTTTTTTTTTAGGCTTACCACTGTAAATTAAACTACAGTAAAAGTGAGCAGGGTATAAGAATGGGATGGGAAATGATTTCCCAAACAGAACATGAATTCTGGACAGTTCCTTAAAATGTGACATGTACATTAAAACCTGCAAATTCTGAAACAAAACCAAATTCTGAAGACAAACCCTGCTTTGATCCACTCCAAAGGAAGAGATGTCCTACCAAACACTGTTATTACTGAAGGACAAAACTGTTCATTAGATCCAAAACACATATTTAATAGTGTGTGTATAGCCAGGTTTGAAACCATATTTAGAATATTAAAAACATTTCACATCTTTTAACATACAGGAAAGGTCACCATAACTGAATGAAAGTGAGGATGTTAAAGTGGGCATTAGCCTGTTAAAGTGCACTTCAAAAGTGTCCATTTGCAAATTAGCCTATGGAGTTAAAGATGCAGATTTTTAATGGTCACTTAAAAGAGGAGGCGGCCATGGTTTGATTTGATTTCCTTACTCCCCTGTGGACCATAGCAGTGATTTTGCTGGAAGATTTTTCATAAAACTAATATTGGAGTATACAATCCTTCTAGGAGAGATGCTGCATTTTTGTACACAAAGGGGATTACCACTCTTGCTAAGTAAAGCTTATTTAATTTCTTTCGAGTTCTTTTGTAAGGAGAAATAACCTACATTTTACATAAATGGATTATGCACTTAGATGCACAATAATCATGCGCCACACATGCTGCTGAAATGAAGCCTGGTTCACTATGTACAGTAGAATCCCCATTACCAAGGGTCCACCAATCATCCAGAGAAATCAATTCTAATCTAAAACTTAACATATAAAATATCAACCTACAAAACAGTCTCAGCTTTTTTTTTTTTTTTTTTTTACCGTTTCCAACAGGGATGTTACAAAAAGTAAAATTACATTAACATATACTGTAGATTAGAGATGAATGTAAGCCATAATGATTCATCTCAAATCAGCCTGTTCCATCTGCCCCTACTTCCTCTCACACATAGAAACGGGGGATTTAGAGCTTGTCTGCACATGAAAACTAGTTCACATTAAGGTAGGGTTATGAATGTAACATGAATGTGATTTAACACTTCTGTTAAATCACAGCAATGAAGCACTTCAAATGGGAAAAAAAAGCAACTTCTGTACACACCCTTAATTTTCACTTAACTAGTTCAATACATCTCACTAAGGCAATTCCCTTCTGTGGCAGGGGCCTCAGGCAATGGCAGTACTTCAGTCTTTCCTGTTGTCTACCTGTGATGCATATTTTAGTTTCTGCCACTTGAGAAATCTAATAGAAAACCCTCCTAAGTTGAAAAAAAGTGGGCTACAGGGTTGCTTGCTCTGATGAAAAGTCCCCAGGAAACACCAGTGAACTGGAGTAGTTGGGGCAGGACGGATCTTTTTACGCCTGTTTTCAAACATGAGGGATTGCTCAAGATATGATTATTTTTAAGGTAAATATATGGATGATAAATCTTAAAAAATCATGTAACAAAATGTAATACTTTCTAACATTTTAAATAAAACTAAATACCAATATTAAAGCTTAGATTTTAACAGGCATGAATTGATCTTTTTAAGGAGAAAAAAAGTAGAAAGGACAATGAAAATCTCCACGTGTGAAACAATCCATGGAACCTATAGTATATGGATCTTCCCAGAGGTTTTACTGTATTGTGCAGCAACCTAGCTTTCTTCCTTTTTCATGAACTTAGTTTCTTCTTTCTACCCCTTCTGGTTGCAAAGATAAAACTTTCACAACACAAACCAAAGCACTATGTCATACTGATTTTGTAGCCAGCCAGACTGGAACAATAACACTAGGAGAGGTGTGAACTTCCTCCTTTTAGCTTTCAAAGTTAACACCCTATTAAGCCAAGTATTTAAGTACTTACATATAACTGTCATCATCATTAACTTTACTCCTAAATAATGTAGCTGACACCCAAGCAAATGACAGGAACTTTGGTCCTGCATATGAATAACAATTCCTTCAGCATCATGCTTGGAAGGCACTCATGCCTTCAGTCTGGCCCCAGTTTAAACTTAGAATGCTCAGTGGAGACCAAATCTTGGACCAAGCTGACATTCTCAAGGGGCATATGCGCTCCATAAAAGTGATATGTATTGTTCCTGGGGATATGTCCCACATGCCTCAACAGAGCGTATTTGATAGGAATACAGGAATCACTTGTCAGCCTTTTCGCTAAAAATCAAGCATTTTGAGTAACATCTGAATTCCTGATTTTTTGGGCCAGCTCAGTAGATAATGGATGTGGTGCGTCTGAAGTTAAGAAGATGAGACAAGGCTCTCAACAGACATGGATATTATGCTTAGGTATTTGGGACTTGACATGGAAATCTTAAAAAATAAAAAACAAAACAGAAGTGTTTTCTTATACTCTAACAGTTCTTCAAATTTAACTGGCACACAAGGTTCTTTGGGTGAATCTGAAATCCTATTAGATGAATTTGAATAGTTGGAAAAAAATTTGAGCAAGCTTCTGGGGTTATAAATCCTTCATCAGGCTGAGGAAGTCTCTGCAGTTGGCATGTGCTCTTCCTGGATGGATCAAATTTAACTGGATTTTCTAACACACAAAACCCACACCTGCCTTTCCCTCAGTTGGCATTTACCTCTTTAGTTACCACCACTCCTTAAAATAATATCCATATATATCACATGCTCTCTCTTTATCGAGATTGCTTTCTCTTGGTCGAGATCAGGACTAAATGGGCAGAGACCTAATGCCCTCTCTGTGGATGGGAGACTTGGAACAAAATGAAGGTGGCAGTGGGAATATTCTGCTTCTTCAAACAGCCTCACACAGATCTTATTCCTCTTCTTTCATCCTTACTGGCAGTTTGGGGGAGGCTGTTACTCTCTATAACAGACTATCAGGCTAATAAAAAAAAAAGTGTTAAGCAGTTGGAAAGGATATTTTCTATGAGGAGTCCTCCTATTTCAGGCTAGCCCATATTTATCATTGCCAATTCCTGCAACATTATTATAGTCTCTTGACTTCTATTTTTTAAAAATTCTAGAGTTCAGATGTATTAGTTTAAAATGCCGTTTCTAATGTACATGTTTGCAGAGGGGAAAAAAAAACCACACACTTAAAAAATTAATGTGAACTCACCCTAAAAGTTTGGATATCAGAACCTACTTTTCTCTTCAAGCCTCATGTTTTTAAGCCATTTTCAGACTTCCTGAGACCCAGCTCATGGTTTTGAAAATTTGGGGTTGGTGATATTTTTGCTCATTAAGCTCTGCATTTGCTGCAAGGTCCCTCTATTACCCCCAGGCATTTGTGGAGGGGATACACTGAGCTCTAGAAGAGGTTGGTTACTATGGCAGCTGAAACCGTCTGATTGTATTGCAATGTCAGTTGAAGCATACTAATTTGTCAGAGGGGGAAAATGAAGAACAGTCCATATTCATATTATTGTGAAGCTAAAGGCCAGATCCTTCATACTTGCTATCACACTACAGCTTGGGCAGAAGAGAGAAGAGAAACAAATACTGAACCTTTGGGGTGATCAGATTTTAGAACAAATCAGCCAAGGCCCACTCTGCCTTCCAGTTAAACAGATAGATATGAAGGAAAAAACTAAAATAAAATACCAGTGATATCCCGAACACCAGTATACAAGAGACAGCCAGAATCCCCTAAGCTACCACAAACCTGCTACCTTTTACCAGGAATTATGATAAATATGCAGCTTTATAAGCTCATCATTAGCATGTTTCATTTCATAAGCAATACTGAAATTGCCTTTAAGCTCTTTTTTTTCCTACCTGCTATCATGCATGCATGTATGCAAATTATTGTAGTGATTTCCCATCACCAAGTACTATGCATATCTCTGCAGCAGTTGGTAGGCCCTTGGGGGAGCTGCCCAGACAGCTGTGCAATCAGCTGAGTAAATCAGCTAATTAAAGAAGCAAAGAAAAAATAAAACTATTAAAAGAAAGGCTCCTGCTTAAAGCATTATTCAATACCTTTGTATCTAGGGCTGTGTTGCCATCATGGGATGGGCTAGATGCATTTATAAAGTAGGCATGCAACTACCACACAGATGACAATGATGTTAATTTCTCCCATTTATTGTTCCAGTCTGTTTGATATTTTTGTTTTGTAATTTAAATCAATTCAAATATAAATTATTATTTCAGCATTTAGTTTTGTTTTAAAATGACAAGACCATGAAATGTAATGGTGGTTTCCAATCTCTGGTGTGCAAATGGTCATTAACTTTTGTTTGACCTTAGGTGTAGAACTAATATTGAATTTGCACAGAGGGTTCTCATTATGCTAGTCTAGTTTCCACGCAGAAATAAGTTCCCAAGGGACTCGGTACTGGAAGCCATTTCTCAGATCTCATATAGGAAACAGGATCCCAAAAATACACAAAAAAAACTATTTCCTTTCATTCTGCCAAATTTATCAAGAAGTAGATAACAGCTATGGTAGGAATCTGAAATCTAAACAGAGCAGGACCAGTGTAGTGAGAGAACAGACTGACACAAAATTAAAGATATAGATTTGGACTGACAGACACTGCAACACAGACAAGGAGAGTTCATTAAATTTCAGATCCCCTTCACTGCATTTTAACAGCCACAAGAGGGACTAACTTCAATTTATGTGTTTAGCTGATAGACACACCTTTATGGTATAAGCAGTCACTTCAATAGCAGGAAAATAGCAAATAAACTAAATGATGCTCAGTAACTCATTCATATTAGAGCATGTCTTGCATTATGATGTTTTTTATATTTTAGAGCAGATTTTCTTTATTCACTCTGCATTTGACTTCCCAGATTTCATGTACTATTGTGCTCCTGTGTTTTCAGTGTAGAAAAGAGAAAGCTTATACCATATATCTCTGATTTAGTTAGTTTATATGGTGCAAATCTATCCTGCCTTCATTTGAAAAAAAAAAAACAAAACAAAACAGATGGCTAGAACAGCTATGCATTTTATACTTATTTTGTAATAGACTATTGCTGATCCTCTTGGAATCTGTGGCATCGATTCTTCATTGCCTTGTCCCTTTTGCAGTCATTTACACCACTGCATAGTGGGCGCTCAATGCTTTTAAGTCATAATATTTTGTACCCCTTTTTTTGGACAAATAAAAAAAAAAAAAATCGCACCCACTTCACTCCAGGAGGAAAGAAGTAAAGAATCACAGGGCTTAGCTCTTCTTAATGAAAACAAGAGAGGATTATTTAAAAACGAACAAAATTTTGCAACAATGCAAGACTCAGTAAAAATGGCTCAGTGCCTGACCACACTAAGCATACCTCTCCAGCACTAAATTTAAAATGAGTGTTGTACTGCACTGAATGCAACTGCATCTAACAGGGTGTGTCTACACATGAGATGTTTACTGTGGAGTTGCCCAATTAGCTTCATAGTAAACATTTCAGCATTTACACATGCAGTGCTATTAGGACAGAGTAAACTAATTAACTCCACCATAGGTTAGTACTTGTAAACACAAGTATATCCAAAATCTAAACACAGGAAAACCAGTGCAGTGAGAGAACAGACTGACACAAAATTAAAGATACAGATTTGGACGGACAGACACTGCAACACAGATAAGGAGAGTTCATTAAATTTCAGTTCCTCTTCACTGTATTTTAGAAGTTTTTTAGTGGGTAGCAGTGCATGTGTAGATGCTGACAGGGCTGGCTAGGGCACAAGGGCGCTTCAGTGCCCCATCCAGACCCTCCACAGAACAGTGAGCTGAGGCAGGCTGCTGGCACTGCTGCTGGCAGGCTGACTTCTGGGACCCCCTGCCATCCAAGGCTGCTCCAACTCAGCTCAATGTGCTGCGGTCTCAGGCAGGTGGTCAAATGCAGCGTCTGGGAAGAATAAACTCCAGTGTGATATACACCAGTTTATTGCTGCACATTAACTTCATGTGTAAATGTGCCCAAATAGTGTTAACTGGCAGCTACAGGGGCAGCCTGTATTTCAGAACTGGAGAGGAGCAGCAATCATGAAATGATGAACATACAAGGTTTGTCATCATGTAGAAGAGAATGAGACCAGGAAATGTTAGAACAAGGAGTTACTGTGCAACTAATGAAGAGAAAAAAAAATGAGCACACTGTAAGAGAAACTGTATATAATGCTAACAACTGTTGTGCATAAACAGTTCTGTTACATTACAATTTCTGATTCATGAGTACCTTATAAGACACACACAAAAAAAAATAATAATAATTTCACAAGTTTCACTTTAATTGCAAAAAGAACAAAACCCCACAGAATCAAATTTGGTACAATTCCACAATCCTGCCACTGGAGCCCTCCAGTTACATCTGTTTAAAACTAGCATTTTTTAAAGAGTTTTATTTATATATTAAATAAACAAAAGAGGTGGGGGTTTTTTTGTTTTTAAATACAGCTTTGGGATTCCAGTATACAATAAAATGTGCAGTGTGAAGTATCATGGTATCCAGGGGATCTTCGATCTCTCAGCACGGTGGGAGTGAAACAGATGGCCACATATTAAGATGCTGAGAGAAGGAACACATCTCATCGCACTTAAATGATCTCCACTGGCTGATGCCAAGAGCTTCTCTTACTAGGTCAGGCTAGAGCAGTGCTTCCCAAACTTTTGCTATCTGGGGCACACTTTTTTTTCCAGATTAAAACTGGCAGCATACTTCAACCTTACACCCCAAAAGGGTATACGGGTATATTTCCCACCCCCACAAGCCTTATAGTATATTCCATTCCCCTGCCAGAGTGTTAACAAATACATATTTTTTTAAGCAAGGGATGAGTCTATACCAGTGGTTCTCAACCTTTTTAACTTCAAAGCCCCCACTTCCATAATTCCTTAACACCCCAACTGAAAAGTCACTGAGCTAGATCTAAGTTCAGAAAAAATGTTGAGAGGGGCCTTGGGGCTAAAGAAGTTGGGATCTAAGCTGGTGCCACTTCAGGCTTGTGGGTAAGGACATCACCCTGTTGTGCCTGGCTCTTTCCACAGTCTGCAGCTTCCCAACCCAGGGCAGCTCCTGCTGATGAGGCTGTTCCTTCTCACATACCAGCATCCACCCTCGCAGCTCCTCCTGCCAGCCCCAGGAGTGTGGGAGGAGTGGAAGAAACTAGCCTGTGCATCTGCCTGCCTACCTGCCTATGGGCAGCTGGGAGCAGCGATGGGAAAAAGGGAGCACCATCACAGGGGCTGCCAGCGCGCAGGAAAGGCATCAGCAGTGGCAGCAGTCCCCAGAGGAGGACTCCATTAGAGTAGCTGGGGCAGGTGGAGGGTGCTAGGCATGGAAGGAGAGCATTTACCTCCTTACACAGGGAGATTTTGCCACACTCTTTGGGAATCACTGGGCTAAAGGAAGCCATGTGAACCAAAGACAAGTTTATCATAATGCATGCATGATTGTACACAGATTAGTGCAGCAGCTGCCTCCTTCCAGTCTAGCTTTGCCCTAACAGGCCTCTTCAGTCAGTCCTTTTAACTTCCTAACACAGTCCTTGTTCATACAAGCAAACCAACCAACCAACCAACCAACCAACACAAGCTGTTATTTTTGTTCTCAGGCAGTGGGAGAGGCCCTTCCCTCTGGCCCCCTCCGGGCATCAAGCTTCTCTGGTTTTCAGTCCACCTCTGTCCAAGCAACTTCCCCTCATGCCCAACTTTGATGTCTTGAAATGGCCATTGAAGAGAAAACAAAAGGACTGTCTCTTACCTCAAGATGAGGGAGGGGAGGGGAAAGTTTAAGATTAAAAACATTAGGTCCTACCTGAACTAGTTAGTTAGTCTCAAAAGGTGCTACCCTCCTCTGCCCCCTGCCTGACTCCAGAATAACAGGTCTAATTCCTCTCCCTATTTAATGATATTTGTAGTGTTTTGGAAGGCTATTTCCTCATGAAATGGTGCTGAATGTTATTGTTAATGTTTATGTAAGAATTCTATTTTATCCCACACATTCCTCTACATTTTACCATTGTATTCAAGAACCGAACATTCAAAGATGGACCAAAGCAAGGGCATGTCTGAATAAAGTAAGTCAATCCACTGAAAAGAGTGCTTAGAAAACACATAAAAGCAGTAGGATTTATCAAAGGTCACAAGTTAACCTTTGCTCAACTATTCAAACTTTTCAATTTTCTCCACACCTGTAACTATAATGTTGTCAGTACAGTTTTCTTCTGTAAAGCAGAATAAATTATTTCAATCTCCATAGACTTTCAGCTACATAAAAAAACTGCAATAAACAAGCTTAATTTCATATCAAGGTATTGTATATTTATATACCTGCACACCAGAGAAATTTAAAAGCCAATTTAAAATGTTTCAGCACATAAACTGAAGTGTTCCACTTAGTATGCGATTGCTTTCGGTCATGTATCCTGGCTTCTATTTTTATCTTGAAAATGCAGGTGCACAAATCTTCCTCAGGTTTGTGTGTATTGTGCCCTTTACAGCAATACAACCCCTGTATTCAACAAGTAAATAAAACAATTTATTATGTATTACAGAATATTGGTATAATGTCATAAATTTGCACAAGTATTAGCAAAGTCTTATTATCAGAAGTACTGCTCGCTACACTAACTAGCCCCATGGACTCCATTGTCATAGATGGTGACCAAAGCACTTACTTATGCTAATGTACAATGACCAAAAGAAAATTAACTTTGCATTCATGCAGCCAGAGGTCAAGTCTGGGCTTGCTTTCACTATTGATTTTTCTGCTCAGGATAAAATAGTGGAACAGACTTGTTTCTACCAATAAAGACCCCCTATGAAGTGGGGGGAAAAAAAGTTAGTGCAGAGACCAAAAGGTCTTTGCACAAAATCAATACAATATATATATTTTTAAATGCTGTACAAAAACAGTCCATATTTCCACCAGTGAAATGTAAGTTGCACAGTTTCAGGCCTCACATTTCAAGAAGGATGCGGACAGTTCAGAAAAAGTCCAGCAGAAAGCAACAAAAACAATTCGAGGCCTGGAAAGCATGACTTATGGGGAAAGGCTGAAAAACCTAAGGTTATTTAGTCTGGAGAAGAGAAGAGTGATAACAGTCTACAAATACTTGTTATAGAGAGAGTGGAGATGGGCTTCCTATTGTGACCACGGGGGAAGGACTAGGAGCAATGACAAGCTGTGGCAGGGGAGATTTTGGCTGGAGATAAGGAGGAACTTTCTGACTAGGAGGTTGTTCAATCATTGAAACAGGCTACTCAGAAAAGTTGTGGAATCTCCATCCCTGGAAGATTTCAAGAGCAGGTGTAGCAAAACCCCCAGTTTTTCTTGTTTTTCTTTTAAAATGCATTCCCTCCCCTTCCCCAACCATTTGTGACTTTTTCTTTCCCTCTCTATTCCCTATAGATAAGTGAGCTAAGACATAGGATAAGCTTCAGCATTTTATTTTGGTGGCAAGTTGTATTTGTTTTGTTTTTCTCCTTTATATTGTATAATTATTATGTTTATATTGATTTTTACTGTTCTACATTACTGTTTTACTGGTACTATATGATTTAGGCCTATATACATAAGTTGGCATAAATCATGTTAAATTTCCATTTTGTTTGTCAAGTCTCCATCCCGTCCCCAGGCCTGGTTGTGTAACCCATGACTCGCACCTATCCCTCCTATGCAACTTAGTTCCTGAATGAATGAGGGTGCTTGAGAGACAATGGTAGTAGGTCTAAAAATATCTCCATCTGAATGACCAAACCATTAACACCAATACCTGGACCAATGACTCAGCCCTTGGAATCACTCTCCGTATTCAAGAAACAACAGATTAGGCAACCCACCATTGTCCCAGGCTGCACATGCTCAGTAAGAACATCTGAAGCCCTTTGAAACAGTACTGACATCACCTGGACAGGCCCTCAACATATGGGGACAGACTACCTCTGATCTCCTAAAAAGGGGTAGCGAAGACTGAGTCTTTGGGACGCCCTCTCCATCTGGACCAGCACCTTGCCACACTGCCTATCTACCCAGGGGCCCTGCTGGCAACCCCCCTCTGAACAACACCTACTGGACAAGGACCCTTTTCCAGCCTGCATAGGTAGCTATCACCCCCCATCCTCTCTTCAACCAAGGACTTGGACTCTGCTTCTCTTCCCCACCTGGACTCCAACCCTTCCACTGAGTCTCTTTCTCCTGCTGCCATTGTAAGTGCTTGTGTGTGTGTGCGCACATGAACTAATAACTTCATGGGGCTGTGTAGTGTGTTGTCTGTTTAATAAACATGTTATTTTGAAACCCCGAGTTGGGTTCTTGTCTATTTCCTGACTTATCTCCTTGCCACCACTTATCAAACTCAAGCTCTTCAGGACAGAAAGTATGCATCCAGGCACATTGTAGGAACTGCCAAAAATAAATGGGTAAATGATTATATAAGACTTCTAAAATCCTGCAACAAAAGGCTGAGAAAGCCCCTGCTCTAGTTATCTCATATTGCACAAAATCTTCCAGCCAGTCTATAGCAAAAATACCTTATCTGATTAGTTTTAAGACTAAA
This sequence comes from Crocodylus siamensis, assembly GCF_052110815.1. NCBI lineage: Eukaryota > Metazoa > Chordata > Crocodylia > Crocodylidae > Crocodylus > Crocodylus siamensis. The sequence continues at coordinate 154,294,525 of NC_143399.1, read as the reverse complement.
ACATGCACTCAAAAGCAGGAACAACCATTTTCTTTTGTAATATACCTTAATGAGCAGTGCAAGCTCATTTCCTTCCCTTCCCCGCACCTCCAACCTTACAAGGCACCTTTTATGCCAACAAAATGCATTTAATAAAATAGAACAGGTATAAAGGCACTTCATGTGGTTGACATAGAAAGCTACTTCAGGACTTGTGAAACTAAGTCTTTCTTTTTGATGTTCAAAGAAATTAGTAATCCTGAAAGCATTCTACATTGGAGGATTCCACAATATCCATCTTCTTACACCAGATTTATCACAGAGGTATTTGAAAAATCCATATTAATATACAAAATAAAAAAGCTCCCTTCCTGCCTTTCCCATTCTGGAAGGGGAAATATTTTGCTTGCTTTTTCTGTTTGGGTCCTTCATTTTTGTTTCTGTTACTTGTCATTTATTCCCATTTTTGTCCTGTTTTCCAAATTTTTGAAAGATAACTATTCTTCTCCTCTCCCACTCTAATGGAATTCTTTATTTTCTGGTAGCCTATATTCCTCACCAAGTCTGATCTTGTATTGACAAGAATTCAGTACCTCTTTCTCTGCCCCTGAACTAGGCTCTAATCTTTACTTTGATTTCCAAAACATCATTATACTAGATACAGCCTATGCAAAGATGTCTAATCTGATAGAACCATTCTTGGCCCAAGATGTGCAATAACTGCAATTACTTCTTTTCACATGCTGATGAATTGCTTCTACTCTGAGCATGAGCCACACTGAAGTCTTATTTAACTAAAAAAAATAAAAGGCACTGGATTATAAAAATCACTAGTTTCCCTTTGAAACCCAGAGGCAGTATTCCCCTTGCCCCACCACAGCAAATCTTAATTCTATAGTCTGATTCATATTTTGGAAAGCAAGTTTTAATGTCTGTATGCCCTTATGCAGCACTCCTTGTGCCATGTGACATGAGTGATTAGTCCCATCACTACCCTGGTGAAATAATATTAATTAGCTGATTTTGCTAGTATAATTAAAGGATTACAGCGCTTCTATTGGGGTAATGGTGTATCCCTCCACAGATGTCAGTTACTCAGAACCAATTCTACACTTGCCAACATAAGAAAAAATGTACATACAGACAACCAACCTTTTTTTTAAATTAGATGCGTGTTTTACTGATATATTTTACATAATATAAATATAACTCTTCTGCCAGGCCTTGCCTTGCCACCAGGCTCTATTTAGAAGAGCTGGGTTCAGACTTAGGAGCTTAACATCAACCACAGAATAAAAGTAAAAAACAAAACTGGTTGTCAGTAAAAAAGTCTGCAATAAAAAAAAAAATGTTCTTGTGTTGACAACCCTGTTTGACTACAGTATGGTTTTACACTGTGTTGCCCCCCCACACCTTGGATCTCGTACTCAGCCCCTTACTCCAACCTCCCAAATAACACCCTCCACTATGCTGCCCCCCTGGACTCACCCTCAACCCTTGCCCCTGCTGGTCCTGCTACCTCAATTTCAGTTTGGACCCCCAAAGAAGCCCACCTGCAGCCCAGCAATATTATAGGCAGCTAACAGGACATAGCAGTAACAGCACATGGCTAGGGGGAAGGTTCTACTAAACCCTAAGCTCCCTGAAGTGTGCTGCACTCCCACGCTGATGTTAGGTGGCACTGCTGTGCTCTTTGTGTCAACACTCCATCTAGCCTCTTTCCAGCCAGCAATGTTCAATCAGCTCTAGTTTCTTCGAGTTATGGACAGATAAAGTTTATTTTAATGGATTTTATGGACAGGGTTCTTTAGCCTGAATTTTTACTGACTACCTGTAAATTAATGGACAGTTGACAACCCTGACCAATTCCCACAGCCCCTAAAATATTAAGTTTTATTCCCTCTGTTCATGTTCTAGACAAATATTTTGAGATATATAATTAGAGAACTACCTAATGCACAGGCTTCTAAAGAAAGGTTTCCGGAGATGTTTACCTACATGTGCAGATTAAAGCAACTCTGGTGCTGATCTAACTTATACCAGAGGGATATATCGTCTAAAAATGCATAACCTGTTCTTATACCAACACAGCACCTGCATCTCAATAAGAGAAAGTGAAGAAGTTGGTGTTCAAGCCAGTTTCATTAGTATGATGCTGTAACAGGGAACCCTAGCCCTGTTACTAGAAAGCAGGGTGGCCCCTTTAAGGACAGAGTTTTCAGAGCACAGCCTGCCAGCAGAGCAAGGATTAAAGGGTAGTCCTGTGGGCCAGCCAGCTGACTGGGGCTATCACATGACCAGAACAGAGCTCAAGCCAAAACTATATAGTCCCTGGATTGACCTAGCCAAGGCAGATGGCCAGCCTAGGTTGTGGCAGAGCATGGGGCTCCTGAATGTCCAGGAGACTGGAAGAAAACAGCTCTGCAGGCCAGAACACAAGACAGAGTAACCCAGAGAAAAAGAAATGAAGGATAAGCAGGTACGCAGCCTCTATTATTTTTCTCCTTTGTTATAGTCCAGGGGCTTAGCATATATGTCGTAATTTACACCAGTGGTTTGGATTGGGACTGTAGGGGAGGTTTTCAGAGATCCCATTAGTGCCCAAGGGGCACACGACTACCTTGAGCCCAGCCAGAGGCAGGTTCAAGGTTCGAGTAGTTATTGAGCCCGGAATGGGCAGAGAGTGCTAGGTGGCAGCCACATAGGGGCCAGGGACCCAGCACCAGAGAAGACATAGCCACACAAGGGCATGGGGCCTGGTGTAAATGCAAGCTAGAGCCTCAAAGCCAGGCCCAAAGAAGTGGGCATAGGCTAGAAGTCTTAGCTAAAGTAAAGGGGTGGAGGCCGGGAAGGCCAAAGCCCCGACAGTGACAACAGTAACATCTGTGAGGCATAGGGCATGGTGTAGGGATGGTATGGAGCTGTCTTTAAGGCAGGAACTCCCCACTTCTGGCTGTCCTTTGGAGTGAAGACCAGATCTGGGAAGCCCTGGGGCAGCCTCCTCTTTGAAAACCAGAAGGAACATTAAGACATGGCAGGAGAGTAAAGGGGAGACTATTCCCAGAAGTGAGTTGAAATAAGGGGGATAGAACCCTATTACAGATGCTAAAAGAGAATCTGGCTCCAAATTTTCTTTATTTGATTGCTGTTTATTTCCTGTAATCCTGTACAAGATTTTGAACAAGGTTAGAAAACTGCATCAAAGAAAGTTGTAAGGCTTTCAGACCTTACTATACGGTAACAAGCTCACTCCCTCCACTACACTGTCACTGTGAGTCAGGCTATAGGCCTCTCTTGGCCTAATACAGGGAAAGATAACGATAGCTGTTACTAATTGTAAAGCTTGGGCCATGACCTTAAGCAACAGCAATAAAAGTAAGTAAAAGTAATTAATTGCCTTAATTCACTCTGTTCCTAATACAATTATTACAGTTGTTAATTACAGTCATTCTTGATCCTTCAGTCATTCTTCAAACAGTACACCATCATAAAGCATTAAAAACACAAATTACAGAAGCAAGCACATGCTAGTTAAATAGACAAAAGTGGTATATTTTTGCAAATCTGTGCTGGTCTCACAAAAGCTTATAACGATAAATTAAGGACTTAGCCAACACATATAAGTTCTACTAATAATATTTCATACAGGTATGTTTTAGATTTTGTTTAAACCTGTCTAACCTACATGGAATAGAAGCGCTTATACCAGCATGGGTGAGACTTGTGCTGATAGTTATTCCTTTTCCTGTAAAAAGTATATTGATAAAAAAAGTGGTTCTATCCTGGTATAGCTGTGTCCATGCTTTAGCCAGTGTAAAACAGACCAGCTCCAAGACAACATACCCTTCAGGACAGATTTTGATATTATGATGTCACCTAAGAGGAGAGGAGTAGATAGCAGCAAACTTTATTCCAACATACCATCTGATTTTGGGAATTCATTAAGAACCCCCAAGAGTTAAAGAAAAATTTGATATTAATAGAGAAACGGACCAAGTAATTAGTAATCTACAAGCTTGTCAGCCACGTGTCAACTAGAAGCACCTTATCACAACATGGCCCTGAATTTCAAAGTACAGCCTCCCTTCAGAATCTGCAAAGTACAGCTAGAGATGACTGAACATATAATTTTTGCATTATATAATCTACTAATTATTTATAGAGAGATGTGCATCTGACTACACAAACAAATAACGTCTTTTAAGTGTCTACATTTGTATTTGAAATTTTTGCAGACAAACTGCAGACACAGAAAAGGAGGCAAGGCTAAAGCTCTGTGTTACATATGTACAATACCATTCTTACTGTACCTGGACCCAGCACAGTATTATTGAGCCTTGGCTATATGCAATAACATGCCAGATGCATAGAACATGAACCTAAACTGCAAGGTCCATAACATCAATTCCTATTAAAGTCTCAAAACAGTAATCACTGAGGTCTACGAAAAGATTCCCAATGATTTCAATGGCTCTTAGACCATGCCACAACTGAAGCCAATTCCATGTTATCAATTCTGTACAGGTGCTAATACCACTCTAGGCTTTGCAACAATGCATTAAGAAATGTGACTAGTATGTATTATGTGTGTTTTAATTTCTCGCATTGAGGACCGCATTGAAATAAACAAAAATGGTTCCCAAAAATAAAAATTAAAAAATTAAAAATAATAAATAATAATAATAATAATAATAATAATAAATCACTCTCTCTCACCAAAATAAAACACTAAAAACCATTTATTTGGGGATGAACAAAAATTTTAAGTTCCACTGTGGCTAGTTTCAATAAAAGCAAAATAACCGAAATAAAGAGCCTAACTTAGCATCATAAAGCCAGTGTAGAAGTAATTAGCTTACTTGACTAGAAAAACAAAGACCAGAAGTGCTGATACTGCTTAATTCAGTTAAATGTTCTGAGATGAGGAATCCTGCACACCTTGGGTTATCCTTAGGTTATCTTGCCCTGTGCATAGATAGTTTGTTTAAGTAAACTTCCTAAATTTCTGTGTAATTTACTATTGTTTTGTTTCTCCAAGGTGTATTTTTTATCTCTTTCTGTCTTTAATATAAATAAGTTTGTAAACTTAGAGAGTCTGAGAAATCCTTTGAAACAGACAAGTGGGTGATTCCCCTTGCTGTATGGAATTTTCCCTGTGATCACAGTATAGCCTTAAATAAAGAAAAGCTGGCTCTGCCAGTTCTGATTCAACCACAACGCAAAGTTTGATTTCTTCCACACCAGCAAAGAGGAAGTAGTGGTGGTGCCCCTTCTCTGTCCCCTAGCAGCCAGCAAAGAAGACACTCAACTCTGGGTCAAATCCCTTTGTTATCAGAAAGGACCAGAACCCATATACCCAATCAGGATGCCCTACTATATTATGGAGGTTTGCCATAGATCTGTCTCCACTTGAAACTGTTCCATTTTGTTTAAAGTACTTCAGTAATAATTGGAGCAAGGGCTAGAACCAGTATGTCCTCCCTCCCATGCGAGTGCCCTAATATGGTAGTTTTCAATTGGGGTGCCACAAGACCCTTTCAAGGGTACCACCACAGCCAGGTGAAAATGCCCAACTCACCTCTGTTTCAAGAAAGCAAGTGGAGGGCCAGACCAGGAAGCAGCTGCAGCAGGAAGGGGTGCAGATAAATTTAATGCAGGAAAGAGCACACCTGCCACAGCCATTTCCTGGTCTGGCCCCACATGCACCCTGGCTAGGGACAGACATTGAAAAAGCCTGAGCCTAAACTGATTCAATCTTTGCAGGTTAGTCTAACCTGGCTAGGCTGAACTGATTTGTAACTGCACAGACATCCCCTCTGGACTGAGAAAATGTAGGCACATGCCTACAGTGGCTCAGGCTGGAAGCTGGTGATAGAGCATCCATCCCTTCCCTTTCACAGTGCTGAACTGAGAGGACATTCTGATTAAGGAGGGGTTTCCTCCCCCAATCATGCTCCTGACCAAGAGGGAGCCAGCAGGCAGTTGACAACAGCATTTAGATACACAGAAAGGAATTACACAGGAAGTTGATAGCATTTATAACCCCATCAGAAAACAAAAGCCTCTCTCATTAGTTCAAGCTCTTCTTAAACAACTTTTTTCCAAGAAAGGAACAGAGGGACATTACCAGCTACCTGTTGATTAGCTCCAAAAAGCCCTAAGCGGACACTGTCCTGTCTGCCTTTGTCCCATCTCCCACAGCAGAGACCGTAGTTAGCATGTGGCATGCTAGCTACTGCTAAGAGGTGTCTGTGTAAGGCAGAGTAGAGGGGGAAATCTTTGCTCGAGGAGGGACTGGTGAAGTGGGGGAGCAGGAGGAAGCCAGGCAGATGCTTCTGTACCTGCAGTCTCTGCTGGTGCTTCAGCCAGGGAGTAAAGGGGCAGAGCCAGCTCTGCTAGGCTGGAGCAGAAAGCCCTGCCCAGGGCTGCAAAGCATCTGGGATTCTGGGGGACTCTGATTTAAGTTAAACTTGCGGTCTAGGACAGACATTGCACAAGCCTGTTTGACCCAAATCAGTTAAGTCTGATACTATATTCAACCATGTTTATCTCAAACCAGTTCAAGCCAATTTTCAAAATGGTTTATGTGCACTGAATGCCTGTTCTGTTACAGGTTTAAACCAGTTTCTGATCACTTAAACCACTGTGTGTAATGCCTGTCCCTAGCCCCTGAAAACTGGCACAAACAAACAGCAATGTGGTACCTTTAAAAGGACAGGGTGCTTCAGCCTGCATTAGGTTCATCAAATAACCTAATGCAGGTGAAAACACCCACTTCTGCCAAGCCACCTCCCAGTTCAGCATCCTGGAAAATGGGGTTTAGACAAGTTAAGGAAGGCAGCTGTAAAAGCCTAAAAAGGGTCAGAACCACAACCCTGACAAAATCCTATGTAACCACTGCCAAGCTCTCTTGTGCTACCCCAATGAATACCTAATTGTTTATACATAGCAGAACAGCCTCACCATAGACAGTAACCTACCTTGGCTAGACAATTCACCCCAAGGTGGAGGGGAGGTCAAGGATTGGAGTCCTTTCAGGCAGAGGAAGGATTTATATCCTCCTATATCCTGGGTGAGGACCTCCATCCCTGGGTTACTGGATCAAGGTATGAGAATCTACACAAACATAAACACTTTAACATTTCTTTTTCCTTCTTCAACAAAATAATGCAGTGGGCAGATGAAGGGGTTCACCTTCCCAGAGGCACTGGGTACTGACTGCAGCCAAGTTTGCAGATTGTGACTGGAGTATGCCAATGCTCCTGTTAAGACTAAGATCTGGAGGTTGGGTGATACGTTTGTTATCTAAACCAGAGAGACACTAAAAGTCAGTGGAAGATGAGAACGACGAGCAGCTCAGACAACTGTGGGTACCTTGCAGGACTGAAAAAAAGACTGTCTCTTACTCTCAAATACTTTAAATTGGTTAGGAACGACTGACCAGGGAAGTAGGCACAAGATCTCAGGACACAAGTGAGTGCTTTAAATAACAAGGTGTGGAACATCAAGGGGGGATTTTTTTTAAGTTAAGGCAATACCTTTTGTTAAGTACATAAAACATCTATATAACAGCTATAACCTGCACCTCAAAACAAGTCTTGAAGTTTAAAAGAAATCAACATCTAAAACCATGTTTATAAGAAACATATAAACCAAATCAATGCTTAAGAATCTGATAAATAGAAACAAACAAACAAACAAAATCTGAACTGAGGCAGAGCCAAAGACTCCACATGCTCAGAACTATAGCACCACTACATTTTACCAGGTGGCATATTAGATGCAACAAGAGGGAAAAGTAAAACCACAGTAATTAATTTATTGGTGCTGGATGCAAAAGATTCTATTTTCTCACTCAACATGAAGTGAGGTTCGGTATCACTAGTATTGCTTTCCAATACAACACAAATTTTGACAAGTTGACAATGAAGAATCAAACACTTCAACATATGACAGGGGAATGACGTTATAAAAGCACCAAGGCCAACTGCACTTACTTGACTTTCTTGCTTTCAAAGCAATGACAGCAGCCAACTCTCTCTGCACCTAACATGCAAGGAAAAGAGATGATAAATATCTGTACCATGGGCTACATAAAAATATATAATTCATTTTGGGCAATTATTTGCATACAGAATTATACAGCTATTATTTCACCAGTTGCAGGGGTAGACTTTGTTCATTTTGATTTTGGATTTGATCTGATCTTTCCAGCAAACATGGGGGGGGGCGGGGTTTGGGTTGTTTTTTTGTTGTTGTTGTTGTTGTTTGTTTTTGGTTTTGTTTTTTTACAACTGGGAACACTGTGCCAAGCTTTTATGCCTCCAGTTTCAGATATATTTCACACATTCCCAAAAGGACAAGCCATTCAGTTTAGCATGACCTACGATTTATTTACTCAGGAAACTTCTTGTCATGCATGTATTTAAAACACCTTCACCTCTTTGACACGTGTTTATTCTCCCTCTTCCAACTGCACTGTAGCTCAGGGTTTACCTTGTGACTGAGTTTACATGAGTTATCCAAACTAGGAGTTTGAAAGAGGTTATGCAAGCACATTACTGTTTGAAGAAGTGAATACATAATGTCTTTTCATGTAATCAACACAAATACTAGGGCAGTTTTAAGACCATGACAAAAATTCAGTAAAAGCATACTTACTTTCTGCCTTTATTGTGGATGGCTACCCCTGTGTCTGGCATACTACCATACAAGTCATGACCACCACCATCTCCAGGATTTCACATATTTATTAGCCTTTACCAGTTGTTATTTCTCACAGGGAGACTGGGAACCACTCCAGAAAAAAAGAAAGATGACCCAGGGAAAATTGAGCCATTTCCTCGCATGTAAATGAGACAAGCAATACCGATCTATTTCACATGATGCTGTGAGGCTTAGTATGTTGATTTGTTAATAATGTTTATAAATACTAAATGCTTTGGAATCTACTCGTGGAAGGAAGCAGAGAAATGTAATGAACTCAGTTAAGTGTTTTGTAACATTTCTGCAGGAAACTACTACTAATCAAGGAAGAAAAATCTTTTAAGATTCTTCCCCATCCTCAAAGCCAGTAGTTTCTCTTCATCCTCCCAACAAAGCCACTTTGAAATGCAGGAGAGAGGGGAGATCTACATCTCTCTTCTTTACTGATTCAAACTACTTAATTATTTCTAATAATGACATTCTTTTAGAAAGCACTAAAGATAAAAGATTGTTCAAATACATGTAACAAGCCAAAGTAACCATGATTGTCTTATTTTATCCAGCACAAAACTGTGAACCCTAAGGGCATTCAAAAAGGATGAGCCCAGGTCCCCAAATTTAGGAGCAGGTCTTAAAAATAATTAGAATTTACAAATTAAATGTCCTATATATTTTAAATTTGCCCTTTTCTTTAGCCTTTTGGAGGGACTTGCCTGGCTTCAGACCATGCAGAAATATTTCAGGGTCAAAATTCAACATGAGATGGTGCAACACAGTGAGCTTCTTCACTGGCTTCCTCTCTCCTAAACCCAGTAGTGAGCGAACTGACATATTATTCATTCCCCCTCCCACATGTCTGCCCTCTCAAAGAATCTCCTCCTACATTCATATTCCCTGTCCCTACATACTCATTTAGTCTCTCTAGCCTTTACATTCACCCAGCCCGTATTTGCTCCCTTTTCCTTCACAATATTCTAGCCTTTACCCTCCTCTTTGCCAAAAGACCAAACTCCCTTCGAGTCCCTCCCTCCTGCACTGTCTAATGCACCCTCCACGTTCCTTTACAACCCTGAAATTCCATCTTGCACCTTATGTTCCCTTGCCTGTATCTCAGTTTTTCCCTGCACCCACTATACCCCCATGCTCTGCCTTCAGACTCCTCACATACACTCTCAAAATCCCTGGTGCATACCCCTCAACCTCCCACTGCTCCACTTCAAGCTATCTGCTCAAAGTTTCTTGTACATTCTCATTCCCCCATCCCATCGATCCTGAGACAGCTGAACGCAGTTTGAAGTGGCAGTGTTTTTTGCACATGCATAAGGAAAAGGGGACTCCAACTCTGTGCACCCATGGAAGTTGAAGGCCAAGCTGAAGATAGGAAGTGTCACAAGTTCTAAAAAAGTCAAGATTCTGAGTTGGTCTAAGACTTAAAAATTCTGCTGGATCTGTGATAAATTTTGAGTAAGATCATGTATGAGACCACACTGTCATTAGCAATGAGAAAGTATTATTTTGTGACATGCAGGGATTCTAAAAAATACATTCTTTTTGCTACTTAGTGTTTTTTTCAGGCAGTTTTGATCCTGGAGGAACACAGCACTGTGGGCATTGAGCTTGCTGTTTTGATAATTTACTAGGCAGATCTCTAGGAAGCTGTGTTAAAGCTAATGCATAGACTGATAACTTACAGTTCTCGTTGCACGTATAAAACACTGTTTGTGTAGGAAGTTGTCTTTGGGTTCTAGTGCTGCTGGCTCCTCTTCCCTCCTCTCAGCTCTGCCCTAAATACTGTACCCCATGCTTGCTGGTGCAGTTGCTTGCTTTGAGTCTGTAGTGGTGTTCAGAAATAGCTTTCCCATCCTTGTAGGCTTTTTCTCTCACCCACACTGGCCCATAACTTTCTCCCCTCTGTTTTTTTTTTCCCCCCAGCCACATACGAAGAACATATACACACAGGAACTTCTTTCGACTTGCTTGCAAACTGCTCTTTTTCTGATGATTGGTTTGATTGCCTTTCTACTTATACTAGGACCCATTATTAAATCTATTACTTTCTGCAGGGTTATTCCCACATACAGCTTAATGTTCCTTCCTTGCCTTATTTAGGGTTTCAATGGTAATTCGTGTTTATAACATGCTGTAGAATACCTCCCATCCCCCTCCTATTCCCCTTTCTGGTGCAGAATGAGACATAGCTCTCCCTCAACATCCTGCTAAGAAATATTATCAGAACAAAAATTACCAGACTAGAAGAGGGAATGGCAAAAAAATTCTGTCCGCCTTGACTACTCTGAAACACTGTATGTTAAAGCAGTTCCTGAACCACAGCCCAGATAACAGGAGACACAAAGATACTGCTCCTCTCCCCTCCTTCTGGATGGTGCCTTCTGTGCTAGTCACAGAATGAAGCCATGAATGCCCGTGGGTACCCTAGTGCAATTTGACATTTCAGTTTGCTGCAAACTTAGACTTTCTACCTTACTCAGCATGAAGCTTTGGTTTTGATCAAATGGTTTTCTGCAATCTTCAGTAAAAATCCACATCTCCACCAAAATGGCAGGTTTGAAATACAGTGTATGACCCAGATTAGCAGGAGAATGCTACTTGAAAATATCTACATATAATTTTAAAAGGAGTTTCTCCAGTCCTGACTTCACAAAAGGCATGATCTGAGCAGTTAACTGAGCCCCTCAATCTCCACTGAAGCCAAACAAAGCTGAGGTTGTTCAGCACCTTTCTGGACTTCATAATAAGATATGCTTCTGGGGCTCACTTCACAAGTTTGTTTGGTTGGGTTTGTTTTTTTTTTTTTAACATGCATGCATTTGACATTTCTTCTAGGGATCCAACTCCCATGCACCATTTCACAGACTGAAACCTGTGGATAACATTCATTTACCTGCTTCATATATACAGCATTTCCTTGCTTCTGCCTAATAAACTGCAGGCTACTTCCTTCATGACAAAACTGGTATTTGCATATCTTGCCATAGCTATTCATTTGGGTTTAAAGTACAAGACATATGCATGCAGCAGCTGTGCCTACAAACTACCATAAGAAATTGAGATACTAGCTATAAAAAAAAATTGTGTTATGTACGTCTTTGCCTCGACAAAGCAAACACGCTATACAAATACTGTCTTATTCTGGATAACAATGCTGATGTCAAAAAATGATTTAGATTGGAAGCTTGCTTTGTCTGATTGCAATACTGAAATACTGTAACAGCCTAAAAGACCTTGCATGTTAACATGCTAGTACATTGCACAATTTTTATTTTTACATAGAAGACCCCAGAGCCTGAATATGCAGGTAGTGCCTATGTTTCTGCTAAACAAAATATGAATGTCAACAACATATTTGGATGTGGCTACTTTCTTTAGTGAAGAATTGGAGATATCAAAAAAATAATTTTTATTTAGTGTGATAAAAATACACAAACATTACTACTTGGTGGTTCATTAGCTTATTCCTCTCTCTCCTTTGGCTACTGGGCTGGAACCAATTCTCTTTTCCCAAAAAACTGAAACAGACTTCTGGCTTCTAATGTTGCAGATGTGCATTCAAACTGTCAACAAAAGTGGCCGTCCTCAAAAAAATCTTATATGAATTGTTCTCACTCATGTCCGAGTCACAGTGTTTGCGTACATGAGGCTTAAAGAACAACGCACAAAAAAGCAATAGTTTAGCATATATTTTTAAATCCCAAATTATGACAATTTACACACCCTAACTGATTCTGCTATTAGGTAGTTTCCCAAAGGACTAGGAAACTGTGCTTCTCAGATATACTATCTAAACATCCTGTGCTCCACCACACACTGATGTAAAATCTTCTGCAACGTAAACAGTCATCAGGCATCCTACAGTGTTCTGGTTTGAACAATCTGTGTCCTGCCACACAGCGTATGAAGATTCTTTTAGGGTTCATGATGCAGCATATCTATCTAGATACACACACACACACACACACAAAAGGGCTGTGCAAAATTTCACTGGGCATTTTGTTTCAAAGCCGTTTCAACATGTTTCGAGCTCGAAACAATGGAATCAAAATAAACTAAAGCCTTCAAAAAACAGCTTCAGAATGAAACAAGGGCACTCGAAACATTTTGAAAGTTTCAAAAAGTTCTGAGTTTCGAAGCTGGGCATACTAGACTTCAGCACTGGTCCCTTGCAAGCAACGGCAGCCTGCTGTCATCCCTCACGCAGATCCAGGGGCACTGCCTCCCAAGGAGAGTCTGACACAGCCCTGCAGCCTTCCCAGGGGTGCGAGCCCCTGGATCTGCGCATTGGATGACAGGAGGCTGCCAGGAAGGTTGCTGCTGGCTGTGGGGCTGGCAGTCTGGTGTTGGGAGGCAGGGGAGCGCCACTGGTGGAGCCACTCCGAGCAAAGCCCTGGCTCTGAGTTCACCTTTGACCAGTGGCTCTTCCCCGCCTCCCAATGCTGGGCTGAGCTCTGTCGGGCTGGAGGAGCCACTGGGAGCACAGCCCTGGGTCTCCCACACCTCCCACCACTGAACTGCACTCCAACGGTCTCCACCAGCCCCACAGAGCTGATTCCAGCAGTGGGAGGCAGGGGAGAGCCACTGGCTAGGGCTGCACTAGGACCACGGGCTGTGCTCCAAGCAGCTCCACTGCTGGCTCTCTGCCACCTCCTGCCACCAGGCTGAGCTCTGTGGGGCTGGAGGAGTCACTTGGAGTGCAGCCCTGGTAAACAAAGTCCAGCAGCTGGAGGCTCTGCAGCCCCACGGAGCTAAGCCAGGCAGCAGGAGGTGAGGGAAAGCTACTGGCCAGGGCTGCACTCGGACCAAGGGCTGCGCTCTGAATGGCTCCACCACTGGCTCTCTGCCACCTCCTGCTGCCAGACTCAGCTCCATGCAGCTATGGAGCCTCCAGCCACTGGGCTGTGCTCACCAGGGCTGTGCTCCAAGTGGCTCCAGTAGTGCAGTCACTTGGAGTACAGCCCTTGGGCCAAGCAGCTTCACAAGCTCCACAGAGCTCAGCTCCACAGCCCCAGACCTCTCCCAGGGCTGTGGGTCCCCAGATCTGTGCTTGGGATGACAGGAGGATGCCACTGCTGCCTGGGGCCAGTGGCAACAGCTGTCTTCCCAGCGCTGGGTGCAAACTGGGCCCAGCGTCAGTCGCAGCAGCAGCCTCCCGTCAGCCCGAGCGCAGATCCAGAGGCCTGCACCCCACCCCTGGGAGGAGTCCGGTATAGCCCCACAGCCCTCCCAGGGGTGAGGGCCCCCAGACTGGTGCACAGGATGACAGGAGGCTGCCACTGCCAGCAAGTGACACAAGTTTTGCTCATCAGCAGCTTGAGGTGCAGTTTCTCAGAAATCCCTGCACCTAACTCCCTGAAACTTGGCAGGCTACATGCCCTCAGAAGGAGCCACCATCCCTGCAATTTTCATCTGCATCAGGCAAAAAATGACAATTATCAGCATTTTCGTGATTCCCCATTATAGCCTATGGGTGAAACGTTGAAAGAGTGTCAAAAGAGCAAAACAGTTTTGACAAAATGAAATGGAACAGTGCTTTGAAATGAAATGGAACAAAACACTGTCTCTTTGAAACGGCGAAACAGAAGTTAAAATGAAACAGTGCCGTTTCGAACAGCCCTAAATGTATATAAGCATATACACATACGTCACACACAAGGTCGGTTCAAAAACTATTGAGACTGAACGTGTATTTGTGGTACAAAGTATGGGGGGGGGGTGGCTTTGCTGAATATATCTGGGCATGTTGGGACTCCTGGACAGATTTGCAACTCATGGTGTTTCCCCAGTTTTCTGTGGCCAGCAGTTGAAGTAAGATCGTTGGTGTCTCACGTCCCCTTTCATCATGTCCACGTCCAGAACAACGTTTGTGCATTAAATTTTGCATGGAGGAAGGAAAAAAAAATACCAGGAAAACAGCAATTGAAATATTTCAATGACTTAAAATAGCATTTGGTGATGACACTGAGCCATACAAGGGTTTTTGAATGGCATCGTCAGTTTAAAGAAGGACGATCATTGGTCGAAAGTTATGACCATTTCAGATGCCCTTCAGCATCACAAAATGATGAAAATGTGGCAGCTTGTGAAGCAATTTTTAGTCAAATTTTAGCCAAACACCATACTCCACAAGTGCCGCAGCCTTCATATTCACCCGATGCAGCCCTGTGCAACTTTTTCACTTCCCTCAACTAAAGAAAACCTTGAAAGGAAGATTTTGTGAGGTGGAAACCAGAAAACAAAATGCGACCAAGCAGCTTTAGTAACTTGACAAACTGCTTATCAGAGTTGCTTCCAGCAATGGCAGAAACATTGGGAGAAGTGTATGTCTGCAGAAGGAGCACACTTTGAAGGAGATTTACCCCATAAATAAAATATTCTGTTTCCTACACCATCAGTCTCAGTACTTTTTGTCTGACACACACACACTTAAAACCCTTGGAATGTTTCTTTAAACTCAAAGATAATTACCACATTATACTTAAAATTCATGACTTAAAAGGTTAACCAATTCAAATGTATCCATTCAAGCACATTAAATTACTTGCATGTCATTTTTATACAGAATTGAATTTGGCAATGTTGTCAGTAGCTCACTGTAACTGATGATATGAACAAATGATTTGATGGGCTAAAGATTCAGTTGTTTTGACAGATTGCTTCATCCTTTGCAGAAGAGTATCTTTGAAGAGTGAAATCCTACTACATTAGTTGCTTCCCACCCCTTCCCCTCAAGGATTTTCTTTTAAATTCTATTTTTAAAGTAACAATTTTGCTAAAAACAAAACCTTTGCAGTTGTTTCCTGCAACCCTACCAAGCTGGCATCATTTGTAGCAGTAATCACTATTATTTCTTATAGTTCTTTTAACCGTTGTTTAAAAACAAGTGTGTATTTCCCTAACTGATCAGTTCTTGATTTGCTGAGTCATCCAGAAAAACTAAACTGTACTGTAAACTGCAGAAAGCATAACTTTACATAAGGAACACTACCTGGTAAATCAAATAGGGAACCGGAAGGACAGTCTAAGAAAAGAAGCCAAACTACAGCTCAAAAAAAAAAAAAAAAAAAAAATTATGAACGAGTCTACCTCACTCTTGAAGTATGTGTACGCGTGCGCGCATGTATGCATTTGTGGACATACTTTAAATGCAAGGACTAACACTACAACAAGGCATTCCATCTTTGAGCATACAGACTCTGCCTTTGTCGCTTATACTTAATGGTCTACCAAACTCAAGGTGGCTGCCAGCTGATTTCTCAGGCAGACCACAGGGCTGGCAGCCATTTTCATGGGTGGAGCATGGCAGACCTCATAGAAGCCACAATGACTGGAGAGAAAGCCAGCATTTTATTTTCAATAAAGTGTTTCCCCCCCCCCCCAAGGGAGCCCACCCAAAGCATGGAGACAACCACAAAAATCATGAAATTGCAACTTCATTAGGGCCCTACTCATACTTCAAGGCCTGTTGTTAGTATGTGCTGTTTTATGTGTGGTACGGCAGTCTTTAAAACTAGAGCACTAAAGGCTGTGTGACTGCTGGTTGCCTAACTGGGGGGTTGGAATGATTCAGATGAACAACCCCCCCCTTTTTTTCTTTTTTTTTTTTTTTGCTTTTCTTTGGAAAAAGTAGAACAACATCAAACAGGAAAGACTGAGACCTTTTACCCCAACCTCCCCTCCCCTCACAAGAGCAGTGTAACAAGGGGAGGCAAATGAGACACCAATCCAGACACCAACTTAGAAGAGCTGGCAAAATGGCATCCCCCTTCTCCCCTCCCCAGAGTCTGTCACAGCAGGTGAAGGCCTGCACCACCCAGCCACAGGAGCTTAGCGGACACCGTCCTCTGCCCAGTATTATTTCATAGGGACAAACGGAGCCACCAGGGGCAGTCTCCAGAGACCCTGGCACCACAAAGGTGCTGCACCCAGTATGTGGCAAGCCCATGCCCCAGCTGCAGCAGCCCAAGCCCACACACCTACAGCAAGAGCTAGACAATCACCTTGCTGTTGTTGTTTGACCCCAGTACCCTTTC
Source organism: Crocodylus siamensis (assembly GCF_052110815.1). NCBI lineage: Eukaryota > Metazoa > Chordata > Crocodylia > Crocodylidae > Crocodylus > Crocodylus siamensis. The sequence goes on along the minus strand of NC_143399.1, from coordinate 154,277,795 downwards.
CTGCCATGGCAGGGGGCTGGACTTGATGATCGGCTCAGGTCCCTTCCGACCCTACTAACTATGAAACTAAGAGCCACCCACAGCAACAGCAGCTACTGCAAAACTGCAGACATGGGACTTAAGACTCCTCCCCTACACCCCCACTCTCAATCAGTCAGCATAATCCCCCACATTTGCCCAGGGCACTAAAGAAGCTCACTATGCTTCTGGCCCAGGTTACTATAGCAGTAGCTCTCAATCTTGTTAAACTCAGGGCATCCTTCAGATAATACCAGCTCTTTGTTTTCACTCATTTTCTGGCCTTGGAAACAATAATAAGGCAATTCCTCCATTGCAAAGAATGAAGATCAGAAAGACCACAACAGGCCAGAATGCTTTTGATAATATGGATTCTTATTTGAACCTCTGGGTTTATCTTGTGAATCCTGTGTAGGTGTTTTCCACACACCCTTAAAAAGATCTTCAGTGCCCTGGCTAAGAAACACTGGTCTATAGCCTGATGGTTAAGGCACTATCCTAGAAGGGGGTGGGTGGCTGTAAGTTAAAATACCCTTCAGCAGAAGGAGGTGGAAGATGTGGGGTTTAAATCCCATCTCACAGAGGAAGCAATGTAAACCAGCTCTTGCATATCCTTCATTAAGTGCTGCAATCACTGAGATGTGACACTGCAACAAGTAGGGTAGTTTTAAACTGTAGCTCATATTTTTTCTAGTCAAAATTATTCTATGAATTTGACCCAAATTCACAAGTAGCTTCAGAATGAGCTAACCTACATTTCTGATAAATTTACATGTGTAAAAATAAATAAGTCTCCCTGGTTTATCCTTAACCTATAAGAAAGATAAACAAAATTACCTCTTTGGTTATTCTAAAGTCATTACTGATCTAGAAGCAGTATTAATAGCAGTCAAACCTCAGCATATGATTTCTCTCATAAAAAAATATTATTCTTTTGTATTTCTGTTCAGTACTACTGTATATTCACAGCCCTGTCTCTAGCATCATGTTTTGTACACTGAAGATTATATTCAATCATTTATTGTTGAATATGAATTCCTTGTAGGCTTTCTGATTAGGAAAAGGTGAATGATATGTAAATAGGATACACATCATTGCAAAGATGAGGAACACTTAGGAGCAAAGTATAGGTCCTTCCTACACCTATGAACTCACTGAAAATTAATGGGTAACATTTGCAGCAAAGACTGAATATACTGATTGAAGACAGACAACTGTATCCATAAGTAATACATATTCGAGAAATTATTTATTCCATCTTAAATATATTACAAAGTTCTCTAGAAGGCAAAGGAAAATGTTGTCAGAGAAATAAATGAAAATTACTGTGCAACAGAACAGGCCAGAATGTTTTGTAATTACAGTAAAAACTTTTCTTAGACTGAATGAATCTAATCTGCAGGCATTGAACTAACATTGGAAGGACTGGGACTGGGACTAGGATTTTCTTTGTCCTGTTAGGCTAAAAACGTTTTATAAAAGGACAAGCCTATTTCTCTGTGACAGCAGAGGCAAGCTATTATTTACAAAGTAATAAACTCCTTAGCGCAAGAAACAGAGAGCATTCTTTCAGAACCCCTGAAGGTACCACAAATTAATTGTTCCTTATTTGGTTACAACCATGAAAAAACGGTCTTTTATTTCCCCCTCTCTATCACAAATTATTGATTCTGTAATTTATGGGCTAACCTGCAAGAAATGGAAAAAACTGAAGTCAGTGGAACTACTATTCATGCAGTTAGGACAGAAAAATTGCATGCACAAATATAGAAATAATTGGCCAGGCTTCACTACTGCAGAGAAAGGCATATAGTGGACCTAAGGGTTATAGCAGACCATGAGTAGAACATGTGCCAACAGATGCTATTGCAGCAAAATAGCCAACAACCTTCTGGGTTGCATTAATAGGAGTCTCACTTGCAAATAAAAGGGAACAATTCTACTTCTGTTCTGCACTGGTAAGGCCTCACCTGGATTAATGTGTTCAGACTGCAAGAAAGATGTGCACAGATCAGAAAGGGTGCAGTAGAAGGGTGTAGCAACAAAAATTATTAGAGGTCTGGGAAACGCAACTTGTGAGTAGGAGTATATCCAATTTGAGGCGGCAGCTGACCAATTTTGTAGACAGATCCCACAGCCAGCTGCCGTTTTTGAGGTCTTGTCGTGGCCCAGGCCTCCCAACACCTATTGGCTAAGGGCTGCTGGTATCCCCACTCCCTTCCACTGGGCTTCCTGCTGACTCCTACTAAAAATTTTATTTTTAATAAGGTTTTTTCCCCTGCGGATTTCATGGAGATCGCCTGATTTTGTGATATCTGCGCTACTGCAATTTAGGTAGGTCCCTACTTATGAAGAAAGGCTGAAAAGGAAGTCATTTAGTCTGAAAAAGAGAAAAAAACCTCAGAGGAGATCTGATAACCTTCAAATACCTGAAGGGCATAAAAAGAATGAAAACAAACTATTCTCTTTGGTCATGCTATAATATTAGAAGCAATGGCCTCAAACTTCAGAAGAGGAAGTTTACGCTGGAGATTAGGAGGAACTCTGACTGAGGGTGGTCAAGTATTGGAACAGGCTGCTTAGGAAACTTGGAATCTCCATCCCTGGGTATTTTCAAGGCAGTTGATTGGGATGGTTTAGTTAGGGATGATCCTGCCTTGAGTAGGGGGCTGGACTAGATAACCTCATGGAGGCTCCTTCCAGCCTATTTATTTCCCTATGATTCTACTCACATGCTTAGAGGCAAGTACATGGGTAGTACTTTGTTTAGCAGACTCCAGCACATTAAGGGTTCAGTTCTTAAAATCAAAGTATTAATTTCTCTTTAGTTGAATGGCCATGTTCAAGCTTGTGATGTTTTAATTCATGAAATAACTATGTGTTGGTTATATTCTTGACCCGAGGAACAGCAAAACCAGCCATACTGAGGGTAAAGGCAGTAAAGCTGTTTGAATATTTGCAGACATCACTGTCTACATCTGTGGTGCTATTAGGCCACAGTAAACTAATTAACTCCACCACAGGATAGTACTGCCTGACACGCATACTATTCTGCGGCAGAGTTTAGGGTATTGCAATGCACATGTAGACTGTGACTGGGGCTGGCTAGGACACAAGGGTGCTACAGTGTGGGGCTGCCTACCAGCTAGCCCCACACAATAGCACCCTCATGCTCCAGCCAGCCCCTCTGCAGCATGCTGAGCCTGGGCACAGCAACTCTGGCCTGGCAGACAGACCCCCTGGACCTCTTGCCAGCCATGACTCTGCCACTCCAGCTCAAGAAGCCTGTGTAAACACTGGGCCTGAGAGCAATAAACTCTGGTGCAAACTGTGCAAGAGTTTATTCAAAAGCATTAATATTACATGTAGATGCACTCACTAGGATTTAGAGGTGTGATGTCAAATCAAGGTCACTTCAGCTCAATCTAACCAACATCTTCTAAGCTCCTGCTTACCTCAGAAGAGATGTATGATTTTACAAAAGGAGCATACAGAATCCAAGCACAAATGGGGTAAGCTGTCATTTGTCTTTGATGCAGCTTATTGGAGGTGAATAAAGCTATCCAATATCCCAGTAAAATAAACAGTAGGCTAATTATTTACTTTTATTTATCCTTAGTGTAACTGTTCTCAGGTGTAAAGCTACACCACTAATACCTCTCCCCTCCTATCCATGACTCCTTCCAGAGCCAGAACCATGGTTTCACTCCAGTTACTATTCTCACTAGGACTTGGGTCCTTCTCCACAACATAAATCATTTTTCAATAGAATCAGTACAAGGTTTGATGTGATGACCTTACCGCAGACGTGAGGCGAGCAAGGATTTCAGCTTCCGTTTCTGCAGCATCTTCTATTTTTTGATCAGGCCTTAAAAATAAAAATTATACTTATTTTATAGTTTTGTTTGATGCGTTTTGGAAAGCAAAAAGGCAAATGGTTACAGACACCAAGATAAAAGGGGCTTTTGAGTTTCCGTATCAAAAGGAAGATCATAACTTACAAAACTGACAATAATTAAGTAGGTCAGCATCATCAGACTATACCCTTTATCCCCACTGTCAAATTCTCTCTTTTTTTTTTTTTTAAATGAAATCACAAAAAACACATACCAAGCAGCATTCTTCAATTAATTAAAATGTGAAAAAACAACAGCTTTATGCTAACCCTAAAAAGTACAAGATTTTAAAGTCAAAACTGCATAATAAAATGTATATTTTTGATCTGTTAAAAAATGTACTCTTAATGTCAGCATCCATGGGGTAGTCCATCTGACAAACAATATGCTTTGTGCACCTCTATAAAAGACAACTTCTCATTTTTACTATTCTCAGACATAAAAAAGAAGATTCCAGAAACCATTAAGACACATACAATCATGTCACATACAAGCATAAAAGTCAAGCCAGTGAACAAAATTTCTTATCACTAGCACTTGGGTTGCAGCAATTTCATAGTCGGTAGGGTCAGAAGGGACCTGAGCAGATCATCAAGTCCGACCTCCTGACATGGCAGGAAAAAAGTAGTGGGGTCAAACGACCCTGGCGAGGCATTCGTCTAGCCTCCTCTTAAAGACCCCCAGGGTAGGAGCCAGCACCACTTCGCCTGGAAGTTGGTTCCAGATCCTAGCCGTCCTGACAGTGAAGTAGCACCTCCTGATCTAAATGCTTAGAAATAGCTACATGTAGTAACATGAATGCTAACAAAAAGCTGGACAGTGCTAGGCTCTCTGAAGCAATACAAAAGCTGAAGAAGGTACAAAGAACCTTCCCTGAGGACAGTCACAGTCCAGAGTCCTGAGATGAAAGATTAGAAAGGACAGTCTCATGACTCGGGGACAGCAGTTAAAAACAGGGGGTGATGTGGATATCACAATTTTGCATATCAGGATTTCATTCCTCACATTTCTGAAAGCAAACCCAATAATGTTTGAGTCAAACTTTTGAATCTGTGACAGTTAAACAGTTCGTATTTAGACAAAAATGTTTGTTCACCCATAGCCAATCTATTCTTGTTATCACACCATTTACACTACTGTACTCTTGAACAGCTTCTGGTGTATGATAGAACACAATTGCTAGGTCACGTTTCTGAGAACAAAAAACCCAAGTTGCAGTCACTTTACTTAAAAACAGAAAAGCTGCTAAACAAAAAATAAGATTTGACCAGTACATACAAAAAAGTAGCTATGCCACAGAACAATTATTTTCACTAAATTGCATTTTCTTTTAGGCAGAAGGGCAACCGTATGCCAGCTAAGGGGCTACATAAAATCAGACTGTTCTTTTAGACTACATAAGATTTCTAAATGAAATACTTATTGAGCCTCCTGGAACCCTTATTGCTCATTTAAAAGCGAGAGATCACGCTGATAGTTTTATTCACACAGGGAAAAAACCCTTAACATATTTATTTTCCGTTCTTTAAAAGAAATGCGGTGTGCCAGTGGACTGAGCAGTTATATACAACTGCAGCTGTTGCAATAATCATAGATCACAGGTAAAATAGAAGCTTCTGGCTTACGGTAAATTATTTAATTGCTCTTACACTTTGGTGTGTTGAAAGAAGCAACAGACAGCCTGTCTGGTATATGCAGCTGCTATATGGTGCCTGATGTATGCAGTCAGAATATTTTTTTTTCCATATTTAAAAAGTGAAGGTAATTCTATGCTTTTTTACAAATGCATTGATTTTAAAAGCAGGCATATTCAAACTAAAACGTTAATCTGCATTGTGTATCAATTTTGAAAAGTAGCCACTCACAGCTGCCACTCCTAGTCCACCAAAAATTCTGTTTAACATTTGCTGCAAGTGTTACAGACAGCCAAAAATGAATGAACAAATTGCAAATGAGGCATACATTAAATGTGATATTTTAAAATATAACTCTGAATCAGAATAAAACACTCGGCACTTGTGGTCCCTTAAATATTTGATATGAAGTATTTATCCAGGAGATCCTCCTAGAAATGATGCGGCAGTCTCAACCAGTGGATATGACCACAGTTTGTAATTTACAGAACTGAACATGAATGAGTTCCAGATATTTCCACTTTTAGTCCATCTTCTATTTAAAGCAATATCCTCCATGTATGCTCTGTTACATATGTTCTTCAAACATCTGTGAAATTATTAATACTAACAGCTAAATTCAGTAAAAGCTTTTCTGAGAATCCATATTGGAAAAGACTGAATTGGGCTAACAGAACAACCAACCTGGAAAAAAGATTACTCCAAATATTGTTTACTACAAACAGGCATTATTTCCCATCAGCTGACAAAATGTAACTTGTCCTGAGTAGAACACAGCAGGTGTTAGAGAGAGTATAACACTTTGGTGAAAGGGATAACAAGAAAATGTGATTGGAAGGAAAGACTAGCGTAACCAGATTAAGAGTTGCTAGAAGATTTTTCTTCTTTATCAGTAAATGAATTAAAATAATCTAAGGCTCTCAATGCATTCTTCAAACCTCCATTAATTTGGTCTTCCAAAGGCACTATGATTTGGTAAATCTTGTTATTCCAAATTTACAGTGAAGGAAGTAGAAGCACAGACAGTAAAAGGATTGGAGACAATGGTTGTTACACTCACTGGAAAGGGACCCCAATAGGTAGGGTGGCCATATGAGACCACTGGAAATCTGAGATACTGCTCCCTTTCTCCCCTGCCCTCTCCCAAGTAAGTGGCACTGCTGCAGTCAAAGGCAGAGTGGCATGGTGCACCAGGCAGGCAAGCAGCAGCAGTGTCTGCCCACCCACCTGCCTGGAACACCACGTCCCTCTGCCTCCTGCCAGGCTGTGCCCCACCACCCTGAGATTTCCTGACCAGTCCAGTGCATGCATCTTCTCACCTAGCATGGGGCTCTCTGGCACCCACTTGGCTCCTGACAGCAGCACCTAGGAGAGACAGACTGGCAGACAGGGGGTGCTGGGCTCTGCACAGGCCAGGGCACACAGCACCTCCACAGCCAGCAGAGCCAGGGGTACAATTCTGCCTCCCTTCCCTGCACAGGCAGTGAATGCAAGCACCCAGCACCACAGTGGTTGCCGCCAGGCAGCCTCTCTCTGCTACTGCAGGCACCAACTGGCCCAGCTCATCTAGGTTTGAAGTCCCAGGGTAGAGCCTGAAGCCACCCCCTGCAAATATGGGTCCCTGCCAGCAGCCAGGTAGGCAGAAGCAGGGAAAGGACCCCTTCTCCCCTTGGGACAGGGTTCCAAGACACCCTGCTGCACCCCCATCCCTTCCCCGAGATGCCACATACACATGCATACACACGTGAGCAGCCTATACTCACAGTAGCACTCTCGCCCCGCCCTGCCCAATCTGGAAATTTTGCTTCACTTTTAACCAACCAGGATTAACCAACCACTTTTTACCAGGACAGCCAACAAAATCCAAGACTGTGTCAGCCACACTGGAACATATGGTCATCTTACCGATAGCTCTTGGAGTAGAGCCTAAGTGATTGCTCTAAGTCACACAGGAAGCCTATGGCAGAGCTGTGATTGGAACACAAATTCCCAATCTTGTGCCTTAACTGTATCTTTTCTATCCAATTAGAGTTTAGCCAGGATGCTAGTACAGTACTCCAGAGAAAAAGTAACATGGGCAATTTAATGCTTACAAGTGGTCAGCACTACAATTCATTCAAAACACAGAAATTAAAGAAGCCTAGTACCACTGGACCATAAGCTGGCATTTTGTGCAGTACTGACTCAAAGAGACCTTTCAGTCCTATAATGATGCTGTTTTCCTGGGGGCGGGTTTCACCTGCTATTTAGGCCAGATCTTCTGTTGATCAAGAGATGTGTCATATCATATATCAAAAGCAGGCGCTCTCAAGATTGCAGAATGGAGCATCTATGACTTTTCCCCATGCTTCTGGGCTTTGCCAACTGCCACGCAGGGCCAGGAAGGATTTTTTTTTCCCCCTCCAGTTGCTACAGGACTCTGGATTATTTTTTTCCTCACTTGCCTCAGAGCACAGTGTTGGCTGCAGCCAACACTAGGGATTGACTAGGATGTGCCAGTGCTCCTGCAGGGACTTGAACTTTGAAGGTTTTGGTTTGATGGTGGTGCCTCACTACTCAAGGTCAGTCCAACGGCTCCATTTGGTATTAGAAATAAATGTTATCCCTTGATCAAACTGGTACAGACTGTAGGGGGCTCTGCCTTCCTCTGTAGCAGGGAGCAGGGCCCTCCTCCTTGGATCTCTCAAGTGCAGTGGGACAGCAACAATCCACATGCCCTTGCTCTACCTGTGGCATGTTAGGGTGTTTTGGTGTCTTAGGGAAATATGCCTTGTATTTGTGCAGCAGGGTAGACTGTGTAGTTATGGGAATAAGTTAGACAAGGACTTGTACAGGGATGATCCTGCTTTGAGCAAAGCATTAGACTAAATCAGTGGAGGCGGCAAACCTTTATGGCAGGAATGCCACTAATTAGTTTTACACTCTCCCCAGGTGTCACTCTAATCCTTTCCCCTGCCCTGTCTGCTACTTTGCTTTCTGCTTCCTGCCATACCTGCTGCTGTGCTGCTTGATCTACTGTGTGCAGAACACAAAGGCTGTCCTTGCTACTTGTGGCACCAATGCCATAGGTTGGTCACCCCAAGACTAGATAACCTTGACAGTTCCTATGCCACCCTACTTTTCTGTGATTTTATACCTCCAGGAATAAAACATCTTTGGACTAATAATCCATTTTTACTATAACTCAGTGACACTTCAAATTAATCCTAAATTTAATCTTTCCTATTAAATATACAGAGTGTAAAAATGTTAAAGCAAATCAATGAAGACTGCTACCAGACATTATGGGCACTGACAGACATAGGAAAAAAACAAAAACAAAACACGCTTTACTGGAAGAAGCAATGTGTTACTATGACCCGGCTCTGCAGCATACATATCGATCAGGCATTTCAGCAGGGCTTTTTGGCACTTTATCTAATAGCTAGTCAGCAAAAAAGACATTGGGAAAGCTGGGTGCTACTAATGCAATGGCTCTTCTGGGCACACGACTGGCCTGGCATGGTAGCACACTGAATTTAAAGTACAGCATCATTTCTTTTCTTTTTTTTCCACGTCTGCAAGCAGCCTATGTGAAATGTCCTGTTTCTGCAAAGATTTAAGCACATGAATATCTCTGATTGTATTATAGAAGGGAGGAGTTATCCTATTACATAATGGTAATTGAAATTACATGATTACATGTTTTTTCCCCCCCAATTACTACAATCATAGCACAAAGAGAAAAGTGAAAAGTTCAAGTGTAACTTTAAGGTCAGCCTCTCCTAACTGCTAAATACTTGCCCATGCAACCCTAGTGTTGGACTGTGGAATTGCTGTGAGCATTTACTAATGATGGATCACCAGCACTAACTGGTCACAACTGTAGGCAGGAGTAGTTTCAATGTGTATTTTTCCTCCCTAGAAAAGACACATAGGTTAAATCTATGGGCACTCTTGCACATGCTCCAGTTGGGGGGGGGGGGGGAAATGGAGGGAGGTGCTTTAATTAGAGTGGCTTCAAGAGAAATTCTGACAATCACTGAGATGGGGACAATCACTCAGATGTTTGTAAGCATTTGTCTATAGACTCTATATGCTTGGAGCTGCTCTAATTAAACCGCTGCTGAATCTTATGTATCAGCATCCCCGCACTTAAAAATGGTAGCAGGGGTGCTTGAACTAAAACAGGGCTAAAAACAAGGTTTAGCTCAAGTGCCCATGCAGCCATTTTTAAGCATGGGGACACTGATACATGAGATGCAGGAGGCTGCTGGAGCACGGTTTTGCCATGCTCCAGCAGACTTGATTAACTGAGTCTGCTCCAACGCACTGGAATTCCAGCACATCAGAGCAGCCTCTGCACTTGTGTATAGGCTTCCTATGTGAATGAAGAAAATCACGGCATCCTAAGTTTAATGGGACAAATCATCCCTGGTATAAGTTTATCAAAGCAAAACCAATACAGCAGATATCAATCTGTAACTGTAGTCTTACTCAGTTTCTGGAACAGTATGTGTGTAGACTCTCAGTTAGTATGAGCAAAGAAAAAGAGGAGTTGGAGAAAGAAAACACTGGTTCATTTATGCTTCACCGTCTGTCTTCATCCATCTATCAGCTCTTCCCTGCTCCTACTCCTACCTTTTTCCTCTAATGAGCTCAAAGTATTCAGTCATCCTTTTGACAAATGCAGAAGCATTAAAAAAAAAAAATAGTGCATGTATATAGACAAATGCTTACAAAAAATCTCAGGCCAAGTGATTTTCAGAATTGCTTTTTGCCTTGAAGTAAAACTTGGCATTTTAAATTTAGAGTGAACAGTTAACTTTGGTAAACTTGGCATAGTAACTTTGGCATAGTATCCATTATTTCTTTAAGGATTTGTATTTTAGCAGGTTATTATTCACATCAAGCAGTGAGAATTTTGAAATTGGAAAAACCTACCTTCTATTTAATATCATCCTCCCCTGACGCTGATATCATTATTCAAAACTCTCTTCCTTCAATATTTATTGAAAAAAGAAACCCTGACAATGTGACAGGGAAAGCCTTCCGAAAAGAAGTCTTCGGTGACAGCACTCCCCAAAGAAAACCAACTTCAACTACAATTTGAATAAAGTGAGCAGGAATAAGCCAGAGATGTACATTAATGAATAACCAAATAGAACATAAGACAAGTAACAACTTGCATTAGAAATGACAGTTAATACTGGAACAGTAGGACTATAAAATCTTCCAGTCCATCTTCCTTCCCAGCACCCTTTACACAGAGTACACACCAGAACTTTCTGGCGTATCCATTTGATTCAAAACCTTCAAGAGAATAGGCATGAACCAATGGCCTGAATTTCAGAGATAATAAAAAGCACAACTCTTAGTAAAAGTCAAAAGGAAAATCTTACTGCACATCAGTGAGAGCTGCCCACCCCTGAGCCTGCCTAAAAACCAAACATTTTATTTTGTGAAAATGCTGCCCCCTTGGCATACAGATCTGGGATGTAAATGACCAAAGTTCAGGTCCCTGCTCTACCCGTGTGCACATGGTACTGTTACCACTAAGGTATAGTCAGTGTGTCCCAGGATTAACTATAAAAAAAACCAGACTATTTGAATGGAGAGATCAAGAGAAACCCTGACAGAACTCTGGAGTATCCTGGTAGGCAAAAGACTTAACTGCAAAAAAGTACAAGCCTGTGCTGAAGTCCCTGCTCTGAGCACTTTGTTGGAAAAATTCAGGTCTGTTTTCCTCAGTACCTCTACAAAGCAGGCTAATCGTTAATCTAGCCAAATTTAGAGATCCAAGTTTGAAAGTTGGGGTCCAAAGAAACAGGGCCATTCTGCTCATTTATAGTTTCATAGTTTCATAGTAGCTAGAGTCGGAAGGGACCTAGGTAGATCATCTAGTCCGACCCCCTGCCTTGGCAGGAAAGAGCACCGGGGTCAGATGACCCCGGCAAGGTGCTCATCTAACTTCCTTTTAAAAATCCCCAGGCTAGGAGCCTGCACCACTTCCCCTGGAAGCTGGTTCCAGGCCCTAGCCGCCCTGACCGTGAAGTAGCGCTTCCTAATATCTAATCTAAACTTACCCTCCGCCAGCTTGTGACCATTATTCCTGGTCACTCCTGGCAGCGCATGGGGGAACAGGGACTCCCCCAATACCTGCTGATCCCCCCTGACCAGTTTGTAGCAGGCCACAAGGTCCCCCCTTAACCTTCTCTTGTGGAGGCTAAACAGGTTCAGGTCCCGTAGCCTCTCCTCATAAGGCCTGCCCTGCTGACCCCTGACCATACGAGTGGCCCTCCTCTGAACTCTTTCCATATCATCCACGTCCCTCTTGAAGTGTGGCGCCCAGAACTGGACGCAGTACTCCAGCTGCGGCCTGACCAGTGCCGTATAGAGGGGGAGGATCACCTCCTTGGACCTGCTTGAGATGCATCTATGGATGCATGACAGGGTACGGTTGGCCTTCTTGACTGCCTCCCCACACTGCCGGCCCATGTTCATCGTGGAGTCAATGATGACTCCAAGATCCTTTTCCGTCTCCGTGCTGGCAAGAAGGGAGTTCCCCAACCTGTAAGTGTGGTGCCGGTTCTTCCTCCCCATGTGCAACACCTTGCACTTATCAGTGTTAAACCCCATCCTATTCTCATCCGCCCACCGTTGCAACCTGTCAAGGTCAGCTTGTAGCCTATTGCACCCTTCTAGTGCACCCACATCCCCCCACATCTTAGTGTCATCAGCAAACTTGAACAGGGTGCTTTCTACCCCCTCATCCAAGTCACTGATGAAGATGTTGAACAGTGCGGGCCCGAGGACCGAGCCCTGCGGAACCCCACTGCCCACGTCCTTTCAGGTCGAGAAGAACCCATCCACTACCACCCTCTGGGTGCGGCCCTCCAACCAGTTGGCGACCCATTTGACCGTGTGGGCATCGACACCACAGTCTCCCAGCTTTCTGATGAGGACAGGAAATGTTGCTATTAGAAATTTGCTGTATTAAAGATCCTCTTAAAAGTCATGAAGTAGGAAAAGAAATTATAGAGAAAAAGTATCTCTACCAGCAAAGTAATAATATTAATTATTTGAAATAAAATATCAAGACTGACACCTCATTATGATGGGAGCTTTACAGAAACACAATCCCAACTTCATAAATCTTTTGCTCTAAATAAGCAAGGCAGACAAAGAATGAGAAGCAATTAAGAAGCACAAAAAAAAAAAAAAAAAAAAAAAGAGTAGAATAACTTTCCTAAAGTCACATGGCAAGGTAATGTAAGAGCTGGGTGCCCTCTGCATTTGACTGCACTGTTTTTCTACTCATGATGCTAAGTATCATGAAACCTATCTATGCTAGAAGGCACCCTAAAATGGGAGTTATTACTACTGTACACAGTTCTGTGCAAAGTCTTTCATTTTAACCCAGTCATTTACAGAGCATTCCATAAAGTTCAAAAAAGGATATGCTTACAGGTTGCATGCAGTAATCCTGGGTGGAGTAAGGGGCACTAGTTGCAACAAGAGTTTTACACCATTTTGCCATCCTTCATCTCTTTCGAATTCACAGAAAAGGTAGGTACATTCATCAGCTGAGAACTGGTAGAAAGCATATGTGTCTTGAAAACAGAGCTCTCTGTCCACTGTTTGGAAAAAAATGAAATACCTTTTAAACTTTCCTCACAGCCATGCGTATGTGTAGATGAGTAGCTTAATGCTTAGTTTGACGACCAAAGACAAAAAAACATAAGATTGAAATCTGAAGCAATTACACATTCTCTCTCGCATCAAATATAAAATAAAATGCATCAGTTGAACACAATGTTTTCTTGATATATTTATAATTTTAAAACAACCAGTGCCTCAATCACTATAATAAAATAAATCCTAAATACCTATACATATTGGTATTTGATTTGGGGGTTTTAATCATGGAAAATTAGATCTCCCCCTACCCCATTCATTCACCAGGACAAGTCCAGGCCCATAACTCCCAAGCCACAGCCCCCCCAGCCCTGCTGGTGCCCCTTACTCCCCACCCACAACCCCCTGACTCTGCCAGTGTTCCCCACTCACCCCCACAGCCCCCACCCCCAGCCCTCTTGGTGCTCCTCACACCCCACCACAGCCCCCTGCCTACCCCCCAGCCCTGCTGGAAGGGGCCCCTGGATGGACTCAGGTACTTCGCATTCTGTCCAGCCCAGGGGATGGACCAAGGTGGTCAAGGGCCCCAAGGCATGCCACAACAAGGCCCCTGCCCCGCTGGAGCTTTGCAACAGGTATGAACCTCTTGCAGCCCCAGCAGAGCCTGTTCAGTTGCCAGAACCTCAGGCAACACGGACTCTACTGTAGCTACTGCCCCAGCACTCCAAGACAAAACGCAAACTGTTTGTCATGGAAGACTCCATCCTGACGGGGACTGAGGGGGTAATCTGCCGCCCCAACCCCTTAGCCCAGGAAGTTTGCTGCTTCCTGGGAGCCCATATCCAGGACATTGCAGAGAAGATCCCTAAACTCCTCCAGCCCACAGACCACTATCCCATGGCTGTGATGGAACTCCAGCTAGCTACAAACATCAAGGAAAATAAAAAGTTCTTTTTTAGATATGCGGGGAGCCGGAGGAAAAGCAAGGGCAACATTGGACCCCTGCTAAACCAGATGGGGCAACTGACAACTGACACCTAGGAAAAAGCCAACTTGCTAAATGGGTACTTTGCATCAGTTTTTCACCAGTCCCATGAGACAGTCCTGCCCACTATGGGTCAGCAAGGCCCAGGTGAGGGAGATTCCTTGCCCTCCATCAAAGCTGACCTCATGAAGGAACACCTTGACAGGCTGGATACCTTCAAGTCAGCCGGCCCTGATGGGTTACACCCAAGGGTACTCAGGGAGCTGGCAAGCATCATAGCTCAGCCCCTGGCACGGATCTTTGAGAGCTCTTGGTGCTCTGGTGAAGTGCCCAATGATTGGAAGAAGGCCAATGTGGTGCCTATCTTCAAGGAAGGGAGGAAAGTGCATCCGGCAAACTACAGGCCCATCAGCCTGACCTCTATCCTGGGGAAGGTCTTAGAAAAGATTATCAAAGAGGCCATCCTTAACAGACTAGCTGAAGGCAATATCCTGAGGGATACCTAGCATGGGTTTGTTGCACGTAGGTCTTGCTTGACCACTGTCATTTCCTTTTATGACCAGGTGACTTATCACCTGGACAAGGGGGAAGAGATCGACGTATATCTTGACTTAAAAAAAGCCTTCGATCTGGTATCCCACAATCACCTCTTGGCTAAACTGGCTAACTTGACGTCATCATGATCCGCTGGCTAGGGAATTGGCTCCGTGGTAGGACCCAGAGGGTGGCGGTCGACGGGAGCCAATCGTCTTGATGCGCTGTGACCACTGAGGTCCCTCAAGGCTCTGTCCTAGGGCCTATACTATTTAACATCATCAATGATGTGGACATTGGTGTCAGAAGTGGACTGGCCAAGTTTGCCGATGACACCAAACTCTGGGGTAAAGCATCCACACCTGAGGATAGGAGGGTGATCCAGGCGGATCTGGACAGACTCATGAAATGGGCAGGTGAGAACCTGATAGTGTTTAACACTGAAAAACGCAAGGTTCTCTACCTTGGGAGGAAAAACCCGCAGCATCCTTATAGGCTCAGCAGCGCTACGCCGGTTAGCACTACAGATGAAAGGGACTTGGGGGTCATGATTGACCAGAAGATGAACATGAGCCTTCAACGTGATGCTGCAGCTAGTAAAGCAAGCAAAATGCTGGCTTGCATCCATAGATGCTTCTCAAGCAGATCCCGGGACGTCATTCTCCTGTTGTACTCAGCCTTGGTGAGGCCTGAGCTGGAGTACTGTTTCCAGTTTTCGGCTCCCCAATTCAAGAAAGATGTGGAGAAGCTTGAGAGACTGCAGAGGAGAGCCATGTGCATGATCAGAGGTCAGGAAAGCAGACTTTGTGACGAGACACTGAGAGCCATGGGACTTTTCAGTCTGGAAAAGAACAGGCTCAGGGTGAACTGGTGCTCACCTGTAAGTTTATTAGGGGTGTTCACCAGGATCTGGGGGAACATCTGTTCACCAGAGCACCCTAAGGGATGACAAGATCGAATGGTCAATCTCCTCTGCGACCGTTTCAGGCTAGACATGAGGAAAAACTTCTTTACAATCCGAGCCCCCAAGGTTTGGAATAAACTGAACACCCTCTTCCCACTCCCTTGCAGGCTGGAACTCTTTGCAAAACTGCAAAATCTGAAGGATTCTCCATTAAGATGAGAAACCTGCGTTTTCCTTGGGTAAAGGGTGAAATCTTTTTTGAACTGATTCCAAGCCTTTGGATTAGATTCGGACCTTTTAATGGGTCTCCCGATTCAATTTGGATTCAAAGATTCGGTTGCCGAAATGGGCTGAATCAAATTGACGACCAAAGCTTTGCGCAGCCATAATGCCCACTGTCTGCAAAGAGGCAAATACAAAATTTCATTCAAAAAGTAGAAGAGAAAAAAACTGTCAGAAAATGTGACATCTCGTGCATTTATGAAATGAAAGTTCGTATAGATAAGTCTATACCACATTAGTATTAATTAGTATTAGAAGTCACCATTTAATTAAACCAATCAACCTGCATTTTTCTCTTTTCATTCTTTTTCTGCTCTTCCAGAAACTGATATAAACCTTGTGGTAACTAGAGGAAGCTGACTACCTAACTGACACCATCAGCAGTACTTGTTTCTGTAACACTGACCTGATAACACAATTCCCATGTCCAATAGAAGCTGCCATACACCAACTGCTGTAGATCTGTACTTCACAAAAGGACAGTGCTGCAAGAGCCAGTCTACCAGTTGTGATCCAACACAGCTTCTCCTAAAACAAGCAAAAACATGTATTTTGAATATCTGTATTTTATACTTTTAAAGATGGTTAATAATAATCCTGCAACGACCTCCTCTGTTTCCTAGAGAAAACCCTACATACTACAGCAATTTTTTGGTTTATTCCGGTCACGTGTAAGAGGAAAGCCATTGCTGGAAGTCTTATTTGGAATGACTCGGGCATTACAAGCAGAAATCCCTGGACATTAGATGTTCATCATCCCCCAAGATAAGTGAATTAATTCACATACCTTGTTAATACTTCCTGCATAACACTGCAATACATTTTACTATATTCATTTTTTTTGTATATATAAATTGAGATTAGAAGTAAGAACAGCCGGTAGGAATGTTAAGAGCTGAAGTCAATCTGAATCCTACAGCCTCATGATTAAAATTCTAAGTACAGACTTAAACAGTACAGCTGTGCATTATATAAGCACAATGAAGACCTGGGCAGTTTGAGTCCTTTACTAATAATGCAGTGACGCAATGCACATTCTAGTATAATTAATCTCTCATTACAAGTCAACCAAAGTAGAACTTGCACACTGTTTTTAAAACACAGTTACACATATGAATGAATAAATGGTATTAAAATAAATCTGCCATTATTGAATTACTCAAAACAGAAAGAAACATGCATGTTAGCAGGATGCGAATGGATAACTTTAGTTTCACTGTAGAGACAGTCTGCAAATAACAGATAGAATCATTGTCTAAATAAAAACAGGGCCAATTATCCTCCCATACAAGTACAACGTCTTTATTGGTGTTTTAAACACAATTGTCAATTAAAAAAACCTCATCCTACACTGCCTCTCTCAGACAAATGAGAGAATAATACAAGATGAGTATACTCAGGTGTCTGAGCTGTTTCAAACATGTCTTTTTAGCAGACATTTTAGATAAAGAATGCATAAAGAATAAACCCTACATCTCTCAAGTTAGGGCACAACACAATACAAACAGAGAATAATCAAAGCTGATTAAAGATAATGAACTAGTGTTACCTGCAAATTCCTGTAACGTATACTCTGTCCTTTATCAGGTCAGAAGCTTGAACTGTAAAAATATTCCTGAGAGCTCTCCCAGCACAAGAAGAACTCTCTCCATAAATCTAAATTAACAGAGAAATAGGACACACAATAAGTAAGCAAGCATCCAAAAAGGAAACTCACAAAGCTACCCAATTGAGGTAGTGTTAAAAGCACAGTTTAAAGTTGTGTGAAGGGAGTCAGCATTGGGTGCTTACACCAATATGGTTAAATAAATTTAGTTTCACCAGTAACAATTTTCTAACATATACAAGCCCTGCATTTTACAACTGGATATAAAATGTAGGCTACATTCAGAAATGAGTCGAAAGCCATAATCAAAAGGAAAAAATAAAGCAAAAAATATATTCCTACTACTATATATCTTTTAGCATATGGAATTAAAATGAGATATAAAAAAAAAAAAATACCTTGCTTGAAGGGTTTTCCAGATATGGATTTGAAATTCTTCTGGATAAAGTCTGTAACAGAGAGATTGGCACAGCTAGTTTTATTTCTAACACAAAGACGACCATTTCCCTGTAAACATATACTTATATCATTATATTGTGTAGCTTCATTCATGCCCCTACTGCAAAAAAATCTCCTAGTTTGATCATTGTTTAATACATTTGTTAATAACCTGAAAGGGGAGAGATACGGGACAGGTAAACAGGGAGGTGGTAAAAACTGCAGATTACAGTGTCATTTATACCAGTCAGAATCAGAGAGAACTGTAAGAATTTCAAGAGAAACATATGATAGATGAAAGAATAACACGATAGCAAGTTCAAAGTCACTCAATGTAAAACAATGCATAATGGAATAATATTTTAAATTACTTGTACATCTGGTAAGGATCTAAGCTGCAGAAGCTTACTAAAAGGGACCTAGGTATCACTGTAGACAGTTCAATAGAAGTTGTTCTGCAAGGATCAGATGCAGTCAAAAGAAACAAGACAGAGTGAATTATGAATGCTATGGTGAATAACAAGCAGATACTACCTGCACATGAATCAAAAGTGTGGCCTCATCTGGAACACCATGTGCTCTGTTGGGCACTGCATCTCAAAAAGGATATTACAAAAGTTAGGATGCAGAGATCAGAGTTCAGAGAGGAGAGGCAAAATCTTGCAGGGGCCCTGACATATGTGACCTCCTCAGAATTGGAGGTGGGAAGCTGCCACAAGAAGCACACCCTGTGCAGGAGATCATCCTGCTGCAGGTGGTATACCTCACACAGTACAGGACAATTTTGACAACACTGTTAGGTGGCACCAAGGAAAAGGCTGCCCAGGGCAGGTGCCCTTCCTATATTCACACTCCTGGGTTCATAGCAGGTTAATAAAAGACGCAAAAAATACCTCTCATATGAAGATCAGACTTCAGAAACGAGATGAAGGCAGCAGTGTTAAGATAAAAGTATATATACTACTGAATGGTATAGAGAGGTTAGACGGGAAATTGTTTCTACCCTGCCTTCTGACTGACTTCAAACTAACAGAGCTAACTACAACTTCAAAATAACAGAGCTAACTGCTTCTCTCAGGAAGCAGATATTAAAGAAGCTGAAACTCAAAGCAAAAAAGGAAATATTTCTTCAAGCAATGCATAGTGGAGGTAGTCCCAGGAGTTGTAGAGGCTAATAATTTAGCATTTGGAAGTGCAGATGGAAATCAAGAATATTCATAATTGTAAATCAACATCAGTAAACAAAACTATTGGAAAGGCTACTGAACCTCTAACATCAAGGGTTACCCTAATCTCTTATAGTCAAAAATTGGGTAAAGATTCAATGGTGAAGTGGAACAGGTTATTCAACATCTGACTACTGTAGTGTTTCTATGTATCCCACTGAAAGATCTGGGTCTAAACAGTGCTAAACAAAACATGGAACTAGATTATCTGCTGGTTTGGTACAATGTGGCAGTTCTCATGCTCCTATCAACCTAAAAGAGATCCAAGTCTAGAATAGCAGTTTTGCAAGTCAAGATTACATGCACCAATAAACCAATATGAAGACTGTGTGCTGCTTGCTTACATTATTCCAATTTATAAAAAAAACCCTTATTATTCTCAAATCTAAATTTGAGAAGAGCCTACTTAGTATACAGAAAACTGCAATGACAAAGTTTCTCTTGCATGGAAAGGGTAGAATTATTAAAATCATATTTTAAAGACACCTTTTTCTATAGTTATACTATAGAAAACAAACAAAAATCAACAAACAGTGGATAACAGTGTTTATATTTCCAATGTCCATTATAAATGTTATTGTGGCTTCAAACCTCATGTGTGACAGAAAGTAGTTTAATGTGAAAACAAATAGAATGAAGTTCAATCTACTTCCTTTTGCCCATACTCCATAATACATTAGATCACCACACTGCCTTTACATATCATTTACTCTTACTACTATGCCTGTCATTAATGCTTGATTTCCACAGCTACATATGTGTTATGCCTATGCTTCATTTAACTTGTTTTCAAATCTTTCATTGTATATTTATCACTTCAGTATCTACAAATCTCATTTTCTACAGCTGCACAATCTTGGTTTATAAACTGCTTCTTCAGCGAGATTCCCAAGCTAGTAATGAAAAATAATTCTATTGTCAGTGAGCTAGTTCCAGCATTCCAGGGAAAATCCAGACCATGACAAGGAGGATAATATTGCTATTGTGATTGCAGAAGTGGAGGCAAAACGAGGGAAAGGTTCTTGTTGCCTTTTGGCTAAAAAAACTAACAGTGGGAGCCACTAAAATGTTACAAAATCACTATATACCCTCAGGCCTAGATGTCTGGATGCAGCCCACAGCCCATAGTCCCCCCTCCTCCCTTTCCCTCCCCCAGAGCCACTGCCATCTTTTTAGGACTGGAACCCAACCTTTCTTTGAACACTTGTCTGGTCTAATTAATTACATGAGGCTGTGTAATGCTTTGTTACAAAAGCATTCTTACAAATTTCTAGAAGGTTGTATACATTCCATAGCTTGAAAAAGTCCCTGGAAATAGGCAATGCATCTGGCAAAACAGAACAAAATTTTCATCAGTTTAGTTAAAAATTACCACTCTTAATTTGCAGCGTCTGCTGCATACTTAAACTCTGACAACCAGCTCAAACCCTTGAACATCCTTTAAAGCAGTAGCTCTCAACCTTTTTAGACTCAAGGAAAATACCAGCTCTTCGCTTTCAATCATTTTCGTACTACTGTACAGGAAAAAAAAAAAATCACAATTATTTTGTTTCACACAATTCAGAAAGACCACAACAGATCGTTAATATTATGTTTTTGACATTATGGATACCTGCTTGAAGTCTCGGGGTTTAATTTTGTGAATCATACATAGGTGTTTGCACACCTAGGATTGTACAGCACCCTGCAACACCCTGGTTGAGAATCACTGCTTTACAGTCTTGTGTTTATGTTAAATTCTGCACTAGGAAGCCACTTAAGCAGGGACCCAGGCCAGAGAAGCTGATGTACCTGTACTAGAATAGATAGGTATGGGCTGAGGCAGGCTCAGACAAGCATCATCTCTGAAACCCCACCCTCAGATTTCTTGGGCTCAACACAGAGAACTCAACAAGGGATCTCCAAAATTAAAAACATGTATATATATAAAAAACAAAAAACAAATGCCATTCCACCACCCTACTCCCTGCCCCCCACATGCTTCCTTCTTCTTTCCCATTTATTTCTTCTTCTTGCTCATTTTTTTTTCTTTCTTTTTAAAAGAGATTCTGGTTTAGCTGGTCAAGATCACATCATTTTCAATACTAGTGCAGGCCCATGACTGATGATCAGCTAAAAGCAATGTCTCAAACAGCCCAATACTGTTACAAGTTTTCCAGGCTTATAGTAGATGATAGACAAACACAGCAATGAGGATACAACAGACAGTAAACACCAGAAACAAAAGCTGCATTTTTATTTCTCTCCTGTTCTTTTCTCTCTCCATTGTATGCATGTATCTTCTATCTTCAAAGGTGCAGAATCAGACTCCAACAGTGACAGCAACAATAGTTCTCAATTAACTTTATTTTCTAAAAAGCTTAGTAATTACGGTCTTCAATGACCTTCTAAAAGACTGTCAGGATTAGTTGTGGGGGAGGGAAGGCAAGAGTTCTTTATCAAATTTTTCTACACCTCAAGAAAAAGGAAGTAAGGGATATTGTTAAAGTGAAAGCATATTAAGAAGTTATATATAGCTGTTTCTTTTTCTGTATCTAATGAAAAGCTTAAAAGATTTTTTTAACATTGAAATAAGCAGACCAAAATCTGTTTACTCAAAACACTAACCCAGTGGTTCTCAACCTTTTTAGTGTAAAGGCACACCTTCACAGACTCAAGACATCCCCTTGAAAAATTTCAGCTCTTAGTTTTCACTCATTTTTTTCTCTACAGAAGGATAATAAAGCAATTCTTCTGTTACAAAGAACTTGGAACACCACAACAGATCAGAATGTTTTTAACATTGTGGATTCCAGTTTGAAATATCTGGGCTTATGCTGTGAGTCATGGTTGCACACCAAAATGTGCTAAAATTACATGGTACCATGTGACAACCTTCACCCTGGCTGAGTATCACTACACTAACCCACTACTGAAATTTGTACAGTGACCAGATCATGTTAATACTTTTGACTCTAGGCCCATTTATCCTATTAAAATTCAAAGACCAGCTCCTCCTGGGAGAAAGCTCAAAGGCGAGGGACAGAAGTTACATATAAGCAGTGTAAGGGATCGGAAACCGGTTCAAATTTGTAACAGAAATTCAGTGCATATAAATGCCTTTCAAAATGGCTGAAACTGGTTTAAGATAAATGTGAGTGGGTGTTGTATCAGATTTAACTGATTTAGGTTAAATCAGTTTATTGAACTTCTGTCCCAGATCCCTTCCAGATGCAAGTTAACTCAGAGTACCCCAGCATCCCAGAATGCTTTGCACCTCCCCTGCAAACCTCCTCTTGCAGGGTGGGTGGGCTAGCCTTGGTCTAAGCGGTCTGCTTTGGCTGAGCAGGGAGGTATGCTCTAGTGCCCCCCAGCTTCTGGGCTAAGCCACTGCAGGCATGTGGCTGCATTTTTGGAATAAAAAGTAAGTGTCTGTTTACTTGCTTATTGATTCAATCTACACAGTTTACATCTGCAAGGATTGAATCAATTCAGCCCCATGATTGTTGACTGTCTGTACTTAGCATAAGAACATATTTGGAGGAGTCAGAGTGCTCACAAGTACAGAAATGCAGCCAGGTGCCCAAGACACAAGGACAGTGCAACTTCTGCTTTCTTTTGCATGCCTCCCTCCCATCAAAATGGTGCCTGGAGTAGTTGCTCCGTTCACCCCAATCTAATTACACCACTACTCCTAATCTTTGCTAATGATGCTGTTCCTTTTTGCATAAGCAAACATTTACTGGAGCAGAGACTGGAATCTACTGAACAACTTAACCAGACTAAAGCAGTGGTGCTCAACCCATCTGGATCCAGCTGCAAACCAATCCTGTGCTCCAGTCTGCCTTAGTGCACAGGGCCATTTTTTCTAGTCCAAAGGGCTCCCCACAGGATCAGAAATTTGCTAGCAGAGAAGCAGGGGAAGCATTAATTGCTACAGCAACTGCCCAGAGCCACAGCAATTAATGCTCCCCTGCCACCAAATTTCCAGGCATACGGGGAGTCCCACAGGCTGGATGACATCTCCATGGGCTACATCTAGGCCGCAGGCCATAGGTTGAGCATCACTGGACTAGAGTCTCTCTCCATAGCTCAATGTATATTTAAGTATTTCACAGAGTCGAACTGCTACTATAGGAGGGGTTGTGGGAAGTTCACCTTAAAATAGTTTATAGCCTAGTGGAACCAAAGACTGCTTAGCTATTTATCAATGTGGAGACAATAAATAGGACAGAAATTCCCCACACTACAATGTTGCATACAAACCAAGTCTCCCATATCTTTGAAGCACTGAACAACTCAATAACAGAGAAGCAGAGGCATAACCTCCTCTGCCAGATTTGTGAGCTTACCCCCCAAAGTTTTTTCTAAACAAAACTATTAGTAAATAAGCTAAGTAAATTAATCTACTTTGATTAATAACTGCCAAAAAAAAAATCCATCTATATCCAGGGAGAAGGCACTCTAAGGAGCAGGGCACTTGAATTCACATTCCCATTCTGAATCAGGATAAGAGTGGATCTGAATTATTACTATAAATCCCCATGACACGATTCTTTACTTATTTAGGAAAAATTCTTTAGCCTGAATTGGGGAAGAATTAGAGGAGATTTCAAAGATGTACTGAAGACGAGTTGGGGATTCAGGAAGTTAAATACCTAACAAGGTTAAGTCGCTTGTTTTTTTACAAAAACAGGAAGCAATTGTTTTAAGTTACCTGCTGATAAATGTTATGAAACCAAAAGGAAGTACTTCTTTGCACTGCGTATAGTCAGCTTCTGGTATTCATAGCCAGGATCCACTATTATAGGTCAGCAGTCACCAGCCAGTCGATCTCGATTGACCGATCGATCTCGGAGCCTCTTGGAGTTGATCTGAGGTTGGGGGGGGGCTGTGAGCTTGAATGTGCATAAACATGCATGCCCCACCCCCAGCCCAGCAGGTCATTCCATGGAGGGAGGGAAGGGAAAGAGTGGAGGCCAGACTGAAGCCCCCACAGTGAAGAACTCAGAGGCAGGAGGAGGGGTAAGGCGAGTGGGGTCCTGGCCAAGTGGTGGTGGGAAGATCAAGCCTGGACAGCTTGTCCAGGGGTGCAAGAGGAGTTGCTCCCACCACTGTGCACACCCCAGTGGAGGCCCCAGGGGCCACATGCCCCCCCCATCTGTGCATGGCCAAGGCAGCTGCCATTACAGACTGAGCTTTGAGTTCTGAGCCCTGCTGCAGCCTGCCTGGGAGCAGCCCGATGCCACATGTGTCCAGCTTCCAGGCAGGCAGGGGATGAGGCTCAGCCTAGCAGTGGGATACACATGGAGTCAAGTCCCTCCCAGAGAGGCTGCAGTGGGGGGTCAAGATGCAAATCCAATCTACAACAACAGCCACCTCCATTGCACACAGATGGGAGGGCATATGCCCCCCCCCCCAAATACTGGGCAGCACTGGAAGCTGAGGCAGCTGCGAGGGAGGGAGCAGGGCTGGAGCAGAGGCAGGACCTGCACAGCCAGGCCTTGGGAAGGAGATGCAAGCAGCTGATACACCGTAGCCCCACCACCACCACCACCACCATAGCCTCCCCTCCAACCACCATCCCCCACCCAGCTGAAACCTAGTGCAGCTGAGCTATTTACTGGGAAGACCACAGTGCTGCTTTCCCCTTCCCCCCTTTCCTCCCAGGATCCGTGCAGGGAGGGTTGGGGGCTGGGGCAGGAGAGCAGGACTGTGGTTTTCATAGAGACAGTCTGAGCCATGGTGCACTTGGGCCAGGCGGGTAGTGGCGGCCTGAGGGGGGGTGGGGGCCGCTATGGCAAATTTTTGGGTGCGGACAGCCCACCCATAGCCCTGCTCCCAGTACTGCCACCAGCCAGCCTGAGCACAGCCTGGCACAGCCTCAGCCCCATCCTGCAGTAGCAGCCAACCCAGACAGTGTACAGAGCCAGGGCACGTGTCCTCCATGCCCTCCAGGGTTGCATGCCGCCCCCCCCCGGCCAAGCTGCTCATTACTCCATCCTGTGCCCCAGCTGTGCAAGGCCTGACCCTGCTCCAGCCCCACTCTCTCCCTCCCCACCATTTGGGGGTGGGGGCAGATCAAGGCCCCAGCAGTAAGGGAGGAAGTGGGACTAGGGCTGGGGCCTCGATCTGCCTCCCCCTATGGCCCTATTCCCTCCCCCTGCCCTTCTCACCACAGACTTACCTGCTGAGGCACATGCTCCCAAATAATTTTTTCTCCTTCTGCTTTGATTTGCCAGCCCCTTTCCTCCCCACAGACCTACCTGCTGGGGAGGAGAGTGGGTGGCGCACTGTACATCTTGGGTTGCTTTTAAATGCCAAAAGGTGATCTCCTACTTAAAAAGGTTGGACATCACTGTGTACGTAGATTTCTGAAAAGGCTAGGCAGCTTGCTAACAGGGGTACAGGCTACATGTGCAAATTAGAAACCAGCTATGAAGTCCTGGAAAATGTGTAATAACTTTATAGCTGGTTGGACCTTTTTATGGTGCCATAGTTAATTCGTATGTGTAGCCAGTCTAATTAATTGTACGATTAACCAGGTAACTGCATAATACATGTAATAAGTAGAGGGGGGGGTCAATTACTAATAAGCCGGATCTTCAGCTGGTATAAATTAACTTCACTTCAGTAAGGTCAAAAGAATGACCCTACATATACCCGTTTTAGTTATGCATGGAAAGATAAGAATAAGAATATTTGCTTTCAGAGCACAATCTGATTGCCATAAGGGCTGGAAAGAAATTTGCTTTTCCCACTCCTGGAATACTGCACAACAAGCAAAATACATTATGCTAGTACTTTTGTCTTCCTTAGAATTATTCAGAATTAGCTCATCTGTTGACCTCATGGAGTGATGGTTTACTACAAAACTGTTCAATCCAACTCACAGACCAAAATTGATGCGCAGTCATGGCATCTGGTCCATAGGACTCCCCCTGGGTCAGGAAAATTTGGTGGGGGGGGGAGGAAAGAGAGCAGTGCCAATTAAGACTGCCACTCCTCCCCCACTGCCAAATTCCCAAGCCCTGTGCAATATTTCCCAATGCCCCAATTCAGCAAGTACTCTGCTAAATCAGAACTTAGTGGTAGCAGCCAGCAACCCATCTACAATAGCACTCACAATGTAGCTAATCCCAGAAAAGCTGTCTCAGCACTAGAAAATTTTGAAAAAAAAAAAAAAGCTCTATTACACATATATTCTGGAGTCTAAGGTGCAAACACAGCCACTTTTCTATGAAGAGCCTGCAGCACTTCCATTTGCATTTTCAAATCAAAGCAGCCCTCCAATAAAAATACAATATATCCATTTGAGATTAAAAAAATAAGGTAAATGTGGTGGTGAAACTATGATATTTTACAATATTTGGACACTTCAATATTGAAGGAACAAAAAAAGGACAAAAAGGCTCTCCCTTTTTCAGGTTTCCGTTCACTATATTCCATTTTTTTAGAAGCCTACAGAAGTTTTGCTTTTTATTACAAGTTTATAAACAGTTAGCTATATCATCAAAAAAACAAAAGAACAATTGTACATAGAGTTGCCCAAAAAATAGTTCACAGGCTACAGTGAAATTTTACTTCCTTTGCTGTTCATAGTTTTGCAGGCAACAATGTGAACAAAGGACATGAAATTTCAATTTGTGAAAAACTCAAAAATGACTCATTATTTAAAGGTTAAAGCCCTGGCCACAGTCAAATGCACTCAACTTTTTATGTAAGTGAGCAATCCTAGCACTTTACACATATGTAAAATGACACATGTGCACAAGTGTTTGTACTTCTGATCTAGTTAAGTAGACTGTTCATGTGTTTTAAATAAAGCAAAATTTAAAATGCTGGGTTGGATCACGGTCAACTTCCCTAAATATAAAAAACAGCTTATAGCCAGTTCCTTGTGAATATTCAGACTTCAAAATTCATGCTGCATTGCTTCCTTTAATTGGTAACTATATTGTTTCTGTTCCCTGACTGGATGACTTCTGCAACTACCCAACACATCATGACCTAAAGGGATCACAAATATGGCCAAATCAAAATTCACTTTCAAATTCAATCACACAGTAAAGCTTTTTGCTCTCTACTACTCATTCACCTATATTGTGGTTTAAAAAAGAATCTAGCAGTTATTTGCTTAATTTCCCTCAGGCTCTTCTAGAAATAAGAACCTGCCCCCTTCCCTCCCCACACACCACTATACACATCAAAATCAAATAAAAATAAGAATACCTACTCTTCTATGAAAAGTAATTGCTTTATATTTTTATCCCAGCCAAGTTTACTTCTCATAACAAACCATAAAAATGATAATGCCTTAATAATAATAAAACCCATAATAATGTTTGTGATTTTTATAACATAGTTTGCCAGCATCGTTAATCATTTGCAAGAAATACTATAGCAAGTAGCCAAAATGTATTACAGTTTCCATTTCAGCACAGGACTGTAAAATGAATTTGAAATGCAGCTTTGTTGTCTTTTCAAGACACACCTTCCTTTACATAGAACATAAAAGGTAGGAAATTCTGCATGACTAAATGTTCATTTATTCCAACTGCTTAGTCATGGCAGCTAGGAAGAAGATATGTATACTACAGATTTTTGGATATTACTTTAACATGTTTAAACCTATGCATGTGGTACTGCCTGCTTCTGTCAAAACAAGAAGCTTTTAAAAATGAGCCATAATAGATATATGCAGGTTGTAACAAATGAAACATTATTTATTACTGCAGGATTGTACCTAGGATATCAGGAGTATGGTCCTGAATTCCAATTCGTCTCCATGAGGCAACAGATTTTGCTGTTAGTTGCTAGGGTACAAAAAGCACAATTGATTCAGAAGCTATTTGACTTTCAAAAGATAAAAATTTATAAAAAGTTATAGCATATGTTTGGCCTTTTGCCAATTTATATTCTTAACAAACAAAAGGAGAGGGAAAGCTGCTTTCAGAATCAGTAGATCATAACAGAGTGTCAGAGGAACAATTCTTCACATGAATATTTAAATCAACACTAACACTAAATCTTTACTTCTGAAATTATTTTGAGCTTTTCACATACCGAGGTACAACACAAGAAGTCAAAAAAGTATTAGATGAGGAATACATGTTCATCAGAGTTTCAGATAGAGTTTCAAGTTTTCTTATCAATTGGCTCATCAGTAAAAGACGACTGAAAAAAAAAAAATAAAAAAAATCACATTTATCCTGGTCTTCTTGAGCCAAGCAGGTATAGTGAATCTAAACTTAAATTATTTTACCATCTGCATGGTTTCAGGGTGGGTAGGGGTGCTTATCAAGACTGCTGTGGCCCAAACGCCAATATCACTAACTTACCGCAGCACCCCCCCATCCCATTCTGAAGAAACCATGCTGTCTGTTCAATAAAAGACATAACCCACAGAAATACTTGCCTCTTGACCATTTCAGCTACATGAGCTCAACACTACTCATAGAAAAAACTAGGAAGACATGTTCCTTGACATGTACCATCTCCCCGACTACTTGGCTAGGGCCAGACATTCAAAAAGCCTGAGCCTGAATGAAGTCAATCTTTCCAGGTTAGTCTAACCTGGCTAGGCTGAACTGTTTTGTAACCATACACACATTCCCTCTGGACTGAAGAAATGCAGGCACATGCCAGCAGTGGCTCAGGCTAGAAACCGAGTGGTGCTAGAGTAGCCCTCCCTTCCCTTCTTAAGGGCTGAATTGGTGGGGCATGGCCAAGCCCTGGCAAGATGCTCCAATTAGGGAGGGGTTTCCCCACCCCTCCCTCACTGTTGATAACAGAGCATTGAGTTACACAGGGAGTTGTTAGCATTTATTAGCCCATCAAACAAAATAACAGCCTTCAAGCTCTTCTTAAAAAACTTTGTCCAAGGAAGGAACAGAGGGACATTACCAGCTGACCTGATGATTAGCTCCAAAAAGGCCTAAGCCAACACTGTCCCATCTGCCTTTGTCCTTCCCTAGCCAGCATGTGGTATGCTAGCTAAAGCTGAGAGGTATCTGTGTAAGGAAGAAGGGAGGGGGGAATTCCTGCTTGAGCAGGGAGTGGCAGGAAAGTTGGGGAAGCAGGAGAAAGCCAGGCAGACCCCGCTGTACCTGCAGTCTCTACCAGAGCTCCAGCCAGGAAGCAGAGGGGAGGGGCCAACCATGCTGCACTGGAGCAGAGAGCAGCACCATGCCTGGAGTTTCAAAGCATCTGGGATGCTGTAAGGCTCTGATTTAAATTCAACCAGTAAAGGGTCTGGGATAGACAGTGCATAAACTGCTTTGGCCCAAAGCAGTTAAGTCTGATACTACATTCAACCAAGTTTAACTCAAACTGTTTTCAGCCATTTTCAAACTGGCTTATGTGCACTGAATGTCTGTTCTGTTACAGGTTTTAATCAGTTTCTGATCACCTGAACTAGTTTGTGTGTAATGTCTGTCCCTAACCCTTAAGTCTTGCATTATCCTTTTCTCCAGTCTTCATCTGTCATTTTCTTGTCTTTCTTTATCTATCTTAAAAGAGAACAATCTTGGAAGCAGGAAATGCATCTTCCTGTGTAGCTGGAAAGTAACTAGCACATTTTGGGTACTGGGAATCAACGTCTGGCTTATTCTTATAAGAAATAGAGCACACTTTCTACTTTTTAAAAATGTTGTTCTTGAAATAACAAAGCTTCTTACTGAGTGTGTCTCATTCAGATGCGAGTGTAAATAAGTTGTTTCTAGGGTCTTACAACATATAATTAAGCTGCAATCCCTATGGTAGAGCACAGCATTTTATTTTGCTTTCCAGCATATAGCAGTATCAACTACATTACTGCAGTTATCTTTTCTCACCCTAACTTTAGTAGGTGCATTTATAGAGATATAGGGTAAATATGCATACCCACATATAGTATAGGGATGTAATATCAACCTTATTTCCCCAGCAATATGTATATCAGTAGTTCTCAACCGGGGTACTATAGCATCCTTGGGTGCCATGAGACTTTCAGGGGTGCTGCACCACAGGCCACAGCCAAGTAGAACTGCCTTGTGCACAGCCAAATCATAAAGGACTGCAGTGCAAGTGTGAACTCCTGCCTGCACTAGGGTTAACTAGTAACACTAATACAGGCAGGAACACACAACCATGCCATAGCACTTCCACATCTGGTTGTGCACTAGGGATGTAAATATTGTTTTAAACAATATTTGTTTAACCTCCTCCAATTATATTGGTTAAACAATTAACCAATAACACAGCAACTCTGACAGCTGCTGCTAAGAGCTGCTCCCCCAGAGTTCTTTGACCAGAAGGGGGAGTAGGCAGGGGAGGAGGCAAGCCCAGCCAGACAAAGAACATGTGAAGCCCTGCACTGGAAGGGAGGGAGCAACTGTGAACCAGCAGCTAATTGCTTAATTGATTAACAGGGACCCTGGTTTTCTCCCTTAAAAAAAAAAAAAAAAAATTCTCTGATCCAAAAAAAAAAAAAAAAAAAATTCAAAATTCTGATTAAAACTCCCAAAATCTGCATTTATAAACACCATCAGTTGAACACAATGTTTTATGCTTTAAAATTGTAAATATATCAATTTGAAAGCCTATCAGTGCCTCAATCACTATAATAAAATACATTCTAAATACCCATCTATTTTGGCATTTGATTTGTTGAGTTTTTTTATCCTGGAAAAATCAGAGCTCCCCCTGCCCCTTCACTCACCAGGATTGCCGTGGCTGTCCCCCCCTGCTACTTTGTGGCATGGGCAAGTGGTGCCTCCCAAGTCTGGGAGGGGCACCAAATCACCAGCTGGGGGCAGGAGAGTCCCCCAGCAGCCAATCGCCGACCTGGGGGGGCAAAGACATTGCATAAACCGCTTTGATGTATATGCACACATACACGTGGTGCCTCCTGCCTGTGATCGCCCTCCTCCCACTGCCTTCAGCCCCAAACAGCCCCTGGCAGGCTGGAACACTGCCCGCCTGGAATGAGAAGCTCATGGTTCTTCACATTTTTCTCCTTTAAAGGAGAAAATCTGCGTTTTTCCTTGGCAGATAGAAAACCCAGATCCCTGGTCATTAGGCTGCCACCTGTTTTCCTCTTAGGCTATGCTGTAGGTACTAGTCCCCCTCACCCCTCCTTCCTCCTGTCTACCCTGCTGCCTTCTGATTCCTGCTGCACTGGAATCAGCCTGCTGTGGCATGGCTTCTCTTCCCCACTTCCCTGCTAGACTGCACCCACCTGGAGCTAAAGAATAACTGGTAAACTAACAGGTCATCACTGCACTTATGGGTTAAGTGATTAATCATTTAGCATTTCACATCCCTACTGTGCACAATGCATCTGGGTGCCAGTTTTACCTAGTCACAGCAGTGGCAGCAGCACCCCAGTTGAGAGCCACTAAGGTATGCCAAGGCGGCCCAATAGTGGTTCTTAACCAGGATGCCACCAAATAAAAAAAAAAAAAAAGTTATGAAAGATGCCCTGAATCCAGGGTGGATTTGATTTAAGTAAAATCAATTTTAATCATGATTTAAAAGCACTGGTCAGGAAGCCTCGATTCAATCACTGTTTTCTACAAAGAATGCATTCTTGTTGCTTGATATCCTCCATTCATTTAACTTCTTGAAACTTTTCACTTTTATAGAGAGATAAGGGCTTGACTTGTGTATACAAACCTGAAGACAGACAACAGGATTGATGGGTAGATAATCAGGTCTCATCTCCATATACTGCTATTAACAAGGCTATTATCTCTGGAGACACAAACCCACAGCTTGAGACCTGAAACTAAGCATCACAGATATGTTTCATGGGATCTTCTAGGCAGAGTACTGAGTCCCATTGGGTAGAGTGGTTTTCTTTAATCTTTACCAATGTATAGAGGAGCCTGTAAGAACCCCAATAAGATTGGACCTGTAATGTAGTCCATGGCCTGTTGTGACCTATTCATAAAACTTTTCTAAAAAAGGTATAATCCCTCTTCCATGATGATATCTTCAAGCTTAAACATCTTAAAACCATCTGTATATAGGTTTATAAAACATTTAAACAAAAAATAAAAATACAATTAAATAAAAAAAAAACCTGATTTAAAAATACACTTTTTTAATAGTTGATTTTTATCCACCCTGCCTGAATACAAGTGTGAGAACAACTGGTATACACTAAATCTCATTTACTACTTCACATGAAGTGTGCAAACTGAACCTAAAGTTTTCATGAAAAAAAACATTTGCAGATGTCAATTTTATTAACTCAATTAAAAAGCACTGTACACTATCATTTACTTTCTACAAATGCCATCTTTTCAATTCCTCCCTATCCCAGAAATACCTTTGGTTCAGTTAAAATTCAACATGACAGCCAAAATACATAAATAAATAAATAATAATCAATGCCCAAGTTCCGACATGCCAGGCAGGGACGTACACTTCAGTTCTCCCAATTACAAGAGGTGCATCTGCTTTGATAGCCAAGTATAACTGCAGTCCCACCCAGAACTCTTTCTTTAATGTTATTACCATTCCATGCGTTTAATTATGGGGTTTTGATCCTTCAGAATCATGTCAGTTTTCAAGATGTTGCCTAATGTGAGACAAGTATTAAAGAGAAAAAAAAATGAAGCTAATAATCCAATGCAGAAACCTTAGCATGTAAGATTTGGAATAAAAGACACAACATAGCTATCCACCAGGTCCAAATGGTCACACTGGTAGGGTTAATCCAGATTCACATTAAAGTCTGTGGAGCAGAAATTATATCAGTGACTAAATACTTAAGGCATCATCTTCATGTAGTGCAAAATTTGAGGCCCATAAGCATGATCTGTTTAAATCGGATTTCAAAATACACTTACCTGCATCCAGCTACAGGGGCTGCTTCCATGGTCCTGCCTGGCTGTGTGCTGGCCATGCCCCAAGCAGCCCCTTGCAGGCTGGAATGTTACCAGCCTGCATGGGGAAACCCGTTTTTTCATGCATTTTTCTGGCATTTGCTCATGACCCTTTGAAATATTCTTGCGACCCACTTTTGGGTTGCAACCTACAGGTTGAGAAATGCTGAATTAAACCTCTCTCTAAATGAGTGCATAAAAAAACTAGAAATTGTTCATTTGTCTCCCCCTCTTTAATCACACATGCACTCAAACAAAAGTTCAAATCAAGAGAGTAACTATATATTTTTGGAGACAGTGTAGTGGGATTCAGGATGCCTGGGTCCTCTAGCTGACTTATTCAGTTCTCTTTGGTACAGCTCTCTCTCTCTCCTCACCTGATATTCCCCCATCTGTAAAATGGGATAATAATGCTTACCTACTCTGTAAAACACACTGATATCTACTAATGAAATACATTACATAAGAGCTAAATACAACTACTACCAGTGGCAAGAGTAACCTAGATTCAAAACCAGGAATCTAAATAATAGAGAGTGTGATAAGGAAGATGGAAGGGGGGAAAAATAAACAAACAAACAAAACCTACTGCACATACACCATGAAACAAATATATCTGCCTTACTTCCCTTATTTCCTGAATTTCAAAACATGAAGCAGCCTCCTTGCTGGCTTTACAAGCTGTAATTTGAAGAACTCAAAGCCTACTTTTATAGGCATTACAATTTGAGAAGATGGTGTTATATTGTTTGTATTGGCAGTTCTTCTCAGATAACAGCAATGGTGCATTTATCCTGTTGGGAACAATGGTTTCACACTGCTTGTTCCTGTCAGCACAAGTCAATATGAATTTGATGCTGATGTGATCAGTTAAAACTGACAAAAGTTTTAGAAAAATTTATCGGAATAAAAATCTGCCTTCTGCAGAAAGGATACTATAGGGTATAACCATTGCAGTTTGGTAAATTATTGGAGATCCAGCTATAAGCATAGATGGTGCCCTCTGAGGAACGCCAGAAGTGTGAAAAATTACAGAATCCCTGCATAAGGAATCAATACTTTTTCCCTTGGCTGGATGGAGATACAGGTCTAAATATCATCACTCCCATTCTGGAGAACGCCTTTTCCTAAATACGTGTCTCTACAGTTGTAGATGTCATGTAATCTTCAAACGCTGCACAGAACAGGATCATGCTGACCTTGACAACAGCCTCTTATGTTCTTTCATTTTCCTTTGATATAATTTCATTTTTTGTGCTAAAACAAGGAAATAATTAAAAAGAACTCCTCCCTCATGGCACAAAGTTAAGAACTTGAAAGCAGTAGAGGAGTTCCACTCTTCTCTCACTATCCCTAGATCTATCAAGTTTTCATCTGGATTCTGGGACATGAATGGGTTTGAATGACAAAATATTTACCATAGGAACATCCACTGTAGAAAGTGCATGGATGAAATAGGTTCATATTTGGATTTGTCCACCACAAGTTATTCTGTGGTCCACACTCCCTGGAGAAGAGCTAAGAAGATAACATCTAGGGGTGCACTGATAAAAATTTTCTTGACCGATACCAATAGACAATTATTAACCAGCCATATCAGCCAACACTGGTCTGATAACCAATTTCCAGAAATGCAGCTGGGCAGCAGCAACCTGCTGGTTAGTCTGTAGGGGAAGAGGCGTAGCAGGGAGGCAGCTCGAGACCCCCAAGGCAAGGGAGGGAGTGGGGCGGAGGGAGTGGGGCAGAGGCAGGCCGTGCCCAGCCAGGGTGGTAAATGTGACCCAGGGCTAGGCTAAGGACGGAGTCCTGGGCAGCTTATCCAGGAGGTACAGTGGGGGTGAGGAGGGGGAGCAGCTCCCCACTGCTGCTTGCATCCCCAGGGGAGGCATGGGGGGGGTGGTCCCTCCCACAGGTTTGTGTACGGGGTGAGGGCAAGCTGCCTACTGCATGCTCAGGGCCCGGGGCTGCACCAGCCTCTTCCTGGTAGCGGGGCTGGGCTAAGTTGGGCTCAGAGACAGTGGGGCTGGGAGGGGTGGCTACAGGGAATTTTGGGGTAGCTACAGCTTCCCCCTAGCCACCCCTCCCAGCACTGCCACTGCCCACCCCACCTCTGCCTGCTCAGATCCCAGTCCCGGCCCAGCCCCGCCACTGAGAAGAGGCCGGCACAGCCCCCGGCCCTGAGCCCACAGCGGGCAACTCACCCTTGCCCCATGTGCAAATCCAGGAGGCCACATGTCCCCCATGCCAACCCTGAGGGTACACACAGCTGTAAGGAGATGCACCCCCCACACCCTCCAGATGAGCTGCCTGTGACTACATCCTGCTCCCAGCACCAGGGTTGCATTCACCCTGGCATTGCCCTACTTCCTCCCTCACTATGGGTACCTTGATCTCCCTTCCCCATGCCCCTTCCCCTCCTGCAGATTTACCAGCAGGGCGCTGCTTTCCAGGCTGCCTGACTGCCTTCCTGGCCATGTGCATGCTGCAGCTGTGCACATACACACTGCATTTATTGGTTTCATTATTGGCTACACCTGCCAAAAAAGCCAATTGCCAGTAATGTGAATTTTCCTTTTATCGGTGCAGTTCTGAAACACGGATTGATATATTGGTGCACCTCTAGTAACATCCAAATCTACATTATGGCTAAAGCATGGACTTATAGAAAATTAAAGTTCAAATTGTGAACTATCTATCTTAATCTTACAAACTGATCTCATGAGATTTATGTTATTATGGACCACATTCCAAATAGACAGTGATAAGAGACCTTTCCTGTTTGGACCCAAACCTGAATCTAAAGTGTGGGACTATTTCAGTGTGAAGGCTTAACTCTGAACTGCAACAGAGATGGGGGCAAAGTGGAGTACCTGCATAAATACAGTTCCCTTCCATGACTCTACAGAGGCAAACCCTGTGATAGAGTCAAGAGAGGAAGGAAGAGGGAAGGTGCTAAGAGTACAGTGGGGAGGACGGGGCAGGAGGGACAGGGGCTGGGGGTCTTACCTACTCAACAGACTCAAACAGTCACCAGGAGCTGCTGCCACCCCTGGTTGTTGCACCTACTGCAGCAGCAGTGTCTGTATACTCAGCTGCTGCTGTGATAGCAATATTGTAGAGTTGCTTCTGCTGCTGGGGTGCAGACTCTGTGGGAAGCTGGTGCCCCCCTTGCTCAACTCACGTTACACTACTGATGACCCCCACATCATGCACTACACTCACAGGTAGTGAGGCAACATCTGTTGTATGTGCCAAGTCCCTTTTCAGCAATGACTAGAAAAAAGGGGAGGAAAAGGAGCTCGGAATCAGGTCTCCAGGCATTAAAAGATATGCTTGCTCCAATTTCCATTCCATCAAAATAAATGTGCGCGAAAGGAACAGCCCCATTATTTTTTTTTCCAGTTTATGTACTGCATAGTAAAAGCACCTATGGAGAAGTCTAATATTCAGTCACAGTCCTGGTAGTATCCAAGTCTTCAGAATGAGTCCTGTTGCCAAAAGGCACACCTGCTATTTCTGATTTAATAAATCAGCTGAGAAGAGTAAAATTTCACATTTTAAAAATCATATACCCTTTATGAAGAAAAATGGACAGAAATATTGTCCCTGTAATGTTCATCTTGAACCAAAAAAACAGTTCACAATTAAAATCAGGGCTGTCCAGCTGATGGCCTGGGGGCCACATGTGAACTGGCCCTACAAGGGGTTATTTGTAGTCCCTGGGCTCCCACTGAGGCACTACTCATCACTTTAGTTGCCGCAGAGTTGGAATCTATGGCCTCTCCTTCCATCCTCTGGCTTCCACTTCCTGTCCCTGCCCTAAGGAAAAAAAGTGGCATAGTACAGCTTGTGGTGCCAGGGTAGTCCACAGCAGAGAGCTCTTTGCAAAAGTGCAAAATCTGTGCATTTCTCTGCTAAAATGAAGTCCACAGCCTAGAGCACCCATGCTATGTTGTGCAGCCAGGAGCCAGGGAGCTGAGGCTGGAGGCCCAGTGGCTTGGCATAGCATGCAGACCCTGCTGTTGCAGCTCACAGAGAATGCAGCCCCCAGCCACTTAGAAGTTGGACAGCCCTGATTTAAAGGATTAAGTCATGTCATATTTTAATCAAATAAAATGACCTAAATTCACAAGCCTTTAAACTGTTACTATTTATCCCACAGCTATGGCATCTGGAATGACTAGCTGAATCCATGCCAAATAGAAGACTTAATGTACAGTGTCTAGGAACTACCTATTCCAATTCAGATAGCTTGTTAAAAATATACATAGAGAGAAGGAACAAGTCAAAATTAACTAAAAGAATGCAACGGCATGATATGTCATATTTTGCATATTTATGCAATGGCTATACATTTTTTTAGGAAACTAGCAATTGTGAGTCTTCAGGTGGTGAAGGTAAGATTGTGGGTATGAAAGTAGATAGACTGCTTTAAGTGTTCTGCCTGGAGTGCCTGGACAGGTTTTGAGGGCTTGAACCTTGTAGTCCCTGGCAAAAAAAGAGTGTGGCAAGAGAACTAAAACCCTGGGACCTCTTTCTTGTGGCTTCCAAATCTCCATGTTCTATACTTTCATCTTGAAAGAGCAACAATAGCACCTATGATTGTAGAGACTCAACATATAAGCCAAATATAAATGAGGGAACTATGACCACTTCAAAGACTTTTTTGGAGCAGAACCACAAGCCCAGAACAGTGGGACATCATCATGCAGGTCTGGGATGGTGAGAAGCAACTCCAGAACTTCCCAATTAAGGA
This sequence comes from Crocodylus siamensis, assembly GCF_052110815.1. NCBI lineage: Eukaryota > Metazoa > Chordata > Crocodylia > Crocodylidae > Crocodylus > Crocodylus siamensis. The sequence continues at coordinate 154,240,046 of NC_143399.1, read as the reverse complement.
AGCTTTGTGAATAACTTACCAAATCCTTCAGAGAACAGGACATGCAGAGAAGCCATGCCACTCTTGGGGCAGTTTAGTATTGGCATTTGGCCAACACAGAATGAGACATTATGTGCTGCTTACAGACTGGAAGGTGTCTCTTCACTAATGCAAGAAGCATGGGGAACAAGCAGAAGGAGTTTGCTCTCCTCCTTGCAAGTAGTAAAATCGACCTGGTTGGCCTAGTGGAGACATGATGGGATGAAACATTTGACTGGGCAGTAGGTTGTTTAGAAGAGATAGGAAGGGGAAAAAAGGTGGGGGGGTTGCACTGTCAGGGAACAGTATACCAGTTCTACCTTCCAAATGGGACCAGAGGAAGGCTTAACTGAGACCCTGTGGGTCAAACTTCAAGGAGGGCAGGGGGAGAGGGATCTGGTGGTAGGGGTTTACTACAGGCCACCACATCAGGAGGAAGAGCTGGATCTGGAATTTTCCAGGCAGCTGGGGGAGGCCATGCGTGCAAAAGATGTTGTGGTCATGGGTGATATGAACAACCCTGACATCAACTGGGAGGAGCAGGTGGCCAGGTCTAGCCACTCACAAAGGTTCCTGTCATGCATACAGGACCTACACCTCGTGCAGGACATACTCGTCCCCACTAAGGAAAATGCCATACTGGATCTGGTGTTAGCCTCTGGGAACGACCTGATGGGGGAGGTGCTAGTACAAGGGAGGCTAGGGAACAGTGATCATGAAATGATCCAGTTTGCTATTCAGAGAAGGGTGGGGAAGGTGACTAGCACAGTGCAAATGCTTGACTTTAGGAAAGCCAACTTCAATGTGCTCAGGACAGTAGTCAGGGAGGCACTCGGAGCCCAGGGGGTAACTAGTATGGGGGTCCAGGAAAGGTGGTCCTTCCTCAAGAAGGCCATCTTTGGGGCGCAGCAGGATGCAATTCCTCTGCGCAGGAAGGTGGGAAAAGGGTCCAAGAAAACTTCATGGCTGAGCACAGATATCCAGGCTGGCCTGAGGGCAAAGAAAAAAAAAAACAAAAACATACTGGCAGTGGAAGCAGATGGCAGGGACAAAGGAGGAGTACACCTCCCTGACCCAAACTTGTAGGGATTCGGTAAGGAAGACTAAAGCAACACTGGAGCTTAGATTAGCTTCTGGAATTAAGTATAACAAAGTCCTTTTTCAAGTATATAGGTACCAAGAAGTCTCAGGGTAACACTGGACCCCTACGAGGCAGGGCAGGGCAGGGCAGTTGGTGATGGACGCGCAAGAGAAGGCAGAACTCTTCAACAAGTTCTTTGCTTCTGTGTTCCTGTCTGCTGACAATGGGGGGCTCTCAGGTGATAGCATAGAGGCCCACAAAGGATGCGAGTCCCCCGACTGTTAGTTCAGACCTAGTTAAGGATTACCTGGAGGGCTTAGATGTGTCCAAGTCGGCGGGCCCGGATGACCTTCATCCACGGGTGCTGAGGGAATTGGCTGGTGTCATTGCGGAGCCGTTGGCACGGCTGTTCGAGGACTCCTGGTGCTCGGGCCAAGTCCCTGAGGACTGGAAGAGGGCCAATATGGTCCCTATTTTTAAGAAGGGGAGGAAGGAAGAGCCTGGCAACTACAGGCCAGTCACCCTCACTTCTCTCCTGGGGACGGCTTTTGAAAACAATTATCAAGGGCCACATTTGTGAGAGTCCTGCAGGGGAAGTGATGTTGAGGGGTAACCAGCATGGGTTTGTGCAAGGCCGATTTTGCCTGACTAACCTGGTCCCTTTCTATGACCAGGTAACAGAGCTTAGATGTGAAGGAGGAAGTTGATGTCATCTTCTTGGACTTCCAGAAGGCCTTCGACACAGTGTCCCACCCAATTCTGGTAGGCAAGCTGAGGGACTGTGGCATCGACAAATGCACACAGTCACATGGGTGGCAAACTGGCTTCAGGGGTGCACCCAGAGGGGGGTGGTGGACAGGTTGATGTCGACCTGGGAGGGTGTGGGCAGCGGAGTCCCCCAGGGCTCAGTCCTTGGGCCGGTGCTGTTCAAACATCTTCACTAGCGACCTGGACGAGGGTGTGGAGAGCACCCTATTCAAGTTCGCTGATGACACCAAGCTGTGGGGTAAAGTGAATACACCGGCAGGCAGGGACCACATCCAGGCAGACCTGGATAGGTTGGAGAAGTGGGGGGATCTGAACAGGATGTGGTTTAACAAGGACAAGTGCAGGGTGCTGCACCTGGGGAGAGGGAACCAGCATTATGGTTATAGGTTAGGGGCTGACCCTCTCAGCAGCACAGAGGCAGAGGGGGATCTTGGAGTCAGGATTGACTCCAGGATGAATATGAGTTGCCAATGCAACAAAGCAATAGGCAGAGCCAACTGCACCCTGTCATACATCAACAGGGGCATTACTAACAGGTCCAGAAAGGTCTTGCTCCCCCTCTATGAGGCGCTGGTCAGGCCGCAGCTGGAGTACTGTGTCCAGTTATGGGTGCCGCACTTCAAGAAGGACGTGGAGAACCTGGAGAGGGTCCAGAGAAGGGTCCACTCGTATGGCTGAGGGTTCTAGCCTGCAAGAAGCTGGGGGGAGTGGGTGGAGGGCAGTCAGGCAGGTGGTGCCATGTATATGCACGTGGCTGCCAGGCAGCCTGGAGAACAACTCCTCAGGTAAGTATGGCGGGGGGGACTGAGACCCCCATAGGGAGGCAGAGAGAAAGAGAGAGAGAGAGAGATGGGCAGGGCTAAGACTGGGGCTGCTGCCCAGCTTGGTGGTACATGAAACTTGGGACCCAGGACCATATGTAACCACAGGACCCCAGCAGGGAACAGGAAGGAGTTGCAGGTGGCTCATTTAGGGGGTAGAGACAGTTCCCTGCTACTACGCACACTCCCACAGGGGTAGAGGGGTGGGGCAGGGAAGACCCATGCCCCCCATATCTGTGTTCAGGGCTGAGGTGGGCTGCCTGCTGTGGGCTAAGGCTTCCTGCCCTGCTGCCCTTCCCCAGGGCCTCTGCAGCCCAGCAGCTGGGACCCAGCATGGCAGAGCAAAGTAAGGCCATGCAGGAAAGCTCCTTGCTGGTGTGAAATCTGCATCATCCTAGCAACATGCCCCCTACCCACAATGCAGCAGTGAGGGGCACAACCCCATGCCACTGTTCTGGCTGCTGCAGGGTGGGCCAGGAACAGCTTCCCAGGACAACATGGGGCTTGCAGCAGCAAGAAGCTTCCCCACCTGGTCTCACTCTGCCCTGCCGCACCAGGTCTCACCACCTGGGCTGCAAATGCCCCAAAGGATTGCAGCAGGCCAGGAAGCCTGAGCCCGCAGTGGGCAATCTGCACGTGCCTCCAGCCCCACCCTGCACACAGATATGGGGGGCACAAGTCCCCCCTACCCCGCTGGGAATGTGCACAGTGGCAGAGAGCCAGCCTCCCTATCAAAGCCTGCAGTGGGCAGTCCACATCCACCCCTCATGGCCATGCAGCCTGTGGGAGACAGGGAGCCAGTGTCCATATTCTGCTCCGCCACAACAGTCATCACCTCCCACAGGCAGCAGCCAGAGTTCAAACACTGCTGCAGGGGACAGGGGTCTGCAGACCCAGGTCTCTAGTCTCATAGCCCAGGCAGCTATGAAGTTCATTTTAGGGGCATACTTGTGGTGCTAGAGCAGGGACAGGCAATTATTTGGGCCCTTGAGCCACATAAGTTTTGTTGAAGTGTCATGGGCTGGGTTGGCAGCCCCTTCTCCCCTGTGCAACAACTCACCAAAACTCCCTATGTGGGATGAGGCCACAGGTGGGCTGGGAGTGGTGTTCAGGAGCAGGAGGGGCAAGCAAGGCCAGGATCACAGGGCAGTGATAGCACAGAGCAGGGCAAAACCACCATCTGCTGCCCACATATCCCCCAGACGAGCATGGGTTCCATGGGCAGGGACATGCAGGGAACAGACTGTGGCTCTACCCTGGCCTGGGCTCCACACCGTCACTCCCCAAGATCCCAGATCCAGCCCTAGACAGCTCCCTGCCTGCCCCACCTACAAGGCTCCCTGCTGGTCTCTATGGAGAACCTGGAATTTTGGGAAGGTGACAACTGGGCCGGGGCTGGGGCAGAGCTGTGATGTGCTCAGTGCATGTCTCTGCCTGCACTAGCAAGGCTCATCTCCAGCCCCAACCCCAGCCCCACACTGTCACCCTCCAAAGATCCCAAGGTCTCTATGGCCTCCTAAGGTCTGTGTCATCTAATGTATTCACAAATTATTTGAAAGAGAAGTGAATAGTGAGGTGGCCAGGCTTGTGCATGACACTGAATTATTCAGGATGACTAGGGCAGGGCACTGCTTGTGTCTGCCACTTTAACGGCCTGATGCTAGCAGCCAGCAGATGCCCAATTAGGGCAGCCATTTTAGATTCAGGGCTGCCTATATGAGCAGAGCATTTTGTTGCTGGCAGGCCAAGCAACAACACCAGCAGTCTTACAGCTAGGCAACATCAACTGGAGGTAAGAGCAGGAGCTGTAGGGGATGGCATGGAGGCTCCTGGTCCTGGGCATGACCTAAAACTGTACCTTGCCAGGAGTGGGTGACCTGGTGGGGCTCTCAGTGGCACAGGAGTCCCCAGGAAACGCCAGGCCAGTTACCACCCTGGTGAAAGGGGAGTGGGGTGCCTTAATCCCAGCTCCCACCTTTGGGTGGGTCAGGTGACACCAGAGGTAGGTGGGCTAGTCACAGCTGTGGCCACCTGAGCCCTATGGGGTATGAGACCCCGAGGAGGGAGAGTGGGGGCCAGGCACAGCTACAACTGCCTGTGCCCACCAGGGAGGGAAGCCCTGTGGCCCCAAGTGAAGGGGGTGGAGATGGGAAGCCCAAGTGGAGGTGGAGAAGAACCAGACAGCTGAGGGCCCAGTATATACATATACATACACAATGTTACCCCAGAAGGGTCCAGAGTATGCTTAGACCTGGTCAGGCAACTGGCTGGCTCACCAGACGGTACATCTGCTACCCAAGGAATGGACTAGCTAAGCCTGTGGCCAGAAGGGGGCCTGCTCCAAGAGGGAGCAAGGCAGCATAAGTTGGTGATGAATGAAAGAGACCCTGAGAGAGGGTGGAGTGTGTGAGGCCTGAGTGAGAGGCGGGCAGTGTAAATGTGCTGGTGACTGAGGCCTGATGGCATGGCCTAAGCTTGCTCTGACGGTAAGCCAGGAGCACTGTAACATCAGGATGCCATCTGCAAGGCATGGGCTGCGGTACAGGGGACGTACAGAGCCACAGACAGTGCCCCCAGGCATCGGGGCAGTACATGGGTAGCCTCCTGCCTAATTAAGATTGTTAATTAATTAATAACAAGGTGTGGCAGGTAAGTCAGGTGGGGGGCATACCCAAAGGCAAGTGGGGAACCTGGCACAGTGGCCAGGTGGGGAGCCCCACTTTGCTACAATGACCAAAATCAAAAGCTGGCTCTGAGATCTTTCTGTAGTTCTTCATAAAATTGAACAAATAGGCAACAAGATGGCAAAGAGCTAGAGCAAGGCAGCTGGACTTCTCAAGTTTTAAGTTGTTGTTTGGAGAACTCTTTCTATGGGTTGTTTGCTTATTGTAAGCAGCTCTGAGCCTTTGGATACACAAAGATATAGAACTAATAAATAAAAGTTGATACATACAAAGTGATGCACATTAGAAGCTGAGATGCATACGTGCCAGTTTTACTCAACCTCTAGCCAGCAGGGCCATGTTACCTGGCCCATGGGACTCCCCATGGGTCTATAAATTTGGCAGCAAGGGAGCAATAGCAGCAATTAACACTCCTACCACCTCCCCCTTATAGTTTCATAGTTTCTAGGGTTGAAAGGGACCTGAGTAGATCATCTAGTCCGACCCCCTGCCATGGCAGGAAAAATTACTGGGGTCAAACAACCCCAGCAAAGTGTACATCTAGCCTCCTCTTAGGGTAGGAGCCTGCACCACTTCTTTTGGAAGCTGGTTCCAGATCGTAGCCACCCTGACCATGAAGTAGCGCCTCCTGATATCTAGCCTAAATCTACCCTCTACCAGCTTGTGACCGTTATTCCTGGTCACTCCTGGCAGTGCTCAGGGGAACGGGAGTAGTTCCTCTCCCCCACCATCAAATTTCTGGACCCAGGGAGAGCCCTGTAAACTGAATGACAAATCCCAGATCATGCTGGCACAGAGGGTTGCTCTGTGGCCAGATCTGGCATGTGGGGCCAGGCTGTGTGCACAGCTGATCCATAACCAGTTCTATCCATAAACGCTGGGTCAGTGTGGCAGATCACACCTGTGGCCTGACCCCATATGCCAACCCCACACTGGATCCAGCTCACAGAAGGTTGAGCACCACTGACATACACAATGATTAGTGTTCCACAGTCCCAGTTTTACCAATTTTTATTTTTCCCCCCACTGATTTAAAAAAAAAAGTCAGGGAATTTAAGTCATGCAGTTTTTACTGATTTACACCTGTTTTTCACTATAAATCCCTGTTAACTGGCATGAGTCAGGAAGGGCCCATTCCCCACATGCCGGTTAACAGAGATTTGAATTGAAAAATGCATGGTGCTGGTAAGCTAAAAGTGCAGGTTACCTGAGACACTGTGTGAGAGGGGCAGTGAAAGCCCCTCTAAGGGGTCCTAGACCCCCACCCCATGGACCCCAGTACTTACCATAGAGATCCTAAAGAGTGGGAGCCAGGAAGAATCGTGGATCAGCGAGGGACATGGGCGGAGCCTCTGGAAACCGCAGGCCGCTCAAATAGCAGCCAAGAAAACAGCTGGCAGGCAACAAACAGCAGAAAGAAGAGGCAGGGAAAAAAAAGAGTACGCCGGCAGTGAGAAGGAAGATTGCCCAGCTGAAGGCAAGAGAGGAGGAGCTGAAGGCCCTGGCACAGGAGGTGGGAGGCACTGGTAGGGAGCAGTTACCCCACATGGGGGGCACGATCAACCCAGCATGGGAACCATGCACCCTTCCAAGCCAGGGAAGACCAGGAGTGACTCCAGGTCAGCTGGGGATCAGTGCTGGCCAAACTGAGGAGCCAGACCAGGGTGGGGCACAGGACGGTAGCCCACCCCTATAGTCACCTGGGGCGCAGGGACAAGTGGGTCCCTCATCCATTCCTTCAAGTTTCTTTGGACTATAAAAGGGGCACTGGGAGACAAGATCCCAGGGGGGCCCTCCAGTGGAAATCTGGGTGTTGATTTTTGTCAATTTTCACCAGAAGCCCTAGCTGGCCTGAGACAGGGCCAGCTTATATGCACTAACTGTCCTGAAGTCAAGGAACTAACTATGGTAAAGGGTAAACTGACTAGGAAGACCCAACCTACTTGGAGGCGGGCAAGCCATGCGAAGAAGGAAAGTCATCCAAGGGGATGCCTACAGAGGATGTGGTAAGAGTGAGGTAAAGGGGAGGTTTGGAGCCCCACAAAGCAAGAACAGGGATTGAGGCATCTTCATCCCCAGGGGGCCACCTGAAGGGAATTGCCTCCGCAACAAGAACATCGAAGTTGCGGCAGGTGAGTAAGGGCAGCACCCATACCACCCAGGTGGCATCAGAGCACAAACTTCACCCCAACATCACTTGGGGGAAAAGCACCCAGCAAGAGAAGGCAGAAGCCTTAAAAACACCTTCCAGTGACATACAGATATCCAGCCAGATGTGGGAGGGGTGGCAGGGGTAGAGGCTGCATGTGGAGGGAGGAGCAGGGGGGTGGCGGTGGCCATGCGGGGGTTGGGGAAGGGTGGCTGGAGCCACTGCCTGGGGGTGTGGGGCTTCCAGCTCTGACCCTGAGTGGGACAGGCCACATGAGTTACTCCTGGGGCAGGTGGGTTCAAACTACACCTCAGCAGCTGTGGCTTTGGCCCAGGTCCTGGGAGCTGCGTGCCCCGATTTGGGGGGGCGGGGGGAAGGGACAGGTGGGAGAGCCTGACCCCATTTCCTGCAATGGGTGCTGCACCAGGCCACTCTGCACAGGCCCATGAGGCTGGAGCCACTGCCTGGGGGTACAAAGATCCTGGCTCTGATCCCAGGTGGGGCAAGAGGTGTCAGGGGCAGGTCCCCCCCACTCCACATCCAGCCATGCGCCACTGCCCCTTCCCCCCCCCCCCCCCAACACCAGGGCAGCCCAGTGAAAGGCTGCTAAAGCAGGGGGGAGGGGCACTTACACAGCCAGGGAAGAAAGTCAGGATGTGGTGCCATGTGCTTCCTGCCACTGATCTAGGGGTGCACACACCCCCAAGAATGGCACAGACACCACACCTGCAGCCTCCCCACCTCACGCCCTGCACCCACTGACAGCTCCCCGCACTTTGCTCTCTGCTGCAGCCCCAGGAGTGGCCAATGGACTGCACCACACCCCTTCCACAGTCCCAGCCTTACTCCCTCCCTCCCAACAGATTTGTCTCTGATTTTAAACTAATTTTTTTCATTTTATTCTTATTTCATTCTGGTTGTTATGTTTCAAAGATAAACCCTGAAAAAGTCCTGATTTTTTTTTGTTTGTTTTTGTTTAGATAAAAAATGAGAATGTGGAACACTAACAATGATAAGCTATACTGGGGATGGGCGAAATACCGCCCGGAGCCTCCGCCATGCCAGGCTGCCCTGCATCACCTCCACCTGGTCTGCCCTACACTGTCACTGCTACCATGCTCAGCAGCCCAGAGATGGCAATGATGGTGGTGGAGCCTCAGCGCAGCCTGGCATGGTACAGGTTCCAGGCAGCTGTACCAAGAACTGTCTGGCAGTGGTGAGAGGGAGGGGCTGCTTTTCCCATGCACCAAGTAAAAAAGTGTCTGCCTGGCAGCTGCTACTGCTGAACCTAGATAAGCGAGTCCAGAGCAGCCACAGGGTATGCCAGGTCAGGGCTGTGTGCAGGTCCCCACTAGTACCATGGGGCTGGGGCCAGTGGCAGCAGCACCCAGAAAGAGCTGCCCCAATCCTGCTGCATGCCCAGGGGGTAGCAAGATGTGCCATGGCTGGTCAGTACAAAACAGGAGTGGGGCATGCTGGGGCTAGGTACTGATAGACTCAGGAAGGCATGGAGGGGGGCTCTCATGCACACACCCCCCATACCCACAACCACACCCTCCTCCACACACCTCACAAACACTGCACCCACCTACACCCTCCTTCACACCCCCAACAAGCCCCACACACACGCCACACCCATCCTCCCCCTCCATAAACCCCATACCCAACCACATCCACATCCCACCACAAACCCCATACCCACCCCTCCACAATACAGGAGAGTAAAACTTCATTTGGAGCTATTATACAATCACCTCTATACCCGCAATGCAAACACACAAATCAATAATAGTATTTTAAAATTTTATTTAAATTTTTTTTCTGATGTTTTATTTTTAGTATATAATTTGTTTTGTTTTTTTTCCAGTTCCAAGATGACAAACCCCAGTCCCAAAAGGAGTAGTTCCAGGGGCAAGGGGAGGGACTTCCAGTGGTAAAGGTCAGGGGTTAGGGAGCCGGACTTCTGGTCCCAAGATGGTGACCAGGGGGTGGGTGCTTGTCAAGGAGCAGGACCACCCTTTCAGCCCTTGACAGCTCATCAAAGCTCATTAAGCAGCCCTCCAGCTGAAATAATTGCCTAACCCTGAGTTATACCTTAGCATTTGCTATTCAGGAAAAAAAAAGACTGGCATTATTGTGAACAGTTCACTAAAACATCAGCCCACTATTCAGTGGTAGCAATTCAAAAAGGCAAACTGAATGTAAAGAAATATTAACTCAGAAACTGAAAAAAAAAAAAGTGTCATTATGTTACTGTGTAAGTCAACAATGCACTCATGTCACAAATGCTGCATGCAGTTTTGGTTTCTTAGAAAATTGCCAAAGGGACACTGGAAAGGACAGAAAAGGGCAACTAAGATGGCAAGGGACATAGAGAGGCTTCCATACAAAGGAAGACTAAAAGTTTTCATTTTGGAGAAGACAAAAAAAAAGTTGAAAGGGATATGACAAAGGTCTATAAAATCAGAGAGTGTCAAGAAAATAAAAAAGGCATTTACTATTTATCATCTGTCATAACGGCTTCTGTCACTAAAAATTAGACATTTTAAAAAGATACTAGCCCCTTTCCCTTCAACCCCCAATCAAGGAGCAAAGCCCAAGTAACCTCATAGAGCCTAGCTGAAATATACAACTTCAAGCAACCCAAAAAATAGAGCACAACCCTTCCATAAAATCAGACTGGTGAAGCAAAGCTGAGCCCAAGGAACCCAACAAGCATACTTAATTGTACTTTTAATATGGACATTATTTACGTTGACTAGCATCTGATATCAGTGAGGTTTGTACTACCAACTTAGCTTTTCCTACTCCTATATCAGACATCTGCTCAAAGTAATACACCACAGCAGTCATAATTAAAGCATCTGGACATAATACTAATAGGAATTAAATTTGAGGGGGACCTTGGCAGATCATTTTTGATCTGCCTCTACTCTGTCTGCAGCAACCTGGGTTTGATGATCTTCATGATATTAGGCAGTCTGTGCCAAAAGGTTTACCGTGGTAACAATGCAGGGCTGGCAACTGGGTTTGTTTCCTCTTATACAGGAGGCTTGCTTTTAAATTAAATTTTGATTATAGTTCATAGGTATCATTGAGTTTCACTGTTCTACTCATGTCTAGAGAAAGCGGAATTTGTCGATCTCTGCTTTTTTCTATATGGGAATTTTTCAGTTATCCTTCAGCGTGTCATTCTGCATGTAAACAAACTTATGAGGAAAAGTCATACACTGAGCTACAGAGGGGATCAGCATCAATCACTTAATCTCAGTGCCTCATTTTGTGAGGATTAGTTCATACCCATGAAATACAAAAATGAAAATACAACAGATAAGCTTTGTTATTAATAGAATAATCCTTGTTGCGAAGTGTTCAATGTTACTACCATCTCAAAAGGACAGAGATGTTTATGTTTATTTCATTGTGAAATGAGAATAAAAAACAAACAGACTACAAAATAAATCTGATGTGTAATCATAAACAGCATTTCAAATACACTTTTTAATTAAGAAACACATTTATTTAAAGGAAGAGTATGCCATGATTTATACTATTAAAAAACAACCAGACAAGACAGATTGAGGGCTACAAGTAGGTGGAACTGCACTTATTTCAGTCCAGAAAAAGATTCAGATTAGAAGAAGATTCAATCCAAACTTTTTCCCCCATTTTTTTTAAATTAGTCAATGGGGGGAAGCAGGAAAACAAAAAAATTAAGGCACTAAAATGAAGTTCAGCCTTTTGCTATTAAAGCTGATGTGCTATCAAACCAAGTAGGTTCCTATTTATTTAGGGCCATATCCTGCTCATATTATGCGTTTCATTTTATTGTTTATAACTGGCTGAAGTTAAAAAGACATTTGGAAATTGAAAAAGATTATCACTTGGAATTATTATTTTTCTCAGAAGCATGCAATGCATCTATTCTATTAAGAATAGATACAAAAAACACGTATCAATAATTCAAAGTGCTAAAATTCTTCATAAAAGAATATTCTGAAAAGGTATCATTAAGTAAATTAAAGTGTTTCATGTTTTGACAAAAATTATATATTTTTTGACAGTCTTTTTTGTTTAAATGTAATATTTAAACACAAAATGAAAAAGTTAAAGTCATTTTTAAATAATACTTGTTTGATGGTATGGACTGGTTAGTCCCAAGGGAGGAAGGAGTTAAAGAGAGTTGTTGGGTTGGGTTGGCCCCACCCCAATATGCTTGCAGACAATGCCAGGCCTGCAAGAGTGGTATAAAAAGAGGGGAGTCAGGCTCAAAGAGAATAAAAAAAGGCTCAGTTAGGCTCTGGAGTGGTGAGACGCGTGGGTGAAGTCCGCTGCGCCCCCGCTCCCCCAAAGCCCCCCAGACACCCCCTCAGCAGCCGCAGAGCCCCCTGCGGACCCCCAGCACAGCTGGAGGTAAGCGGGCTCGTGGTGGGAAGAGGTTAACTCCTTGCTCCCTGGGAGGAGGCCGCTGCCTGGTGATGGGCCGGGTCAAGCCCCCGCCCAGGCCCCTACTTGGCCCAGCCCCCCCTGGAGCCCCGCGACCGGAGCCACGCGACCAGGCTGCGTAAACAGGTGCTTGAATTAGCGCAGAGTTCGCATGGGAGAGGGCACGGGAGGGCACGTGACCCTGCCTGCGACCCCCGCAGAGTAGTCAGCCCCAGCCGTAGCCAGCCTACCAGAGGCATGACACGGATGGGCACGCGCCGCACCCCGAGGGTCCCCTTGGGCTCTGCGGCCCCCGCACTGGGCACCTCAGAGACGACCACCCAGACGGAGCCCGCGGTTCCGGGCTCCACGCAGACGGAGCCCCTGGCTCTTGGGGGCTGCCTGTCCCTTTTTCAGGTTCTGGGGCCCGAGAGCATTGCCACCTCCCCTTGCGGGGTCTGCTCCCTACTGGGATCTCTGGCGCACCAGCTGGAGGAGCTCCAGGCCACAGTCCAGAGACCACGTGCCATCAGGGACTGCGAGCAGGAGATAGACTCCTACTGCCAGGCCCTTCGCCCCTGGAAGCCGCAGGGGAGAGCACCGTCTCCCTCCACGACTAAGGAGGACTCTGGGATCTCCCGCTCTGCCCAGTCAGGGGCATGGACCAAGGTGGTCAAGGGCCCGAAGGCCCGCTGCACCAAGGCCCCTCCCTCGCCGGAGCTTAGCAACAGGTTCGCACCTCTTGCAGCCCCAGCAGAGCCTGCTCAGTTGCCAGCTCCTGCAGGCAACCCAGGCTCTACCGCAGCTACTGCCCCCGCTCTCCCCAAGTCAAAGCGAAAGGTGTTTGTTGTGGGAGACTCCATCCTGCGGGGCACTGAGGGGGCAATCTGCCACCCCGACCCCTTAGCCCGGGAAGTCTGCTGCTTCCCGGGGGCCCACATCTGAGACACTGCGGAGAGGATCCCGCAGCTCCTCCGTTCCACAGACCACTACCCCATGCTCCTTATTCACGTGGGCACCAATGACACGGCTCAGAGCACCCCCAGCCAGGTCATGAGGCGCTACAGGGAGTTGGGAGCGGGGCTTAGGGGTCTGGGAGCTCAGGTGGTGTTTTCATCGATCCTCCCAGTCTCGGGCTATGGGCTGAGGAGGGAGAGGAGGATCCACGCAGTGAACCAAAGACTGCGGACATGGTGTCATCGGGAAGGCTTTGGCTTCCATGACCACAGCCCGCTCTTTGGCGAGAGAGGCAGCGAGCTGCTGGAAAGAGATGGCCTCCACCTCTCTCCCCTGGGGAGGAGGCTCTTCTCAGCCAGGCTGGCTGACCTGCTCCACCGGGCTTTAAACTAAGCCCGCTGGGGGATGGGGGGACTACTCCCACTGCTGGCCCGCTGAGTGACCCTTGCAAAGCCAGCAGACCAAGGCACTTAAGGGAGCCCACCCCTGCCCCAGCCCTGGCACAATCTGTGGGCAAGGCAAGAGCCCCTAAGGGCACACTTGCCTGCCTGTACACTAATGCCAGGAGCCTGGGCAACAAGCAGGAGGAGCTCGTCCTCCTGCTCAGTGCAAAGAATTATGATGTCATTGGGGTAACAGAGACCTGGTGGGACTCCACCCATGACTGGACCACGGGTATAGAGGGCTATACCCTGTATAGGAGGGATCGTGTTGACAAAAGGGGCGGGGGTGTAGCTCTCTATGTGAAGGAAAGCTACATGTCCCTGCAAGCTGATGTTGGTGACCGGCATGGACAGCTAGAGACCCTCTGCATAAAAATTCGTGGGGAATACGGCACAGGGGACACAACGGTGGGACTCTACTACAGACCTCCCACTCAAAGTCCCGAGCTTGACCAGGAGTTCACCCGGGAACTGACTGAGGCCGCTTGCTCCAGGACCTTGGTTGTCATGGGTGACTTCAATTACCCGGACATCTCGTGGGAAGATCACTCAACAAAATCCGAGCGGTTGCAAAGCTTTCTCTCGTGCGTGGATGACCTCTACCTGACTCAAGAAGTCTATGGGCCAACGAGAGGCAAAGCGCTGCTTGACCTGGTACTGGCTACGGGGGACGACCTAATCGCCGACCTAGTGATCGATGGGAAGCTGGGTGACAGCGACCATGAGCTGATCACCTTCACCATCTGCCGTAAAGCTGGCAAGTCAGTCAGCAACACAGAAGTCCTTGACTTCAGAAAAGCCGACTCTGACAAGCTCAAGAGGCTTGTCGGTCAGGCCCTCAGGGACCGTGACCCCAGGGAGATGGGAGTTCAAGAAGAGTGGTTGCTTCTCAAGGAAGCGATCCTCAGTGCACAAGCTAAATCTATTCCAACACGGAGGAAAGGCAGCAAGAAGGCACAGCAGCCCTCCTGGCTCTCTAGGGACCTAGCGGACCTCCTGCGGCTAAAAAGGAAAGCCTACAAAGGATGGAGGACGGGATTCACCTCCAAGGAGGATTATTCTGCGCTGGTCCGGTCCTGCAGGGAGCAAACCAGGAAAGCCAAGGCTGCAACTGAACTCTGACTAGCTTCAAACATCAAGGACAACAAAAAGTCCTTTTTCAGATGTGTGGGGAGCCAGAGGAAAAGCAAGGGCAATGTTGGACCCCTGCTAAACCAGATGGGGCAACTGACAACTGACACCCAGGAAAAAGCCAACCTATTAAATAGGTACTTTGCGTCAGTCTTTCATCAGTCCCATGGGACGCCCATGCCTGCTATGGGACAGGGAGATCCGGGTGATGGGGATCCCCTACCCTCCATAAATGGTGACCTCGTGAAGGAACACCTTGAGAAGCTGGATACCTTCAAGTCAGCTGGCCCTGACAATCTGCACCCCAGGGTACTCAAGGAGCTGGCGAACGTCATAGCCCAGCCCCTGGCACAGATCTTTGAAAACTCCTGGCGCTCTGGTGTACTGCCCGAAGACTGGAAGAAGGCCAATGTGGTGCCGATCTTCAAGAAAGGGAGGAGAGTGGATCCGGCTAACTACAGGCCCAATAGCCTGACTTCTATCCTGGGGAAGATCTTAGAAAAGTTTATTAAGAAGGCCATCCTTGATGGACTGGCCCCGGCTAACATTCTAAGGGACAGCCAGCACGGGTTTGTTGCGGGTAGGTCTTGTTTGACCAATCTCATTTCCTTCTATGACCAGGTGACCTATCACCTGGACAAGGGAGAAGAGATTGATGTCATATATCTTGACTTCAAAAAAGCTTTTGATCTGGTATCCCATGATCACCTCTTAGCCAGACTGCCCAGGTGTGGCCTTGGCTCCACCACGATCCGCTGGCTGGGAAACTGGCTCCGTGGTCAGACCCAGAGGGTTGTAATTGATGACAGTCACTCATTGTGGTGCCCTGTGACCAGTGGGGTCCCTCAAGGCTCTGTCCTGGGAGCCATCCTGTTCAACATCTTCATTAATGATGTGGACACTGGAGTCAGGAGTGGACTGGCCAAGTTCGCTGATGACACCAAACTTTGGGGCAAAGCATCCACGCCAGAGGACAGGCGGGTGATCCAGGCTGACCTGGACAGGCTCAGCAAATGGGCAGACGAGAACCTGATGGTGTTTAACACCGAAAAATGCAAGGTTCTCCACCTTGGGAGGAAAAACCTGCAGCATCCTTATAGGTTCGGCAGTGCTACGTTGGATAGCACTACAGAAGAAAGAGACTTGGGGGTCATCATTGACCACAAGATGAACATGAGCCTCCAATGTGATGCTGGAGTACTGCATCCAGTTTTGGGTTCCCCAATTCAAAAAGGATGTGGAGAAGCTTGAGAGAGTCCAGAGGAGAGCCACGCGCATGATCAGAGGTCAGGAAAACAGATCTTACGATGACAGGCTAAGAGCCATGGGACTCTTTAGCCTGCAAAAGCGTAGGCTCAGGGGTGATCTGATGGCCACCTATAAGTTTATCAGGGGTGACCACCAGGATCTGGGGGAACGTTTGTTCACCAGAGCGCCCCAAGGGATGACAAGGTCGAATGGTCACAAACTCCTGCAAGACTGCTTCAGGCTGGACATAAGGAAGAATTTCTTTACTGTCCGAGCCCCCAAGGTCTGGAACAGTCTGCCAGCGGAGGTGGTTCAAGCACCTACATTGAACACATTCAAGAGTAAATTGGATGCTTATCTTGCTGGGATCCTATGACCCCAGCTGACTTCCTGCCCTTTGGGCAGGGGGCTGGACTCGATCTCCCGAGGTCCCTTCCAGCCCTAATGTCTATGAAATCTATTGCTGAGGCAGCCTGACTCCTTATCAGACATTGTCCATGACCAAACCAAGCTACACAGATTTCCAGGTCAGTGCAGGTGTCTGGGTAGACAGTAGCCCAGGGACTGAGTTGCTGCCCCAATGTCCTTGCTACAATCAGAATATGATCTTTTAGCCTAATCGGGCCTTTTTTCCTCAATTTTCTTCCAAAACAAATTCCAGTGAAATTGGATTCACACATCTGATTTCAACAGAATTGTAGTTTCTCATGAAATACAGTTTCCACCGACATTTCTCCAACCAGTTATAGTGCTGATTGCTTTTTGTGTGGCAATCTGAGTAGAAGCTGAAAGAGCACAGCACCTTTGTCTAGATACTAAAAGTATTTATAGTATATTTAGGAACCATCACCAAACTCTAAACACTACAAAATAAATCAAGTAAAAAAGACATTAAGTTCTCATTGATAAAGACACACTCTCTCTGAGAACTGACAGGGAAGTAGCTCCTGCCTGCTGAAGCTACTTGAGACCTGGTGCTGCCTGCCTAGCTCTCCCATGATTGCCTGCTCTGCTATCTAGGTGCTATATGCCTACAGGGAGTCTCCCAGGTACCTACATAGGGACATGTTACTCTGGAGTGGAAGTTTGTTCCCTTAAAGGGGCATAGCAGTGTTGTTATTGTATTTAAGTTATAGCCTAGGGGCTTGTATTTGTGTTCATGTTTACCCCAGAGGATCAGGATGAGGCTAGAAAGGGAGGTTTGGATGCCACATTAGTGCCTGGAGAGAAAGGGCATATGATTTGGTAGAGCCCACAGCGGTGCAGCCAGAAGCCCTCGGTGAGCACAGAGGGCGCACATACAGGGTTGGGGCAAGCCTATAGCACCAGAGGGGCTCAGCAAGCCCAGAGCACTAAGACGGCACAGCCAGAAAGGCTCTGTGAACCCATAGCACCAGAGGGTGCACGTACAGCGTCAGAGCAAGCCCAGAGGGATGCAGCCAGAGGGGCACAGAACCAGGCACCTGGGAGAGAGGCAGAGTCAGGCATCTGAGAGAAAGGCACAAAGCCAGTTACTAGGTAACTCGGTGCCTGCATGTTGCAGAGACAGGAGCCAGAGGGCTCAATGCCAGAGGCTTATAGAGTTGATGACAGTAGTAACAGCTGCAAGGTACAAGACACGTGTAGGGAAGGTTGGAGCATGTATATACAGCCTGGTATAGCTGGGCACACAAAGGGAAGCCTCCAGCCTAATGAGAAACTTAATTATTTACTAACAAGGCATGGCAGGTGAGATAGGCAGGCGGCCTGCCCAAGACAGGTAGGTAGGCTAACACAGAGGTCAGACTCAGGGCAGCCCCCTGTCACCGTCCCACATAATTTAAACACAAATTCTTCAGTGATATGCAAGATTTATGAGACTCAGTCCTTAAACAGATATCATTATAATCTTCAGATAAAGGTAATTGTGGTAATTTTATTTACAGCATGGAAGAACACATTACCATGCTATATCCAGGGTTTGAATTACAGGGGGACTGAGCCCTCCTCCCCACTACTTAAGAGACAAGAGCCCCCTCATAAGAGAGTCTAAGCAGCACAGGTGGCAGCAGCAGCAGCTCTTTCTGGCTGCCACCAAACGCCATCCCCCACTCCCCACCCCCCAGAGTCCGAGTGTAATTCGAACCCTGGCTCCATCTAAATAATGTGGTGTATTCCTCAGCTACTCTCTTCTTACCATAATATTTTTCATAATATGCCTTGAAATTAATGAGCAACAGAATTAGATCTCTCTACAGACACAATAAAAGGATTCTGAATGGTCTGTTGTATGCAAGAACAGACATGAATGACTGTGTTGGGATTCATTTCTCACACGAACATAACAGAAAACCAAGCATATATTAGCAATTTTGTCTTACATTAGCTACACCTTGCACTTAAATAATATGCCACTTTGTCTCACTTGAATAGTGCGTTTGACTAAGATCAAAGAATAGCTGCTTATAGTACATTATCAAAGCATCTGTAAATAAATGTTTAGAATGTCTTGCTAAAAAAATCAAGTTAATTGTGTCAGTTACTTTTGTTTCAACCAGCAGCTCAGCCTTAGCACCGAAAAATATTTTTGTTTTGTTAATTGTTAAATAATTAAATATGAAAAGATTAAGTTTAGTTTCTGAACTATCATTAGGGCCAAGTAATACATCTCTTTAAAAATATCTAAGTGGGAGCAATGACCAACCACCTATAAAACCATTAAGAAGCTCTATCATATATGCAGATCGCAGTTCTTTATCCGTGGCAACTAAGATTACTACAACCTAAAAAATAAATTAAAAAAATAAATAAATAAAACTTTAACATTTTTCACTACAAATTATTCTCATCTCATCGGTGGCTGCATCTGACCCAATGTTTACATTTGTGTTGTATGAAACCATGTCACAAGGGTAGGAATTAGTTTCCTACTTATATGCCCTATGCTTAGTACCCTTCATTCTAGTCTCCCAGTGAAATGACTCAAAGATTTCATAGGGGAACCATTTACTGTTACTCTTTATCTCTACCACACTGCCTTGACCATCATCCCTCAGGCCTACAGGTCAAGCAAACAACTCTCAGATACGAGGCATAAAGTATGAAAGGGAAGAATCCCTGAAAATAAGTCAATGAAATTTAGAACCCACTATTAAAAAGGAAGTGCTTCCGAAATTCCAATTTCTTTTCGAGTCCCTCATTCAGAAAAAGTCAAATGGTAAACACATTCAGAAGGCCCAAGACAGAATCGATCTAAGTTACATGGTTTTCTGTTAAGCAGCGTAGCTTAGATAAGTAGCAAACACCCTCTGGTTGTGAGGAGGCAAATCTTACACCAGGCTCTGTCATTTCTAAACCAGACTGCGTGCTAAATTTCTGTTCTGTTATGGTTATAGACCAGTTTTGTGTGCTGAACTTCTGTTCTATCATAAACCAGCTTCACTTATACCAGTAAGCATGTACCTGCACTTAAACCAGCACACCTTACTTACTTGGCAACATTTAAAAATAATCAAGTGGTCACTCTTCCTTGTCCTGACCAAAATGCTTCTCCATAATACCCATCTTTAAAAATGGCCCCTCTCATGATACCATAAATGGATGAGTGCAGAATAAAACTGACTCCATTAATGCATCTCAAATATAAACTGTTAAACTATCTGAACCACTGACTTGAGAATACAAAACATAGTAAAGGTCACAGTTTTTCATAAATATCTCCAACACTGACAGCATCTCATTGCCAGATCAGGTCTGAGGCAACTGATATACAAACTTGGAGAGGAGGAAGACAGGAGGGCAGAATTACTTTAATAAGTAGGCAGAATTAAACATAGATGTCACTAAAAGGTAGGCAGCTCTGAAACAGACAAAAGGTAACAGGCAAACAGAAGGCAGAACTTCCAGTCACCACAAAAGGAAGACATCTAGACAGCGATTTCAAAACACTGTTTTGCCATTTAGAGAGAATTGCAGCTGAAAGTAATTCTTTTTCTTGATGCCAGCAATCATTCACAAATTGCAAACTCCACCAGCGCATTCTCTGCTGCAGTGGTGGACACACGGTTCGCACTGTCTGGATGTCCTAAGATTCAAATTGTTTTTTAGTCACAAATGGACAACAGCATACCAAAAGAAACTGATCAGAGTAAGAATCCAGTCTCATTTTGGCACACACTTCTCAGATCTTCAGAGCAACAGAAAAAAAAAATGAAGCTACAGAATATTAGTTTCAACTGCTATGAAATTCATCACCACAATATGACTAATAAAACAAAGTTCTCATTTACCTACCCCTAAGGTAAGTAAAAACATGTAGTACAAGATTCTGAATCAATCATAGTATAAATCAGGGACAGCTGGAGCAAAGTGAGGGTTTGTTTGTTTTTAACAGGCTTGCAATGTATGCAAAACATAGGCAGCAGCCTTACCTGGGGTCCTGGAGGCCTCCTGGGGCTGCAGCAGCCACAATCCTGACACTTGGAGCCTGGCCGACAGCCAGAGTACGACTCCAGCTGCCCAGGCTCCGGTTCTGAGCAGTGTGCTGCCCATGAATGCACTGCTCTGTTTTTTGGGGGGGGTTGCACAGACTTTTTTGACCTCTGGAGATCCAGGGGTCAAAAAAAAAACACCCCACCACAGTGCTACCCTTGCAGCATGGAGAACAACTGAATGTGCAGTAAGTGACACCGCAGACGTGTCTGTGGCACCATACACCACAGTGCCATGCTTGTCTGGACGTAGCCATGCTGGCCAACTAAAGAGAATAAGATTGTTTACTTTAGAAAAGAGCTGTATACAAGGCACACGAAAAACCCAACCATACAGGTTATATAATGAATAGCACAGAGAAGATGAACTGAACACTCCTGTTCCCTACCTCATAACACAAGATTAAAAGGAAGATTTTGTAAAATTAGGTTGCAAGTGAAAAAAAAAAGATGAAAATTTTTCCTGCAATATGTAATTAAACAGCACTCATTGCCACAAAATGTGGCTGAAGCCAAAAACCTTAGAAAGAGTAAAAAAAAAAGAGAGATTTAACATTTATCTGGATAACAGGAACAGCTGCAATTATAAATTGTTAATGATAATATATCCCCATACATCATATCTTGAAAACAAATCTCTAACAAGAAATTAAAAGGGGATAAAGTACAAGAAAAATATTTTGAGTAAGGTAGAAGAAATGTATCCACTGCTGAATGTTGTCAGAGACTAGGTGGACCAGGCTGATCCAGTGTGTCAATTCCTGTCACCTCTATGTCTACCACCATAATTATGTGTACATCTATAGTACCCATGTGTTTAAGGAAATAGCTATTAAAATGACTAAAAAAGAAAAATCTTTCATGTAACATATACTTTACATAGGGATATAAACTGACAAATTGAGACAGGACATATCAGTAGGAAAAACTGAAAATAACATCAATAAGAAAGGCAAAATTCTGCAATTCAACTTGGTGTTTCACCAGCTCTAACATCTATTCTGCTGGGCTTAAAAGATGCATTGATTTCCAGTCATTCACTCAAGTGCAGTGAAAACCATAATTAGGTAAATAGCTTCAGTAAAATCAATTTGAAACTCATTTGTTTTAGTATCTACTTAAATGAGATAAAACTAGACACCAGAAACTAAGTATCTTCTAAGTATGTCCCCGTTCTACTATTCAACCCAGCAGCAAAACAAAATCTATGACACATTTAAATATTAATATTTAGTGTTTGTTCTATTAGTTCATACCAAACAACATTACAAATATATATGTATTAAGAATTAATACCTATATGGTTAGGCAGGCAAACAGGATGTTTTCCATCTCATTTCATAAATGGGGAAACTGAGGCATAAGAAAAGGAAACAACTTGTCCAAAAATCACAGAAATTTGTAGTACAGTTCTACCACAGGTCACATCTCTAGACCCACAATTCAGATACTGAACATTTAATCATTCCTTTGTTGTAAAGTTTATTTATATTTGTATACCCTCTTTGAAACACTAGGGTCATTTACTCTCATTTGACACTTTTCAACTATAGCTAGAATCCACTAGAGTTGTACACAAGTTGTGTCCACAACAATGTAGTCCTTATAGCTACAAATGTAGGAATCATTTTTCTATGCTTAAATCCCCTTTTCAAAAGCAATGAAGGCATTTAGGAGCCTAAGCCACTTTTGAAAATGGAATTTAGACTATGGGCAGAATTCTCAGAATTGCTCACAGCGATTTTACCTGGAAAGGTTTGTGGTTTTTTCCAAAAAGTTTTTGCCCACACTGATCTCAGGCAAATCTAACCAGCAAAAACTATATTAGAAGACTTTCTAAACAATCATGTTTCCATTGTGTTTATGACTACCAGAATGCAAAACCAACATGAATAGGGCTCACACCTAACCAAGCATTTCCAAGTTTGTCATTCCTAGTCCAAGACCACCCCTCACCTAGGTAAAATAATTACAATGTATTCTTACTGTTGTTCTTTGGCAAATAACTCCTAGAAATTCTTCCTTTATTTGTTTAGAACTTATACTTACCAGGAGCATGATCTTTCTTTAACAGGAGTAAAGATCTTATATTTTCTTATACATAGATTCAGCAACGGACTTATATTCCACATGCATCATTTACATCTGCTTTAGTCTCCTAGCGTATGCCAGGATCAATGAGCAATAGAAAAATTAGAGCTCATCACAATGGAGTGCAAGAATGTACACAGACAGAAATCCAGAGGGGTTGTTCTAATGGATTCTCCTCATCCGCTTCTTTGCCAATGGCTGTATTATAAATAAACAACAGCTTTCTGGCTTTCTTAGCTGATCATGCACAGCCATCTATTTCTCCTTGTCTCTCCATATTTCAAATCAATTCACGCAGTGCTGAAGTGCAACCACCTATGGGATGAAATGCAGCAGCTGTTTAACAGTGCACAACATAAATTCATGACAGTAAATGGATATCATATCCATCCAAAATTACATAGGGAATCTTAGTTGGGCAAAACATAATTACCCAAGTTGGAATTTGGCTAGGATACTAGCGTTCATCCCCACACTCTTGGAAAAAAATATGTTCCAAAACCTGTACAAGTGGGGCAGAACACCAATGTTATATACCTTATCTAAAACACAGCTGTTCCTGAAGCATGGTGCCCCAAGTGCTGAGCTGGGGGAGAGAGGGGTGCTATCTACTGAATCATCATGAATACCAGAGAAACCACAGGTCTGTTACAGAATGCAGAAGGCAATCTACTTATGAAGAGAAGAGGGTGACTCCAATGCTGCCCAGGACACGTGAACTCCAGGATTCCGTAGCCAGGCCCCGGCCAGTTGTTCAAGAGATCCTGGCTGGAATCTGGCATGGAGGCATGGTGCGCCAGGCAGACACCGCTGCTCCTATGTGAGAACAAGGATATGCCTCATGCAGACACCTGCCCACCAGTCTGTCCACCATGCTTCTGCACAGGGGCAGCAGTGCCTGTCTGGCCACCTGCCTGGCTCACTGTGCCACTCCATCTCCTCACTAGACTCTGGCCCAGGACTTTTGACCAACCAGCCAGGGCCCAGCTACAGAATTCTGGAGCATCCAGAGCTGCCCATTACATACAGTCACCCTACTTATGGATGATACAAAGAAGGCTGAAGTATTTAATGCCAGTTTTCACAAAGAGCAGCAGCTCCGGATGGTGAGTACAGTTAGCAGCAGAGATAGAGAAGGAGCGAACACCTTAGAGTAATGGCAGAAGAACATAATAGGGATTTGAGAGCCATTGGTTATATCTTCTTTGAGAACTTGTAGAGGTTGGGTGAGATACCAGATGACTGGAAAAAGACAAATATAGTGCCTCTCTTTAAGGCCGTCTCCAGGTAAAGGCACACATCCAGGTAAAGGCACAAATGGATCTAATGGGTGATCCATGCAATTTTGGGGCACTGCTGCCATCTCCCAGGCACAGGGGCACCTGGAGTGCCCCAGGAGCTGGGAGTTTGGAATGGCTGGGAGACAACAGCAGCTGTGATCTCCCAGCCATTGCATGAAGCACCTCTGTGGCTGGGAGACCTCATTAGTTGCATCTCCCAGCCCTGGTGGTGACTTCTGCTCCCCAGAATCCAAAAGATTTCAGCAGATAGATAATCAATTTAAAAGCTGGATAGAAGCCAGCTATAAAGTTATTACACCTTTTCAAGCAACAACTTTATAGTTGATTGGACCTTTTTAAAGGCACAATAGTTACATTTGCATGTGAAGCCAGTCTAAATTTATTGCACGATTAACAAGGCAATTGTGCAATATATATAACATGTAGAGATGGCTTAAGAAAGAGAACAATAAGCATCTGGGGAATTACAGACCAGTCACCTTGACCTCAATACCTGGAAAGATCATACAGCATGTCCACAAGGAATCTATTGTGAAGCACATAAGAGAGAACAAGAGGATCATGAACAGTCAACGTGGATTCACTAAGAGCAAGTCATGCCTGACCAATCTGAATTCCTTCCACAGTGGATGGAGAGCAGCGGACATGGTATACCTTGATTTCAGCAAGGCTTTTGACACCATCTTCCACAACATTCTTATTAACAATTTATGGAAATACAGACTAGATAAAAGTACCATAAGGTGGATACATAACTGGGTGGATCACCATAATGAACGAGCAGTCAATGACTCAATGTCTAGTTCGGAGGAGGTATTAAGTGGAGGTCCCCAAGGATCTGTCCTGAATCCGATATTGTTTAATACCATCATTAACAATTTGGATGATGGGACTGAGTGCACACTTAGCAATTTGCAGACAAAGTGTATGGGGTTGCGCTCACTTTGAAAGATAGGGCTAGGATCCAGAATGACCTGAATAAACTGGAAAAATGGTCTGCAATCAATCAGATGGAATTCAAACAAGGACAGATGCAAAGTCCTGCACTTGCAAAATAACTGCATACACAATTACAGAATAGGATACGAGTGATTAAGCTACAGTACTGTTGAGAACGACCTAGGGATTACAGTAAAACAGAAGCTGAATGAGCCAACAGCCTGCTCTTGTTACAAAAAAAAAAGGGGGGGGGCAAGAAATGCTTCTTCCACCCTATTCAACACTGGTGAGGCCTCACCTGGAGTACTGTGTCCAGTTTTCAGTCCTACCCTTAAGGACGGCTGTAGAGAGTCTGGGATGAGTCCAGCACAGGGCAACAAAAGTAATTAGGGCCTGGGAGGCAAGACTTATGAGGAAAGGCTAAAAGAATGATGGTTATTTAGTTTGAAGAAGAGAAGACAAGACTGAGGAAGGATTTGATAACAGTCTTTAAATACCTGAAGGGTGATTGCAGACAGGATAGAGAAGGTCTTTTCTCTGTGGCCACAGGGGACAGATTTTGGAGCAATGGCCTCAAGATGCAGCAGGGGAAGTTCACGTTATAGATTAAGGAAGAATATCCCTATTAAGAAGGTGGTCAAGCATTGGAACAGGATACCTAGAGAAATGGCACAAATCTCAATTGTTGCCAGGTTTCAAGAGCAGATTAGACAGACACTTGGCTGGAATGGTTTAGCCAGGATAATCCTGCCTGAAGCAGGGGGCTGGACTCAATGACCTCATGAGGTCCCCTCCCAGTCCTACTTGCCTATGATCAATACTGCTTTTTGCAGCCAAATGTGTAAGAGCTGCTGGGAAAAAATCTAGAGCAAAATATAGGCACTCCTTTTAATGGCCCTCAAAAAGAGAAATAATAAAAGTTAAATAAATATTCAATGCAAGCTTATTTATTGCTGATGAATATCTGATGACACTAAAGCATAAGCAGTGTGAAACTTCCATATCTAATTCCTTGAAAATTGTCTCGCATATATTGTGATGCTACCTACCTTACCTAGGGGGCAGCTGCTCTTCCACATGAAAGAGACAGACTGCAATAGGGAGGTATAAGTTATCTCTTCAAAGCACCTGTTAAAGCACCTTGGTTCCCAAAACTTTGGAGTCTGAGACCAGTTCAATTCCAGTCCATTTCCTTTCATAAAATGACCACAATAGGGGCCCACAGCTAGGCTCTCCTTGCCTCAGGAAAAGATAACAGGGGATTTCTAGCAGGAACAAGATGGTTTGGCACAGAACTTCTATGCTATGAATCCACAACTTTCATGTATTTCCGTCACATAAGGTGAACAGCACAGGTAGCTGGTTACAGGCAGCTTCCAGGCACCAGCTTGCTAGTAAAGCAGAGCAAACCAGCCAAGATAAACCCAGTCCTTCCTTGAGCCCTGTAATTCCAAGAGATAATTAGATACCCAAGGTTTTATATAGCACTCTAAAAGATAAATTTACATTACAGAATATCTTCAGTTAAATGAACCCCTATGGAAAACACTCACCAAAAAGCTATTCAGATAAGAGAGATGGCCCTGATCTCATTACAGTTTCACTTAACGTAGCTTCTGGTTGGTTTATCTAGCTAGATTCTCTTGTAGTGCTGGCCCTGCCACTTTTGGCACACAGTACTAATTTTTGCTGCTGTGTGTTACCCAAGCACCAATCCACTGATTGTAGCTAGTTACTAGGACATGTGTAACAGTGTCAAATCAAGTATTTGTCATTCAGATAATCAAGGGTTAGAATAACCAAGAAGGTACCATACTACTTCAAGAGGAACTATAAAAACTACAAAAGTATAAACACCATACTTTTTATTATCTTGAGATTTTGGACAACTTACTTTTTCTTTTTTAAACATATAGAGCACTTCTGCTATTTATCAGTATTTTTCCATGATTAGCATAACGTAAAATAAAAAAAAGCTATTATGCATAGTTTAAAATCTATGAACAGCAGAAGCTGGAATAGAGTCACTGGTTGAGCCAAGCAGAGGCTGTTAGCCTGTGAAATCAATTCAAAGAATTTTGAACTTATTTTATTGATTCAAGTCAAGTTAAAAAGATGAAAATCATTCATAAAAATGCACCAGATAGCAAATGTTTCAAGCAAAAAAAAAAAAAAGGATGGATTTTTTTTTTTAAATCGGAAATGTGTATTTGCATTTGGAAAACAAGAGAAATAAGAAGGCATCCAGTTTCTTTAATAATAATAATAAATGGAATCAGACAAGTCATAAACAAGTAAGTGGCAAAAAAATAAAATAAATAAAATCAGCATTATTGGTAGAACACACGTGCACACAAGATTGCTATTTATATGTTCTGGCAATCTACAAAGTAGGTCTCTTCATCAGTAAAATGTTCACCCTCTAGAAAATAAAGAAAAATACTAATTCATTGTCTAATGAATTAATTAGTGGTCAGAAGTCCCTCCTAAAGAATATCCAGTGAAAATTAAATTTATCAGAATAAAAGTATACTGTGTGATAAGTTAAATGTAAATTGCAATTACCTTAACAGCTGCAGGTCAATCATTTTACAAGGTCAAATGTACCTAAAAAAATGCAACTATAATACTAACTTAAGTTATATAATACTAATTCTACTTAACTAACATAAGAATATCTATTAATGTTGGGGGGGGGGGCCAAATCTCAACCTGTGCTACAAGGGCTTTAGAGGTTACTATCATTTGCCATCTTTATTTTCATCCTAGAATCTGATTCTGACATTACTGGCAAGAATTCAAAGTGCCACCACATAGCCAGAGCATACCACACACATACACACCCTTTAAATACCCATGGCTTAGAAATACACACACCCGCCTGCACACATGCATGCACACCTGCCTGCCCACCCACCCATTTTAGATACCAATGGCTTAGAAATTACGCCATGAACACAGGAGGAACTCCAAAAGGCTCTTAACCATAGAAAAATAAGTCTGGAAGAGACTTCATGAGTTCATTTAGCCAGAGATGGGCAATTATTTCTGCTTTATGGGTTGTGGTGAGGTGTCAAGGGCCGCACATATAAAATCTTTCAAAAGATATCATTTTAACAGAATATAGATAAAAACAAGTCTTATACTAAAAATCAAACATCTACTATAATGTATTGTAATTTAATTTCAAAATAACGTATGTCCTAATTTATATTTTTTTAGTAGTGTATATAGAGGTGATTGCCTAATAGCTCAAAATCAAGTCTTACTCTTGTATACTGTACAGAAGGCTGTAGGGGGGGGTGTATGTGTTGGGGGGGGTGCAAGTGTAGGAGGGAGGTTGGGGGCTGCCCACGTGCTAGGTCCTAGGAGCTGGGGGGGGGGGGGGGGGGGGAGGTCGAGGGAGGGGAGCCAGGGACACGTACAGCACAGCTCACCTGGGCTCCACCCCCCCTCCCCTTCATCCACCCTTTGGTTCCCTGCATGGAACTGGTCCCCACCCACACCCACCCAGGGCAGCCCACAATGTGCTCCCACCCATACCCACTCTGCACCTGCCAAACAGCACCACCTCTGCCTGCAGGGCACAGCTTCTCATCAGGGCTGCTCCCAGTGTAGCTGCAGCCACCTGGCTACTGCTCAGTTTCCACCCACCTCCAACAGTTCATCCTCCTGCCTCTGCTGGACCACTCGAGACAGCATGTAACACAGGAAGGCCATGGGGATGCATCCCAGGCCTCCTGTGCCCAGCCAGGTCAATGGGGAAGCTGCAGCTGGGCAGCTCCTACCCCAGTGCACAGGACTCCAGCTCCAACTCCCAGCCACCTTCTACCCACTCTGACCTGGTACGATGAACAGTTACCTGCAGTCAGCTGAGTGGGTGAAACGTGGCTCGGAACTGAAGCTGGAGCCCCACACACTGGAGCAGGAGCTGCCCAACTGCAAGCCCCCTTCCTCCCCAAGCAGCCTGGCTGGGCACGTGATATCTGGCACACATCCCCATGGCTTCCCCACATTACCTGCTGCTTTGAACAGTGTAGCAGGAGCAGGAGAAGTCCAAACCAGAGGCAGGGGGGAGCTGAGCAGTACCCAGACGGCTGCAGCCACACCAGGAGCAGCCCTGCTGGGAAGCTGTGCACACTGACCAGGACTGCGGACAGGGGCAGGCAGGAGCACAGTGCAGGCTGCCCTGAGAGAAAGTGGGAAGGACTTGGCTCTATGTGGAATGCCACAGGGGTAGTCATGGGCTGGATACAATCAATTGGTGGGTGCCTGCCCACAGATCAGATCCAGTCACCTGGTAGCACTAAATATGGCCCACAGACCATATTTTGCCCACCCCTCATTTAGCTCAAGTCAGGATCGTCTAGTCTAAACTCTTTCAAACAAATGGTTATCTAACCCACGCTAAAAACATCCACACAGATTCCAAGACTTCAAGGCATTCTGTTCTATTACTTAACCCCATCCAGAGGTAGAAATTCTCTCTTAATAATTAACCTAATGCCTTGAATATTCATTCATTTGCAGCACTAGAAGGTGCCTTAATAGTTTTTAGCACTATAAAAATAAAGAGCTCCATAGAAGTGTACACATGTGCAGAGGCCCCTTGGCTGACGTGCTACGAAGTCACCATGGAGGCAATCAAAGTCATGCTCTCCAATTAGGAAGGTGATAGGCAACTTCCGACTTGCTTTGTTACTCCCTTGCCTGTAAAAGAGATGTCAGTGAGTCCAATCAGTAACTGCCTACCTGCGGGGAAGGTGTGCAAGCTGTCTGGCAACTGCTGCTCCAATATGCTGTACTCACATACAAGCAATAGCTGTCAGAGAGCTCCTCCACTGCCTGCAAGAAGAGGAAGAGGGTGGGGGCAAAGTGAGGTTCTATGGTTGACAGCTTATACCATTCCCAACAACAGCAGCTGCCCTCTCTGCTTCTGGTCCACTTCTGGGTCTCCTGCTGAGTGCACTGGGGAGCCCCATGCTTCTGAGGGACACTATGTGCCCCACTATCGCAGCATTCACGAGCCCCTAGGAGGTATGTAAAAAAGCATTTAAAGCTGTCTCTATTTCCAAATCTCTCCAAATCAATTTGGAGGGTTCTGATTCGATTCAGAGAAATTAAAGGGTCCTCTGATTCAATTTGGATTTGGAGATAGGCCTGATTCAGTGGCCAAAATCTCCACCGAATTGAACTGTGGACCAAAGCTTCGCATAGCCCCAATTTTTACTGCTAGTCTCGGGACTTTTCTCCTCCCAATTTGTTCATGACTTTCTTGAAGCGGAATGTCCAGAAAAGGCATACAGATCCAAGAGAGGCCTTAACAGTGTCAAATAAGATAGGGAAAAAAAAAAAAAAAAAATCAATCAGTTCCCCATGACTTGTATATTATACTTGAAGAATTTGGGGAAATGGGGCTACAGAGTTTGTGCAGTCTCTGTGGAGAGTTGTGCTATAAACAGCTCTGAAGAGTCCAGCCTGGAGGGGCTGGGATGGCAAAATAGGAGCACTGCCACTGGAACCACAATTACATAGGTTTATATTTTTATGATCTGTGTTACAGCTGAGGTCATAGGTCCCATTAAACATCAGGCTCCGTTGTAAACACATATAAAAAGAAAGTCCCTGTCCCAAGAGAACAAGAGAGGAGAGATGCATAGAGCCAGATTCTATTCCAGTTTAATTCCACAAGTAAACCCAGGCACCTAAAGCAATTCTATTCCACACTAATCCCTGAAAAACTGCAAAATGGTAAGCAGCAGTTCCTTGCTGCTTTTTTGTGACTCAATCTTAAAGGTCATGTGATGGTATATTACAGAAGTACATACTTCAATAGAATTTCAGGAACTTGAACAGTATGGAACAGGTGCCTAATTCCACTTTGTTTTCTACTTGTTAAGCATCTATCTGGCCCACGGAGCTGAAGGTCATATAACAGGTCAGAACCAAAGCAGTGCACTGACCTAAACTTTCTTTTTTTAAACAATGGTTATGACTCCTATTCCAGCCAGAGGCAAGACTGGAAACAACTGGGGAACTGTAGGATTGGTCCATACCTTGTATAATGACATAGACTGTACGTAAGTGTGAGCACACATGGGTTGCACCAAGCAATTTTACCAGCTTTTACACTGTAGCTAGTTTCTGCAAGCTCATCATGCTGAGCGATACAGCAAGTCCATAATGGTAACCAAGCTACATCATTTTATCTAAATTCAAACCAAGCTTCCAGTGAACAATCCAGGCAAAGAACAAATATAATACATCTGAAGATATGGAAAATTGTTTTCCAATAAGCAAATGACTTCCTTGCATGTGAAATATCACTTAAGTTATTATAGTGAACATTACTGTGGGAGGACCTTTTTTGTTATTACAATGACTTTCCATCTG
This sequence comes from Crocodylus siamensis, assembly GCF_052110815.1. Classification (NCBI taxonomy): domain Eukaryota; kingdom Metazoa; phylum Chordata; order Crocodylia; family Crocodylidae; genus Crocodylus; species Crocodylus siamensis. Next base: position 154,209,128 of record NC_143399.1, on the reverse strand, counting down.
TTCAATAAAGAAAAAAAAACTGTATATTCTGCCTTGCTTTGTTTAAAAAAAAAAAAAAAGGCAGCTATTATCCCCTATTTTCAACATTATCATTAGCACAGAAATGTTCATTGTGCTTTGCAATTTTCTGAAGATATAGAATTACTACTGTATTTCCAGTTCAGAATTTAACTTTAATTGTTTAATAGGACATTAAACATAAACCTTAGCATACTTTGTTATAAAAAATGCAATATAATCTTCTCAATTCACAGTAGATTTCCCAGAAGCTAATCTGAATGAACAAGCATTGCAGATTTGCAAGTTATCAAACAAACTAAAATAAATAAATAAATAAATGCTACTACTGTACAGGGTATACTTAGTTCATTTTTTAACATAATTTAAGGGATACAAACAGCTCTGAACTGAACTGAAACCAGCCGACCAAGCTTTTCCAAAATAAAGAACAAGCCACACAAACAAGAAAACTAAAAAACCACAGCCAAATAGAAATACTCCTTTACTTTACTTTTGATTTCAATGAAACAGATTGCATTTTTCTATACCAAATATTTCCTTATCTGGTTCCCAGAACACATAGTGCAACACCATGTATGATGAACCCATAGTTGATACCAAGCAGAAACAAATACTGAAACAAAAATGAAACTAACTATGTTATTTTATTGTATCTTTGTTTATCTGACTGAACAAAGTGGAAAGTAAGCAAATGCACAGACAGCACTCTCTCAATTTTACTAATAGAAGCTGTTAGTAAAAACAAAAGATGTCTGCTTTAAAAAAAAAACATATTAAGGACTTAAATTTTCTGAAGGTATATAGCTTAAGGCAGATCATCAGTGTGAGAAGAAAGGTGGAAGACAAAATTGAGTTTATATTGCTAGTGTATCCTGCTATATCCTGGTCCAACCAGTTACAGAGCAGGGTGGCTTTGTTGGTATGCGGGACAAGCTATAATTCCAGTACTAGTGGTGCACTGATAGAGATTTTTGGGGCCAACAGCAATAGCCAATTTTTAAGGAGGCATATCAGTTGATACTGATCCGATTTCTGATATGCAGCCTGGCAGCTCGAAGAGCAGTGTCTGGCAGGAAAATCTGTTGTGGTGGAAGGGAAGGGAAGTGGGTGGGCAGATCAAGACCCTTGCAGTGAAGGAGAGAGTAGGGCTGGGGCTGAGGCAGGCGCTGCCCAGCTGGGGGAAGGAGGGCAGTGCATGGGACAGAGCCACAGTTCATCCAGGGGGCACAAGAGGGGGGTCCCACTACTGCACACACTCCAGGAGGGCATGGGGGGGCCTGTGCCCCCCCATTCTGCATGGGGCAGGACAGACTGCAGCTGCAGGCTTGGGCGGGGGCTGTGCCAGGCTCTTCCCAGCAGGGGCTGGGCCAAGCCATGCTTCAGGCAGCACTGGGAGAGGAGCTATGGGAAGATCTGCAGCCACCCCAAAAATTTGCAATAGCCCCCCCAATCCCCTCCTCTAGCACTGCCACCACCCACCCTGAGTGCAACCCCAGGCCAGGCTCCAGGTTCCCCTCCCCCTCAGTCAGTAATAGTAAACAAGAGTCCATGAGAAATTTTGAGGGTTAACAGCGATCATCAAGCCCAAGAAGTTGGGGAACCACTGTCTTATACTATGGTTAACCTACACTATTGCAACTTCCCATAGGAGTAATATAACTAGCGATAATTATAACAGTAGTCTCCATCACTCGTACTGACTTTGAAAGAACTGGTTTAAAAAAAAAAAAAAATCCAATACAGAGACACTGAAGTTATCCAAGCTGTTAGGGTCACCATTCTTCAGGAATTTTATCCATTACCCAAATTTCACGTCACCAGTCATAACACTGACAAGTTAAAGTATATTCTGAATGATTATCCTCTTCATCACATATATTTAGTTGGAATATATAATAAGCCTGATTACAAAAGGATAAATTCAGGGCCATTTAAGTCGTTTTTTTAGTTGCATAATATAGAAGAAAATGAATGCTATTTGAATTTAGTGAGTGGAACCTCCACAAGAGGAAAATTCAGGCTTTAAAGAAAAATGTCACTAATATTAAATCAGACCACTTCTGTATAATGCTGACAGCTACAACTTTCACCTCATTGTGCCAGCCCTGTATTTTACTTTCTGTATTGATTTCAGTCAGTGTTTTTCCAGAGAACACATTATTGTACCTTACATCTTTCATTAGCAAAAAGAAAACACTACAGAAAGAGAAAAATAATTATTTCAGAGGCAACATGGCATTTATAAACAAAAGATTGAGCACAAAATTCATTTCTCCATTCTAATTGTTTTTCCCCAATAATTAGAGTGATATAAAAAGTAAGAGCATGACAAAGATACTGGCTGATGACACAAAGTTAGGAAGCCTCATTAATACTAGAAAGAGCTGAAGTACCATACAGGAAGAACTTGATCTATCTGAGGACTGGGGAATAGCAATGAGGAAATTTAATAGTTCAGAAAATAGGGTTATATACTGTGGCAGTAATAAGTGAGAATTTCTGCAATACACTAAATGCTCATAGTATGAAATAACTGAGGAGAAAGAAAAAAAAGACATACGTACACACAACCACAGCACGAATGTGAGCCACGAATGTGGTTTAGCCAAGAAAAAGGCAAATGCAATCCTAGACTGTATCAGCAGAGTTATTTCCAGTACAGATATGGTGCCACGGTGGAAACCCCTGGTGGGAATTTATCTACAATACTACATATAATTCTCACCATCCATGAGCAAGAAAGAGGAACTCAAACTAGAAATGAGCCACAGAAGGGTTGCTATGATTACAAAAGGAGAGGAGAGCCTATTTTACAAGGAGGCATATTAAAAAACAAACAAAGTCAGAAGTGGAGCACATACCTGGGAAGAGAAAGAATTACTTAAGCTAAAGGATGTCAGCCAAGGATCAAATAGGTATTAAACAGCCATGAATACATTTAATTTGGGACTCAGGAGTCAGTTTTTAAGCAGCCAAGTGGCAAGATTCTAGAACATTCTTCCATGAAGACTAAGGGGGAGAGACGGGACCCAACTCCCTTTAAATAGGCAATTGATCAGTCTATGATAGGGACTATAGGATGTGCTTGCCTGCAAAAGTAAAGGGACTAGACCAGGGGCAGGCAAAGTCTGACCTGCAGGTCGGATCTGGCCAGCACTGGATTCCACTTCCCAGCATCCCCTGCCCATGTGGCTGGGACTGATTTCCTTAAAGATCACAGCAGCAGCTGCCCTGTGATAGCAGAGGGCTGGGGTTTCCATGGAGACCAGCCCCAGCAGTACTGGCAGGACATGCAGCAGGGTGTGGAGCTGCTCTGCACAGGGCTGGGATCTTGTGGCGGTGACAGAGTGGTCCAGAACTCAGGCAGAGCCATGATCTGCAGCTTGCATGCTCTGGGCAGGGGTGTGCAGGCTGAAGATCGTGGCTCTGCCCTAGCACCAGACCATGCTGTCACCACTGCAAGATCCCAGCCTGGCCGCAGAGCAGCTCCACTCCCTGCTGTGTGCCCTGCAAGCCCTGCTGGGGTCAGTCTCCATGGAAACCCTGGCCCTGCACTAGCACAGTGCAGCTGCTGCTGGGGTCCCCATGGAATACGTGGGCAGGGGCTGCTGGGAAATGGTGTCTGGCTGCTGACCGGATCCACCATTTTGCCCACCCCAGACTAGACTCAATGACACAAGTCACTCACAGTCCAATATTTTTATAAAACACACTGCAAATTTCTGTTGTGTGTTCAGCATTTGTTCAAAGAGCATAACAGGATGATTGCACTGGGAACTCTACATATGAACAAATACAATCTATGTCCAAGAGATACATAATCTGAATGGAGTAATCTCAGTTTTAACCCAAGTGATGCAGGACAAACACCATTTTTTTTTATTATTATTATTTCAGTTAAATGAAGTATCGAAGTAAGAAAATTCATACAAAGCCAGAGACAGTCCTAGCAGGGTGCAGTACCTGGACATGACGAAGCCGGCGGGGGGAGGGAGGGCTGGCCAGTGGCCAGATGCAAAGCCAGCTGTGGCGCAGAGTCACCAGCACTAGGAAGGCCTGCAGCTGCTCCACCTGGCTCCACAGGACCCCCCAAAGCATGGGGCCCAGGGTGGTCACCCCGATTCACCCCCCCCAGGGACAGCCCTGCACAAAGTTAGAATTCTCTTTCCACAATATGTATGTAAGTACTAATTCAACTGGTGGTGTACAAAGCACAAAATAAAGAAAGTCAGTGTCCCAAAACCAACACAGAACCCTCTGAACCAGCACTGCAAGCATTAGGTATAAAACAGTAATGCTCTGCATGAAAGTTGTCTTTTCGACCTCCATTCAGACTCTTAATGAGACTAAAGTAATTTCCATTCCCCTGTAGTTTTTGGATTGGGCCATAGTTAAATGAGATGCATTCCAACATCCAGAAGAATGATGTTCTACCATTTCATATTTTAAGGCAATCACATTTTTCTTCTATACTCTCCATTCACCAACAAGGAAAACAATGAATAAGTCAGTGAATTAAACATGGGCCCAGGTTATACTGTTTATGCACCTGAAGCTGCAAAGCATTTGGCACCTCACAAAATCAGCTCCTACTACCGAATTACAGGAGGAAGGGTTTCAGCTGACTGATGGTTCTGAACCACGCCTAAGTCAAAGAAGAAATATCTTGAACCTTTCGTTTTCTTCAGTCCTTCAGAAGACTTTACACAGAATCCTCAGCTGGTTTCAACACACATTCAGACCGATAAGGGGTTAAAGGAACCCTACTGGTTTCAGAAAGGCTCCTCCTACTTCAGTAGGGATGCATATGGGTAAACTTCAGTTATGTGTGAGCTCAATGCCGAATTATATAGGGCTGAATTAAGCACAAGCTCAGACCTGTTCAATTTAAAACTTTTATTGTTTCACAAAGTCATAAACTAAAGGAGGTCTGTTGGTTTACAAGGTTCCCAAATCAAGCCCTTGCTCTCTAACCCGGAGGCTAGGTGCGGCTGCCTGATTCAGTAGTCTCAGAACTGGTCAACAGCTCATTTAAAAGGAGTCCCTTATCTTTTTTAGGCAAAAGATACAAAACTGTCCCCATGGTGGAAGTGAGGCATCTAACATAACTTTACTATTAGTTATATATGATAACACTTATACATATGCATTTCTAATTCTTACTTCTATTGGTTATTTAGTTAACTTATCTATATTATAATATCAGGTGATACGCTTTGTATTATAATCATTATACTTCTTATGTTAATTCTTAATGACCTTTATATTTCTTATGCTAATTTTCTATAACCTAAATACATTATTCATCTATATGTTTTGCTGGTTTTTTGCAGGGTTAAAATGTCAAAATTGACATAATATGCGGTTGTTTTTTCATCATTGCAGTTTAGCCATGCAGTTTCCTATTCTTAACAATGTAAGCGGCACGTCTGCTATTTTTATCATTGTTCAAAGGTCAGAAGTTCAGTATTTTCATCTAAGGGTCAGAAAGTAATTACCAGAATGTCAATCGCTGACTCCTCAACCTCCTTGAAGCATTCTGGGAGTTTTAGTGCATTGTTTTTAATGCTAGGCCTTGCTTAGCATAAGCACTCTCTCACAAGTTATAATTCTGTTACAGCAAAATGTGCCGTACTCACATGTGCTGCGATTTGAGGACTGTGTACAGTTTATGGTTTCTGCTCAGTTTATGATTTCTTTCTGTGTCTGTCAAACTGGAAACTCCATTTTGATTGTAAAACTGGTCTTGGTCATCCTACTGTCTTTTATTCTCCATCTTGGACAAAAGTTTCTAAAGGGTATTGTTAGCCCTGTGTCATTGACAAAGTGCTATAATGTAATGTAATCATCTCAGACAATAACCCACTCCTCCTGAAGAGAACTGGGTTATCCAAGAGGTTGCCTTTGCAACAAAGTCACTTAATAGGAGTCCCTTATCACCCAAAAGAGGAGCTGTAAAGTTATAAAAGGGCAGGAGTTCAGCCCTTTCTCTTCTTTGGCTATCTTCAACTGCTAAAGCTAAGGGGGAGCTTTCTGCCTGTGGGGTCCAAGGGAAAGGAGCTGGAATACTGAGCACCAAATTTAAGACTTGTTTTAAAGTGATACTTGATTCTTTAATAACACTGGTTTATTTAAGTAGTGTAGCAAAGTCCATTCCTTACAACTATCAAAGGTCTCACGAATACAGGTTTCTCTCACTTTATGCTGTACATGCATTGCTAGAAAACAGCGCATGACTTGAATTTACATACAGGGAACCCACTTTACAATGTAACAAATAAGGATAGGTTCCAAGATCTCAACTGTACTGACCCCCAGACCCACTTCTACCACTTTTCCAAAACAATTTTGGTACTCACCAATAGCAGACAGTACACACAAGCACACGTCCTGGTGAATAGTACCATAATGGGGATGGCAACTACAGAAACACGTCGCAGACAACAAGCAAGGACCACAGATCCACACAGGAAACTATATGATGGTGCGTGTCACTTGTGCAATGCACTGCAGAAAGCAGCTGACTGTGGACTCTCACCACACCAACTGCATGAGAGTGAAATTACCTCACATATAATGAATTTTTGGTATTAAAAGGGTCATTGCATAGGAATGAATTTGCACATACAGAATCCTCAAAGTGAGGGAAGCCCATAATTGTAGGTCCTTGTTACAGGTTATGGCTATGAGCTGCACAAATGTTGATGGGTGTTAACAGCAGCTTGAGCCTGGAGTAGTCACATGTTCAGGCCAGCAGGGGCCTGGAGGACTGAAAAGTAAAAATACCACCATCCCCCAATTCTGGGCTTCCCTCCTGCCCTCTCCCAGGACTCCCCCCTTCCCCTCAGGGCTCCTTCCTGCCCCCACTTGTGGCTGCCTGCACCTGTCCCAGGGGAGCAGGCAGGGAAGTGTTAGCCTGCCTTCCCCTCCTCACCCTATTATTGCTACTGCCCTGCTGTTGCTCCTCTCCAGGCTGAGCCTGGCCCACAAAGCAGTCATAGTGGCAGTGGCCAGGCAGGCAGGTTAACACCTCCCTGCCTGCTACTCCACAACAAACAGCACAGGCAGCCACAAGCCAAAAGGGAGTGATGCAGTAAGCAGGGATTTGCGGTTCGGGCAGGGCGGGGGAAGTGGGCTCCAGCAGGGGAGATGGGGCAGGTTGAGTGTTTGAACTAAGTTGCAGCCTAGAGTAGCTACACCTTAGTGTAACAGGAGCTGGGTAACATGGATCAGAGATAATCCTGTCCTGGAGTGGTGTAAATTTGAACCACCTAATGAGTGCTTAAAACTTGTTTCAGGTGTTAATGTGTGGATAATATAGGTGTTAAGAGTTCCAAGAGCTACCCAAAATTACCAGGTAAAAGAGCCTGTATTATAAATTGGAAAGCCCACATGCAAGATCCTAGCATTGGCACATCTAAATTATGTGAAAGTCAGAGAAATCAAGACAGGACTGTGGAGACAGACCCATCTCTAAACTGCACCCCCAGAACGAGCTTAAGAGACCTCAGCACGGTAGCTTTGCCTGGGATCTTTTCAGCCCCTGGAGTCTGAATGTTGGAAAGCGTGTGCTCCCTGAAGTTATAGTAGCTGGAATCCCTAGGAACACATCTGTTCCAACAGCCACCAAAATTAATCTAAATTCAGTCCATATCAGTCATTTGCTTAGATTTGTCTGGCCCACTGAAACAATTCAGAAATAGTTAGAAAAAAAGAACTTGGAAAGGCTTCTGTATCTCTAAATTCTACAACTCTAAGAAGTCAGAAAAATCCTACATATGCAGATTCTGTACAGATCAGGGTTTTTCTTTTTCTTCCCCCCCCCCCAGTGTTTTGGCCCCATGAACTGAAGAGAGAATTAATATTTTATAACCTAGTAAAAGTAATCCTAAACAAGTTCTTAGACATTCCTGTCACAGATTCCAAGTCTGAAATCAGTCCTTAATATATTCCATTGCTGTAATGGGGTACTGACAAGACTAACAGATTTAAGGGATATAAATATGATTGACTTCATTTATTTGCAAAATCTATGCCATTTTTTTTATATGCTTCCCTCCCTTTCTAATACTTCATTCCTTAAGAAAACAATTATATTAGCCTTCACTTCTAAACAATGTTAAAATAACTAGAGTCACCTCAACACTTTATATTGTGCTTTTACTATTTACAGTTCTCAAGGCATAGATGTCTCATTATCCCTGTTGTACAAATGAAAAAAATAAAGTTATTTTCCTGAGGTTACCAAGCAAGTCAACATGAGAGCCAGGAAAAGAACACAGATCTCAGGCCTCAAAGACTGCAGTGGCTCATTGTTGGCTAGTATCCATCCTGATAAAAAGAGTTGGTCAAATAATATTTTTGGCTTAGCGTTTGGCTAGAATAAAAATCCAGTTCAGGTCAAACCGGTCATTGGGGTTTTGATTAAAATTAAATAAAAATGTCATGTGGGGTCAATCCAAAGTATTCAATTCCATTTGCAGTTATTTAACACTTTGGAGCCTTATTTTCCTTTGGGGGAAGTGAGTTATTTAGCCATTTTATTTAACCTCTGTTCATTAGCATTCATTTTTAAAACAAAAATGACATTTATTACATTTTAAAACAAACATCTGAAGAGTTCAATTACATAAATGTTGAAAAAGAATACTTAATATTTCCAAAATTAAATACATAGAAGTTTTTCCTCCCAAATTTCTAGTCAAAATTATTTGCTGAATCAGATGCAAATTTGTTACTAGTTTAGGTCATGCTATTTCTCAGGAAACTAAGTTTAAAAAGTTGGCCTAATTCTACTGATGAGGTTGGACCATCCACAAATTCACATGCAAAAAAAGACACCCGCTCCACCCCCATATATATATATATATATATAGCTATTCCCTAGCCATAGAGAAGTGCAAGTATCATCTTTGCAGGTGATTTACTCTCAGCTCACACAATGACTCTGTGAAACTCCATCCCTGAAGAATTCTGTGAAGAATACTCCTTGCAGTATTCTGCTAGATCCCAGAGATTCCAAAGAATAGTGCCACTCCCGACACTGCTATCATTTGCCTTGAGTCTAGAGATCCTAACAGAGATCTACTACTGCACAGCATCATGACTTGCCTTTCAGTGGCCACTTGGATGTCACTAAAGCAAGTGCAGCAGCAGCTGTCCTTGCCTCAAGGAAATTCCCTGTAGATCCAGTATCCATCAGAGTGTTTGAGGGATGGACTTCCACATCTACCACATTCATTCTCACTTATCACCAGGATAGGCAGTTCAAGAAATCCCAGCAGTCTTTCCCACCCAGAGCAGGGTGGCTGGATCCAATGATCTCATGAGGTCCCTTCCAGCCCTAAACCTCTGTGACTCTCTGATGGTATGCAACTACTACACAAGACAACACATGCAGGAGCTGAATGAGGACAGTTTGGGACAAGATGATATGGACCTGCAGACAGCGTGAAAAAATAGCCACGAGGTGTAAAGTGCCCCCAAAGTTCTCCTTGGGGTGTTAACTCACATGCCCAAATGTAAGTGTTCATACTGCTATTTCACTGGTTATTAAAATGTTCAGGAGGAGAAGTCATGTTAATAGACCTGTGAGCAGCTTCTCACTATGGTCTCATGAATGGGCCCAATTAAGCCAGTTAGCTCTGCAGTTAATTCCTCAAGAAGTTCGTTTTCCAGGGAACAAACTTCAGGAACTAACAAGACAATTAAAACACATCAAAATCCTTTGTCTTCTCCAAACACTAGAAGAGCTACCTTTCACAGCTTCTTCTCCAGTGCAACAGACTGGCTCCTCCTTGCAACAAGCTATTCCCTCAGAGCCTATTTTTCCTTTCTTTGCTGGGAGGCTTTTAAATTTCCAGTGACCCTCCCTAGTTAGCAGAATGCTCCACAGCTGCACTTCCTTCAACAGGGCTGGCTGCCCTTCAGTAGCAATGCTTGGAGGTGCAAGGGGGTGCACATGCACCCCCTGACAGGCCGCACTCCCCACTTAGGCATCGGGCAGGCAGGAGTGCCAGAGCTCCCCCTGCAAGCACCAACTAGGGAGTGGGAGCACTGGATATAGTACCGCAGCCGCTTCCCCGCCAGTCAGCGAGATAGCAACTGGGGGTCCCTCCCCCCACCCATGGTCAGACAGGTCGCTGGGGGGCACGTATCCCCCTGACTAAGGTGGCACCAGTCGCCCATGCTGCCCTATCTTAAGGGGATTGAACACCCTGTTATAAGCATTTTATTCTAAAAGTATAGAATTTAAGTTAAGGTAGTTTTCACTTTGGAAGTGAAGTAAACTACCCTGAATTAAGGCATTTTAACTATTTCATTAAGCTTTGTTAATCTGAATTAATTTTTCTGAGCATCTGTGGGTAGAGAAGCCCCAAGAATGGAAGTGGATTAAGCCAGTAAGGTACTTCTATTCTGGAACAGAATAATAAAATCACAGAAAGTTAGGGTTGGAAGAGGTCATCTCATCCAACCCCCTGCTTAAAGCAGGAACATCCTCAACTAGAATATCCCAGCAAAAGCTTTGTCTAGCTGGGTCTTAACCTCCAAAGATGGTGATCCACCATGTCTCTGGGTAACCTGTTCCAGTGTTTTACTACCCTCCTAGTGAGAAAATTCTTCCTAATGTCTAACCTAAACTTCCCTTGCTGCAACTTGAGACTGTTGCTCCTTGTTCTGTCATCTGCCACCAGCGAGAACAGTCCAGCTCCATCGTCTTTCAAACACTCTTCAGTAGCTGAAGGCCGCTAAAAATATTCACACCAAGTTCATCAGAAATAGGCTGTTAAAGCAGGACAGCTATCTTAATCCTATCTGAATATCTTTAGTTTCAGCCTACACTTAGTGCTACTGTGCTTTACATTCACACCCTATGCTATTTCACGACAACTTTACCACCTTAGAAAAGGGACCTTGGGAAGCTACTACACATTACGCCACATTATGAACTTGTGGTGTATTAGCAATTCTGCATCAGCTCCTCACATTGATCCTCTTAGGGTTCTGCTACACGTTCAAATTAAAGCTGGACAGAAACCAGCTAAAATTGGTACATATTTTCAAGCACTAACTTTGTAGCTGGTTGGCTCTTTCTATGGCATGACAGTTACTTTGCCAAGCTAAAATTTTTTGTACAATTAACCAGTTAGTTGCAAAATATATACAGAATGCAGTCATCAGCATAAACTACCATTCTCCACTTTCAAAGATCAGTCCAAAGTCCCCAAAGAAGACTGCAATGTCCTTCTCCCCTCCACCCTGCACCTCATCCCTAAATCTGTGTCACATGGGTGGCAACAGCTGGTTAAGGAATGGGAAAGACAGATGTCCTACTCCCTAGAGACTGCTACTTCCAAATAATTTCCCAAATGCCTTTGAAGGACTCAGTCAGGTTTTCCACCTTTGGGAAGAAACAGGCAAGGTGACAGAACACGTCCACAACTTGCCACATCCCTCCACGCACGTCGTGGCTTCTAGCACTCATGCTGCAAAACCACCAACAAAGCTGCTCTGCCTTGAAACCCAGTCCTTCCCACCGAGCTGCACAGGCCAGCCCCCGACGCCTGGCACCCAGCCCCGACCCACCTGGCTTCCTTGCCCCTGGCAGGAAGGGGCACATGAGGCACCCACCAGCAAGGAAAGGGGCACGACATGGCTGGCCCAGCCCACGGCGGGGCAGGAGTTTTTTGGCTCCACTTTGTGGGGTGCGAAGCAAGAGGCCGGGCTTGCCAGGGGCCTGGCTCTGCAGCACCCCCCGGAAGAGGGCCGGCTGCCCCGGGGCCGCGCGGGCCCCGCTGCTCCTCCCCGCCCCGCGGCCACCTGCGGCCGGGCCGAGCGGGCCACTCACCCGGCCCGCGGAGCCCTTCCTCCTCAGCGTCAGTCCGCTCCGCAGCAGCGCCGGCAGCTCCCGCAGCTTCTGCCGCAGCTGCACTTGCTGCTCGGGGTCCCTGGCGCCGGGGCCGCGGCTCGAGGCGAGCTCCGCACCGACACACGGCGGCTGCATCCTCCCTCAGCCCACGGCCATGCCCGCACCTTTGGGCGGGGCGGGCCCGGGGCGGAGCTGCTGTCACGCCGCCTCCCCCCGCCCCGCGCACCTTCGCCAGCCCCGCCCCGCCGGACCTGAGCCCGCAGGTGCCGGCGCCCCCGGTGCCCGGCCGGCCTGGCGCGGCGCCCCGAGGGGGCGGCCGAACCCGAGCGCAGGTGGCGCGGCGGCTGCAAGCGGCCAAGTGCCAGGGAGCCGCGGGCCCGGGGGGGCCCTTTCGGCAGGGCCCTCAGGCCGCGCTCCCGGCGGCTGGAGCTGGGCGGCCGTGCGGGATCTCTGCTACGATTGAAGCCAACTTGCTGTCCGGTGCAGGCCCCCACGTCTTGAACCAACCGCTGGGGTAGCCACGTGTGGGAGCAGGAAGGGGCTCCCGGACACCGCCCTCCCCTGAGGCACACAGTGGTGCACCAACTTTGCCTCAGGTGTTGCTGGCAGAAGAGCCTGCCAATATTGTGGTGTGCCAGGGGCCATTGGATCTGGCCCAGGCACGGGGACTTTGGCTGTGGAGACAAGCAGTAGTGGCCTCATCTTAGTGCCCACCCCCCCACCTCTGGCCTACAGTGGGGCATTTCCATCAGGAGCTGGAAGAGTTTATCTGCCCTGGCCATGTGCCTGCCGGATCCATTCATTCTAACTCAGGGGTGGGCAATTATTTTGGGCAGAGGGCCACTTACCGAGTTTTGGCAAGCCATCGAGGACCACATGACAGGCAGCTCAGGGCAGATTAACATTAATTTTCTAAATTTTGTAGGGGCCCTGCAGCCCGGATAGAATGGTCTGGCAGGCCACATCCGGCCCCAGGCCACATTTTGCCCACCCCTGTAACTGTAGAGCGCGCTCGTGTCCTGACTGAGATCGGGCTCGGGGCATTTGGAACTCAGGTCCTGGCCATGCTGCAGACTTCATTGGAGCTCTCTGGGCCTTCATTCCCTACCTGTGTAACAAGGGTAGTCTCTGTCTCCCTGATAGACTAGCTGGGACAGTCTCCATCTCCCCAGCTTGGAATAGGTCAAGTCAAGTCAATCCTGAAGGTGCTGTGACCAGTGGGGCACCTTACGCTGGCAATGCATAGGGTAGGGGATGCACATGGGTGCACATGTACCCCCTGACCATGGCAGTGCATCCCCTATGAAACCGGACCTGCCAGTGGCATCTGTGGACAGTCAGCAATCACTGCTGGCTGCCGCTGCCACTTCTGCCGCTATCACCAGCATCTGCAGGTGGTCACCAACCCTTGGTCTGTGTTCGCGCCCCTGAAATGGCTAGCGGCATCTGCAGGAGCTCACTGCTTGCTCCTGCTGCCACCGTGCCCCACCCCAGCCACTGGGGGCATGCATCATTCATGGCACCCTAGATGCTGTAATACACCTCCTAGGTTAGTTGAGTTGTTTTGCACCATTGCTGATTTTTCAGGCAGAGTGACCTAGCAGATACGGATGGCTGTTGGCTCACAAGGAGCTCATCTGCTCATCTGCCCTTTGACAGGTCTTGTTTTTAGTCCTGCTGGGTGTCCACAGACCCTCCTCACGCAGGCTAGCCCAGCTGCAGGCGCTGGTTTAGACCCTACCAACCCGACCATGGAACAAGCCATACTGGTTTACATGGAACCAGATAGCAGACCAAGAGAGGCCTGGCCTGACAAGGTCTGAAATTGGTATCTGGTCATTATGTCAGTGAGACATGATAATAAGCACATTACTCCTTTGCAGGCAGCTGGTTAGAGAAACTGGTGAGCCTGAATCACACTAGCCCAATGGGCCAGTACTCTTAAGCAGACTGTTGACAGTATTCTCCTTTCATACCCTTTGTCTGTCATGTCTACTTGTATTCAAAGGTACACAAAATGAGGTGTGGCTCTTCTTATGTTTTCTGCCCAAAAACTATGTTAACAAAGTTAAAGTTGACCAGCAATGCCTCAGAATTACAGCAGTGAGGGACCTCAGAGGTCATTCAGTCTATCTATTCCCCAACACAGAGGCAGGATTCACTACTCCTAGATGAGTGGTTCTCAACCTTTTTTGTATGAGGACCCATTTGTAAACATTGGTGGCCAGTCCCAGTCCAGTAAATAATTTAAATAGAAAACAGCCCCCTGGCTCTGCTGGTGCCCCTCACTCCCAACCTGCTGTCCCCCACCCCCAGGTCCCAGCCCCCCAGTGTGTGGGGACAGGGGGGTGTGGGGTAAAGGGGAGCCCAAGCAGCCCTGTGCAGGCTGGAACTCTGCCAGCCTGCAGGTAAATTTCCACATGTTTCCACTCTGCCAGCCTGCACAATTTCCCATGTTTTTCTCCCTTAAAGGAGAACCCATTTTTAAAGTTTGTCCACGACCCTGCCATATATTCTTGTGACGCACCTTTGGATCACGACCCACAGGTTGAGAAATGCTGTCCTAGACTATCTCAGACTTTCCAGGCTGTCCTTGAAAACATTCAATGAAAGGGGATCCCCAACATAGCTAGGCAGTTTGTTCCATTGTTTTAATGTTCCTACAGTTCTCCCTGAGATTTGACCCATATCAAAAACTCTAAACAAAATATGAAAACTAGGAAAGATAGTGGGAAATATTAGCCCTGGTATGAAAGCAAGGTAAGGATGCCTTATTACATAAACAGACATGAGGAATAACTGAGCTGATGTTCAATTTTGTGTGTTGTGTCCCACAGAATTATGTTACCTCATCTGTATGCATGCCAAGTGCCATTCACTTCATGGCAGTGAATTTATTCCTGTATTACCTGGCAACAGGGTGCCATAGATCACACTCCTGTATGAGAAGGGATCACACTCCCATATAAGACGAGGTGTAGTTTTACCCAAAAGTATTACTGCCCCTTTGTCTTCTTGTTGTATAATGGGGCTCTGATCTCCTTCCAGCTCTTTAAACTTTATTGTAATATGCATAACAAAAAACATACTCTGAAGAAACACAGAGGAATTATTTAATTTAATATACAAGATTATAACTAGAATAAACTGATTACATTAACATATAAAATTTAAGTTAGGGCTCAGAAAAAATGCAGACAGTGTGTGTATGCACACACACACACACACACACACACACACCCCCAATAACAGTCTTCCAAGACAATTAAACAATGCTTGGAACACTTTAAAACCCAGCCAGACAAACCAACGAAAAATTTACTTAGGAAAGCAATACTGTACTCAGCATGAAGATGGGTTGGATGATCAAAAAGGTCTTCCTTATCTTCTTATCCTGCAATTCAGAAAAATGTAACAGAGATTAAAGGTGACACCATAAACTTTTTCTCCCTAATTTTAAGTGATTTGTATTTGATGTACTTAACATGCACTGAAATATACTTTCATAGGAAAAGAGGTCTCAAAACTAGAGCCATCCAGAAAGTTTCCAATAAAAACAGAAAAAGTAATAAAGGCTTTTTGTTGGGCCCAAATTGTTTAATTAAAAAAAATGAGAGAGGAGTCTGCAATCAACACTCCAAAGTCTAAGAACTCCAGTGACATCCCTCCTCCCAACCACCATCTCCCTGCCCAAAACCCCAAACAAGCAAACCTTCTCCCCAATCTAAACCTCACCTCTCAATCAGGTTTCTTGCGTCTGGACACAAGTGCCTTTTCCCACCCACCACCCCACCCTCTCCCACCACCCCACCCCAACCCAGGGGAGATCCCCCACATGCTCTTATACAAAGGGGATTATGGGTACTCAGCAGCTTTGTGCTGGACAGGAAACCCTGCAGGTCCAGGGAGCCTGTCTTCAGGCTGGACAGAGACACTCAGGTTTAAGCAGTGAAACCAACAAGGATATCAATTTCACAAAGCAGCCTCAGGGTCTGGGCGGTTTTTAGTTCACCAGAAATATCTGGGGGGGGGGAGGGTCTGGTCCAATTCAGACCAAAACAAAAATTCCTGAAAATGGGAAACACTGCTGTTTGGCCAGTTCTACTCAAAATTACAAGTACTCTTCCTTTCCTTCCCTCTTATTTTTAACTGTTTCTGTTAAAGTTCCCACAATTCTGCTACCCTCTTTTCCACTAAGTAGAGCTAGGAATGGTTTCTTCTGAACTCTTTCTATGTGTTGTTCTGCCTAGAGAGCAAAAATACACTGCCTTTCTAGTGTCCCTGCCAACTCATTTGTGATCTGAACCCACATCCCTATGTAAAGTGAGCACAAGTAATGTCTAATCACTTTCTGGTCACCCCCCATTCTTGAAATCATCATCATCAGATGGATCCTCGAGCCATTTAAGTCCATGGAGTATTGGTTATGTGAGGCCTTGGAGCATCAGCCTTTTTTAATACATTTATTTTCTTTAACTCTGTAACAATTGAAAGAAATGCAATAAAAATAACCCAAGACATTTCATGTCTGACTGCATTTAATATCAGTTAAATATGTAGGTAATTGCAAAATGAATTATCTGGAATCAGACTCTTCTTGACAAAGCATAATAAACGCTCACTTGAGGCTTCAAATGTTCAGGCTTTCTGATTTTGTCAGAATAATCAATAAGCATTATAATCACTTTGGTGGTCACCTGAATAAAAAGAGGGACTGCTGTGCAGTGGTTTCAGTAACAAAAATAGGTACTGGGAATTCAGGGCCAAATATGGAACAGCCACCAGATATGCCTGTCACAGACAGTTACACAAATCCTACAGCTCTCAGGTGGCCTTTAAATGGCTTGCACAGCTCCCTCTGGAATGGCAGCCTTCTCATAATAAGGCAAAAATTGCAGCAGCAGCAGCGAAAAAAAATTGCTTCCCAACTAACCATCTCTTCTATGCAGTAAGAGGTAAACTGTATATTGCCATTCTTCCCAGAATTAATCTTTTTTAGGCGGGAGAAAGGGAAAGCCTCTCCCACTACACACTACTCCTAATCCCAGGTTGTAATGAGAACCACAATTTGGAGATTCTTCAGATGGCAAGTATCACTTCAGGGCATTGTCCCCTCTCAGCATCTGCTTCTTTCACTCTCTAGGTCTGCATCAAACCCCCAAGCTCCTAGAAGAGAGTTGCCTGGCTCCTGATGCTTCTTCTGAGGGTCATTATATATACCATTAAAAGTCCTATTGCAGCCATTTATCATTCAGGATTTCAAAAAAAGTCCAAACATGTTCCATTAAAACACAGAGCCTGCTGTGAAACCCTCAGTCTACACATCTCACTTCAAAACAAAACCATCCTGCTCACTGTGAATGCTACCGCTGACACCATGCTCTGTGGAGTGAAACTTTTGAGTGGGGAATTTCTTCCAACCTGGTCATAGAGTACAATTCCAGTTCTCTCTTAAATTTTGAATATTTTGTACTTAACAAAAAATATCTCCTTATACCTTTGGTCAAAGCCATGTATAGCATAGGCATTTATACATATTTTTAAAAGTATTTAATCCCATTTCTCAAGAATTTTTACATGAAAAAATATTTCCAGTTGGTTTGGATAAAAGCACCATCATATGGGACCAAATATCACATGTGCTAATATGCAACATTTAAGAGACCTGAATTCCTCTTTCACCAGAGCAACTGGAACTGAGGAATGAAATTGAAGTTCAGCAAAAGAAAGGTATCAAAATTCAGAGGGCAGCATTTAACCAGAGGGCTTCCTGCCCAGTGAAGTGTCAAAGATGACAGTACCAAAGCACATTTAAAGAGGAAAACATGTCAAATCACACTTCAGAGGAAAATATGAGGAGCAAAAGACAGAGTATGGCACAGACTATAATGGAGTTGTATCAATGGTTTCAGCTTCATTCATTGAGTTACTTCATTGGCTCAGATGCCAATGAAATAATGACAAACACTGAAACTCCCTGCATTAATACAGCTGCCCTGCTCTCTGTGGATAACCCTCACAATCCCTCACCTCATCAACTGAAGCAGCAACCAAACGGGCCCCTTCCAATTCTACAATGCACTTAGGGCTGCCCTGTAATTCTTGCTCAGCTCCTGAAGACCTGCTTTCACAAAACCCCAAATTCAAGGCAACTTCAAAATATCTAGTCAGATTGTACCCTGTCCATTATTCCTCTGCAGGACCAGGAAACACTCCCTGCTAGCAGTTCTTTAAGACTCCTGACTAAGATATCACAAAGTGCCCTGGGCGATTTAATTTGCTAGTGTTGTTACTACAACCTGAATTACTGCACTTCCAGTGGGGAGAGAAAATTGACTCAATCTCAGTGGGTCTTTTGGAAAGGGGAAAAACTAATGTAAATACAATCAAATATCCTAAGCATCGTTCTGTCCTCCATTTTAGTACACACAATAGGAAGAATGTGTTCGCCACAAATCGTCGGTATTAATGAACCAAACAACTCTTCAGTTAGATTTCTTTTAACATACTAGAAAGCATCAGACCTTATGACCCCTCAGGGAAATTAAAACTCCTGAAGCTCTAACTGTCTACTCCTCTCTGTCAAAATAGTGTTGTCATTGAGCTATTTCTCTCTCTTTTACAGTCCAGTATTAAACTTCCAAGTTATTAAGATTCTCAGTGGAGTTTGTTCAGTGTTTGTTTTAACTACAGAAAAAAAATCAAAATGACAAATCAATACCTTTAAATTAAAAAATAAAAAATGAAACATGAAAATCCTGACAACTGTGACTTCCATGACAGCTGTAATCAAAGTCTGTGTTCAAATCTAGACTGAGACTATAGAGGCATAGTTAATTTTTTTAATGCACAATGTGCTAGGTCACAAAGACATTTATTTGAGAGATTACACAGGAGATTATGAAAGGCACAAAGGACAATTAGGGATCCAGCACTCTTTGAAAGTCCAGGTGGATATTGCATTTACATTTCATTTGTGCTTTTGAAAAGCTCCTCCAGACAAAACTGTGTGCGGTTCTGAATATTTATCTTCCCTTTGAGATTCCATATTGACAAATTCATAGGATTTTTACAGTTATGGGATGCACGCACCCTCAGATTTCACATTAGCCAGCTTCCTTAAAGCAGGACCATGAAACTGGCAGTCCATTGGCCAAATGCACTAACCCTCATCTTTATGGGAGCAGAACTGCCCATCAGATCATCTGATACATGCAAGACAAACTTGTTTGACAGCAGTTTGAGTTTTTCCCCCCGCATACTTTGAGTTTTTAGTATCTGGGCTGGCAAATGTCTTCCATGGACATTTAAATATTTCTATGTACAGTTAATATTTTCATTCCTATCTACCTGAGAGACTAAAAAGGTCAACAATGAAATAGTGTGGGTATGTCTACACGTGTTCCTACGGTGCCA
Source organism: Crocodylus siamensis (assembly GCF_052110815.1). NCBI lineage: Eukaryota > Metazoa > Chordata > Crocodylia > Crocodylidae > Crocodylus > Crocodylus siamensis. The sequence continues at coordinate 154,189,822 of NC_143399.1, read as the reverse complement.
TTGTTACTGTGCCGTCATTTAGTAGTAAATGACGGCACAGTAACAGCCCGTACTGTATCCGGTTATTTTTGGCTGCTACATCACCGTAATTACATGCATCGCTGAGAGAGTGCATCGCTACAGCAATGTAGCTGCAGCGTTATGGTTTTCGTCCACTGATACTATGTCGCTGTAGTGTGTTGCTACAGTGACATAGTGTGAGAACTTAAAGCCAGAAAGAGTGGTATGTTGTTTCTAATTGAATGTTTTTAAACATATTTTTCCTGATAAAACTGTGTCTGCTTATTTCTTGCCGAATAAGAACACCACAGCTGTTGAGTGGAAAAATACCAAGGCTGACCCTGGAATTGAGACTAAAATCTATTAGGAAATTCAAAAGGATATTACATTCTGATTTATAGAAGGTTGTTATATCAATCTGACTCTTCTGGGTAGGTGTGTGATTTTATATAGTTAAAAATCGATAGGACTTTGTGTTGAGCTGTTATCCAGCAAAGCTACTAATAAACATGTTTATATTGGTTTAGGTGCATTTACACTTGGGGGTGAAACTATTTTAACTGTATCAATTTCTAAACCGATTTATAATTACAGCGATAGAGAAACTATGTGCAGTTTCTCTGAGTTCTCAATCCATCTGTCCTTCTGAGACTTCAGTGTAAACTTTGTTTACACTATGACTCAGGGTGGGTATAGACAAAATAGGGGCCCTAAATTGAAGCGGTGGGTTTTAAAAAGTACCACTTCAATTTAGGGCTGATTAACCCCCTGTGTCATGCACACCCGCTGTTAAGTTACCTGCCTCTCTGGCGGCGGGGGGGGGGGGGGGGGGGGGGGGGGGGGGGGGGAGGCAAGCTGCTGGCGGGCAGAGCCATCCCTGAGCTGCAAGGGGTGGGGAAGAGAGGGGTGCTTGCCACAGCAGCAGCAGCAGCAGCAGCAGCAGCAACGCCCCCCTACCCAGGTGGCACCTACCCACAGGCACCCAGCTTGGGCAGTCCCGGGGGCACCGCAGCCACAGAGGGAAGCACCAGGCCTCTGGGCAGCTCAGGCAGGCTCCGGAGTGGGGAGGCAGGGAAGATCAGGCTCATCACTTTTCTTGGGTGGAGCCTGCTTTCCCAGGCTGCTGCCAGGTTGTCTGTAGGGCTTTCTGAAGAGCTGTGGAGTTGCACAGAGCCTGGTGCTTCACTCCGAGGTTGTAGGGGCAGCAAACTAAAACCCCTTGAAGGAGTTTTAGTTTGCTGCGCCCCAAGTCATTGAAGGAGCATTATGCCACCGGATTTCCTACAGCAGCTGGAATTAATGTGTAATATGCCACTAAGGCATGCAAACACTAACACCATTAAAGTGGTACAGAAGCATTTAGTCCACTTCAAAGTGTTGTGCACACATGCCTCTCATTTCACCTACACACAGCCTAATAAAAGACTAGTCCTGAAGAGTTTACAAAGGAGTATTTTAAAATAAGTCCCCTTTTTGACCTGTTTAAGTAATTATGTTTTCGAGGAAGTAAAACCCATCCAGCAGAGGTACGGGTATCTGTTAGAATAAAAGGAGAAGGTTTCTTACTAAACATTCCTGGAAACGTTGACTGTAACAGCTTCAAGTGCATGCTAAGTTTGTTCTTCAATTTGTACGTATAGGTAGAACAGTGTTGACTGTGGATGCACATGCATGTCCTAATCAAGACTGAATCAAGTGACCAAGTTCCCATGACCACAAACCAGCAGTCAGAGCCTTGAAACAGAGCCCTGGGAAATGCTTATGCCCCTGAGGATCAGCATTCTTTCACGCAAGCCTGCAAAGGAGTCTGATTTCCACTAACAGTTGCCACAAATCATTTCCCTGCATCTCAGCACAAGATGAATGCAAGGTGAATTTCCCCCCTACTTATGCAAAGAGAAGAGGTGTTGCCACCACAGCACTGTTACCTCTCCTGGAATCCTTGAAAAATGCCGCTTTGCTGGGACCTCACATACAAGAGGTCTCTACAGAGATGTGAACACAACTGAGTCAGATCCATCAATTACTAAATAAATTAATTGTCTCCACAAACCACCAGAGCCCTCAGGCATTCTTGCTCCCTCCCCTCAATAGAACAATAATATTAATTCGACAAAGTTTTCCAGTTTTACATTTTGACTTTCAAAAATTGTAATCAAATGACAAGGATAAACATTCAATTATTTCTACCTTGACATAATACAAAATCTAATTATCAGGATAAAATTGAATGAATTACTCTTATAGACAAACAATTCTAAACCCTAACTAACAATCTATTTAGCTAACAGCCTAAACAGAATTCATCAAAGCAAAATTTAATTCACACATATATTCCCCACCAAAGAGCTTGACTGAACTAATAAATCCGAAGCTAAAGCTAATTTTAAAATGCAGCTCACATTCTGTTACGGCTGCCTGCCTAGATTTTAGTGGTTAGAGGATAGCAATTCTTCCCTTTTTCCAACATGTTTAACTCACATAAGATGTTACAATGCAATTTGCAAAAGCAGAAAGAACAATAAGCTCATCTTTCTGCAGCTCAACTAACAAAGATTTTCAGGTAAAAAATGAATAAGGGATTCTAGGGTAGGAAAGATTAGAGCAGCTCCATTAAACCATTCTCCACAATACTATTAATAACACTAGTAGGCAGAGGGTGCCTGTGGGATTGATTTTGTACATCTGTCCTATGGAACCAGGGCATCTGCCCTCCTATTTCAGGTATTAGGCCAGTAAGTAACTATAAAATTGAACCTCAATTTTTTTTTCCCCTTCGGACTTCTGACAGATAAGTACCCAAGCTTTTTTTGTGAAGACCTTCAGTAGAAACCTGACCATTTGAAATGCAATCTTGCTGTCTCAGATGTCATCATTCTGCTCTGTAGGAACAGCTTCTAGAGATGCAAGATTCCTGAGTGGATCTGTTTCTGGTGTCTTCACTAGTAAGAGGCCTGATTGCAGAGTTGGAGACGTGCTGCTGCTGAAAAAAGTTATGCTAGAATGGGTGAAGAGGTTACATGCTTGCTCCAAATGGCTGAGGGTAAACTTGACTTCTGGTGACCATATAACCAACCCTCTTCTTAAGATGTATTGTTATAAGGGCTACAAGTTTGGAGAAGTTATTAATAAACCTGCAGTAAAATTCGCAAATCCAAGAAATCTGGGGAAGACTGGATTTCTCAGAGTCCACCTTACAGCAGTCTATCTTCAGTCCTTCAAAGGAGATAATTATACTTTCCTACTTCCACATGTACTTTTCCCCCCAAAAAGTGTATTTAGGAAAGAAGCCGTTTTCTTCACTGAAAAAGGAGCATGACTCTGGACACCATGTACATGACAGGGTCAAAATAGTGTAGCTGTCTCCTGGGATGCCACACTTCCTGAATACTCTGGGCACTTTTACACATGCTCCAGGGGTAGCAGGGCAGCAGTTCCATGAGCCATTTGACAAGCTTTAGTTCAAGTGCTCCTGCTGCCATTTTGAAGCACGGGGACACTGATACAGGAGACTTGGGAGGCTGATGGAGCACAGTAATTACCATGCTCCAGCAAACTTGATTGAGTGTGCTCTGATGCACTGTACTTACAGCATGTCAGAGCAGCCTCCATTATCACATACAGGTACCCTCTATGTTTCCAGGAAGACTTACTCTATGTCACACAGTCAACCATATCTCTGGAAAAATCTTTTTTCTACATTCTACCTTCCAAGACCAAGGTGTGCTTTATTTGCATGTGAGAAAGTGTGGTATATAACCCAGTAACATCTCCGTTGTCTGAGACAATCCACATTTCTCCAGTTTTGCACAATTATTCTGGTGGAGATATTCCAAGACAAAGAGAACAAATGGTTGTGCTGCCTCTGGATTTCTGAGGAAATGAGAACACCATCCACATATGTGAACTTGTAAGCAGGTCTATTACTTCCTTAAAAACATAATTTATGTGATGTATATACCACACACAATGTGGTTTTCCATTTATCACCCTCACAGATATAGGTAAAGTTGTACACCCTCTGGAGGACCAGTTTGGTGAAAGAACTGAGAGTTTCTCAAATAACAAAATTTGGCAGAGTCTTTCAAATAACTCATTAATAAAGTGGCAGGTGCTGATTCTGGATGGTGATCCTATTCAAGGTCTGATAATCTACACAGTGGTGCAATATCAGTAAGGATCAGGGTATTTGCTTAGAGGTAAACTCTCAGGGCCTCAAGTTCCAGTTCTGACAGCGAGTAGAGATGACCAAAAGGAACAACTGCCCCAGGCTGAAGGTTAACCATGCAGTCTGTGCAGTAATTGAATGTCCTCACTCTTATTAAACACACTGGAAAGTGGTTAGAGTACTGATGAACATGTTACAGCAATCCTGGAGGTTCCTAGAATATCAGGGCCCAGTGCCATGGAGTCAGCATCCTCTTCTGCAATTGCACCTAACTTCAGCAGGCAGTTTCGATGTAGTAATTCAAATCAAAACAGTTTCTTCCTGAGGGCCACTGAATCCAAGGGCTATATAAAAGCAAGCCCAGAGATGCCAAGTACAGAAGGAAAATTCACCAAGTAGACTGAGCCAAATTTTAGCAATCCATTCTTGGTCTGGAAGATGACTCCAGTGGGGCAGTCTGAAACATCCTGGGTCCAGAGGATAGTAGGGAACCGCAGGTGCTACAAGTAGCCTTGGATTGAACTCGGATCTGGCTGGCTTTAACAAAGTCCAAATCTGCAGAGTTATCAAACAGTCCAGAATCTACCAAGGCAATGGGTATAACAACTCCTATGGCAGCATGACAAACAGCCAGATCTACAGGATGGCTGCTGATGAGCTGCAGTTGTGTGTATTTAATTCCATCTGTGGGGTGAGGGATGTACTGCCAGAGATAGGATTAGGGCTAGCCTACAATTTCTGGGTGCCCCCTGACACAAAGAAGCTGGGGGCGGGGAGGGGGGGAGGAGGTGAGGAACAGCTGAAGCTAGAGGCAGCAGCAGGGTGGGGTGGAAGGGGTGGCGAGCAGCCAGACATGAAGCCAGCAACAGCAATGCAGAGTGGTGGCAACAGCCCACCTCCCTTGCTATGGCCCTGATTTGGAGTGTTCATAGCTGCAGGGGGCCCCTTGGCTGTGGGGCCCCCTGTGGCCACAGGTTCTGCAGGATAGGAATGACCAGCCCTGGATAGGATATTTGCTGAGCTACATCCCCTCTCCCTGCAGGTTGTGTCTAGAGGAAAACCTTGATTTAGCTTAGATCTGGCCTTCAGCAAGCAGTTCATGGCATAACAGCTGAACGGGCCTAAGTATAAAAGGAACAGAAGTGCAGAATTAGAGGTGGGGGGAAACCTATTTGGACAGAAGGCCCTGGTTCTCAGCCAGGTGATCACCGATTCAGATATTAAAGTGTATGATGTGTTCAAGCCATCAGAATTATCAGCACAACCTAACGTATGGTTTGTGACTACCTAGCTTTGAGAGAAATGTGAGGCTTTAAAATAAGCCATGTAAAATTCTTGTTGATTTAACCTTTTCTTATTATTAGTTCTCTTTTATTCATATGGATAAACATTACCATATTTACCCCAATCCAAGATGACTTCAAATTTAAGACAACTGCCCCAAAATTAGATTCGACACATGAAAAATTTATAAAATGTGTTAGTTTTCCATGTATAGAATCTAACTATAGGGTGGTTGCCTTAAAATGTGTCACTCCCCCACACCCCCCGCCCCGCACTGCTATTTTGGGAAATGGCAGCAGGGAGGCAGCCAGTGAGGCAGGGGCAGGCAGCAAGTCCGACACCAACTCCTTTCCCCCATGCACCTTGCTCTCTTCTGCCTGTCCCCTCCACCACTTGTCCCTACTGCTGCCTGCTCTGCCCCATACTTGCCCCTTCCCCCATAGTGCTTACACCATCCTCACAGTGCCTACATCCCCCAACACCTGTATCTTCCTGTCACTTACCCTGCTTTCCCTCTTCTTCCCCCACATTGCTGCTTACCCCAAGTCATGGCTCCAGGTTCAGCTCTGGATTCAGCCCCTCTCCAGCATGGAGCACAAGCTCCTTCCTGGCAGGAAGCAGTGGCTGTGGCAGTGGCAGTTTCAGTTCTGGCCACCTCACAGACTACAGCCACATAAAGGAGGTCATTGATAATCCGTTGGCAATAGTGGTGAAGTATTCTAGACTTCTCATCTCAGTGTATATCAACAAGGTTGCTAATATGAAATCCCTAAAACTCTTTTGCTTTCTTATGACATTCCCAAACTTTCATCACTGGCCAAACCTACAGAGGCAGTTACACCCTAGGTCTGATCAGGATATCAGGACTGAGGACATCACAACCCGTGATTGTTTTGGAGAGAGTTAGATCACCACCTCATTAAGGCAACTATCAGTGCTCCTCCAGGGCACAAGAAAGACCATGATGATTCATAGAGTCCATCAATTTCCATGGCTTGCTAAAGAACCTACCAGATGGTGAGCTGGGACATAGTGAATCACCATCACTTTACACCTTTGATCTTGACATACTGGTCCTCATTGCCCAGAGGATTTCTGATACCCTGTGCTGGATCTGTGCAGGGAATTCCAACCAGTACAAAGTTCTGCAGCAATTTCTTCAACAACCAAGGCTCCTATGAGCACTTCAAACCTGTCCTCTGTATCCTTTACTGGTTTTCCAGAGGTCAAGTTCAATGTTTTGGTCCAGGTCTGTAAAGTACTACAGTCTGAACCTACAATATCTAAAAGAAAATCTAGAAGATGACAACTGCAGTTTACAACTGCTCTCCCCTGGCACAATGGAACTCTCTATTATAAGAATAAACATTTCTTTGCCTTGTACAAGACAAAAAAAAAAAAAAAAAAACTTTCCTGCAGGCTGGCTCAAAACAGCTGAATTAAATTATACCAGGAAGGAAGAAACATCACAAGCTTTCCCACATTGCTCTGCCCTTGCCTTTTTTGACATTCCACAGAACACCAAAACAAGCCTTTCTGCTATACACTTTTCTCCCCATAGGGAGGGGATGAGAGAACAAATTGTACCACAGATGTTAGTCATACTCTTCAATGTGGTCATGGAGGGCGAGCATATACTACAAGTGCAATACAATAAGCTATACAAAAAAGGGACTAGTAATGGAAAAAAAAGTCACACAATCTTGACATAAATCTATTACAGACTTTGGCAATCAGTTCTGGTAGCCAACCGCTTGTACTGTTGAAAATTTGTACCTTAATTTTCAGCTTAAGCTAAGCTAAAATGATGGTTTCTTATTAAGCAAAACGTGTCACCTTGATTTCTGGACACAGTTGTGCTGCTACACGTCTCCGGGGAACACTCCTGCATGCACACTCTGGCAGAAAGTTGCCTTGAGTGGGGTAAGGGAGGCTGGGACCAGCACCTGGTCTGGCCCCAGCAGCCTTACCTGGGGTTTTCAGGGCCTCCCAGGGCTCCAGCAGCAGTGATCCAGGAGCGCAGACCCTGGCCGGTAGCCTAAGCATAACTCTGGTCAGCCAGTCTCTGATTTCAGGCAGCATATGCCTCCATCATGTGGATTGCCCCACTTTCTTCTCGTGCCAGGATCTCCCAGTGTCAAAAAACCCCATGACACTGCAAATTAGCAGTGCAGTGAAAGCCTGCATGTGTGTCGTGTGTGGTACTGAAAACTGCACCTGCACACTTGTCTGGGTGCACCCGTTAAGGGCAGGCTAGATCCAAAGATGAATGTGTTTGGAATCACAGTGCTATAGCATATACAGGCAGTCCTTGGACTAACGATACAATTGGTTCCTGAAAACTGTCTTAAGCTGAAACTTCATAACTCAAAAAACCAAATTTTCCCATAGGAACAATGTCATAAATCTGGGATTGGTTCCTTAACCATGGCCAGATACCCTATCTTCATCAAACATAGCCCAGAATTTTGTAGTCGATCAATTATAGATGAGTAATATAGCTACATTAAATGTATTTATATTGTAAATAGCAATCATATTGACCTGGAAGGACTTCTTCGAGGTGACTTTGCTGGACGTTTTGAAAGGGTTCTTGACTGGAGTCTTCTCAGGAGTCTTGACTGGAGATTTTTCTGGAGTCTTGACTGCTTTGTTAAAGAAAGCATCCAAGGAAGTTTGAACACATGTTCTCCATGAAGATGGGCGATACAGCAAACTTGTTCTCTGGTATGGTGTCACATAGGATCAAGCATCGAAGAGTCAAAACTGACATCAGAAAGTAGAAACAGTATCAATTTATAAACATTGTAAGTGCCATTTGTTGCAACTTGAACCATCTTAAGTCAAGGAATGCCTGTAATCACAACCAAGCCAGGACTTCAGCACTTGTGTTTTGCTGATTGGCGATGGTCTTAATGTATGCTTGCCCTGCAGAACTGGAACCTATGCTACCAGATTTCTAATACTGTAAGAATAATAATGTCATGGCGCAGGGTCCTGTAGGAGAACCGTGATCTCCCCAAGGCCCCCTCCCCATGCCAAGTTGGCCCAAAGGGTACCCTCAATTCTCTCCCATCACATCTTTGATAGTAAAATATAATAGGGAGGCTGCCTTCATGTCATCTTGGACACAGTCTTGTTGTACTTTCTGACCTTGTGGGTCCTGTTCTGCAATGGGTGTTTCAGGGCACCCTAGCCTTATGGGCTATGTGTGACTCCAGCCACCTCTTTACCACACCCCAAGCCCCGCAGATGGAACTGACATTGTTCAGTCTGGGTCTCATTACAGTTTTGCCCCCTCATCCTCCTCAGGCTCTCTGCAGCCCTGTCTCACACTGCACCTTCTTGGCACTGGGGCCCATACACCCCCCCCCTCAAATGCTGCACCCCCTCTGGCATCAGGCTCCATGCACCCCTCAATGCTGCACCCTCTCCGACGCTGCTGTGGGTCCCCTATGAGGCCTCCTCCATCCCCTAATAGCCTCACCCAAACCACTGGTCTTAAACAGTAAACAAAACACAAGCCCCTGAGCTATACTATAAATTCCAGCCACCTAGCTATAACATCATTCAGATCATACCTCAACAGTCAGAAGCTGCTCCTGCAGTCAGGCCTCTCCCCGCCCCCCCCCCCCCCCCTTGCTTGCTCTAGAAGAGCTCCTTCCCTCTTGGCTGCTGGCAGGAAACTACCTTCCTGGCCTCAGCCTTGGGGTTTATATGTGAGCCAGGCCCTGCCCCTTCTGTTCAGCTGACCGCCAGCAGGTGTGGGCCACTAGCTTTCTCTGGTTGCCCTGGCAACCAGCAGCTGGGGCTCCCCACTCATTGCTAGGGCTCTTTCCCTAGCAGTTTTCCACTCTTTATGGGAGCAGGGCGCCTGAGTGCTCTGCGACAAATAATAATAATAATGATGTCTTTCACTGTCTCATATTTCTTTGCAATACCACTTGCCTCCAAGTCAGTTTGGAAGTGCTGCCACTGTCTTTTTCAGTTCTCAACCCAGTTACTATCCAGACAAGAATTAAGCGTTTTAATTTATTCACCGTTGTCACAGTTTGTACTTTATATCTGACACCACATAGCATAGTAAGAAACTATATTTTATTTTTTGGCAACTGTTGTATGACAGGAGTCCATTGCACAAAGAATTTTGTCACCTACTATCTACTGACTTCATTGACTACTGTTAAAATCATTATATTTTTAAACTGTTTTAATGTATATTATATGCAAGACAACATGAAGGTTAATTTTACATCTTGCTAACAAAGAGGGGCCAGGACAATGCAATGCTGACTTGGTTTTCTGAATGATTAAATGTGTTCTAATTGTGCTTCCAGGTGGTAGGAAACACGGGTTTGATTTGGGATTTTTTTAGGGCAGGGGAAGCGCCGGGGGGGGGAGAGGGGTTAGGGGTTGTTTTCTTTTTTAAATATGCACATTTTGCATCCAGGTTTTAAAACATGAGTTCATAATGTTCTATATTTTCCTGGAATATCCTTTGTTCCTGTGAACACAGGGCAAGAGACAGAATGCCAGAAGGGAGTCACTGCAGCACTCGCTCCTGCTGTCTTTATGCTGGTCCAAGCAAAAGGGTTTGGTTGATTCAGGAAACAGTTTTCTAAACCCTTTGCATGCATTTTCCTGCTGGAAATTCTTTGCCAGTTCTTACTTTCCTGAACATTTTGCAAATGAATCACCAAGGGGATTTTGCTTTTCCAGGTCCAGCTTTGTACACCTTTTTAAGTAGCCCAATCAGAAACAGTTATTATACAATGCTATATTCAAGAGAATTTTAATAGGAAGAAGAGTTCAAATGAGACCTCACAGTTCTATATGAAACACAGTCAGGACCAAATGTGTCCAGTGCATTAGCTTTGTCTTTAGTGATAGTCCACATTAGAAAAACCTCACACAAAATTAAATGATTGTTACACAAGTGCCAACGCACAACATGGGAACACAAACTATTACATTTTGTTTACCCCAATTTTCGCTTAATTCAGGAAATCCCTGGATTTAAATGGATCTAAGTGCATTTCTATTGCAATAGTATAAATAGCTTTATTTTGTTCTGGTATATCTAAACAAGTGGGTAGGTTAGATCTATACAATATACATACAATACTAATACAATATTAATACATCCTCTTTTAGAGCAACTCAGCATGGTGACCTGAATTAAACTAATTAGAGCAAATTTATCCCTCATTATAAATAACTTTGTAAAAGATCAGTCAATACAAAGATCTGGCTCAAAAATTGTGATAAAGGATTTTTGGGGGTAATATCTTTTATTGGACTGACTGCATAGCTGGGAGAGACATGAATAAGCTTTCAAGTTAAAAAAACATGCAATTTATACAAGCACACTACACTAAAAAGAATTAAATGCATTTTACACAATGTAAAGTCTGTACCATTTACGAGGGATAGATTTAATAGTGCTATTTGCTTAAGTCAGATGCTTCAAATATTACGTGCTAGGTAATGGGGTTGAGTGGCAATAGAATAGTGGTTCATTATGACCAAATTAAGGCTGGAGATAAGAGCACAGCTCAAGTACTGCCAAACAGTGTTGATTCAGGCAGTAGTGCACAATCTGTCTCCAGCATCTCTTTTTGGAGCTAATAATAGGATTCCAACAGACAATCAAAAAGGAGCCCTAGAGATACAAGGTCCACCCTGAACCTCACTCACAGCAAGTGTAGAAGTGTTTTAAGCCTGTGCTTGGGTATTTGATGTATTTTGTATTGCCTGCTAGTATTTCACAGCATACTGGTTTTAATACCAGTGGAGCCATCCTGTTTTATCCTATACATCCCTGCTGGCTTAAAAACAAGGCAGCGGCAGCAGCCAAAAACAACATCTCTGTACTTTTCAGTTTCTGACTGGCAGGTAAAGCAATGAAAGGTTGCTTTGCATTTGCAAAAATAAGCAATTTTGTTGCCTTGTTACAAACCAGAAGACTTCAGGATGCTGTCTGTACTTTGCACAGCTTCCGAGAATGTATTAAAGCAAGGGTTTTTCTTTCACTTGTAGAAAGAGGGCTGAGATAACAAATCAGGATGAAAATAATGCGGAAAGGGTCTCCTTGTCTGAGAATATTGTGGCATGCATTCACGCAAGAGGCCTTCAGAGGATGGACAATACTTTGAGTACAGGACAACTAATTATAATATTTTGTCCATGGAAGACAGGCGTTCACATTTAAAGATCTTCCCTAGATTTTACATTGTGAGCCAAATCACAGATGCAAAAATAGAAATAGTAAGGGAAAATGACCCTTTTCAGTTACCAAGTACCTATTATGTTAAACTCATTCTACAGCACAGTTATAGTAGAGTTGGTTGGTTTTATTTCTGGGGAATCATAAAACACCACAAGGAGGGTCTCTTTACAGGAAATAAACCTTGTTCATATTTTCTCAATGAGAATTTTTTTTATGATCTTAATTTTAATGATAGATTAGTACTGCTTCCATGACATGGAACATCCCAAAATGTTGTTTCATTTCATGAAAACCTTAAGCTCCAACATTTCCTATGAAACAAATTCTAATGTTTTTGTTGCAGAGCCATCAAAGAACTTGTTTGGATTAATTCAAATGGTTTCACTTTGATAAAGTAAAATCTTTTTGTTTTGATGTTATAATGTCAAACTATTAAATCCTTATATCATTAGCAAATATAATACCCTTTGTTGAAACAGTAGAACAATAAAGTTCAAAACAAAAGTAATGAATGATAGAACAAAATAGTTTTACCTTAGTAAAATAAAATATTATTGGAACAAAACAAGAAAGGCAAAACAGCTAATTTGGACTTTCACCTATCAATATTTCTTTTAAAACGGGCAAGTGCTCATTAAAAAACTGGGCATCTATACAGTTGGTCTGGGCTGGGGGAGGCACTTTAATTAAAGTGGTTCTGAGAGCTGCTCTAATTAAAGCACCCGCAGTGCCACATGTATTCAGAGTTTCACACTTCAAAATGGTGGTGGGGGTGCTTTAACTGAAGCTAGTTTAACTGAAGCGCCCTGCCACCATTTTGAAATGTGGGAATACTGAATACACATGACACGGAGGCTGCTGGAGCACACTAATTAGCACAGTCCAGTAGACTCACAACAGACATAATTAATAGAGCTCTGTCACACATATAGGTGCCCTTTATTCACACAGAAAATTCCATCAGTTTTCAACGAAGAACTGTCCCATTTGACCAAGTGCAGCAAATTGATGAACTGATGCAACTGCACTGGGGTAAGTACCAATTATTCAGTGAGATTTCATGTGCACTTCTGATGCCTCTTCATACATAATAATCAAGTCAATGTTTGTACCAGGGGCATGTCCCTATGAGTGTGAATGTGTGGTTTATGGTAGTGGAAACCACATGTGCTGCACATGCAGGTGTTTGCCACACTGATACTTTGCAGCATGGCAGTTTTTGACACTGGGATCTCCCGATATCAAAAAAAGCCATGCCAGAAAAAAGTGGGGCAGCACAAATGGCAGCAGCATGCACCGCCTGAAACTGAAGCCTAACTGGCCATTAGGGCTGTGTGAAGCTTTGGTCCCTGATTCAAACTGGCAGAGATTCGGCCCGATTTAGTGACCAAATCTCCAAATTGGAATCTTATTAGAGGATGCTTTAATCTCTCCAAATCGAATCGGAACCCTTTGAATCGATTGGGAGAGATCTGAAAAGATTCAATGATTCAGACATGGACACAACTTTAAATATTTTTTCTACATACCTCAGAGTACCAGGTGGCTCGTGAATGCTGCAATGGTGGGGCAGATGGAGCGTCCCACAGGAGCACAGGGGGCTCCCCAGCCCCCTTGGCAGCAGACCTGGAAGTGGACCAGAAGCACTTCTGGTCCACTTCCAGGTCCACCGGGGAGTATGAGGGCCCCCCACCTCCCTTCCTGGTTCAGTGACTGCTGCCTCCTGGGTCTGGGGGGGTCATCTGGAGTCCCTCTGCAGCCAGCTGCCGAGCCAGAGGGGGAGGGGTGTGTGTGTCTGGGGGGGCGGGGGGCAGTGGACCCAGAATTGGACAAGAAGTACTTCAGGTCCACTTCTGAGTTCAGTGCCAAGCACACAGAGGGCCCCCACACTCTCCTGTGGGATGATCCATCCACCCCACCATTGCAGCATTCATGACCTGCGCCTGCTACCTCGAGGTATGTAGGAAAAACATTTAAAGCTGTGTCTATGGCCTAATCACTGATTCACTGAATCAGCATTGAATCTTCAGATTTGGATTCAACCGAACTGAATCGGGGTCAATGATCCATCAACAAATCAAATCACTGTCTCTGATTTGGGCTGAATCCTAATCAAATACGGCCCATTTTGCACACCCCTACTGACCAGAGCCACACTCCACATGCCCAGATTGCCATCACTGCAGCCCCAGGAAGCCCCAAATCCCAGATAAGGTTGCTGGAGCCAGCCCACGTGCTGGCCCCTACCCCACCTGGGGCAACTTGCTGCATGCCAGAGCACACTTGCAGAGGCATTCCTCAGGGACAAGTAGCAGCAGCACAAATATGTGCCACTGCTGTTTTTCCCCAAGGAAATGCACATTCCCACTTATGGGGACATGCCCCAGAGGGGTGTTTCTCAGGCCATAGCAAAATTCTTCAAAGAATTAGCTTGTAGGAAAGAGATTTCTTGAAGCCTAAGGAAGATCTTAAAAGGGGGCAATCTCCCATTACTCCCGAAGAAATGCAATCATTTCCTCAGAATAATCCTAAAATGGAAGCCCTGCTGAATGAACATACCGTATTTTTCGGACCATAAGACGCACCTGACCATAAGATGCACCCAGTTTTTATGGCAGGAGAGACTATGTGTGCCGGTGGCCGGCCATTTTTATTGCCGGCTCCCGGCCACCGGCACGGGCGCCGGCTTCCGGTGTAAACAAGCGGCGGATGTCCTGCTCGGGCTCCGCCGCCTCCGCGGGCAAGCTCCGCCCCGTCTCCCCGGGACACACACCTTCGGACCATAAGACGCACCCTCGTTTTCCCCCCAACTTTTGGGGGGAAAAAAGTACATCTTATGGTCCGAAAAATATGGTAGTTCACTTTTACTCAGTGATCTAACTCACTGCTTAAAGTCTTGCATCAAGCATCATCTCATGGGGTAAAGGAGCAGAAGAAGTACAAATAAGCACTTATCAAATGGCAGGAATAAAACAAACCCAATAATAAAATTGTGGAATCTCCATCCTTGGTAGTTTTCAAAAGCAGGTTACACAGATACTTGACTCAGATGGTTTAGTCAGGGATAATCCTGCCTTGAGCAGGCTAGGCTAGATCTCCCTTGAGCAGGGGGATAGACTACATGACTTTGTGAGGTCCCTTCCAGCCTACTTTTCTATGATACTATGCTAAAGAAATCAATTTGGCAATGACAAAAGAAATAACTATAATTATTACATTACTAAGACTCTTCTTTTTTTCCCATAGAATTACATTAAATTAAGGGAGTTTGCAGACAAATAGGAAAAGTTGTTTGAAGAGGAAAATATTCTCTGGGCTGGGATGTTTTTTGAGGCTCAGAAAATGGACAACTCTGTTACAAAATGAGCCATTCCAAGTTAATTTTCTGCTTTTAAAAAGCTTAGCATGTATTTGTGAAGGAAGGAAAGTGCAATTCTTAAAGTGCATACAAGCAAGTAAAATGCAGTTAGGTTTAATGTGAAAGTGCTTTATGTCTAAATAATACAACAATTTTATTCTTTGCACTGCATGTTCTTATATTGTACTCATCACCATAGTATCTGAATGCCACAGAATCTAGCAGCACTTTAAGCAATCCGACTAACATTTATTAGATCATTTGTTCCTTCTCTTTCATGGCTATTAGTGCTCCCTTTTATTTGTTGACATTTTGAGAAATAAAAAGCATAACTTCACTTGTTACAGACTTCCAAATAAACAGAATATTTCTCTTCCCTCTGATACCAACCCTTACACTGATCTAAATTATCTTATATTAGTATTTTTTTAAATTAATATCCAATATATTGTTCAAGACTACTGTAACCAGCAAACAAAATTAAGCTATCATTCCAAGTGGCTAAATAAAAGAACATTTTGTCTAGATCTTGTTGGAGAAAATCCTGTATGACTTTAATTATCTGATCTTGGAAAATGTAATTTGTACATCTGTTCTTTAGGGACTGACATAAACCCAAGACTCTGAGAAGACCCAACCTTTGTTTCTTTCTGGCCTGATTCTATCTCATTTTTATAAGGTCATAAATCCAAGCTGCAGCGAAAGAGAAAATATTTAGGCTTTTGAAGACAGAATGAATAAAAGACTCTATCATTAGAAAGAAATTCTGTTCTTTTCCCCACAGAGTGTGGCTCTATACTGTACCAAGCAAATGTGTGTATAAAGAGATTATTCCTAAATCTTTTATGATTTTCACTTCAGTAAACCTTTCTGTGCATAAAAACTCCTTTTAATGACAGAAAAAGGGAATAACTCTATAATTAGAGTCAGATGCTTATAGGCTACTATTTGGGGAAAAAACTGGGCAGATGTACTTGGGGTAGAAGTGGGGTAGAAGCCTTAATGTGCCTTATAGATTTCTGTCATCGAGAAGAGGACCAGAGGATCTATGGGGCAGTAGGTGCTCTGGCATTATCCCCAATCTTCACCCAGGCTCCTTTTATTCCATGGCAAGCTTCTTGTTTTACTGCACAAGGACACCTGGAGAACATGAGGCAGTCACTATAGATTCACAGCTTTGCTCCCTCAGATCCTATTTCCTAGCATGGTGAAACTGCACAAGTTCTACTGTTAGAGGCACCTCTGCAGGCCCATACAGAATACATCTGTGCAAGCATTTGATGGCCTAAAAAAATGAAGGGGTCATTTAAAATTGTTGATATTCTTATAACCCGGGCAAGACTAACTTGGATCAATGCAGCTTACAAAGGAGCCTTCTCACAAATATCTTTAGCACCAGCCTTCAAAGAAACCCCCCTCAAGCCAAAACCAAAAAAACTCTTCAAGTGCCTGCCTGCCTCAGCTGCAGTGTCCCATGCTCTGTTGGAACAATAAAAATGAAAAATTTGCCCTAACTAGATTCAAGGAAGGCACTGAAGTCAGCTCAGCTGGATTCCCTAGAAAGTACAGGATGTTCCACCGCATGCGAGAAAAGCCTTTCTATACAGCGGAGATGTTTAATAATACAAAAGCTGCAGTAGCTTCATCCAAATATTTGTTCTATCTCCATGTAGTCAATCTGGCACTGTTCAACAGTCTGATCCTGCTAAGGTGTCTGTTTTTGGCTTGAAATCCTTTCATTTGATTTCTGTTGTGTCTGTAATACATTCACCCTTCTATTATGATGGTATCAGTATTTAATCATGTTACTTCCATCTCATACAGCACTCATAAGTAGAACTGGAAAGACATATTCTTTTTAAATCCTCCAGTCTATCATTCTCTTAAACTATGGTGTGTTGATTGTTCTTTTGCTCATCCCTGATAATATAGCAAAATACCAAAGTCTCCCAACTATTTCATAAGAAAAACACCTTCTGTCAAAATGTTTTAATAACTTTATTTAAATTGAGAGGATAGTATGATAGTACATAACACCACACAATATATTCTTTATACTGGACATTTACATTACTGAAAGTTCTCCTGTGGTCAGCTCTCAGTTCGTGAGGCAGAACTGATACAGACAAGAAGATTCTTTAGAAATCAAGGTACAGAATACAGACAAGAAAATCTTAACAACGACGCCAGCTATGCTGCAGATTCTCAAGTCTGCAGTGGGCTTTCTCCACTTAGTTCTATCCCTCTGAACTCAGTCCCAGTCAAACCTATTCTCTCTATATAAAGGGCTTAGTGTGTCTGTCTGTGTATCTGTCTGTCCATAACGCTTTTGGCCAACTGCATACACCACCGAGAGGGCGGATGGTGACTGGCTGCGCGAGCCCATGCTGCACACGTTCAAGTTTTGAGCTGCTGCTGGGGAAGTTTGAGGCAGCAGCAAACATGCCCTGGCTGCCCCAGCAGCAGGGCTTCCCCACACCTCATGGTGGTAGCTGTTGTCAGGGCTGGGCGGCAGGGAAGGAAGGAAGGGAGGGAAGCAGGGAGGGGAGGGGAGGCAGGGTCATGGTGGCAGCGCCTGCCCCTGCCACTGCCTGGCCCTGACAACAGCTGGCAGGGAAGGGGAGGCAGCCGGGAGGGAGGGAGGGAGGGAGGAAGGGGAGCGGGGAGGGAAGGGGAGATGGGGGGAAGCTCCACTGTGAGGCAGGGGCAGGTGGGGGGAGGGAGCCCCCGCACTAGAGGCTGGAGGAGGAGGCAGTCGCGGTCTTTACATGGCCGTCCCCAAAGGGTGAGCAGGGGATGGAGGGGGCATATAAAGACACCTTGAAATCTGTCATTCTTGATGGGCAATTAGCTAGTTTATTAAATAAAGTTTGAGGAATAACTGTGCAGAAGTTTTCTGAGAGACTTATGTTGGCCTTTGTGATCAAAGAATATTTGCAGCATAATGTTGCAGCATTTTTCTCTATTTATAATACATTTTCACACATTGATGTTATTTCTGGTTGGTGTCTGATGTCAGGACAACATATTAGCATTCAATGTTCATGTGGGGGGATTGTGCCTGATGAACTAGTGTATGCAATTAGGGACAAAATTAATTCCTACATTTTAGATGCAAATAAAACGTAAAGATTTTCTTGTGACTCAGTAACTTTAGTAGGGTCTTGCAAGTATCCTACTATTACTATTTTATTCTCCTTGATTATTATGTATAAGTACAAGGGTTCTATGTATAGTCTTCTGTCTGACATTAGAACAGTTGTGCTTATGCATTTCTCAGCTACCCATAGCCCCTCAATTTCCATTCTCATTTTTACATTATTAGGATCTACATTAAGCAAACTCTTATAAAGCCGTCAACAACTTAACATCATCTCCCAAAATTAAACAGTAACAAAATAATCTCTCTCTCCCTTTCCCATCTTCAGTGACAATTTGATTAATACACCTTTTTACTTTGTAATAATTGAAGCTTTTTCTAAAATGTGTGCATGCAAGTTAGTGATATTCAGCTGCCACAGTGGCAAAGAAGGGCAATGGGCAAACCAGGATTGAGGAGTAAATTGCCTGTCTATGTAGGTATGGAAAACAGGAAAGTTATTGTGGGAAAGCTAAGACAAAGAGAAACATATTTAGTTTTGGACTTTTAGTTCTTGGGAATAAGCACTGTTGATACAGTCCCCTGAAGAACCCTTTTTTTGTGAGGCACTAGATCATATTGAACAAGGTAATACCAATGCCTGCTGAAGGAAAGTATAAAGATTCTGTCACTTAATGGGGTTATAACAGCAATTCAAGGCCCTAGGCTGCTGCACCATGTGAACCACTGGAAAAGTCACAAGTATTCGGAGCTGTTGGTTATTTATCTTAAAGAACAGGTTAAATATTGCAGAGCCAGAGTTCACAAACATTAGCTGATGTTCTAAGTGACCATTCTCTTTTTATTCTTTTTTTATTTGCTGTTTTATTTGAATATTTACACAGATGGGATCTTACTTGCATGAATGTTCAACGAGTAGCTGTTCTTTATACCCATGTATGAACAAGGGTAAAAACAAATATCCAAGGCAAGCTTCCTTGAGTACTGCAGAATTTCCACTTCTGCCAGAGCTTACCCATGGAGAAGCCTGGAACCCCAAATAAATATCAACTGTGTGTATGGACACATGCAAAACAGCCTGGTTTAAAACTGAAATGAACAAACACACAAGCCTGTTAAACCAATTTAAAGCTGCCTGGAATAGTTGAAAAGCATTCCTGGAATATCAGGTACTCTTGAGTCAGTTCATATTTCACTGGGTCAGTGCTATCTGTGGACAGCAAGCATTCTGTGACAGAGGTCTAGTTGGCTCTCCAGGCATCCCACACTGCATTGGTCCTCACCCCCACACACGCTACTACTGCAACTGGCCACTCAGGTGACTCTGGTGTGCAGTGAAAACTCTCCTTGCAGAGATACAGGACCTGCACCTAACCCAGGACGTGCACAGTCACACCAGGGGGAATGCCCTGCTGGACCTGTTCCTGGCCACAGGCAACGACCTGGTGAGGGGACTCCAGGTTCTTGACCTGGTGACAATGATCATCGCCTGCTGGAATTCACCATCCAGTGTAGGGTGCCAAGGGCCTGCAACAAGGCAGTAGCCCTTGACTTCAAGGGGGCCAACTTCAATGAGTTGAGGAGATTGGTAGGAGGGGCACTGGGGTCCTGGAGGGTAGGGGAACTGGATGTCCAAGACAAGTGGTCATTCCTCAAGGAGACGATCCTCCAAGCAAGAGTGCTCAAAAGCCCCCCTGGCTCGCCAAAGACATTCAGGAATGCTTGATTGCCAAAAAGGAGGCGTACGCCCAGTGGAAGGGAGGGGCTATCACCAAAGAGGAGTATACCTCCATCATGTGGGTCTGTAGGGGGGCTGTTAGGAAAGCTAAAGCAGATACAGAACTAGGGCTTGCATCAAGGATCAAGGACAACAAAGAGTCCTTTTTTAAATATATAGGGAGTATGAAGAAGGCATCAGGTAATTTGGGGCCCCTGCAGGATACACTAGACAATCTGGTGGTTGCACCAAAGGAAAAGGCAGACCTTTTTAACAAATTATTTGCCTCCATTTTTTTGTGCAGGGATCGGGACATCTCCCTCACCAGGATTCAGGATGGACTCAGAAGAGACTCTGCCAGGCCTAGGGTCAGGGAGGACTGTGTTAGGGAACTTCTGGAGGGGCTGGACATGTTCAAATCAGCAGGTCCAGACTCTCTCCACCCCAGGGTGCTGAGGGAATTGGCAGGGGTCATCGCAGGGCTCCTGGCACAGCTTTATGAGCACTCGTGGTGCTCTGGCCAGGTGCCAGAAGACTGGAAGAAGGCTAATATAGTCCCCATTTTCAAAAAAGAGAGGAGGAAGGGCCCAGCCAACTATAGGCCCATTAGTTTTACTTTGATCCTGGGGAAGCTCCTTGAGAAAATTATCCAGGTGCACTTCTGTATCAGGATCAGCAGGGGGATGATGCTCAGGGCTAACCAGCATGGGTTCATTAGGGGCAGGTCCTGTCAGACCAACCTGATTGCCTTCTACAATCAGGTCACAAAATAATTGGACGCAGGTGTCGTGGTGAATGTAGTCTTTCTGGACTTCAGGAAGGCCTTTGACACTGTCTCCCACCCCATTGTCATTAAAAAGCTAGGCAACTGTGGCACTGATGCCTACACAGTCAGATGGATCGCAAATGATGAGATGGGCCGCACCCAGAGAGTGGTGGTGGATGGGTCATATTCGACCTGGAGGGATGTGGGCAGTGGAGTCCCCCAGGGCTCGGTCCTCAGGCTCGCACTGTTCAATTTCTTTATTAGTGATTTGGACAAGGGGTTGAAAAGCACCCTGTTCAAATTCGCTGAGGACACCAAGATTTGGGGCAAGGTGGACATGCTAGAAGGGAGGGACAGGATACAACTGGACCTGGACAGGTTACAGAGGGGGGCGAATGAGAATAGGATGGGATTCAATATTGACAAGTGCAGAGTATTGCACTTGGTCAGTAAGAACCAGCAGCATACCTATAGTCTAGGAAATTCTCTTCTTGAAAGCACAGTGACAGAAAGGGATCTTGGAGTCATTATCGATTCCAAAATGAACATGGGCTGCTGATGTGGGGATGCAGTCAATAAAGCTAACTGCACCTTGTCATGTATCCACAGACGCATCATGACCAGGTCCGAGAAGGTGATCCTCCCCTCTATGCGATACTGGTCAGGCCACAGTTGGAATACAGCATCCAATTCTGGGCACCGCACTTTAGGAGAGATGTGGCCAGCATTGAGAAATTCCAGAGGAGGGCCACCTAAATGATTTGGGGACAGCAGGGCAACCCTACAAGGAGAGGCTACAGGACCTAAACCTGTTCAGCATTCACAAGAGAAGACTGAGAGGAGACCTGGTGGCCGTCTATAAACATGCCGGGGGGAGTAGCGGGGAATGGGAGAGACCCTGTTGCCCCGAGCACCTCCTGGATTAACAAGGAATAACAGCCATAAGTTTCATCGTTTCATAGTTTCATAATTGGTAGGGTCGGAAGGGACCCGAGCAGATAATCTAGTCCTACCCCCTGCCATGGCAGGAAAGAGTACTGGGGTCAAATGACCCCAGCAAGGTGTTTGTCTCAAAAGTTGTTTGAGAGTAGGTTCAGGCTGGACATTAGAAGGCACTATGTTGCCACCGGGCTTCGAATAGCTGCTCTTGGGCAGCTTTCGATCAGTTGGTGGATGTCACATGCCTTCTGGGCCCGTGTTTTTGCCAGAGTAGTTCTCATCTTCCCGTGTCGCCTGCCATGACTTGGTGTTCCTCAGTAGGCGGGGTCAGTTAATGGGACCCTCAGTGGCCCAGGTTTTGCCCGGCGGTTGCTCACGGGACTCCGCCACCTCTACACCCCGGCCTCACGCCATCTTTGGTGAGTTGCCCAGCCGTTATCTGTGGCCTCTCCTGCGGGGTCACCCTTTCTGCTGTTGTGTCCCAGAAACCATGGCTTAGGGACCTGCTTGCCCGTGTGGGCCTGCCCCAACAGCCCTTCACATTCCCGTCCCTTCCTTCCCGGGTACCTATCACCACGAGGAGCAAATCTGCCGAGGCTTCTCTACTGCCCCACCCCTGGGGT
The DNA here is from genome assembly GCF_052110815.1 of Crocodylus siamensis. Lineage (NCBI taxonomy): Eukaryota > Metazoa > Chordata > Crocodylia > Crocodylidae > Crocodylus > Crocodylus siamensis. The sequence continues at coordinate 154,167,638 of NC_143399.1, read as the reverse complement.
ACTTGTCTCTTTCCCCTATGCCCCTTTGCCCGGGGTAACAAAATAAATGAATCAACAAAACTGACCAGTAAATCTATTCCTGCTCCCTTCTATCCCCACACCAGAGCCTAATAGGGAGGGAACGTGCTCCTCTTGACTCATCGCCTCCTGGACCAACTCCTGTCAGTTCCTTAATATAATGAACCCCAGTGGCGATATCTGCCCCAACCACAAACCCCTTTAGGGCTCTCCCCGGGTCTTTGCCCCCTGTTATGCCTTCCTCCATGCCCCGTTGTCCTGGCAGTCCCACCTGGGTTCCGTTGTGCTTCCAGGTGCAACTTCAGTTCTCCCTCTGGCCGGCAGCCTGTCATTCCTCCGTTGTCTGGTGTGGACTTTTGTCAGGGGGCCCCACTCTCCCCAGCCTGCATCAGCTCCTGCTTGCCAGGTTCCTCGGGTCCAGCGTGTGGGGTCTTCCTAGCCCCTGGCATCAGCCACAGCTCCATTCCCCAGCTATTCGCCCCCTCCGCTGCTGCAGCCACCGTTTTTATCTCTGCCAGCTGGCATCCGATACTGACGTCACTGGCCAGCCGTAATTGCACAAAAGGTGGCTAACGAGCTACGCAGGTTCCTTCTTCCGTCCCATGTGCGTCTCATCCCGAGCTGCCAGTAAGTGCCGCTCATTACTTTGCCTCCTGGGACACACTACTTCACAGTCAGGGTGGTTGGGATCTGGAACCAACTTCCAAGGGAAATGGTGCTGGCTTCTACCTTAGGGGTCTTTAAGAGGAGGCTTGATAATTACCTAGCTGGGGTCATATGAGCTCAAATCTACCAGGGGTCGTATGAGCCCAGTATTCATTCCTGCCCAGGGCAGGAGGTCAGACTTAGGTCCCTTCTGACCCTACATCTATGAAACTATGAAACATCTACTGCCCTCTTTTTTCCCCTTTTATTGGTACATTTTTTTAGATCAATGAGCTCCCTTGCTCTGCTTGTTCAACAAAAGTTGTCTTTAAAAAACCAGTTGTGTTCTCCCTCCCTACTCAAGCATGGTCTGTCAGCATGCATCCCACACCCTGAGAAACTGAGAACCCAAAACATGGATCCAAACACTGTCCTTGCTCACCACACATCCCACCATACCAAGTCAGGCAAGTACACTACAAAATTAATTCATTCAGTAGAATTCATTCAATTCACTGAAAGCTATTAAAGTTTATTCAACTTGTGTTTAGGAGAGAAGGGAAAGCGGAAAAATTAAAACACCCCCAGCTACAGGTCCCGCATCCCTTGGGATCCCCAAACCATGGGTGCAAGCACTGCCCCCACTATTTGCAAGGGAGGCTCAGGGGGCTCATGCAGAGCCCCACGTGCAGCATGGGGTAGTGGGGGGCACTGGGGATCGCCCCCCCCACCCAGCAGTACCTGGTGAGCACTGGGCTTTTTTTTTAAATACTGAGCTGGGGCAGGTGAGTGGGGGGGGCTAGCAGAGGTCCCCCCATGGTCTCCTCTCCCACCCCTAGTACTTACCAGCTTGGAGGCTGGCTCCAGCTCCCTGCTGCAGCCACCAGGGACTGCCCAAATCATCAAAGCTCTCTGAATCATTTCTGAAATTCAGAGAGCTTTGAATCAATTCAGACCTTTAAATTGGTCCCCGATTTGATTTGGAATCAGACATTTGGCCACCAAATCGGGCCAAATCTCCTCTGAATTGAATCACCACCCAAAGCTTTGCACAGCCCAAGCTGAGAGGTAGTAACTTAAAAAATATTTTTTTTTCTTCATCTACTCTATGCTTTTTACATATTGTATAAAATCAACAGGTTTTGTCTTGTTTACCAGCAGTCTCTGAGCCAAATTCAGACCTGGGAAACAGAATCACAATTCCCACAGATGTCAGCAACTGCCACAGCTGAGTGGCCTGTGGTGCTTATTGCTTGCTTTCTCAACTGCAGCCTGAAGGCTTTTCCAGAGGAACAGTTAGAGGCAACCTACTTCCCCACCTCCACACCCCTTTGACAGAGGAGTGTATCATGTCAATAAGAGTTCAGATGATTTTCAAAGGTGCATTACTCTATGGAGAATATGCTGTGGAAATATGTATTTTACAGGTGTACCACAATGTAAATATGCACTATGTACCCACAATAATAACTTTAAAAAAAAAGAAAAAAAATGTAAGGGCACTAACAGATGTTTATTTAAGGGCATGATGGGATCTGATCTCTGATCCCAACAATTGCATCTTCGGCATGCCACACATGAATGACAAGATGTGTGATTATGGGATCAGATCCCAACTGTGACCTACCTGCCAGTACACAAAGGGCCCAGAGTCATGATTCTGGGCTCCCCCTGTACCAGCAAGTAGAAAGCTGAGGGCCTGACAATGAGCTGATAGTTGACGGGCTTTGGGACCACATCAGTATTTGAACGGGCACCAGTACAGTCCCTGGAAGTGGCCAACAATGACCGTCAGCCAGCAAGGACCACCCTGGGGCCCAATCCTGCCACATGTTCAAGGTGTGATATAAACCAGGAAAAAATATTACATATTTGTGTAATATGTTTCCCTTTCTGTAGCACCATTAGTTCCCTGAATGTGTGGTCAGGTTAGCATTTAAAGACATAATTAACAGATTAAATTGCATTTTAAATGCAACCTATGCTAGGGCCTAGGATTTATTTGAAGAGTTGTTTTAGTGAACATGCAGAACTTGCCTCTAACAATATACGTGTCATGATCTGGAGGCTGCATACAAATAGGACTCTCTCCCTTAAGAATTTGACATTCAGCCAGGCTAAAACACTGACATTTTCCAAGGGATAATTTTAAAAATAAATTTCCATGTGTAATGAGATCACATTATAAATTAATCCAGTGCCAAATTTCAGCTACAGATGTTTTAAGCTCAATGAAATTCACTCCTCTCTCCACCCTCCAAAATAAGAGCTGCAAATTCATTTTACACATTCTAAGCAATATTTTTTTCTCAATTTACAGAAATTACTTCTACAGGCTTGACAAGTGTCAGCCAGCCTGCAGCAAATTCCAATCACAGAGATATAAACTCTTGGAAATTGGTGTGTTTAGAATGGAGATGTTTACAGTCTGTTAACTGAGCTTAACTGAGCTAACCATAGGTGCTACTAGGATAATGCTATCTATTTCTTTGCAGCTATCCACATTTTAACTGTTGTAATCTAGACTTAATTGATGAGATGCTATATATATTTCACTGTTCTAAAAATGCCTAACAGGCAACTTAAATTTATCTTACAATATATTTATTATTTCCTATAAATATAGTTTCTTTTTGAAGCAAAATATAGAACAAATGTAATCAAGAAGCATTTTTTTGGCCAATTTGGGTATGTGGTAGACAAGAGGTGCTGACAGTGCAGCTATGTGGCAGAGACCCTCCCCCACATGCTGTGCAGCTGCAGGCCGCACGCCAGAGCCTGGCAGCTCTACCACAACGCTGTCCAGGACCGCCTGGTGAGGGCCATCCTGGCTGCAGCGGGGGACATCTCCGTGAACCACACCATCCCAGGCTGCAAGAGCCAGATGCACCCCAACATCATGATCACAAACGAAGAAGCCAAGAAGATCGTGATCATGGCCCTTCAAGAACCAGCACCAAGCCTCCACTGATGCCTGGGCTCACCAGAGGGAGAAGTATGCCCCACTAACCGACACCCTGAGGGGCCGCAGCTACAACATCACAGTCAACGCGCCCATCGTGGGAACGCTTGGAGCCTGGGACCCCAGCAATGATAGCATCCTGAGTGCCTGCCATCTCTCCCGCCCCTACACCAAGCTGATCTTCTGCCTCATGGTGTCCAACATGATCTGCTGGTCCCATGACATCTACATGGAGCACATCACGGACCACTGACAGTATACCAACCCCACCAGACTGACCACCACCGGACTGGACCCAGAGGGAACTCCCTGACCCCCCCACCCCCCCGGCACCTGATGGACTTCACTTTGAGAAGAATCTTCAGTAATGGACCACCCCACTCCATCCAAAGAGGACCCATGTGATGAGACTCTATATCAGAGGTAGACAACCCCTGGCACAGGTGCCAGAGTATGGCACTCAAAGGCATTTTGCTTGGCACACATGCCTCTGGGTAGATGGCGGGGAAGGGGCTGTGGCTACATGGCAACAGCAAGGATCGGGCCCCTTGTGGCTCCCCCATCATCCACCCTAGCACACCAACACCTTACAAGTTGAAGTTGTGGTTGTTTTCGGCACTCTGCCCAAAAATGTTGCTGACCCCTGCTCTATATGGACTGAGACACTTTCTCCAACTTACTTCCTTCACCACTGTGGACCATTGTATGGGTTTGTGTGTATCTATCTTCTTTCTCTCTCAGCATCACAAACCCTCTCCCTCCTATTACAGCTGAGAATTATATCTGTGTGGTAAAGGTGCTTGCTGAATGCTTTGTGAGGATTAGACTAGGTGTTTTTTGTCGTTTGTTTATGTATGTTGCCGCTAAGAGTTTAATTAAAGTAAAAGATTAGTGAAGCCTTGTATGTAGTGAAGCCTTGTAAGATTAGTGAAGCCCTGAAAGTAGTAAGGCCTTGTATGTGGTGACGCAGTTAAAATTAACCTTATCAGAAAAATGCAAACGCTTGTACTGCTATTGGCCAGTGTGAGGGGATGGGGTGCATCACTTACCGTGAGTCCCCCTATCCCCGGACGGCCCCTGGAGAGGAGGGGGTACGTGACGGGCCGTTCCTGCTTCCGCCGATCTCGCCTGCCACGACTTGCTGTAATATGGGGGTTCACCTGTGCGGGGAAGCTGGCGGTCCGACTGGGGTACCTCGTCTCCAAGGTCCAGGGGTCCTGAGGGCTCCTCCTCCCCTACACCCTCGCCCGGTCCTCCGGGTTGAGCCGCCGTTAGGGGCTCCCTTGTCTGTCTCCTAGTCCTGCAGTGGGGGGGGGGGCACCCTCACACTGCAGGACCCTCACCAGGAGTCCTCACCGCACCTAGTCTCCCTGGTGCCAATCGCTCCTCTAGTCTTGGGGTGTCTTTACCCCTTTGGATTAACTCTCTAGACCCGGGGTTTACGAGGATTGCCCCCCCGGCCCACGGGTCTTCTTCCGTGGCCAAACGGCCCATAGCCGCCGGAGAAGAGTCCCTCCGTCCGAGTCTCCCTTCCCGGTTTCCTCCGGCTCGGCGGCCGCCGGCCCCCTTGTTACCTTAGGCTCGCCGAGGGTCGCTGCGGCCTCGGGCTCCACAGCTCCCTGCTTCGCTGGCTCCTGCAGGGCAGTCCTGGGCTCCGCAGTTCCCCGGGCCGCCGCCGCTGACTCCTGCCGCGTGGCTCCCGGCTTCGCGGCTGCCGGCTTCGCTGCCGCCGGCTCCTGCCGCGTGGCTCTTGGCTCCGCTGCTCCCGGCCCCGCTGCTTCCGGCTCCGCGGCTCCCGGCTTCGCCGCCGCCAGCTCCCGCCACATGGCTCCCAGCTCCGCCGCACCTGGCTCCGCCGCTCCCGGCTCCGCAGCTCCCGGCTTCGCCGCCGCCGGCTCCCGCCGCGTGGCTCCCGGCTCCACCACACCTGGCTCCGCAGCTCCCGGCTCCGCAGCTCCCGGGGCAGGGTCCCACTGGAGCCTCCGTCCTCCTCTGCTTGGGGTAGGTGGGCTCCTTTTATTCTCCCGGGCCGGTCCCGTTCCGGCCCGGTCCGAGTTTCGGGAAACGTAAGGCTCCCGGCCAAACTTCCGGGTCTCCCCACTCAACCCTGGCCCCTTGGGGCCCTGGCCCCCTCACAGCCAGTCATAAAGAAAGTTCGTGGTGTAAGAATGTGAGTGGCTGTGAGTCAACAATGTAGCTCAGAAGTTATAAATTGGCTAGCACATCCGGAAATTAGCAGAAGGAAGACGCAGCAGTGTAAGAGAAGCTACTAATTTAAAAATTAGCTGTTGACCTAGATTCAGTAGGCCAGTAGATCTCAAGAAGCCCGAAGACTAAATACCAGAGTCCTTCCCAGTACCCCTCAGACAGCACAGATCAAAAAGGCCTGACTTCACTGAGCTTTAGAGAAAAAGAACTTGTTATACATCAGGCATCAGAGGGGACTGCCAATAAGTTGCCAATGCAATTGCTGTTTTTATTGTCTTTGTTGTCTTGTTATACTTTGCATAGTTGTGTGTTTGTTAAGTCAATAAAACTTTCTTACCCTTTTACTCCCTCCCTTTTAATCACTCTCTCAATCCAGAACCCTCCTGCTGATGGCTAGAACACCTCCCCTTTCCCCACCCCCAGGCTTAGTTAGCTAACATTGTATTTTCTGTAACCTACTTGCATTCCCCTCCTCACCCCCATCCCTTTTATGTTAGTCCCTTGCTCAGGCGATCTGTAATTCCCTACTGGCTTTGTCATCTTTTTGGATTCATAACTCTAAACATCTACTAATACAATTCAAACTGGCATCACCAATAGCCATTTCAGAAACAGTAACAGCTGTCACTTCTAAAGGATTCTTGTAGTTGATTTTGCACATTTGAAGATTTATATGATGCCGCACATCACTCACTTTTTAGAGCAGAACATCCCTTTGGTAAATGGCCATTGCTATATTATGTTTTTCAATAATAATGGATTCAAATGGATGGGTGGAAGGGAATATATCTAAATAACTTCAGCATTTACTATTCTATTTTTTTAAGTAATATGCCTATTGAGTCACCAAAGTTGAAATTGTTTCCCACATACCTTGAACTAGCCAGGATTTTATAACAGGCAAAATATTTCCAAATTTGAAACCCTCCTGAAAATTGTTTAATTATTTGCCTAGTGGGAAGGTTTACAAGTCAATGTTGGACCTTTCAATTCATACGCCACGCAACCTGAGAATAAACTCAGTCTGCTAGAGGGGAAAAGGACCTGCATCAAAGAACCATAGAAAAGCAGAGCTGGAAAGAGCTGTAAGAGGTCACATCCAGCCCAACCCCATGCTCAGGGTAGGACGATCTCTCTCTAAACTAACCCAGACAAATATTTGTCCAAGCTACATAAAAAAGCCTCCAGTGACAGAGATTGGATCACCTATCTAGGTAATTTGTTTCAGTGCTCCAGCACTCTCATAGTTAAAATTCTTCCACCTCATGGCCAAAGAAGCCAAAACCGTGCAGGCAATACCAACTGTGCAGCCACTTCTCCAGGGTGATCTTCAGGGTGCATCTGCTCCTCCCTTGATCTTTACCCTTGACTGAAAGGATAGAAGAAAACACAGCCTTGTCCCTACTTCCTTTACCTTACACCCAGTGCCCTCAAGTAACTTTTTATCTGATCAGTCTCATACCTGGCAGTATCACTAGCGTCCAAATGGATGAGCATCGTGAGATAACAGTAAAAGGACCAGATGAGCCTCAGCTACCTTTCCGGAACATCTCAGACGCAACTTCTTGGCAGACAGCAGACCTCCTGAATCAGTGGATGGATCCCCCAGAAAGGAAAGTCAACAATTATCACCCTTTCATTTTCTTTGGTGGGTGGTGGCCTTGATCTTTCCAGATTGGGGGATCCACAGCTTTACCTCTTTCAGCAGTGGGGCTGGCTCTTGGTCCTGTGATGTCAGGCTGCATATATGTTCTTCTGGTGTGGTACTGTTTACTGTCATCAAGAATATGTGTGTGTGGACAGAGGTCAGAGACTAAGGTGCTTTGTGCCCAGCTAAGGGCATGATGAAAAAGGAGACAGCCTTACTCCTCTGAGACCACGAGTTATCACAGCACAGCTCTCAGACCGCACAAAGCAGTTCAGACTACACAGTGCTGGAACATGACTAGGATGCATCATATAGATATGTCAGCCAGCCCCTGGGTGGGGATAAGCCCTCATCCGTTAGGGAGTATAGGCAGCATAGGTCTAAATAGACCTCAAGACAGTCACCAGGCCAGCTAATCCAACATGGAATAGTCTAACTTCCTATGCTGCAATTTCATGCTGGTCCCACAAACTGAACTCTGCAGCAAAAACTCTTCCTTGTCTGTTCCCATTTTTGGAGAAAGCTGATTACAGAAACAGACCTCAGAAAGGACTTCCCTGCAACTTTATGACTGGACACTCCAGGCCACATCATCAGTGCCTAAGTTTCAACCTTTTCCACCCTCCTCAAAGTCTCTGAAAAATCCATCTATTTTTGTAACATGCTATCATCTGAGCCTGAAAATGAAGTCACAGAAAAGCTGCAAGGAGGGAAAAGACCCACCTCTCTTTGGTATAGAAAGGGGTTTTTTTCAGTTTAAAAGTACTGAAAGTGTCTGAATGTGCCTGTAGTCATTGTCCAGTTAGAAGAGGCAGAAGGCGGCAGTGTCCAGTCTGCTGGACAATAGGACGCTTTTCTTTTGGGCGTTGTGTGGGCAAGGCCTTCTATTCTTGCCTCCAAGTATCAATTTTTGAGTTTGGAGCTGCCCTAATCATTGTGCTACAAAGAAGTTTCTCTTCCTTTCATTTTTTAAGTGGGGTGAGTGGAAGAAGGTTGCAGTCATCAGGCTGCATGTATTCATATTTCCTTTCCTAGCTCTGTTAAACCTCTATAATAGAGCAGTCAGACAGGGGTAGTCAAGTAATTGCAGATTCTTAAACTTCCTCCCTGCCCAAATAAATGGGAAATAAATCTCATTAAAATGTTGGAGACTGCTGAGGTTATAAACATTTAGAGAGCCCCATGGCTGTATATGGCAGTGATTCTCAACCAGGATACTCTAAGACGCCTTTAAGAGTTCTGTGGGATGCCACTCAATTATAGAATCAGAGACACGTAGGGCTGGGAGGAACTTCTAGAGGTCATCTTGTTCAAACCCCCTACCAGAGACAGGATCATCCCTATCCAAACTATCCCATATAAATCCTCACCTAACTTGTTGCTAAAACTATAGTCAAACCTATCATACAACCACAAGACATGGCATCTTGCTCTGCCACAAATAAAGCAAGTAGACAATAGTAGCCAGTGTTTTCCTGCTCCAAGGGTTGTTAAAATATGCTTGAGAGATCGAAGGGAAATGATCACGTCCCCCCTGCACAATACAGAGGAAATCTGACCATGGAGGAAAATTCCTTCTGCTCCTCAAATATGGTGATCATTCTGACCCCGAGAGGTGGGGCAAGACTCTCTAGCCAGGAACCTCCAGGTTTTCATTTCAACAGGAGCATTGGCATATATTAGAATGTCTAGGTGTACAAATATCTACACATGATTTATGAGATAAAGTTAGAGATTTCAAAGAGGAATCCATAGTATCAAAAATATTCTGACCTGTCACATTTTTTTCTGAGTTCTTTGCAACAGAAGAATTGCTCTATTATTTTTACATAATGAAAATTGAAAGCTAAGGGCTAGGACTTTCCAATAGATGCCTTGAGTCTAAAAAGGCTAAGAACCACTGGTATAGGGTCACTCCTAGGAAGGACAGAAATGGATGCTTAATATAGCAGAAAGGTATTTAATGGGGGTGTCTACATAAGATGCTAACTGGTCAGTAGCCTAATTTTACTGCACATTAGCATGCAGGGCAAAAACCATGCTAATACACTAATATTCAGTAGTAATAGGCTACTGCTCAGTTAGCATGACTAAAAGCTGTGTGCCGGCGCTACCGTGCAGTTGTTCCAGTTACTGCACATTGATTTAGTGCCTGGTTAGACAAGTACTAAACTTAATGCGTAGTAACTAGGGTGCATTACTGAACATATAGATGTGCCCTTTATATATGAAAATTCTTCAGGTTCCTGGTAACACCGGGCTCAGTGTTAACATCTGGCTACTTTTCATATATAACATATTACTACACTGAAACCACTCACCAGAAGCGACATCAAGGGGATGGACTAAACCCCCCCTCTCCCCACATGCATCAGAGATTTGCAAAGACTGCTAATGCCACACTTTTAAAGCAGTATCTAACAATTTCTTACAATCTCACAACTTTGTACCAATGGAGTCACTGTGTGAGGTCCTGCCTCTCCTTTCCATAACGTCTTGTTGAAACTTTCTAACAATTTTACCCCAGGCTAATGTAGGCTGAATGACTAACTGCATGGCTTAGGGTCAAGTTACACATTACAGTTAGACTACACTAAGGGCACTTAAAACACAAGCATTTGCACATTAAATCTCATTAACTCATGCTAAGTGCCCCCTGATTATCTCGAAGTTACAGGAGAGAGTTAACTCTGGGCCATGCTACCTGTCTTATTTTAGGATAACTTTGGTTTGCTCCATGGAGATCAGACAAGCAATTCGCAGTCCTCACAGCATCCCAGCCCTTCCCCTACCCAGAGCAGGGACAGAACCCAGGAGTCCTGGCTCCTAAGCTAGCTACTGTTCTCTAGCTCTCCACTGACAAGTCAGAGCTATGCAGACAAGAAATGGTATTAACCCTTAACATGCAACTGCTCACAACACTTTCTAACTTTAATACCACTTAACATTTCACAAATTTAGTATGTTCTAAGTATAACATAACTTCACCCTTAGAGTGCACCAACATACACCAACTATATGCCTACGTAGCTACAATGCACAGGTCCTGTATTGTCTTCCAGCTCTAAGAAGCAATGTAATACCTATAATTTTAACATTACTTTTGGAGTTTCTGTTTCTCAAACCACAAACAGGGAAAGCAAACTGAGTTTAAACTTGATAGACTAAAGTTTCAAGGTTGTTCAAATCTGGAAGTAAGATAACAACCTTCTTAAAATAGACTGTGTGTTGAGCTTAAATGAAGGATGATTGTGTGGAAGGAAGGGATATGAAAGAGAGATGACACAAAGGAAATATCATGTGATTTTCACCTGACACAGTCCACATGAAGAAGCTTGAATAAAAAATGAACCAGCAAAAAAGGTAGCTCAGCATGCTTGTTGACGTGACTACAAAGCAAAATAACATTGTCTCGCTTAAACAAAATTTCTCCATCCCTAAATAGTTATGAATGATTTGTTGTTCTGTAATGAATAACAATGAAACTTTACTCACACCTGGTTTTAAGTACATCTGAGATTTGAGTCCAGTGTTTTACACCACTTTAATGTTTACCCTTCAGCAGAAGCAGAAGCCTCGATAGATGTTAGGTCAGCAATCACAGAGAAAATCTCACACTTTCACTAGTGTTTTGTGAAGTCTGAATACTAATCTTTCCTTACTACTTAATATATTAGGCAGATACTAAAGCCTGGCATATAGATCCACATCCTTAAATTCCAATTAAAGCAAACTGAAATTAGGCATTCATCAGCAGAGGGCTATCCAAAGCCAAATGTTTATTTCTGCATGTTTCTGAATCCTGGTGTTCATTTCAAGGTATAACAAATGCTATCATTCCTGTAAGGAACATTTTTAACTTTTAACTGCTTCCTTCTGTGATTTATGTCACTGGAACTCTAAAAAGCTGATCAGACTGGCTGCTCATGGCTGTTCATTATTATTGTTCTTCGTCTTATTCCTGGGAGTGATATTCTGAGGATGCATTGCTGTGAGACGACACAGGGCTATTGAGGTTGCAGGAACCTTATTTAGAAGGATAGAATATTGCTTTGAAGTCTCATGTCCTAAGACTTCAAATAGAATTTTCCTCTGACATAAAAAGAAGAGAAAGTTGAAATAATATAAAATATGGTAGCTGGAGTTCAGTGTATAAAAATACCTTGTGACCTGTATTGAAATTTATCTTCATATGGAGACTAAAAAAATTTACTAAGTGGAATTTGCAAAAGATCACTCAGTAATAGATTGGTGACTATAATTTTTCATAAAACATTTGATATCCTTGCATTTTTCTGGATATGTTAAAAGGCAAGTCACTTAAGATATAAAAATAAAATATCAGTTATCCTATATGGTTACTATGCTTTTATTCCTATTACCAGCCTCTTACACACAACCAGGACAAGCTGAAATTGGTCTCCAATTAGAGCCAAGGTAATTAGTTCAAGTAAAATAAAACCCAAACTTTTTCATTATTCAAAAAAGTTCACTCACTTCCCATATCCATTTGCCTCAGTTTTGCACCCAGAGCCCCCCACCTTGTCCTCAGCTCAAGACTGGATAATCAACACATTGTGGGGGCTTGCCCACATCTGAATAAACACTGAGGAAAGGTAAGGGAATCAACTAAAAAGTGGGACTTCAATGAGCATAATTAAAAACATATTAAATACCTGTGTAGACTGTCTCATGCCTGGGTAAAACAGTTTTGGATGTCTGTAGCCAGTTTTGGATGTCTGTGTTAGCTGACTTGCTTTAATTATTATGGGTCTCTAGCAGATCTACATCTCTGATGTTATTTCTACCACAATCATGGCCTTACATTTCTGGCTAGATCAAAGCAGGTTTGAAGATTTTAAGAAATAGATATTTTAAATCAGCTATTCATTCACTTCTGGGCAGTCAATGAAAGAGAGACAGAGTCAGATTGTGTAGGTTCTTGGTAAGTTTATCGTTAGTAATACACATACTACTATGGGTGAATGAGACATCTCACAACCAGCTGCAAGAGGCGCAATAAAACACAGCTAATTCAGGAGAGGACAAACTCAGTCATAGTCAGGATTGCCACAAACTCTGAGATCATCAGATGGGCCTAGGGGATAAACCAGAAAATGTAGGTGAGCTGACTTGTGTGTGGGAAAGAAAGGTTAGCATATGCATATCAGGAAGAAAGCAAAAGTAGAAGGAAGGGGCAGAGGGCAATCAGCTAAACAGAATTATACTTGGAGGGAGAAGAGGGGTGATCAAAGAATGGGGCCGTGGGAAGAGAAGATCTGAATGGATAAAAGGGAGAGAGAAGAGAACAGATGCAAGAAGAGGAAGAAAGGAGAAGACTGACAAGTTCTGATGAACTGAAAAAGCTTTCAGAAACAGGCAAAGTGACATTATGGTAAGAGGAAACAGGGCTAAGAATAAATAGAACACATATAACTGAAAAGGGTTATATGATGTGATTTGCATCTTACTAGAAAACAGGTTTCCTCTATTATTCTTCCAGCTTATTCATGGTTATAAAAATCTGCAGCTCAGTAGCAAAAAGTCAAACCAGTTGAAGTAATATATCACCAGGTGTGTTAGCATCGCTGCAGCCTCATAAACCAAAGCTCCATTGTTAAATGAGCAGTATCCCACCTGATCTGATGCACAATTTAACTCACCCAACAAAAAAGCCTCAATCCATCTTGTTCACATGCTATTTAAACAAGGCAGTGATAGCTGTAACTGCCTATGTACAGATACAAGCTTTATTGTGACTGAGTGACAAAAAAGGATGGCTGTCAAGTTGCCTTTCCTGCCTGATCAAGACTCAGCTAAAACGGTCATCCAGAGCAGGATGTGAACTAGACTCCAAGGTCAGGCACACGCTGGCAGGCAAACCACTATAGGCTTCAGACTATTTCCGTCATCAAACAGATGTATCATTCTTACCAGGGCCAGCAATTGTTAAAACATCAGTAATCTGCAAGGTGCTGATGTTTCCACTGCAGGCAGATGGGTAGGGGTATACATTATGCTTACAAAAGCCTCAGGCATTGCAAGGTGATTACTTACTGTGTAAAGCCATGGCTGAATTGCAAGGAAGAACAAACCTTTTAAACCTATATAACACCTAGAAAGGACAAAGGGCTCAGTCTGGAACATAAGCTGTGCTAAGCACAAACGTATAGCTAAGCCCCGATTGTAAGCACCTGACAGATGTATTGCAGCAAACAGATACAATTTTTCACTGCCGTAGTTATTTAAACAGAAGAAGCTGATACATATTCATTGGGTTGATATTTTTCTTAGTTATTTTATGTTTTCCTCCACTGCAAGGAGAACCATAAGGTTTTAAGTACCATTTAAATGTATATTTCAAATAAACAAACCATGTTATCCTGCCTAATGTGATACTAACAGGCTTTCTGGCATGTTGTCCTGTGAAAACCTAAAGGCACCGTATGAAGAAAAGAAGAATCAATAAAATCTGACTGTATGTGGTGCTTGAAACAAAAGGCAGTGTTCTTCAATGGGCAGTGTTTGGAAAACAGTCCGTCTGTGGGTGATTGTGTGCTGGTGCTCAGACCTCATTAAATAAAAGCATCATTGGATTAGTTAATGTCTATTAGGCCCTTTGAAGGGACATGATACTGTATACAGCGTGCCAAGCACTTTTTATTTTAGAGATAGAGGAGGTTAGATTCTGCTCTCAGCTACCTCTCTGAAGCCCTGATTTACCTAAAGAGTAGATTTCAATCAAGTTGTAGAATGAGGGACAGGACAGATTTCTGACCTTTAACCTTCTGAAAAAAAAGTGTTTCTTACCATCTATGGTATTCTTGACTTTAAACATTACTCCATAGCATTTAAAACCAATTCAGAGATATCTCCAGTTATACAAATAAAAGATACTGTGTATCACAAACAGTTGTTCTCCCTTGCCTACAACTTCTTCTTAAGCTATAACGTAACACACTGCCCTTCAAAAGGTAGGGGAATTCAGGCAATAAGATGTAAGAAGAAAGAAGATGGCAACATTTAATACAGAATAGGAATCTGGAATTGATAACCTGACAAAATCACAATGGACAGTTTTGTGTTCTAAAACATACAAACATTCACCACATATAATCCAGAAGTACCAGTAATGTACGAGAGGAATACTTATCCTAACATTTCCATAAACATACTTTAAAGGATTGTCTTGACATATGAGAATGCTGGCTTAAAAGCTGCCAACAAATATAAGTCATTTTAGGCATGTAACATTAGACTCCATCCTGTGCCTCTAATAAACATACTGAGATCCTGGCCTTTGCATATCTCTGAGGCAAAAAATTATTGGTAGTTGACTCACTTTTATATACAAAATAGTTGTACATCCATCATGGGTATGTAATCCTTGGAATAATTTCATGACCACGCAATAAACAAGCAACAAGAACAGGGAATTCCAGGTGTACCTCATAGGCCATATTTCTGCTTACATAGTAATGTTAGTAAGAGGACGGTTAAAAAAAAAAATCAAAGTCCCACCCCAAGTAGGTGGTATAGCTGCACCAGTCAAACTGTTGGCATGGATTTATCCATATCACTGGAAGAGCATTTTTGCTGGCTTAGTTTATATCATAGGTATCAATCTTGTCTGGCCCCTCTGGCATGAGCACCTCATACAAGTGGATCTAGACAGGCTGACAAGTTGGGTGGATCGAAATCTGATGAAGTTCAACATTGAGAAATGTAAAGTTCTCCACCTTGGGACAATCAACCACTAACACACCTACAGGCTTAGCACCATGAATAAAAGGGACCTGGGGGTAATAATAGACCACAGTATGTATATGAGTCAGCAGTGCGACGCTGTAGCCAGTAGGGCAAATAATACTCTGGCATGTATCAATCTATACATCTCCAGCAAAACCAAGGAGGTGATTCTTCTGCTCTACCCAGCACTGGTGAGACCACAGCTGGAGTACTGCATCCAGTTCTAGACACTACACTTTAACAAGGACATGGATAAGCTCCAAAGAAGAGCCACACATAAAATCAGAGTCTTATGTGGAAAGGCATATGAGGAAAGGCTGAGGGATCTGGGACTCTTCAGCCTGTGGAAAATAAGGCTGAGAGGGGACCTGGTAGCAGCTTACTGCTACACTAGGGAGTACATCAAGGGCTCAGTGAGAAATGGTTTACCAGAGCACCTGAGGGGAAAACTAGGAGTAATAGCCACAAACTCCTGGAAGATAAATTCAGGCTCAACATTAGGAAATACTTCTTCACAGTCAGGGTGTCTAGACTATGCAATAAATTCCCTCCAGAGGTGGTGCAATCACCTACCCTAGGAACCTTCAAGAGGAGACTAGACGGTCACCTTGCTGGGGCCACCGGACCCCCAGATATCTTTCCTGCATGGTGAAGGGGGCTGGACCTGATGATCTTCCAAGGTCCCTTCCAGCCTTACAATCTATTAATATAGCATGTACTCATGCACAGTGTGTAGCACATGCTGGCTCCAGCTCTGCACATCACATGGAGCACATGCTAGACCAGTTCCACACACTGTATGCAGCATACAGGTCTGAGGCTAGCACATGCTGCATATGGCATGCAAGTCTAGTTCAAGACCCACAGACAACACTGTGAGACAGATTATAAGGTTGTGTGGGCAGTACCTTTGACACCCTGGTTTATATTATCAGAGAGATGATACAGTAGCACTGGCAGAAATTTTCCTTCTGTTGACATATACTGCATCTCCACTAGGGTGTTCTGCCAGCATTGCTGTAGCAGCAGAAGCCCTCTGAAGATACATCTATGCAGAACAATGTAGTATCACGTGGAATTTCCTGAGCTAAGTTTAAACTATCTAACACAGGTATGAGAACCAGGTATAGTTGCCATGTAAGCAGATTGCTCTGCACAAGGTAATTAGCTGTGCTCACATGGCTTCCTGTATCCCCAGTAGCTCATTTGGAATTCGCTCAGTACCTCTGTAAAATGTCATGTCATGGTGTGTAGCCAAAAGCCTAAAGCTATATAAACTCAGTCTAGATAGGCACAGAGAATATATACCATGCTGCTAGTATACAAAATAGGTGGCATCAATACCTGTATGTAGGCATAATTAAAAAATCTATATAGATGATGGACAACGGAGTGAATAGACTCCCTCCCCTCTGTATCTGAAAACAATACTAACAAAACATCATCTGCTTCGCAATAGCTGCCTGTTGTGTATACTCTTATTCTTCAGTAAGCAGAAGCTGACTTGCAGCAACTTATACCTCCTCCCTTCATAGCAAAACTGCCATAGTTTAGCTACTACTAAGTGTAGGTGCACACAAGCAATTAGCACCGAGCAGCTGATGCATGCTAAGGCCCCAACAATCCTTTATCCCATACACAGTAAATTGTTCATATGCGTACACCCTAAGTGTATCAAGTTAAACTAGAAGACAGAACTTCTGTGCTAAAATAAGATAATGTCCACAGGATTTATGCAGGGATAATTATTCTGAAATAAGTTTTCTTGAATAAATCCATGTACAGACTGACCCTCAAATTCATTCCTGCTGTAAATATTTCTGTGTAACGCCTTTGAAAAGTATGAGATATTTCTTAACATATTTTGAAAATAATGTATCCAAAACTGTTCAGCCAGTCAGATTCCTCAGGGCCCAATATTCTGACACCCCTTAAAATAATTTTAATCAGCCTGCAGCATTCAGCAGGTCTAGGGCATGGATTACTGCCACCAGGGATATGGAGACAAGTAATTCCTATTTATTACAAAACATTCCCAAAGCCATTTTGTAGACATTTCCCCATGAATTGTGCATTGGAGTTTTCAGATTTGATATTCTGCTTCCACAACAAACTGAGGAAAACAGTTTGGCTCTGGAATACCCAGAACCAAGGGAGAACCTAAGTAGAATATACAGAAACTACTGAATTTCTTTTCCTATCCATATTTCAAAGTAAGTTTTCTTTTTCAGATACTTTTGTTTAATCCCAAAACATGGGTGCATTCTAATTTTTTTCCCAGCACCACTCTGTACTACTGTGCTGAAGTAGATTAAAAGGGGCAGGGGGAAAACCTAGTATTATTCAAGTGTTTCCGTTTGACCATCAGTTTTTAAACAGATGTTCTGTTGTCGTAAGATGCACCATAGTGTTGGGCTGGGCGGTACGCCAATGAATGGCCAAGGATGTAGTGACAATTGTAAAGGATTGATTAAACTTCCTGGATGACCTCATTCACATGGTTCTGCAGAGACCAGATAAGAATCAGACAGTTCTGGCTGACAGCCTCAAAAGGCAAAGGAAAGGGAGGGAAGAGAACTTTGCGTAAATGTGTACTTTTTTTTCTGGTTTGTGCTCCAAGGCACCTGCAGTAACCAGCTGCTGTGTAATGCCATTACCGCTGTCCTTACTGAATTTAAACAAAGAGAGCCAAATAGGTCATACATACAAGTAAATGAGCTTGGATGACCCTGAGACCTTATAATGGTCTACTATGAAGCTACATTCCACCTCCTCCTTCCTCAAGTATTTCTGCTTTAACTAACTGCTCTGCACTTGAGTAGCACTCTCCATCCAAAGATTTCAAAGCCCTTAACAGTGGCCCAAATCCACAAAGGTATTTAGGAACCTTTCTGGATCTAGGCCTATGATGCTGAAAAGTAAGTAATGAATTAACATTTGCAGAAAGGGCCCAAGCATAACTCTGATTTTACTCAGTTTTAGCTCAGGCAAAATTGTTCTGGACTGCAAAGGGAGTTTTGCCCAGGCTCAGAATAAAAATAAAACTTCAAGATGGAGCCCACAGTGTAAGGGTTTGGGCAGGACATAGGTAGCCAGTCACTAAGGGCAATCTGGGGACCAGCAGAGCAAGGGCACAGGTTACTGAAGCCATGACGTATGGTCTGAGACATAAGCCAGGAGTCAGAACTAGTGCTGAGTTCCAAGGAGGATCTTAGGTCAGGGTCAAGAAAGACAAGCTGAGAGTCAGGACACTAGGGAAGCCAGAGAGAGCAGGGCCAGTGCTGAAGTTCAGGTGAGAGTCAAGATCAGGGTCAGGAAAAGCCAAAGCCTAAGCTGAGTCAGGAGCCAGGAGAACTGGAAAACAGTGAACACAAAGCTTGCCAGAACAGACTAAGGCCATGTGAAGGCATGCCTGCAGCCTAAGGGGTGAATGGCACTTTCAGCAGCCAATCTAGCTGCAAAGAATTGGGACAGTTGCATTAGCCAGGGATCAGAGGCAAATGTAGCCCCCAAGGTCTGGAACAGTCTGCCAGCAGAGGTGGTTCAAGCACCTACATTGAACACCTTCAAGAGTAAATTGGATGCTTATCTTGCTGGGATCCTATGACCCCAGCTGACTTCCTGCCCTTTGGGCAGGGGGCTGGACTCGATGATCTCCCGAGGTCCCTTCCAGCCCTAATGTCTATGAAACTATGAAACTATGTGGTAGCTCAGGTGTTTGGCCAAGCCAGGCATGTCTGATCAGAGGCCCTGACACGTAATATAGAAAATACCCTCATGTGGTACATCTAATTGCAGTACCACATAAACAGGTAGTACCTGTTGGCATATGCTATCCAGAAAGCTTACCAGGAACACAACAGTGTTGTATCTAGAGAATGAGTAGTAGATATGCTGGAGGGTAGGGCTGGGATTCAGAGTGACTTAGACAATTGGAGGATTGGGCCAAAAGGAATCTCATGAGGTTCAACAAGGACAAGTGCCAAGTCCTGCACTGAGAACAGAATAATCCCATGTACCGGTACAGGCTGGGGGCTGGCTGGCTGGGCAGCATCTCTGGAGAATGGCCTGGGGGCTACAGTGGACAATAAGCTGAATATGAGTCAGCAGTATGCCCTTGTTGCAAAGAAAGTTAATGACATACTGGGCTGTATTGGTACGTGTGTTATCAGTAGGTCAAAGGAAGTGGTTATTCCCCTCTATTCAGCACTGCTGAGACCACATCTGGAGTACTGTGTTCAGTTTTGCCCCCCCGCCCCCACTACAAAGGGGATGTGGATAAATTGGAGATGGTCCAGTGGGGGGGCAACAAAAATGGTAAGGGGGCTGGGGGACATGACTTATGAGGAAAGACTGAGGGAACTGAGCTTATTCAGTCTAGAGAAGAGAAGACTGAGGGGGGATTTAATAGCAGCCTTCAACTACCTGAAGAGGAGTTCAAAAGAGGATGGACCTAGACTGTTCTCAGTGGTGACAGATGACAGAACAAGGAGCGACGGTCTCAAGTTGCAGCAAGCAAAGTTTAGGTTGGATATTAGGAAGAAGTTTCTCACTAGGAGGGAAGTAAAACACTGAACAGGTTACCCAGAGAGGTGGTGGAAGCTCCACTCTCAGAGGTTTTCAAAACTCAGCTAAACAGCTTTACCTGGGATGATCTATTTGGGAACAATCCTGCTTTGAGCAGAGGGTTGGACTAGATGACCTCCTGAGGTCCCTTCCAGCCCTAACTTTCTATGATTCTCTGAACACAGTGGACTGTTAGCAACTCATCTTAAGGTTTGTTAGGCTGTCTTTCCTTAAAGAAAATTACACCTGTACCTTGTAGATTCAAAAGATAGTACAAGGTAATACAATGCTTTTGGTTTTAGTGCTGGAAAACTTGAAGCACAAGAAGGTTAAATGACCTCTGCAAAGTCACACAGCAAGTCACTGGTATAGTCAGGGATAGAATCCAAGATGAGATCCTGACCCCATTAGAGCCATTAGCAAAACTCCCAACAATTTGAATGTGACAAGGATCGCATTCCAGTCATCCTTACTTCTAGTCTTCTGGACTAACAAGAATACTGCATATTTGAAAACAGAGGGGCATTTTTTTTATATATTTACCCACAATCCCAACTTATCCAGATGTTTATACAGGGATCAATTCCTGCTCTCTTTACCTGATCAAAGAATAAGCAGAAATTATCGTTGGCTTTAACACATCAGTGAAAGTTTTGGGTTTTTTTTCCCACAAATAAGAAATGCAGGACTTGGCTCTGTAATGGTTACAATGGTAAATTCAAGCACAAGTAGCTGTTCCACACTGAATGCACTTGACTTTATCTTATCTTGGAAGCTAAGCAATCCTAAGCCTGACAAGTATTTGGCTTGGAGAGCAAACTGGAAACCCAGGTGCTATAGATACGAGCCAAGGAGTTGTGATCAAACATTTGGCAAGAATGGAACTGAGCGTCGAGACTTCAGCCCAGTCATCGCTGAGCTGGCAGATGGGAATAAAAAGGAGGAAATTCAAAGGGTGGAACATTTTCATTATACTTTTAACATAAATTTTTCTGCTGTATGTTATTGTCTCAGGAGAATTAGTCTGTGGGTGATCCAGAAGATGCAGGAAGATGGCTAAGCACACAAATAAAGTTGGCAACTTAGGTAAGTAGAGCACCCCTTTAGGGGTTTTCCATTAAGGGAGTGATAGAGGGTATACTGCTCCTTCTGTGGCAAGATTATAATGAAAAGGAGAGCTGCTTTGTGGATTTTGTACTTAAGTCAGTGGCTGGTGGTATCTGAACATGAAACTGATTCCCTTGCCCATAACTACTAAATCTATAATCAAAAGACTGAAGGATTTTACAACTGAATAGAAGCATCAAACTTTTGTCCTTATAATGCATAACTTCCTTTTCCAGTGTGACCAAAACCTCTACTAGCCTTTTGTTAATAAAAATGGTCAATAAACATGTCATGGAATGGCATGTTTGTCCCCTCAGTAAAAGTTCATATCTGGTCTCTCACATTATGCAATGCCTCTGCAATAGTTATAGAGGATATAATTATTATGCGGGTACTGGTAGTTGCAGCTGTATTGTTTGTACTAACAGTCATCCCCAGGTCATTCTTATACATCACAATTTAGATTATCAGCTCTTCGGGTGAAGTCTATCGGTTGTATTTTATAACACAAGAGGGTAGTGGTCTGGGGCTACTTGTCACTGTACTAATACAAATAACAAATAATAAATCTACTTTTCTTAGCACACAACAAGTCAGAACACTGTTGACATGTTGTGACTGTTATTTGTATTACCCATTCATACTAGGGTATGTGCAGATCCAGGGGGAGATGCAAGTGGTGAGTGCTAACACCATCATCTGACTTTGTAGTGCATGCACAGTATGCTCTCTGGCTAAGTACAAACAGTCAAAAAGCCAGAGGCTGAATTGATTCAATCATTGCAGTTTAGTCTAAACTGTACAGTTTGAACCAAAAAGCAAGTGAACAGACAATCCAGAAATGCAGCCACATGCCTGCTATGGCTGAGGCTAGAAGCTGGGGGGTGCTAGAGCATGCCTTCCTTTCCACTTGGCAGTGGCCAGAAGGCTGGATGGAAGCTGGGAGAGAAGCCCTCCAGGTTTTTTCAGGTCCCTGAATGGGGGGTGAGGGGAGTGTGGCCAAACACAGCAGGCCCACTGAATATGATCTGGTAGAGGGGTTTAAACACCCACCCTGGCCTGCAGGGACCCCAGCCAGGGTGTTGGGAGGAGGTAAAGAGGGGGAGAGGAGAAGGGATGAAGCAGCCCTTGCTAGGTTTTTTCCCCTGCTCCCCACTGGAGCTTGGGAGGCAAGATGGCCAGACACTGGCCAGGCCAGCATGCTGAGATAGAGGGTAGGGAAAGGGGGTTTAAATCCTCTTGCCTGATGGGACCCTAGTAGGGGTCTGCTTGGCAGGGGTGTAGCAGCCCCTGCCAGGCTTTCCCCCATTCCCTGCTTGAGTGGAGGTGACGAGAGCACAGCCAGATGCCAGCCTAGGGCTGGCACACTGAAGCAGAAGGGAAGGAGAGGAGTGTGAATCCCTGGCAGGGTCTTTTCCCCATTCCCAGCTTGAGTGGAGGAGGTGAGGGCATGGCCAGATGCTGGCCCAGTGCCAGCACACTGAGGCAGAGGGAGGAAGATGGGGTTTAAACCCCTCTCCTTCCCCTCTGCTTCAGCATGCCAGTCCCAGGCTGGCACCTGACCATGCCTCCACCCATCCACTCAAGTGGGGAGTGGGGAAAAGCATGGCAGGGGCTGCTGTACCTGCCAAGCAGACCCCAGCTGAGGGAGGAAGAGGGGTTTAAAGTCCCTCTACCTCAGTGTGCAGGCCCCAGGCCAGTGTCTGGCCACGTCTCACCCCCTCCCCTAAAGCAGGGAGCGGGGAAAAGCCTGGGAGACCCAGCTGTAGTACCCCTCTGCCTCATTCTGCCTGCCTGGCCCCAGGGTCTGGCCAGCCCCCTTCCTCTGCTCCAGTGGCAAGTGGGATAAAAGCCTGGCAAGGGCTGCTCCAGGCAGACCCAGCTGTGGTCTGGAGCCAGGGTGCCCACCTCCACCCCTTTCTCAGCCACCCCGAGCAGTGATAGCACTCTGGCTAAGGGGCAAAGGGGTGAGGCCAACCCTATTCTCTGGAGCAGACATCACAGCCCAGCCCAGGGCTGCAAAGCATCTGGGATGGTGGGGAACTGTTTGTTAACTTGAACCAGGAAGGGGTCTGGGACAGAAGTTCCATCACCTGGTTTGACTTAAATCAGGTTTATCTTAAACCAGTTTCGGCCATTTTGAAAGTGGTATATGTGCACTGTACTTCTGTTCTGTTACAGATTAAACCAGTTTTGGATCACTTAAACCAGTTTATGCATAACTTCTGTCCCTAGTCTCTGAGGTCACCAACTAGTTCTCACAACTGCTGGAGCCCATGTTGGTGCAGCTCTAAAAACTGGGGAATGAATGCCACTGCCACTTATCTTCCTACTCCCCTTCCAGTGGCAGAAAAAATGAATGGGAGGAAAGCAACAGCAGCAGCAAAGGCAACATGTGGGAGGTGCAAGTGCCCCCTTCTCCCCCCGAGATCGGTCACTGCTGAAACTGCTGCTGGCTTCTGCGGTGGGTGTCCACCTGCCCCACCCCCCTTGCTGCCAATGCAGCCAGCGGTGGCTGCGGGCAGTCCCTGCTCGCTGCTTGCCACTCCCCCACTGCTGCCACTGACACCAGTAGCGCGGGCGGTCCCCACTCACCACTGCTGATACCAATGCCAGCAGCTGTGGGCAGTTCCTGCTCACCGCTTACCACCATGGTGCCCCCCCCCAGTCTCAGGAGGCACCGGTTGTTCATGGGCAACAGTGTTCACTCCCTGGATTTTGAAGCCACAGAGATGCTTTTGGCATACACACTGCACAGCCAGGGGGTGAGACTGTACCTTCCTCCCCTCCCTGAATCCATGCTTCTCTTGAGGCCCCAGGGCCACAAACAGGTGCTGTACAAACACAAAGCAAAAAGACTGCCCCTGCAACCCATAGTTTACAATGCGGATATTAAGATGAGAGGAAGAGATGGATAGAGAGACAGACAGGGAAGCACAAATAAACAATGAGACAATATTGGTCAGCAGTTTTGTAAATCAAGGAAAAAGAAACATTTCAGTGATAACATGGTAAGAACCTATCGCTATACCATTGTCCTTCAAACCACAGGGCAACAACTTCTACGCCTTTGAGTATTTAGTATTAAAACATTATAAATATAGCAAGGTACACATTTTCTACTGCCTGATTTATTTGTTCTAGAAAAGGTTTTAATTAAAAGTTTGACTGTAAATATTTCATTTAACAAAAAGTATCTGCAATAATGGTGGTTTATGGAAAAATAGAAGAAAGTAGAAGGTAATAAAATGAAGCTATAATTCATTATTAAATGTATTATGTTAAATCTACATAAAACCCAGAGATAAGAGTATTCATTTACATAGGACCTGATTCTGATTTCACTTTCATTAGTGTACAGATCCCTATGGATGTGAGTGGGATCAGACTTTCATTTTTATTTTTTTTCCACAACCGCCATTGCACTTCTAGGAGCTAGACTGACTGGCAACAGGAAATACAGTAAATGATAAGAAAGACTGTTCTTGTGAAATTTCCAGCCACAATTTTACAAAACTAACCATTTCAGATAAGATTGGCTAAGCAGCTCAATTTTGGTTCTTATTTCAACCAAACCCCAAATTCTTTACAATTCTTCCCACCATTGTATTGTAATAGATGTTCCTGCCACTGAATAAGTGTTTATTTTAAATCATCTGGCTTCTTCCTTTTGTCTGGATGACTCCATGGCATACCAGGCTAGACAGATTTCCAGGGATTTCCTATGATTCTCAATTATTATCTTCATACCTAGTGTACCTTTCTGGCTGACAGCTAGGGCTGATCCTGATGAAATGCATACCATTTTTTTCCCTTGCAGAAAACTGAAGTGATCAAATTTTAAACAGAAACATGTAGGGACAGTCTGTCCTCACACTGAAGATTATATGGCTGAACCTCTCTGGAAATATTTTTGTAATCACAGATTCTGTATGTAAAGACCAAACATAATACAGCAAATATACTTTTTTGTATCTTTTACTGGCCGAGGCACCAAAAATTATGTATCAGAAGAACAAGATTGTGTTTCACTTGCAAGGTTACTCTGAGCATGACCTTTTCTTTATGTGCTAACCTCAGCAAGTATCATTTTGGCATTTATCTACCGAAGTGAAAAAGAGATCAGTGCCATCTTTTAATTGCATTGCTATCTTTTACTGAAACATGAATAGCACTTGAGAAACTTGGTGCAGAGACAATTGCACTTTTTTAAAGGTTTTGTTACAACATCTGATGACTTCTGTTGGCAACCATAATTACGCCTTTCTCCTCCTCACTATCAGGATGCCTGAAAAAACAGCTTCCTATCAGTTACTCCGCAGCAAAGCTTCAAACCTTGGGCCACTCCAACTTTTCCTGCTTGTTTTAAGTGACTGGACAAAATCTTTGCCTCACAACATTCACCATTTCTGGTGTGCTCCTTAGACATGTTGCTGCATCACAACAAGGAAGAAAAACTGCTGGGCTGCATCCTTTCCAGAATCCTCTTTGTTCTTAAAAATGTTTCAGCCCTGAAGTGGTTTCTGGTTTGTTTTTGTTACTGTTAAGGTGACTGTCTTGCTCTGGAAATATTGTTTTAGCATGGTAAAGCAATGAGAAGCAACAACAGATACAAAAGGAAGGGGCCAATAGAAGATGGGAACCAAATGACTTTTTCATTTATTCTGCAGGTCCTAGTCTTCACAGCTCTCGCAGACTGCAACAAAACATCAGAGCAGCAGTTAACTAGAAGGAAGCACCTGCAGCTACTTGAAGGGAGTTTGGAGTATGAATGTCTTTGTTTCTCTACTTTAAAATAGACTGTTAGGCAGTAGCCTGCTGCCAATAGCTGTTCCACATCTGGCTTTCAGGAAAAAAAAGTTAGCCTGTGATAGACCCCATGTTGCACAGATAGATGTGCTGTGTCCAGCAGTGAAGCTCTGGGAATCTATAGCTTTTTTCATGTGAAAGCAAAAACTCCTTGCAGTCCAGTGTGAAATAGGGAGGGAACTACACTGGGTAAAGCTTCCTGCTACATGGAATGGAATATAATGGTTTCTAAATATGTCCACAGGGCAGGGAGGGTTGAAGAGGAATGTACAAGAAGATTTTAGGAGCTCTGAGAAGTCCCCTCAACTTCTCCTTCATTTTCACAGCACAATTTTAACCTGAGGCAACCGCCCCTAGTCCCGTTGTCTCCTCCTGCACATTGATGCTCTTGGTACAAGCTTTCCTTCTGAACTACATGACAAGAATGCTTTATGCAATCTGTCTCACGCGAGCACTTATCTCAGTAGCATTTTCTCCCCTTGGGTAGTCTCTTTTATAACTGATGCTATTCCTTCTGCATAATCATTTCATTCATTAAGCCCCCAGATCATTCTGAATTGGTTTAATTAAGAATCTGAGTGGGATAATCTGGCTGGGGAGGGTGGGAAAGAAACAAATATATTAGATCTTTGGCTTTAAAATATGTACATTTGAACAGTTTCAGAGCTAGAATCTACTGAAGTGGCACCAAAGTGTTTTTTATGCTGAAGTTTCAGCTATGCTCCCTAGGAGCTTGGAAATGTTACAGCAGTAGTGTAACTGAGGGGTTGGGGGTGAGCACAGCATAAGTCAATTTGGGCAGGGCAAGGAAGCACAAAAAAATAGCAGCTGTCACTGTTGTCAGCCCAGCCGCCACCACTGACAACCCAGTCACTGCTGCTGCCCTGTGCATCATTGCTGGCAAGGGTGCAAAACTGCCCTGTTACACCTCTGCCCTACAGGAACTGTTTTGCTAAGAGTTTCTGTTATAGGAAGGTTTTTCACAATCTTTGAAGCCAGATGCCTGGATGTTTCCAAGGAAGATTTCCTAGTTACCAACATTCCTTTGTTTAATTTATTTGCTTAAAGTGACACTAAAGAGGTCTCTCGCTATGGAAGAGAGTACACTAAATCAGTTCCTTAAACTTCACACTGCAGGCACCTTCCAGGGCCACATAGGGGCCATGGGAACATTCAGTGAACCAGGAGAGAATTAGTGGGTATAAGCTAGGTCTTATTCAGGGATGTTTACTGAATGCCCACAGGGAACCAGATGGCTTTAAAAAGATGTAGACCATAACCATGCCAAGCACTTCCTGCCATGTTAGTTCCATCAGAGGAATATTTAGGAAATTTTCTATCTTTGAGATGTTTCTCAGTAACCCAGTATTGTACAAATATAATTTATTATTAAAGTGACGGCATTTTAAAATATACGATTAAACATTTGGATGACAGTCTTCCAGGAGGCATCCATCAAGGTCCAGGCAAGCAAAAGCAGCACTTGCCCACTCATTAAAAATATGACTATGTCCCTTTAATATTTGTTTTGCTTAGCAGAGTCACTCAAACAGCTTGCACATTTAATCCACCAGCTTCATTTTGTGGTCATCTTTCCACTAATATGGCACAAAGCTGCAAATATGAAACCTTAAGCTTCTCTAGTGGGGATTTAAAAGGAGATGAATATCACATGAATATTATTAAAAAGAATCTCTCATAGAAAGAACTTTTTAAACAATAGATAAAATGTTTTTGTAACTAAGCAAATTGCTTAAAGACTATGAATCAATTTAGCAAAAGACTCTGCTAAGAATTAAAGCATTTTCACTGGATCAGATTAACAGAGAAGAGATATAAAACATACTGCATCCTGAAGAATTAGCAGGTGCTGCTACCACCTCAGTCTCCTTTAGTGTTCTTCAAACATGGGAGGTGGATTAGAGGAAACAGCTTTATAATACGGCCAAGCAGTTTTTTTTGTCAGTGGTACTATGCGCTCCTGGCATAGTGAGAATTTTAACTAATTTTCCTCAGTTTTAACGTCCCTTCTAGGACCCTATGCTTTGGCTTGCACTAAAAACAACTGATAGAAACCAACCCTGAACTTAGTTAGCCCACAATATCAGGTTCTGTCTTAGAGCTTGTGTGTGCGTACTAAAAAACTTTCCGGTTTAGGACCCTGCCTGGAGATGCAGTGTTACAATACTGATTCATGTCTCTAATTCATGAAGAAGGCAGGATAGATTTGCACTTGATAGACTGACCAAAGTATGTGCATGTGTGTATACAAGGGTGGATCCAGGGTGGGTGCACTCGTGCACTTGTACCCCGCTTTGTTTCCTGCTCCACCCAAAGTTTGAAACCAAGTGCCTGGCAGTGACAGCAGCATTTCTAGTCAGACAGTGCTGAGGGAGTCAATTGACTTCATGGCTCACTATAATCTACCTCAGGGGTTGTCAACCAGGGGTATGCGCAGAGCAGTCCTTAGGGGGAGCAAATAGGGGCAACCCCCCTGGGCCCTGCACTTTGTTGGGGCCACGTGGAACAGGGTAGAGCAGCAGTGGTGCGTAGCTGGGCTACGCTCCCTCTGCTGCCAGCGGTGGCAGCTTCTTCAGGCCCAGGGCCTAGGACTGGAGTTGGGGTGGGCCCCACATGGACTGATTTGCCCTGGGCCCTGCACCCTGCTTGGGTTGCCTCTTCATATGCGTACCCTCAGGGGCACTTGGGAAGGCCCTAGGGGGTATGCATGGGCGGGTAGGGGTGGAGCACTGCCACCCACCACCCCACACCACCGCCTCCCAGGAGCAGGGCCGGTGGGGGGGTGAGGGCAGTGGCACCCCTCTGCGGGCTGGCCAGATGCAGGGCGGAAGGGAGGGAGCTTGCATACGGCAGCTGTTGCTGCCACCCACCACCCTGGGCTGCCACCGCTCTACATCCAGCCGTGCGCCACCCCCTCCTCCCCCGCTCTGTGTCTGGCTGTGCCCTTCCCTGCTCCATGTCCGGCTGTGCCCTGCCTCCCCTCCCCCCCACTCCACATCCAGCTGCATGCCACTCTCTCTCCTGGCTCTGTGTCCAGCTGCCAGGGATATACTTATTAAAAAAGGCTGAAAACCCCTAATCTACCTGATCCCTTCTAAACTCTTCATTCCAGAGGTGCTAATGACCTCTCCTCTTTTTAATGGTCTTGATGTTCCAACAATCAAGCTCTCCTTTGTTCTGCAATCTGCTGTCTGCTAGCTGCTCCTGAAGCTCCTAGTTCACAGCCCTGCAGATTGTTTTTAACTCATTCCAATGAAGTTAAATTTGTTTTTTCTTCAGTTTTAAGATGAGTAATACAGCCCCTGGCATACTAGTAAAGCTTCTAGTTTACTAGGAATTCTAGATCTGCCCATGCATGTACATATGCACACACATTGCATGCACGTGTGTATAGCACAAGCTTTTGTGAACTGAAGCTTCCTGCATCAGATGCACTGAAAGGATCAGCAAAAAGCAGAGTATAAAGAGAGAAAGAAATTAGAATTTGACTTCAGTCTAACACGGCTAACTATGTCTGTCTAATTCATAAGTCAGAGGGGATGAAACAAGAGATTTTCTGGGAAAAAGCTGCTAAAAATTGCCAACTGGAAAAAGCTGAAGTTTACATTGGTGGATCGCTAATAAAAATAAGAGAAAATCCCAAGGCAGTAAGGGAACATTGGTGACTCACCCACTGTGGGTGTATGCTGTATGCTGAGAGCCCTGTGTAAGAGGCCCCAACTCTTACACACTCACAGGACAGCTGCCTCTGGTACCAAACCAACAGCCACTTTCATAAAAATAGCAGCAAGCAACCATGAACAAAGGATTTTCATTCTAGCCCTTTACTGTTGGTAGTCTTCCAAATACGCACCATTTAGAAGCACGGAATTACTCAGGAATGGGTAGAAACCTAAAAACTTAAAACACTCGCTCACATATAAAGTTAGTTCAGCCACAATTTGCTTGGGAAATACCAAGTCTGCTATTTAGGGTTAAGAAAACTGGCATAAGTGACTGTGTATACACAAGATGCTAACAGTGCAGTAACTGGAGTTACTGTGCAGTAGCATCCCCAAACAGCTTTTAGGTGATGCTGACTGCAGTAACTCCATCTTTGTCCCCCTCCCACAGGTGTCCTCTTTTTTGGACCTGGAAATATGGTAACTGTAGCCTGCAGACTGAAGTGAATTGTGGCAGCCGAGCACTTCTCTTATAGAGAGTATAACATAGGTAATTAAGTTGTGAAGGAGTGTGTCTTTTGTATGCTATATGATAGTCACTATGGTACAGACTTTTCAAGATGCCTAATCTCCCATTGATATTGTGGGAGTTAGGTATCTCAACACCTTTAAAAATGTGGCCCTATTGCTCTACCTTGTACACCTGATTTGCCCGCCTGGTTGTATCTCATGTAATTGTTTACACCCATACAAAGTAAAGACAAAGAGCATATAAAACATTAACAAATTGTTCTTCACTCACATTAGCTACAACTAGAGTTTACACTCACTTTGCCCAGGTGTAAGCAACACACAAGGTACAAGGCAGCAGAAGAATCAAGCTCTTTGTGTGTTCCATGTCGTGTAAGTGCTCTTGACTGTGCACTGCTCATAAATGACCATCCTGAACTGGCACAAGGAGTCACTCCCAGTACTATACACGGTTTATACAGTCATAGGAAATTGTGAGACTTGAGAAACAGTATGTGACCATGTAATTCAAGACCTCATAATGCATACTCACCAGAGGCGGCATTAATATTGTCAAAGCAGCAGGAGGAGAGATTATCGAAGGCACAAATAGCAGTTATTGACTTTCAGTGGGAGTCGGGCACTTACCTACCATTCAAGCTTTTGAAAATTTCTCCCACTATTTTAACCTTTTCATGTTAGCATCTACCTATGAAACCTTGATTTTTCTCCTCAGACCATTCTTGTAAGGAATAAATAATATCCCTAAAATTATTTTTAAGTCTGTTGCAAATGTAAACTTTATACTTTGAGAAAAATCATGCCAAATGCACATTTTTTAAATGTTATTTTTGCTGAATTCTAGCTTGGCACAATTTGCAGGGGAACATCATTAAATGTGAGCATCCAGATTTGGCTGTTGATACGAACAGTTATTTAACACACTATACTCAGTGAAACCTGAATACAGTCCAGTCAGCATTCAAGATAAAAACAATTGCTAATGAGGTGAAACAGAGGCTCCCAAATTCAGCAGAGGGAGTTTTGTAACTAATGGTGCACTTCTCATCTCAGGTGATCAATCTTTGTAATATTTCAAACTCTTTGTTCTACATTTAAATATTTTAATATTAATTTATTCTAATGGAATCTCGAGTGAATAATGGAGGATATCAGAACTTGATTTAAAAGAAAACAGCTCAACCTCTCACACATATGGATCAGCCTGACCTACTTATTCTGAGAGAACACAAAACCTTAAAAAAAACCCAGCAAACCCCATTTACCTGCTGGATGGTGTTTCAGAGATTTCCCTGTTTCTTTAGGCTTGTATCATTAACGCATTGCAGCTGGGGATTAGAGAAGGCTCCCTGGGACCTGACTGAGTGTGTGGGGGAGAAAAGGGAAGGCAAGGCAAGAGAAGTCAGTTAGACTTCAGTACAAAAATCAGTCATATATTTCTGCAGGCAGATTCTGGCTCCTCTCATGCCTTAGTAATCCTACCAGCAGCTTTAGAATTGCATGGCCACAGCCGAGGGCAGAACTCAGCCCAAGATTCAGGGGTGCCGGGAGCGGGAAGGTCAAAGAGTCAATGGGATGAGGAGGAGACAGGAAAGAAAAGCTTGTCTGCAGAAAAGGGATGTGGGGCAGAAACAACTGTTTATATGAAAAAATGAACTGCAGCAAATCTGCAGTTGTCCAAGTAGAAATTTAAGGTAACGAGCAGTTTGTGTGATAGCACTTTGAATCAATTGTTCTGTCAGTTCCTGAGGATATTGGTCCAGCAGCAGGAGCGAAGAGAAACCAGCATGATTCCACAGGCCTTGTTTCCACTAGCATGGCAGAAAGCAAGAAAGGAGCAAGTTTAGATGGATCCAATTCAAATTTAGTGCAAGAGTACACTGACTTTGTCTTTGCCAATAGAAAAGGAAAACACAGTGCATGTACACTTAACGTTTAAAAACTCTCCCGTAATTTCCTCATGAGAAGAGGAAGGAAAAAACAAACAAACCACACATGGCAGTGGAATATTCATGTGGCTTCTTTCAGAACCAGAAGGCACTCAGATACTACCATGCTGGGAGCAGTATAAGAAACTTCCTGTAAGAGAATCCAAGGTCTAATCAAAATCATGGATCAGATCTTGCATTCCTGGTGGGCCCATATTGCATGTTTTTATGTATGCACAAAGAATGCATTCAGGTCTCAAGAGCCTCTGTGCCATAATGAAAGGATTTTGTATAATGGATTAATTAATATATAAGCCCAACCCAGCTATAACAGGGAAGTTGTTAATCTCCCTGATGGTCATTATGGCTAATATACACTGTCATTATATAAAATGGAAAAGGGAGGGAAGCCTCTGCTTCTCCTCTCCTTTATTGCTTTGCACATATTACAAAATGGAACGGACTCCCTGCAGGCTGTTCTTTTCTGGCTGCTGGCCCAAAGTGCAGTGCCAGTACCTCTCTCTGTATGGTGGCACCTCCTGAAACAGCAGAGAAGTAAAAGGAACCTATGGAGCTGTAGGCAGGAGAAGGTGGTGGTAAATCCCAAAATTTCAGACCTGCTGAGAGCTATTTCACTGAAAGCAGCATTCCCCAGATGATAGCAGGGTAAGGGGACATGGCAGGCTTCCATTTTACAAGGAGTACATTTACAAGGAGTGTTGGATCTCCCCTTGTTCTGCTGTAACAGAAAAGCATTTCTCAAACTACTTTTCCTTTTGATTGTCAGGAAGAAGGTAGGGGAGAAAGACATGAATGCTAATTGGCTCCTACTTCATCGGATGCTATGGAAGGATAGACAGAAGGAAAGGGTTTTATATATAAGAGAAAGGGATGGGAGAGAGGATACTGCTAACAAGTAAAAAGTGAGTCGATTAGTTCAATCAAAATGACTAAGGCAACTAATACCTTGGGGGATGCTGGAGTTAACAGCTAGTTTGAGTAATGGGATAAGAATTCATAGTCCTTCTTGAAACCATAATTAATACAATCCAGTCTGTTAATGGTTTCTTATTTTGCAATTGCACACTCAAGTTGGGTACTAAAGTTTTTTTTGTTTAAGATCAGTTACTCTAATGTCAGTCATAGACGGTTAAAGTGTTCTACCACTGGCTTTGGTGTGTTTCTGGAACTAATGTTGAATCAGTGCCCATTTATTCTCTCCTGGCCAATGTAGACAGCAGAGGGACACTTGCGAGCAAGTAATGGTGTATATGACATTAGTGGAAGACCAATTGTTATAATTCGTGTTCATAGAATCATAGAAATTAGGTTTGGAAGGGACCTCAGGAGGTCATCTGGTCCAACCCACTGCTCAAAGCAGGATGATGGCAGCTGACAGTACATTATCCCAGCTAATACTTTGTCTACCCAGTTCTTAAAAATCTCCAAGGATGGAAATTACATTTCCTCTCTGGGCAGCCTGTTCCAATGCTTTACTACCATCCTCATGAGCGTTTTTTCCTAAACTTCCCATGCTGCAACTTGAGGCCACTGCTCCTTGTTCTGCTATCTGCCACCACAGGGAACACTTTAGCTCAGGGGCGGGCAATTATTTCGGGCGGAGGGCCACTTACTGAGTTTTGGCAAGCCACCGAGGGCCGCATGACAGGCAGCCAGGGGCAAATAAATATTAATTTTCTAAATTTTTTAGGGGCCCCACGGGCCAGATAGAAAGGCCTCGTGGGTCACATCCAGCCCCTGGGCTGCATTTTGCCCACCCCTGCTTTAGCTCCATCCTCTTTGGAACCACCCTTCAGGTAGCTGAAGACTATTACTAAATTCCTCTTCAGTCTTCACTTCTCCAGATTAAATAAGCCCAGCTCCCCCACGCATTCCTCATATACTACTTGCCTCATCCCCCTAGCCATTTTCATTGCTCCCTGCTGGACTCTCTCCATTTTGTCACATCCTTTCTGTAGTGGGGGGACCCAAAACTGGACTCAGTATTGCAGATGTGGCCTCACCAGTGCTGAATAGAGGAGAATAATTACTTCCCTCAATCTGCTCTCAACACTTCTACTAATGCAGTCTAGTAGACACTTAGCCTTCTTCACAATAAAGGCACACTGTTAGCTTACATTCAACTTATTGTCCACTATAACCCCCAGGTCCTTTTCTTCAGAGCTGCTGCTTAGCCATTCGGTCCCCAGCCTGTACCAATACGTGGGATCGCTCCATCCTAAGTGCAGGACTTTGCACTTGTCCTTGTTTGGTCCAGTCATGATAGTCTGTGTTGATGAGGTGGCACAGCTGGCATCTGGGTATGGAGTAATGCCTGGTGGCTTGGTGAGAATTGGAGTTAGGTAGTCTGTTGCTAGAAAGGCATTATTTGAGGTAGAGGGGAATGCCAAGGCAAGTGTGTCCCTCAGGGCTACCTTGAAGAGGTTGTCATTTTCTAGGAGGTGTTGGAGTTCAGGCTGGGGGCTGTAAGTGATGACCAGAGGTATTCTGTTTTCTTTCTCTCAGGGTTTGTATTGTAGCAGGCTGGAGTTGGGTCTGAGTCTGGCTCTGTTTCAGTGGGTACAGTTCTGGAATTGTATCAGAAGTGGCAGCTGTGCCACCTCAGAATCACTACTGTAGCACTGTAGTGGTAACACATTGTAAAATGAAAAAATAATTCACGTGACAAGTCGTATCTCTTATAGATGCAGAATTTGTTGTCCATGACTACTGTTGCTGCTGTATTGAAAGCCAGAACATCCAAAAGGCAGGCAGAAACATCAGGAAACAATTTTCTACTAACAAAGAAAGTTTTATGCCAGAACTAGTGTGTGTGTATATACATATATATTTATTTATTTACACACACACACACACACACACACAGAGCTACTTTGAATTTTCTGGAGGCAGAGTGATTATGTTTGAACAGAAAATGGTATTTTGTATTTTAACTTCAGTCGCTTTATCAAAACATGAGTAAAAATAATGAGCATTTTCTTTTCCCATTCCCTCTAAAATATCCTCCTAGTTACAAACAGTATCTGCCATTTCCCCTTAAGGAAACAGATGGAGAACATATCACTGTTATAATAAAAAGCTAATCAACCTTCATCAAAATATATTTGAATAATTGCCTTACCTGCTACTGCTACAGCTATGATACTGTTTACTGGAGGCCATAGATTACTGTCAGCTACAGAAAATGCTTTGCCTAATGTATAAAGGTTTAATAAAGAGTTAACTTTCTTCTAGCCAAGAAAAATCTAACTGTCTGCTCTGTACTTTAGTATTTACCCATTTGCACTCAGCACACAACTACTGGCAAGAGAGAATGGATAATTCTGATTTAGTAGCATTTTAAAATTCACAGATGTAAACTTACTACATGAGATGCAAGACAATAGAGAGGCAGGCCCCTGGCTTAAACAAAACAGTGGTTCCTGTTCCTTAACATATCTATACTTCAACAATTTGTAAGGTAGGGAAAGAGAGAAGAGGAAAACTCAGAAGGATTTGGACACAGTGGGTTTTGCATTGAAGAAATCAACTAATTTTTATGACACTATGTAAAAAGTCAATGTTGTCTTATATTCGCTATTCCCTGAGCTGTATAGAGTCTCTAGGGTGGGACTGCTTGGGGATACTCTGGGCTTTACCTAGGCTTCGTTGTTTTAATAGTTCTACTTGCAGAGCACTGTCCCCCCTTTCCATCTGCTGAGCAGTATGGTGCCTCTGTATTTCTGTCCCACTCTTCAACAGTATTCTCACTGGTTTTCCTAGGGCTACTCTGGTCTCGCTGTACTTTTGAAGGGTGGTGTTCTTTCTTCTTCTAATGTTGTTCACATCAAGAACTATTTTTTAGCTTCCTTGTCAGTTAGTATATCTACATGTCAGAGCAGAATTATACATCAACATACATTAGCACTGTAACTTTGAAAGGTACCAGCACTCCAGAGTAGCTCCTTAACGCAGCAGTGTTAATGCCAAACATCTGTAAATTCATCCCTACTTGTTCCTTAAGTGAATGGCATCTGTATAGAAATGGTTTATAGATAAATACTTGAAGGAATTATGTGTAGGACATGAGTGACCCTTCAAAAAATCCAATTCAGAAAAGGATTCCATTCAAATCCAATTCCGAACCTATAAATCCCAGGAGCTTTCCAGTGCATTTGAATGTATTCCACTGTCTACAACAGGCCACTACAGATCAGAGGATGAGGATAGCACTTTTATTTTTATATCTTATGTACCTTCCAGGCATTTTGAATTTGCCCATTTGAGTCCAGGATCAAAGATAACAAGAAGTCCTTTTGTAAATACATAGGGAGTAAAAAGAAAGCACTGGGTAACATAGGGCCCCTGCAGGACACATGTGGCAATGTGGTGGTTGCACCAGACAATAAAACTGACCTCTTTAACAAATTATTTGCCTCCATTTTTCTGAGCAGGGACCGGGACATCCCCCCCACCGGGATCCCGGACAGACTCAGGAGAGGCACAGCCAGGCCTAGGGTCAGAGAGGACCTAGTTAGGGAACTTCTGGTGGGGCTGGACATGTTCAAATCAGCAGGTCCAGATGATCTCCACACCAGGGTGCTGAGGGAATTGGCAGGGGTCATTGCAGGACTCCTGGCACGGCTTTATGAGCACTCATGGTGCTCTGTCCAGGTTCCAAAGGACTGGAAAAGAGCCAGTGTGGTCCCCATTTTCAAAAACAGGAGGAAGGAAGACCCAGGAAACTATAGGCCCGTTAGTCTTACCTCAGTCCTGGGGAAGATCTTGGAGAAAATTATCCAGGAGCATATCTACAAGGGACCAGCAAGGGAGGTTTTGGAACCTGCCGGCTCCTCTCCTCCCCCACAGGCCCACACTGTTTAATATCTTCATCAGCAACTTGGATGAGGGGGTGAAAAGTACCTTGTTCATATCTGTAGATGACACTAAGATGTGGGGAGAGGTGAGCACGCTAGAATGGAGGCACAGGCTACAACTAGATCTGGACAAGTTACAGTGGTGGACGGATGAGAATAGGATGGGGTTCAATACTGATAAGTGCAAGGTACTGCACCTAGGGAGGAAGACCCAGCAGCATACCTACAGGCTGGGGAACTCCCTTCTCATCAGTGCAGAGGCAAAAAAGGATCTTGGAGCCATCATTGATGCCAAGATGAACATGGGCCGCCAATGGGAGGATGCAGTCAGTAGGGCTAACTGCATCTTGTCATGCATCCACAGATGCATCATGAGCAGGTCCAAGGAGGTGATCCTCCCCCTCTATGTGACACTGGTCAGGCTGCAGTTGGAGTACTGCATCCAGTTCTGGGTGCCGCACTTCAGGAGGGATGTGGACAGCACTGAGAGGGTCCAAAGGAGGGCCATTCGCATGACCAGGGGGCAGCAGGGCAGGCCTTATGAGGAGAGGCTACAGGATCTGAACCTGTTCAGCCTCCACAAGAGAAGGCTGAGAGGGGATCTGGTGACCATCTATAAACTTACCAGGGGGGACTAGCAGGGAACAGGAGAGTCCCTGTTCCCCCGGGCACTACCAGGAGTAACTAGGAATAACAGCCACAAGTTGACTGAGAGTAGGTTCATGCTAGACATCAGGAGGCACTACTTCACAGTCAGGGTGGCTAGGAGCTGGAACCAACTTCCAAGGGAAGTGGTGCTCGCTCCTACCCTGGGGGTCTTCAAAAGGAGGCTAGATGATCACCTAGCCAGGGTCATTTGACCCCAGTACTCTTTCCTGCCATGGCAGGCGGTCGGACTTGATGATCTGCTCAAGTCCCTTCCGACCCTACCAACTATGAAACTATGAGTCTTTTATAGTCATTAAAAAAAGAAGAGAAAAATAAATAAGATCTCAGCATTCTTCTACTCTCTAGATCCTTATATGATACCCATCCACAAAATATCTAGCACCTAACAAGTTAAATCAACTAACATTTGTTTTCTTCCTCTCTCAGGTGATATAGGTAGCAAGAAACACTTTGGGAGAGATGGGAAACAAAGTAAAAGTATATGTAACAGGAAGAAGAGAGAGAACTATTGTGTCTGAAAGTGAGAAGCACCATTTAGAAAAAGCTGTGTTGAAGGTAAGAGATGAGATTCGCTATTAGTTGGAAAGGCTGCAGAGTCTGTGGGCATTCTTATATCTTTGGGTAGCAAGTTCCAGTCCAGGAACAGCTCTCATGAAAGTTTGCCTTCTGGATTCACATATTTGCCTCCATTTGTCAATCTTTCTAATTGTTCCAAGGGAATGAAACAGTTGAAGGAAGGCATGGAAGAAGAAACAGTCCATCAGGTCACAGCCATCTATCCCATGAGGAAATTTGATTGCTAGTTTGTAGATTTATGCCATTTTAGGAAGAATCATCTAAGCTTCCAGCGCATTGTTCAGATTATTACCCCTCATGTTCTCTAACACCATCCCAGATGCATATAATCTTCTCTTGTCAAGTAGACTGATGATTCCTTGCAGCAAAAATATTGGATTCTGGGGAACTCGGGAGATGGTCTCAGTATATGTTCCAGCAAAATTAATTTGTTTTTGAATTTGTTGCCATAGTGGAGATAAATGCAGCTTTTAACTGTCCTTCTTGACTGTGGCATAGGTTTGTAGAAATTACATGCATCAAGGCTGCTTGCATGAGAGCACACTTTTTATCACTGTGAATGAATTATAGCGTTCTGGACCTCTCTGGAACTTCTTACTTAAGGATGATCACTTGTGGTGGTGGTGGTGGTATTGGTGGAAATGGATGATTTCTAGTTACTGAAATTAATAACAGTAACATTTAGATAATACATTTTGGATATTGTATTCCCTCAAGTTCTTTAGTAGAAAGGAGAGTTTCCAGTAAAAGTTCTCTAACTAAACCATAAAGCAAAATTCCAAATGGAAAATAAACACAATCAAGAAAACTAACAACAGAAAAACAGTGAGATTGGCTGCACAACATGTAAAATCAGCCTGCACCAATGCTACAATAACATAGTGCCCACAGTTGCACTGCAGAGTGCTTTACCTTCATACGAATAAGTAATAATAATTCCTACACACCACTTGGAAAAAAAATTACCATTTCATTCAACTAACAAAATTATACCTTGGTTTCCAGACTTCCTCTTGAGATTTGTTTTACCAGCTTTGGTGCAAAGTCATAGTATGTTGAAGGACTTGTAAATGTTTTAACAGAAAATGCTATTTTCTCATGCACTGTTCTGTGGTCTTCAGCTTTGTGCTTTGTGCTAAATAGTGGTCTTCATATTTGTGGTTTGTGTTAAAACATTTACAAATCCTTCAAAATATTATGACTTTGCACCAAAGTTTGTAAAGCAAATCTCATTTTCTCATGCACTGTTCTGTGGTCTGTTCTCTACTCATTGCTTGCTCATTGGAGTGGGAGAGTTACAGCCACACATCAGGCAAAAATTAAGCCCCCTGAGACTGTTGATTACTCTGCTGCTACAAAACTAGCATTTACTCCGCAGTTCAAAGCTGGACAAAGAGCCTCTGCTGTTTTTCACTGTTAACCTGATGAGATTAATGTCACTTCTCGACTTTATTAGCCCTTTTACAATTCAAAGAGATTAACAAGATTGTATCATCCAAAATATAAATGGTCCAATCATAGAAAAGCAAGATTGTCACAAACAACTGCTGATTTAGGGCGCCCCAGTTTTGAAGGTCTAATTTTGGAAAGTAGGTACTTGACACTTCCTGAACACCAGACCTGTAGAAGGTGTCTTAAGTTAGATACCTGGAAAATTGATAGCACTTTAGTCGCTAGTCAATTTAAAAAATCTTGGCCAAAATATTTGCTGCAGTGAAGTGTACAAAGGAGGTAAAACACATCTGTAAAAAAATAATCAAGGATTTATTCAAAAACTGTTCACCATGGCAGAAAGAAATATTGCTTTGACTTGTATACTCGTTTTTTCAGAACATTTTCATATGATCACTGCTCACAATTCAGAGCAACTTAAACTTCTTTATTCCTGCCAATTCACACAAGAATAAAACAGCCTAATGTATTAGTAGAACTTGAAAAGGGAAATGTCAGGTTCTGCATGGTTCCTTGTTAGGACTCAGAAAAAAACTACATTAAGAAAGGATATTATTAGTCTTATCTTTATACCTTTATCTTGATATCTTTTGGCATTTTTATCCCAGGTGTCCAAAGGATTATACCAATTTCAGAGAAGCTCTGAACAGAATCTGAGGGATGCTCACATATAACTCAGTGCAGCCAGTGTTTATAAATAAATCTACACACTACAACTTGCATAGAAATTACTCTTTTACTGAAACTCAACCACCACTGTCAAGGCAGTAAATGAGAAAATTGTTTAACAACTCATAACAACATTATACCCCAGTTAGGGACAACAAGGGATTAACAGGATACCCGCTAATACTGCAGGTGGAAATTTAAGGAGACAGAAAGCAATTGTCAACTATGTGACATCTGACGCTCCCTGTATGTAGTCCATGTAGTCTTACCATGCGTTAACATCTAATAATATTTCATTATATTTTTGTACTTTTTGGGGAGGATGGGGAGTTATTGGATGGGGTTCAGTCCATTAAGATCATTCCATTTCCCTAACACAGCCTCAAAGGCCTTTGACATTATCATCATTCTCTGCTGATCAAGAAGAGACTCAGGTTAATTCTTTACAACCTGTTGAAGTTGCCCCAAACTTTAGACAGAAAAAATCCAAGATCCCATTAGTTGGAAAGATCATTACAGAATATTGATCCGTCATGTTGAATGGGCTATTCTGATGGCACTGGAGTCTGGAATCGGAATTCTGTTCCCTGATAGGTAATCCATAGACCAGTGCCAGCTTAATTTCACATACTTTCAGGTTTATGCTTGATAACATTAATCATGAGTGGAAAGGAACTAGAACATGACCAAAGAATAAAAGCAGTAGAAGGTCACTAGGCTAGTGCCAATCCTCTACTTCTTTCCCATCTAGAGGAACCACAGATTTCAGTTCTTTCTTTCTTAATCCATGTCAGTGCACTGAAAACAAGAGACACAGAAACACCATTAAATCTTGTTTGTAGAGGTGAGCGTGAAATGCCAGCGAAATCAGCTCTGCATGCCATGAGCAGGTTCAGAAAAATTCTCTGTCTTGCCATGATTTAAAAAGGTCCCTAACCTTAACTGGAACTACGAGGACACACTAAGGGAATGTCAGAGGGGTCTTATATCTATAAGTGTGATACATTCTAGTGACCAATCAAAATCTTAAAACCAATAGCATACATATCTGACTTCCATTATACTGAAGGCAAACTGTATTAAATGGCTAATGACACTGAAAGTGTGAGACAAGGCTCCTGACACAGACAACGAATTATGAAGAAGTGATTATTCAATAATTTTAATAATTAACTTTGATTAAAAAAAAAACCCCATTCCAATGTGCACCATAAGGTGAAATGGCTCAGGCGTGCTGAGGAGATGTCTATGCTGCTTCCAGGGCCCTCCCTCCCCATGTACTCCTGCTCTCCACAAGCCAAAATCAGGAATAAAGTCTGCTGGAGCATGGTAATTACTGTGCTCCAGCAAACTCCAGCAAACTCCAGCATCACGTGTATCAGCATCCCCGCATTCAAAAATGCTGGTGAGGGACTTTATCTAAAGTGATGCTGATACATGTGATGCTCCAGGAACTTTAATTAGAGCGGCTCTTGAAGCCACTAATTAAAGTACCCCTCCCACCCCCTCATTCCTAGAGTACATGTATAAATGCCCACTGTTTCTGGTGTACTTCAGAGCAGTAGCAGCAGGGACTGCTCACGCATACCATCCAATTGGAAGAGAAACAGACACATAGAAAATGGCAGTATTGGGGTGATATCCATCATGGTCCAAGAAATGTGCAGGAAGCAAGAATTTTGGTGGCTGATTATCTTTTAATAGACCAACTGCATAGTAAGGCTGTGCTGAATTTCACCGGCTATTTCGTTTTGACATTGTTTTGACTTGTTTCAAGCTCGAAACAGCGAAATCGAATCAAAATGAAAGGCTTTGAAACAGACTTGAAACACAATGAGGACAGTTGAAATGTTTCAAAATGTTTCGAGTTTTGAAGCTGGGCTTGCTTGTAGGGAAACAGAAAGTAAGCGGGGGGGAAGGAGGGAAGGACTGCTTTGATATTGACTGTGTAGCTGGCCAGTGACTGTGACCCTTGCCTGAGGCCCCTTCCAATCCCAGTGCTCTGGGGCCCCAGCACCAGCACCTTAACACACACACACACACACACACACACACACACACAGTCACAGTCACAGTCACACATCACAAGTTTTGCTCATCTTGAGGTGCTGTTTCCCAGAAACCCCTGCACCTATCTCCTTGAAACATGGCAGGCTTCATGGCCTCAGAAGGGGCTACCATGCCTGATGTTTTCACCCCCCTGTGCCTTCACACTTACACGTGACACAAGTTTTGCTTTCAAGAATTTGAGGTATAGTTTCCCAGAAACCCCTCCACCAATCTCCTTAAAACTTGACAAGCTTTGTGGCCTCAGCAGGGGCTACCCTTCCTGCTGTTTTCATCTGAATCAGGAAAAAAATGACAAAGTTCTAGGTAGTTTTGTGATTCCCCATTATAGCTTATGGGCAAAACGTCAAAACAGCGAAACAGTTTCAATGAAATGAAATGGAACAGTGCTTCGAAATGAAACAAAATGTCAAAACAAAACACTGTCCCTTCAAAATGGTGAAATAGAAGTTGAAATGAAATGGTGCTGTTTCGCACAGCCCTTAGAGACTATGGAATGTAATGCATTTTTCTTTAAGTGTTCTTCAAATATAAAACAATCCCCCACATAAACCTTTGCCTTTCACAAAAAAAAGGCTTTTCTGGTCTTATTCAAAGTCATTCCTCCCCTGCCAACATATACCATTTTTCATTCAATCTACTAGTGCAAACGTCCCATAAACTTCTCTAGTTATCTCATTGGATTATTTTGTGAGAACATATCCAGAACCTGTTCTCATTGTTCTAGCTGTTCACTCTAGCAAACATGGAGACTGCTCTCCCCTTATTAATCAAACTTTTCTTGAAGAGAGTAGAGACTTAAGGTGCCAAACATGAGATATGCTAAGGATGCCCAATTTTCAAAAAGCGTGGACCTGCCTTCCTCTAAAAAGTTAAAAAACAGACTTCTTATAAGGTATGTCAAATTGGACAACCCAAACTATTACTGCAGAAAAGGACCTGGGGGTTACAGTGGACGATAAGCTGAATATGAGCCAACAGGGTACCCTTGTTGCAAAGAAGGCTAACAGTATACTGGGCTGCATGCATTGCCACCAAATTGAGGGAAGTGACTATTTTCCTCTCTTCAGCACTGGTGAGGCCACATCTGGAGTGCTGCATCCAGTTTTGTCCACATCCTTTCTGTGCTGGGGGGCCCAAAGTGGAGGGAGTCCAGCAGGGGCAATGAAAATGGCTAGGGGACTAGGGCACATGACTTCTGAGGAGAGGCTGAGGGAACTGGGCTTATTTAGTCTGGAGAAAAAGACTGGGGGGACAGGGGATTTAATAGCAACCTTCATTGATTTCATGGATTTCATAGACATTAGGGCTGGAAGGGACCTCGCAAGATAATTGGGTCCAGCCCACTGTCCAAGAGGCAGGATGACCCCCAAATCTCTTTTCATCTTGGTGCTAGTGAGTATAGTACTGCTGAGCCTATAAGTGTGATGCAGGTTTTTCTCCCAAGGTGGAGCACCTTATATTCCTCTGTATTGAATGCCATCAAGTCTTCATCTGCTCACCTTGTGAGCCTGTCAAGGTCAGCTTGGATCACCAGCCTATCTTCAAACGTGGACACTCTTCCCCATAGTTTGGTGTCATCAGCGAACTTAGCCAGTCTGCTTCTGACACCAGAGTCCAAAATACATTAAAGAGTACAGATCCATGAAGTGAGCTTTGGGGGACACCACTAGTCACTATGTACCATGTTGATTCGGTTCCATCAACTACTACTTGCTGGGTCCGACCTTGGAGCCAGTTCCTCATCTGTCGAACCATAGGGCTGCCGAGGCCACAG
Source organism: Crocodylus siamensis (assembly GCF_052110815.1). Taxonomy (NCBI): domain Eukaryota; kingdom Metazoa; phylum Chordata; order Crocodylia; family Crocodylidae; genus Crocodylus; species Crocodylus siamensis. The sequence goes on along the minus strand of NC_143399.1, from coordinate 154,123,697 downwards.
TTCCCCAATTTTGCCATAAGGACATCATAGGACACCAGGTCAAAGGCTTTTTTTAACGTCCAAATATTGATGTGTCACCTGGTCATAGAAGGAAATGAGATTGGTCAGGCAAGACCTACCCACAACAATGCCATGTCAGCTATCCCTTAGAATGTTGCTTTCCGATAGCCTGCCATTAATGGTTTCTTTGATAATTTTTTCCAAGATCTTTCCAGAGATTGAAGTCAAACTAGTGGATCTTCCTTCCCCCTCTTTCTTGAAGATAGGTACCACATTGGCCTTCTTCCAATCTTCAAGTACCTCGTCTGAGCACCACAAGTTCTTACATATCCTTGCCAGTGGCCACACTAGGATGTCAGCCAGTTCCTTTAGCACTCTTGGGTAAATCTATCTGGACCAGCTGATTTATGGGTGTCCAGCTTCTCAAGGCATTCCCTCACAAGATCTGTGCAAATGGTGGGCATGTATTCATCCTTACCCTAGTGATCCTGCATGTTGTCAGGGAGGGTGGTCCCTTTGGGCTGGTGATAGACTGACTCAAAGTAATCATTAAGTAGATTGGCTTTTTTCTGGGCATCAGTTATCAGTTCCCCCATTTGGTTTAGCAGGGGTCCAATGTTGCCCTTTTTTTTCCTGACTTCCCACATATCTTAAGAAGGATTTTTTGTTGTCCTTGATTCATGTAGCCAGTTGGAGTTTGGTTACAGCCTTGGTTTTCCTAGTTTCCTCCCTGCAGGCACAGACCAGTACTGAATACTCCTTAGTGGTGTTTTCTGTCTTCCATCCCTTATAAGCTTCTCTTTTTAGATGCAGGAGGTCTATAAGCTTCTCTTTTTAGATGCAGGGTTGCCAAGCCCTTTTATTACCTTTTCTACAGGCTGAAATGGACCTCCTTTGTGCTTCAACTATCACTTCCTTAAGGAGTGACCACTCATCGTGAATTCCTGTCCGATCATTGCCTCAAGAACTCAACAACTAGCCTCTTGAGCTTATGAAAGTTGGCTTTCTTAAAGTCGAGGACTTCTGCATTGCTGACTGATTTGCCAACTTTGCGATGGCTAGTGAAAGTGCTTAACTCGTCACTGTCTCCCAGCTTCCCTTTGATTCTTAGGTCACTGACTAGATTGTCCCCTTTAGTACCAGGTGCATCAGTGTCTTAACTCTTGTCAGCCTGTAAACTTCTTTAGACACGTACAGCTCATCCACACATGTGAGGAAGATTTGTGACTAACTGGATTTGGCTGAGCACTCTTCCCATGAGATGTGCAGGTAGTTAAAGTTCCCCATGGCAACTATGCACCAAGAGCATGCAGCCTCATCCAGTTCCCTAGTGAATTCATGGTCAAGCTCTTGCTCCTAATTTGGAGGTCTGTAGTAGACTCCTACTGTTATATCCCCTTCACAGCCATCTATACCTGTGGTCTAGTCATAGGTGGAGTCCCACCAGGTCTCTATTATCCCTATGAGGTCATAGTCATTACTGTTTAGCACATGGATCAGTTCCTCCTGTTTGTTCCCCAGGCTCCTGCCATTTGTATTCAGGCAAGTGAGTCTGCTGTTGGAGGCCCTAGGCTTCCCTGCACTCCTAGAAAAGCCCCATCCCTGGGCTGGGGTAGGAGCGGGTTCCCTTGAGATGCCTGACCCGCTGATTTTGTGGTTGATGTTTGGTGGGTTTGCACTGGTGGTTATCCACCCATCTCCCAATGAACTTAGTTTAAAGCCCAGTCAAGCAGCTCAACCATTCTGGCTGAGAAGAGTTTCTTCCCCAATGGGGTGAGGTGGAGGCCACCACTCCCCAACAGACTGCTGCCTCTCTCTCTGAAATGTGGACTGTGGTCATAGAAACCAAAGCCTTCACGATGGCACCAGCACTGCAGTCTTCTGTTCACTACTTCAGTTTACCTCTCCTTCTTCAGCCTGTGACCCATAACTGGAAGGATCAATGAGAAAATCACCTGCACCCCCAGCCCCCTGAGCCCAGCTCCCAGAGTCCTGCAATCATACATAACCCAACTGGGATTGCTCTGAGCTGTGTCATTTGTGCCCACATAGATAAGGAACATGAGGTAGTGGTCGGAGGACCAGATAAGTTTTGGGATCCTCTCAGCTACATCCCAGATACAGGCCCCTGGGAGGCAGCAGACCTCATGGGCTAAGGGCAGCAGATTGCTCCCTTTGTCCCCCTCAAGAGAGAGTCTCCCACAGTGACCACTCTGCATTTCTTCTTAGGGATGGTATCTGGGTGAATTTCTTCCTCATGTGCAGGAGCTGGCAGCTTTGCTGGCTCTACTGGTGCTGCGAGGGGTTCATACCTGTTGCGGAGATCCAGGAGGGAGGTGAACCTAGTGCAGCGAGCCTTGGGGCTGGAGACAACATTTGTCCAAACCCCTGGCTGGATAGTATGGATGCTGCTCACCCTTATCCTGGCAGGCAACCTAACTCTTTGCTCTTTTTTGTTCAGGTAAATAGCCTGGCTGTAGGAGTCAGTCACCTCTTAGCCATCCCTGATGGCATGCAGCCTCTGCACCATAACCCTCCTTGGTGCCTCTCAGCTGCTTTCCACAGCTGTCTAATTCCCACCCACCATGGGCCCCACTTACCTCCCAGCTGTGCTGGGGGTCAAGGTCAGAGTCTGCTGGGGGCCTCTGGGAGTCCTGGGCTCATGGGGACACAACAGGCTTCTGCCCGTGCGTCTCTCACCGGAGCCACACCCGGACCCCAAACACCTGAAGGGTGGTTCCAAAGAGGATGGAGCTAAACTGGTCTCAGTGGTAGCAGATGACAGAACAAGGAGCAGTGGTCTCAAGTTGCAGTAAAAGAAGTGCAAGTGAGATATTAAGAAGAACTTTCTCACTAGGAAGGTAGTAAACCACTGGAACAGGCTGCCCAGAGAGGTGGTGGAATCCTTAGAGGTTAGCTAGACAAATCCTTGGGTGCAATAATATATTTGGGGACTATCCTGTTTTGAGCAGGGGGTTGGCCTAGATGACCTCCTCAGGTCCCTTCCAACTCTAATTTTCTATGATTCTATTAGTCATTTGTGAGCCTCTTTTCATTTGTGTGTTCCTTGTGAAGCCATGCGTTAAACACTGGTATTAATGTTTTTCATATTCAGTTTTCTATCTCCTTACAGTAACCGCAAACCTGTCCTTTCTTTACTTTCAGTGTTAAATGCTAGATTTTAATTTTCTAGGAAAAAAATCAGTTGAAAGTCAGTATGAATCAATAAAAAGTTAAATACATAAACCCACAAAGTATAACATAAATGAAAACTAGATAAGCCTGGAAGGAAAGGAGATCAAAGGTATAACAACTCAGCAAACCAGAATTTATTATGGTACACAATCCTGGAGGAAGTTTTTATAGACTGAGGACTATGTGAGAATAAGGCCTCTATGTTGCTATAGGGAAAATGGCTGCTGGACACAAAGGCAGCAATGGCAGCAGTCTCCTTTGGCTTGTCTTTCATTTGAAAAATCTACCCTTTCAATACCTGTGCTTATGGCTTTCACTGCTTTTGCTCAGTTTCTATAAATTCTTCTTAAGGGTGAATAGGCAGCAAACTAGCACCATCTGCTGTCCAGAATGCAGAAATCACAGGTAGATTATACATGCAGAACTAGGAATTTCTTTTCTTCAGCCCATCCATATTCAGTTCCTGGCATCAGTTAACCTCATGTATTTCCCAGATGGTGTGGCTTTCAATAAAACTGTCAAGCAGCACAGAAGGGAAAACAATCACTGTGAGCACCACAGTGGTGAACCAGAGTGGAAGTATCTTGTCCACTCTCACATTCACCTTTCCTTGTCTCTGAAGAGATTCACATATCCAAATAGTTGTATTAAAAAATAGAGGATGGTGCCAGAAGATGGGATGCCCTATACAGAACCCATTCTAAGCTGTATGCATGCTGTCACTAACGCTGTATGCTGTATGCATGCTGTGTGCTAAAGTATACTCTACATACACCAAACCTAGTCAAAAATTACTCCATCCTTTCACTTGGTTCCAGCTTATAGGGGACATGAAGATGCAGTGTTTTAAAGTGTAATTTTTATCCCAAATCTTGGAGTATTTGTTGCTTTCATTAAAGCCAAAGCCCCAGTTTCAGTAATCACATTACCACATGGCTTTCATCTGGAACAGAAATGGCTCTAGATCTTGTGGTGAACAAAATCTTGAAAGCATGATCCAAAGGTACAAAAACAGGAAGGCAAATAAGGAAAACCCAAGATGATTTTAACCTTTGAAAGCCTGAATTTGGAAGCCTGATGCTTGATTTTTTGGGTGCTTCAGTTGCCAATCCTAGACATGGGCCAGCAGCCAACGACATTACAGGCACTGGTCCTACCATGCTACCATATCTAGGCCAAAAGTAAGGAGGACCAGAGTCCATAAAAGCACTGACAGAAGTGACATTTGTCACATGACCAGCCTCCTGAAAGTGCTCTACAGCCGTGCCATAACACACTTGCACAGCTGCAGAGCACTTTAAAAGTTTCCAATCCTAAGACAAATTAACTTTCATCTAATGAGGGATCAGATGAAGGCACTCCAAAGTAAAGTGCCTTAGGTAACTTTTGTCAATCCCTGCATGCTATCGAGGCTGGGCTGATGTCCCTGCTCCTGGTGCTGTCTGCAGGAAAAGAAAGGGAAGAAGGGAGAGGGAGGGAGCTGTGGGATGGGATTTGCCAAACTTGAGCTGGAGCTGGGGGGAAGGGGGATTGGAGACCCTGTCTTGAGCTCCCTGTGCCCCAACCCCCACAGCCCCTTCCCTCTCCAACTCAGGCTGGGAAAATCCCAGCCAGCAACTCCCTCCCCCATCCTTGCTCCAGTCCTACAGATAGCACCGGATCTGGAAGCGGGTACAGGGCTAGGGAAGAGCAGCTGTAGGCACACAGCTTTTCTGCTGGATCAGCTCCAAAGTTCCCGTGCTCCCCCCTACAACCCAACAGTGAATGTCTGTTGGATTAGGGGTGTTGCTCTAACTCATGGTGCTTCCTGTGAAGTGGGGAGCTACATGTCTGTCAGCACCCTAAATGAAAGGAACCAAGTTATCAGGGAGCAAAATCAGACACAATCTTGGACACTCCATAGCTTTCTGGAACCACTACACCACTTCTGGTTATAATGACTACAGTTACCTTACTGTAGTACTACACACAGACAAATTAACTCAGCCCCTCAGGGGATATAATTAGTGTAGGTGTGATCACACAGCTCAGGCAAATTAGCTCTGCTGAGATGGAAAGTCTAAATAGCCCAGGCATGACACAGCATGAATTCACCTCTATTGCTTCCTACTCAGGAGGCAAGAGATTGCCAGTGGCTCCCTCTCCACCCAGAAGCAGTAAAATGACACCAGGGCAGCATCATGCTGCATCCTCTCAGCAGATGTTATAAGATTTTGTCTAGTGCTAAACTGGCACCAATTTTTCAAATTCAGGACAAAAGTCCCATTTCAGGAAATCCTTCGGGGCAGGAGACTGTCCTGAAATTTGGGCCTGCCCTGAATGATCTAGGACACACAGTTATTTTTCCTATGATCTGCTTAGATTCAGAAGATATATTCTTGGATCTCCCACATCCACATTATTTTTGGGTTCCACTCCCAAAAGTTCAGCTGCCCTGGTGTGGGAATAGGTATGTAGGGGGTAATTCATTTTAAATAATTGTGTTTCCTCCTATGACATTTTGTCCTGAAAGGGAGTATAATAAGCTTAACACAGAGGAATCTCTTTCAATATCACACAGCTTCATTTCCAACTCCACCTGCAATTCTCTTCTGTCTCTCTCATTTTCCCTTTTTTTAAAAGCTTTTTTTTTCCCCCTTCCCCACTATCTTCATGATTTAAGGATAGGGGTTTTTTAGCCCCTTTTTGGCTTGCTTTTTGATCCTATTCTAGCCTGATTTTTCAGCTCTCCCTGAATAAACTGATCACTGCTTTTAAACTAGCAGACAAAACCACTATCAACTAATTCTATTTACAGTTTTTCCCAGTTCTGCTCAGTATCTCATTTGGTCTCCCTTGCACATTTTTCTAATTATTATTTTAAGGCAAGAATGAATATCTGCCTCTTTTGTCTCTGCAGAAGATCCTGTCTCCCTTGTTTCTGTCCTATACTCTTTCAGATAATTAGCATTAATCATATAAGATTTTCACTCTGACCCAGCTCACTGAACTAGAGAAAACATCATGCTGAGATCTTTCAGCATTTTAGTCTTATTTTCCATTTTATGGGGCAATGAACATGCATGGGTACTGGCTTTTAGATTTAATGTCATGCAACTGGCAACAAAATATGCAACAAAGAATCTTGAGACTGAAGCATTATTTCCCTTTGCTTAGTTTATCCATCAGGTACCATGCAATGTATCTGTGGTACTGTAATTATGTATCAAATGAAATGTTTTGCAAACTATTCATAATTATATAAACAATTTCTATAAGATATAGTTAAAAGAAATTTTCTACAAAACTTCTTCCCAACATGCTTGCCCTAAGCTTTTGCACAATACTTCAAAGATGAGGCTAAATTATGGCTAAATGCAAGTTTCACTGCAAAGGGCATATCTAGTTATTAATCTAATTCAAATCTTTTTAGAAGAGAAAGGATGAAATGCTGAAAGCTGGAAAATTCCAATTGAAAGCATAGGACTGTTCAGCACTGCTGGTCCTTGTCTTAAAGCTTATAAAGCTTATGACAGAATGGTGTGTGTGTGTGTGTGTGTGTACATGCATGCTTGTGTCCATGTCCATGTACACATCCAAAGCATGATTTTTGAATAATGGATTGAAAACAACTTTCCATACAGAAATTAAATCACTATGAAACTATTGATCACAATGGCCATGTCTACATGTGCACCCCATTTAATGCTTTATTATTAAGGCAAGTAATAAATGACTGCCCAGTAACCACCAGAACTGTGCAGTCCCAGTGGCACACAGGTTGTTTCTGACCCTACTGCACAGTAGCATGTTGCTACTGAGCAGTAATGGCAGCATCACTGTTAGTGCCCACTAATGCTACATCACCATAGTGACAAGCTACATCAACATAGCTCATTGCTATGACAACTTAGTGTCTTGTCATAGCATCTCATGTAGATGCACCCAGTTTCATAGTTTCTAAGGTCAGAAGGGACCTGAATAGATCATCAGGTCTGACCCCCTACTCTGGGCAGGAACCTGTGCTGGTATCATAATAACCCAACCAGCTATCTATTCAACCTCCTCTTGAAGGCCCCCAATTAAGGATAGGGGTTTTCAAAGTAGGGGAGAGTACCACCTCCCTTGGGAGCCCATTCCAGAGCCTGGCATCCCTAACCACAAAGTAATGCCTCCTGATATCAAGTATGAACCTACTCTCAATCAATTTGTAGCCGTTATTCCTTGTTGTCCCGGGGGAACAGTCTCACCCATTTTCCTTTGGTGCCCCTGGTGAGTTTACAGATGTTCACCAGATCTTCTCTCAGTCTTCTCTTGTGGAGGCTGAATAGATTCAGGCCCTTTAATCTATCTTCATAGGGCCTGGCCTGCTGCCCCCTGACCATGCGAGTGGCCCTCCCTTGGACCCTCTGAACGTTAGCCACATCCCTCTTGAAGTGCCCAGAACTGGATACAGTACTCCAACTGTGGCCTGACCAGCGCCACATAGAGAGGAAGGATCACCTCCCTGGACCTGCTTGTGATGCATCTGTAGATGCACGACAAGCTGCGGTTAGAAGGTGCAGTGTTCTTCTTTAGCCATTGACATCAATTTATGAAAGCTGGTGGCCTTTCACTAGAGTAAAAGTGTACATTACTTTTAGGTACATTTCAAGTAGTGATACTCTTAGCTGGATGGAGCATCTGAGGTGCTGGGTTTTTTCATTATTACTTTTCATTCAGTGCATTTGTGAAGCCCTTCACAGAACTTGTAAATCCATTTTGATCCCTACAGATAGAATTATTACTAGAATTATTGTTCATTTGCTCCATCCAACCACTGTTTAATTGCTAGGCTGAAATTGTAGAGTAGAATCAAGATATTGTTTGAAGCTTAATCTAGATTAAACAAATTGATGGGACAGTGAAGTGACTGGAGGATCCTGTTTTGGAGAGTTGTTTAAACTGGTCATTTGAAGAACCTTAATGTTTGAACATGAAGCATTTGCTCCACTCCAGTCAATGTAACTTCTTAGATTGGGGCAGGCAACACCCAGCACATGTGCCAGAGCATGGCACATGAAGGCATTTTGCTTGGCACAAGCATCTCCAGGTGGATGACAGGGAAGGAGCCAGGGCTGCACTGCCACAACAAGGATGTGACCCCATGCGGCTCCTCTGCTATCTGCCCCTGGCACACCAACATCTTACAAGTTGAGCTTGTGGCAAGTCGAGGTTACATTTTTGGCACTCTCCTCAAAAACATTGCTGACCCTTGTCTTAGATTAATCACTTTCCACAGAGAAGCAGTCAGAAAAGCTTTCAGTTTTTTCGTTATATGAGTAAGGGTATATAATAAGAGATTGAAGCACTGCGGGAAAATTTTTGGTACTAGGATGCAAAATGAGATCTATAGGCATAGAAAAGGAAAAACCCCATAGAAAGATCTCAGTGCAAAATAGCAAAAAATGAGACTTCTAATAAAGGCTGGAGCACATCCATGGCAGCAATTTATTAAGACACACTGGGAGTGTCTACACGAGACGCTAAATATGCAGTAGACTAATTCTAATGTGCATTAGCGTGTCATGGTAAAAGCCATGCTAATACACTAATGAGCAGTAGAATTAGCCTACTGCACTTAAAAGGTATGTGCTAATGCTACTGCACAGTAGCACTGGTTACTGAGTTAGTTCCTGTTATTACAGGTACTAAGCTTAGTACACAGTAACTACGCTGTATTAATGAACATGTAGATGAGCCCACAGATAAGTAAATTTAAGCCCCAAATGTAATGAGTTTGTGAAAACAACTTTTACATGTCACACAAAAAAGATGGACTCCCATCTTTCTTTTAAAACCATATTTCTCTTGAGATAATTTGTCTCACAAGTGTATTTTCCTTCAGCACTTGGAATAAGACTAAATATTACAAGTGAATGTATCTTGTACATTTACCTGAACTACACAGGAGAACAATTCAGAAGCTATAAAGAAATGTACTTGATCTATTGTCATTGCCTAAGCTTCATATAGTGCAGAAAAGGAATCAAAGGCCATCATACATGGTGAATAATAAATTTGCCTTGTAACTATTACCAGTCTTATTATTATTAATTTTAACCAGCAGTGCCTTACACATATAGAATGGTGTTTCCAAACTTTGGTCCCAATTTTACAGATTTACATACATGCTTAACACTACTTAACTTTTGCGGCTGTTCAGAATAACAGGACTATACTCAGTGTCCATCATGAAGCACATGTATAAGACTTCTTCAGATTTAGGCCTTTAATTGGTATATCTTATTTGTGTTTTACTGCATATATATATGAATAGATATCCTTCTCTCTGTCTGTGTGTGCATTTGTAATCCATGCTGAATCCCCTTCAGTTATCCAGTGTGGATCAAGAAGAAATTTGGCAGATATTGTACATATTACCTCTTTTGTCCATTTGTTCTACCCAGATGGTGTCACTTCTGTATCATGCATTGGTTACATTTACAATGTCCTACCACTAGAGAGCAACAACGAATGTAGTTTAGAAGCAGAAGCAGCTGGGACTACCTCTAAACCAGTTGCTTTATCACAAAAGCCCTTTCCAGAAAAAGGAAAATGTATTCTACCAAGGACGTATCTTCTTTACCTGACAGAAACAGGAGAGATATGGGCAGGCAGTTCATTTTATACTGGAAATCATCTGCCTGGAGTACACAGCCTCTTTATTACATACTCCTAGTCCTGAAGCCTTTTCTGATCTCCCTGTTTCATACTTCTGTTAGTATGAGTCCACACAGAGAGTAAACATGAGACAGGGTAGATCAGTTCTGATGCTCATCCAGACTTCTTTGATACTCCTCCCTTGTTTAAAAAGAAGATGAAGCTTTTCTTTGGAGAGCAATCATTTTTTTCATTCCTCCAAGGAGGGAAGGAAAAAAGAAAAGATCAAAAAGGAAATGTGGACACAGGTCCCTTTCATGGTGACTTCACAGCATTATGGCAGTAAGCATCAAAAGGAAAATGTTAAAGATTTACATACATGTAGAAGGCACATTTATAACTTTACTCCAAACCCCTCCAAACAGAGACCTCATTAATAAATCCTGTACGCAAAGGCAGTTCAGATTCAGAAGTGCTTGTCTTCCAGGAACCCAAGTTGGTGCTATTCATCTTACCCTGGCTCTTTCAGCAAGAATGCTATACCCATGTACATGCCCTTAGACTTGATTTCTAAAGTTAGTTTTACTGAGAGCTGGTTTCGGCCAAATTTTGCATACGTTAAACTACATTGCATTTATCTCAAATTATTCAAACTGCTGGAAAAAACTTTGCATGGGCTTATATCAGTTTAACTTAGGGAGCTGAGAAACTAACTATACAAGCCTTGTTAAAATCCAATGGAAAATTGTCCATATAGAGTTTAAATCAATTTAACTAAAATAATTTTAAGCACCTATTGCTAAATTCTGCCTCTCTGTTATTTAGAGTGAGCTGATGAGTCCCAGTCACTTTGGCTATGGACAGAAGTTACACATAAACTAGTTTAAGTGATCAGAAACTGGTTTAAACCTGTAACAGAACAGAACTTCAGTGCACATAAACCAGTTCCAAAATGGCTGAAACCAGTTTAAGATAAACGTGGTTGGATGTGGTATCAGACTTAACTGATCTGGGTCAAACCAGTTCATGAAACTTCTGTCCTGGACCCCTTCCTGGTACAAGTTAAAACAGAGTCCCCCAGCATCCCAGCATTTTGCAGCCCTGGGTTGGGCTGGGCTGGGCTGTCTGCTCCAGAAAGAAGGGCTGGCCCTGGCCCTCCAATTCCTAGCTGGAGCAGTGAGGGCTGGCACACTGACCTCACTGGATGGCTCACTGCTCCCCACCAGGCAAACCCTTGCTGGGGCTTGGGGCCAGGGAGGGGGGTTAAATTCACCTTCGTCCAGGTATGATTCTGCCCTGCCCTGCCCTGCTTACTTAGTGCTGGTTACAGCTGTGGACTACAAACCCCAGAAGCACCTGGAAACAGAAAGAAGAAATGATGAACAATGCTGCAGAGTGCTACTGTTGTGATTGTGGACTGCAAATCCCAGAGAGCTCAGGGGCAGCAGGAAGAGGACGCGAACACACGGCCAATGCTGACTTTGTGCCAGAGAGCCACGTTCTAGTGCCCCCTGGCTTCTGGCTTGAGCCACTGCAGGCATGTGGCTGCATTTTCTGAATCAAAAGTGAATGTCTGTTCATTGGTTTAGTCTGCTTATTGGTTCAATCCTTGCAGCTTAGACCAATCTGCAAAGACTGAATCAATTCAGCCTTGGGCTTTTTGACTATCTGTACTTAGCCTTTGTTACATTTTGACTATCTGTACTTAGCCTTTGTTACATCTAAGAAGCACATACAGAACCTCCCCTCTTATACATTTCCTTTAAATATGTCATAGTCACTCTGACTGCAAGAATACTTAAGGCCTTGTCTACAGCTTGAAGTCTACAATTTTAAAGGGTAAAGCAGACAAAAGCTAAGGTAGAATCTGTTGCATGCTTGGTGGTCAGAATTGATTGAAGCAAGAAAAGCATCTAACAGGAGAGTGTCTAAAGGAATTAAAGTCACCTCGTTCTTTTCTGTACTTTCTTACAACTCTTTGATGCTTTTAAATAATTCAAATTTAGACTTCTTTGTACAAGGTTTGATTAGCCATGAAGCCAATAGACTGGTCTTCTTGTTAACGATCCTTGTGTAGGCTTTTGTCTACACCAAAGTTGCAGACTAAGTCAGCTAACCCACTTAAAGGATGTTTCCACAACACAAAGCAGTGCAGTACAAAGATACTCAAGCTAGATCTCACTGAGTTAGTTTGGCTCTTAGTTGCCATACAGCCACATTCATATAGTTCCATGCCTAGTCTGCCTTAGTTCTGCTTCTCACCTATATTGCTTTGAGTTTAGAACTAGTGTGCACAGAGCAGGCTGGAGTATGGCATTCTTTATCAACATACCAAGCCGTCCTCAGATTGGAGAACTATCCTTTGTACCAGTTACCACAAAGTACATAGCAGTTATTTGGAAATTGCTCAAAGGGAAATGGCACCTTTAGTAACCAAGGAGAACAACAGCTTATAGCTGATCACGTTTGCTTTAAAGCAGGGGGTGGCAACCTACAGCCCATAGACTGGATCCAGCCCATGGAGCCACTTGATCTAATCCAAAGGCATGGGACCTTAGTAGTATTCATTGGTTGGGGGAGAAGCCGTCATAACAAGCACTTTCCCATACCACTATGGGGAAAAACAGTGATGGCAGCTAGATCTGAACATCTGGCTACTCTTCTCTGAACTGGGTCATTTTGACCCATAACCTAAAAAGCCTGCCAGTACCTGCTTTAAGGGGTGACTGAGGGATGTTTTAAGGGAAGATAGGCAATAGGATGTATTTACATTCCTACCATCCAAGACAAGTGCCAGATCCCTGTATCACAAAAAAAAAAAAAACAACCCTGTGCTCTTTAGCTAATGTACATTAAAATTGGCTAATGCACATTTTTCTAGTACCTCACAATGGAGGTTCTAGATTTAATGTGCATTACCTCAAGTTCATTAATGAACATGTAGATGCACCCAAAAATCTCTTGTTTCTTTTGGATAGGGCATTTTTTTGTTTCCTATCAAATTATTTTGAATTGCTACCAGACCTAAAGTACTCCTGCACATTATCCACTTCTTCTTTGTTGCGTCTCCAGTCCAACCTTTCTATATGCCCTGCTGCCAGTATTCTGCACAGACCACTGCTTCTGGTGTTAGTGTTGCCAAATCTTGTGGAGTGCATTGTGGTGCGTCTCAGGAGCTGATTCATGGTTTGCTTCTCCTAACAAACACATTGGTCAGTTGCATAAAGGCCTCATGATTTCATGAGAAAGTTGCATCTTCCAAGACCCACTCTCAGTCTGTTCCGGGTCCACCATGTGTGCCATTTGTAAATTGAAGCCAGATGCTAACTCCTCACCAGGAATAATTCCTCTCTCGCTCCATTAACCAGCTTTGTCACCTAATTTCTCCTATGCTTTTTTCCAAAGGGTAATACTGGCTGATTCTGGTGATATGATCAATGGTATGGTAGAGGACAAAAAGCTATTTCTCGATGACAGGTGATGGTGCACTGGTTGATGTCCATATAATGGGTGACAATTGTCTGACTCTTGTACCTGCCAGTCAATGTCAACCACGACTTCCTTCCTGATGTAAGGGGGTGTCATGCCAGGTAGTGCATATAGGCAAGGGACAGGGTGGATTTTAGACACACCCACTGACTGACTGAAAAACCTTTCCATTGGCTGAAAAGGAGTTTGTTAGAGATCTTTGGCTGCCATATTTTATCCCAGACACCGGCTTTGCTTTATTTATACCCTATAAAAGCCAAATTTCTCTTCTCTGATCTGTACTAGAAGTAATCAGTTGGAGATCTTTGCAAAGAACAAATGCAAATCCACGTTGCACAGTGTCATTCAGATGCACTTTCTAATATGAAACACTATGTAACTGGGGAGCGGTGAGAATATTTGAAAAATAATACAGTGGTTAGACCAATGCCAATTTATTACAAGCATACTTCACTCAGATATCTTTTGCTGGGACTGGATGCATGTATCAGTATTCCTGTCCAGTGACTTAGAGAAATAAAGATATTTATTTCTGAATTAGTGTTACTTTTTAATGAAAGGTTTGCCTTTAAACATTATTGCCTTTCAAGAGGAGGCAAGAGGTGTTGATGTACCCAATGATCATTCACAGTAATAATTCCTTTCACATCAGGCATAATTATTTACAAGCCATTAACTCTCAAGTTATTAACAGGATGCACTTGGATGTGTTTGGTAGGAAACGGGATTCAAATCATCTCTAATTAGCATAAGATTCTACTCTCCATATTTGATCCCCCAACCTGAATTTACTGAATAGCTGGGACTAACACTTTAGAAGGCCATTACTGATGACCTGGAAGAAGGATTTTACTTATATTTAAAAATTCATTCTCAGTAACATGAGCAATGTATTTTGGCAAAAAGACAATAAAACAGATTTGTGTCAAAGAGACTGTACAATTTATTGCCTTGTTTTTGACTAAAACAATTCAAACAGCACAAAACTCATAAAACAAGTAATACGTGAGAAACAAGAGTTCTTCTGGGCGCTATCTGTGATTGGTCCAACTGCATGGCTGGGATAGATTTAGACAAGCTTTGGGGTACCATAGTAACCTTCCTTGGGTCTCATTCAAGGATACTGTAATATCCAAAAGGTTGTCTAAATCTATCTAAAGCATGCAGTTGGTCCAATAAAAAGTTAATCACCCACAAAAGTTCTTACCTCTTGCATATTTCCTGCACCATCATGGATACAACATTACTTCAATGCTACCAAAAGAGGTAATGTATTTCATTTTAGTATCTCAATTTTTCATTTTGAAGTAGATTTTATTGTTAAGTTTACTTCATTAACAAAAAATCTCAAATTCTAAATTTGAAAAATTCTATTCTAAAATTCTAAAAATTCTCAAAAATATTTCATTTCAGGTTGAACAAAATTTCTGATTGACCTGAAATTATTATTTTTTTCTTCAGGGAAAAAAATTCCCATTTTGTATTTTTGGTTCAGTCCTTAAGCCACGAAAAAGAAAATCAATTAACTACACAGCTCTTGTTTGCAATGATCATTCAGACACAGCATAAAAACCACCCTCTTGAATCAAATCTATTATTAGCAATGGTGGATTCAGAACAGTCCCATGCTCTGATTTCTAAAGAACCCCTCTAAGGCACCAAATTGCCATTATACAATACAAAGAAGTCTATCTGTGTTATCAGTCTCTTGGCCAAATTGACCTCCATGTAATTATCCAAATACTTGTCTGTCAAGTAACTCTAATTTTGCTTTTTACCTTCTAAACCAATATATAGTTTAAACTAAAATTTAGGACTTGAATTTCTATTTTCCTGAAGTAGCAGTAGATTTCCCTGGCCACACCAGCAGATGCAGAGACTGAGGGAGTGATTCTTCACTGCCTTGGACACCTGTTCATGTATATACAGAATGCATAGAAAAATACAACTAAGGTAACTGAACAGTCATTTGTAAAGACAGAAATTACAAGACAAGAAGAAAGACAATGGAGAGTGATGCAGTTGTGTAACTTGGGTTGGGGAGCAAGTGGTGCACCAGCCTATTCAGAGGGGGTCCCAGGGAGCCTGTGCTGCCTCTGTGGCCGTGTTGGGAGACCTTGCACTGAGCAGCAGCCTACACTGCCACCACTACAATCTGCACGAGGAAGTAAACTCTCTACCCTCATGCTGCCCTGGGTGCCAAAATATAGAGTTATGCCTCTGAGTGAGGCTGCTATGGTTCAAAAGAAGAGGGGGAACACTTCTAAGAGACTGTTTAGGATGATGCTGTTGATTTAATGAATTTATATGGCATTGAGATGGAAGCTTTCCTCAGCTCAGTACATTCCAATTCAAGAAATTATTCTTATAAATCCCTCTTTAATGATTTTTTTTTCTTCTAAGGTTCAGCAGGTTATTTGCAAGGGATTTATATCAGAAAAGACACAGTAGGAAAATCTTTGGAGTAATAAAAGAGCCGGGTAATATTATTTGTCTAAGCATTCTCGAGTCACTGCTCACAGGGTTGTTTGTAGAACTCTGTATCAGAACTCCTCTTCAGTCTCCTGAATGTTAGGCAACATGAAGTCTCTTTTCAAATCTAAATGACGCATCTCAAGCCCATATGTGATGGAGTCCCAAATTAGCACCTGACTTTGCAGGTGACAGTTTTGATCTGCGCAAGTGGCAGCAACTAAAATGGTTGAAGAGAACTGCAACATGTTGAGCAAGGTTCATTGCAACTAGAGAGCCTCATTGCTATTAACTAAAAGTGGAAACAGACCATTTTAATGCAAAAACTGCTTTGAGGGAAAATGATTGGTCCACACACATACACGTGCTAACATTGCTTATCTTTAAACTGATGGAAAAGATTATTTGTGTAGTTTCTATCTACATTTTCCAAAATGTAGAAACTGAAGCATCTGCCTAAAAAAGATTTAAAAATGGAAACAACCTATCACAGTTAGAGGTCTCTGTGTTATGCTTTCTTTTGTATTGTCAAAAATGTGAAAGGCAAAATTAATTGGAATGACACGTGACTTAAACAATAAAAGAGGTAGTTACTATATAATTAGGGAAAAGCCATATTTAATTTTGTGAATGAAAACCTTATATGAGGAAAAGTTGCTTCTTACATACCAAATACAATGAGGTTCTCTGAAAATAAACACGTACACACCATTTACTGCAATGCATAGACATGACTCCAGTGACATTCTGCGTTAGCAGCAGAATTATGGTGCTTAGGCAGGTCCTTCCTTGTGCTAACAGCATTTGCCTCAAAGTGCTTCTTCTGACAAAATACATGAAATTAAACATGCATATAATTATTTATAGGATGAAGGCTATAGGATTTCTCCTCGTTATCTTGGGACTCATTCTCTTGGGCCCCAACATAGGCATAAATTAGAGCAGCCCTCTGTCCTTATTTTTTCTGCCTGGTTAGGGCTACATACAGGGCCATTTGTTAGCTAGAAATTACAAGAATGCAGAAGGTACAGCCATGCCCCTCCTTCTTTCACTACAACCCCTACATGCAGGGCAATGTGCACCCTACTTGCCAGAGACCAACTCCACACAACCTGTCGATTACAGAATGGGCTACTGGATTATGGGGGGTTTTTTTGTAAAATGTCATAGACAGAGGTGCAACTGGCAGCTTTACACCCTGGGCAGAAGCGATAGTGCATAGGGCAGTGGTAACAGCTGGGCCACCAGTAGTGGTGGTGGTGTCAGGCATCCAGGATTGGCAGCTGCTATTTTTCATAGATTTCATAGACATTAGGGGTTGGAAGGGAAGAGCCCCCCACCAGAGACAGGAAGTCAGCTGGGATCAAGCGACCCCAGCAAGAAATACATCCACATGTTTTTTGAAAGAGTCCAGAGTAGGTGCTTGCACCATCTCTAGGGGGAGTTTGTTCCAGACCCTGGACACACACACACACCGTAAAGCACTTTTTTCTTAAGTCTAGTCTAAATTGCCCTTCCTGGAGTTTATGGCCGTTAGACCTTGTTATCCCTTGGGATGAGCTGTTCTCCCAGGTCCTGATACACCCCTCTTATATAATTGTAGGCTGCCATCAAGTCCCCCCCAAGCCTTCTCTTTTCCAGAATGAAGAGTCCCAAGTCCCTCAGCCTCCACTCGTACGGACTGCCCTCCAGACCTTGGATCATATGAGTGGCTCTCCTCTGGACTCTCTCAAGCTTCTCCACATCCCTTCTCAACTGGGGGTCCCAATACTGGATGTAGTACTCCAGCTTCAGTCTCACCAGAGCCAAGTAAAGCGGGAGGATGACTTCCTTGGTTTTACTTGAGATGCATTGATGGATGTACGCCAGAGTTTGGTTTGCTTTGCCAGCCACAGCATTGCATTGTTAACTCATATTCATCTTATGGTCAAGCAAGACCCCAAGTCCTTTTCGGTCATGGTGCTAGGAAGCATAGCACAGCTGAGCCTGCAAGTGTGTTGAAGGTTCTTCCTATCAAGATGCAGCACCTTACACTTCTCTACATTGAAGGCCATCAGGTTTTGGTTGGCCATCCTTGAGAACATGTCCTAGTTAGCCTGTATCCCCAGCCTGTCCTGCGGTGTGATGCCCTCCCCCAGAATTTGGTATCATCCGCGAAGTTGGCCAGTTTGCATCTGACTCCCAAATCCAGATTGTTAGTGCAGATGTTAAAGAATACTGGCCCTGAGGAACTCCACTGGTCACTCTGCACCATGTTTATTTGCTCCTGTCAACTAGTACTCTTTGGGTCCAACCCCATAGCCAGTTGCCTAGCCATCAGACAGTAAGATGATCAAGGCCACAGTTCCCCAGCTTAACCATGAGAACTTCATGGGGAACTAGGCCAAAGGCTTTCTTGAAATCCAGATATATGACATCCACATCATCTCCCTTGCCTAGGGCACATGTTATCTCGTCATAAAAGGAGATGAGGTTGGTCAGGCAAGACTTTCCAGTCACAAAGCCATGTTGACTGGCATTCAGATGCTTGCTTTCTGTTAGACTGGTGTTGATGGATCCCTTGGCATTTTTTTCCAGGATTTTTCCAGGGATGGACATCAGATTGATTAATCTATAATTCTCTGGGTATCCCTCCTCCCTTTCTTGAAGATAGGGACCATCTTGGCTCTTTTCCAGTCTTCCAAGACCTCATCTGAGTGCCACAAATTTTCAAATCTCTGCAAAGGGGGAAGCAATGATGTCTGCCAGCTCCTTCAAGACTTTTGGATGCATTCCATCTGGGCCCGTGGACTTGTGAATGTCCAGTTTCTCAAGGTGTTCCCTTGCCTGATCCACAACAATTTTGGGCCCATCACCCACTCCTAGAATGGTTTGTGTCCCGTCTGAGTGTGATCTTCCTGGGAGGGTGAAAAACCAATGTAAAAAAGTCATTTAGGAGATTGGCCCTTTCTTGGGCATCAGATGTCAGTTGCCCTGTTGAATCTCGCAGGGGCCCAATGCTATCTTTGTTCTTTTTTCAACTTCCCACATATCTGAACAAGGACTTTTTGTTGTCCTTGATTCCTGTAGCAAGCCTGAGTTTGATTTGTACCTTGGCTTTTCTGGACTGCTCTCTACAGGTGCTGGCAACTGCTTAGTAGTCCTCTTTGATGATGCTTCTTGTTTTCCAACTGGTGTAGGCTTCTCTTTTGAGTTTAATGAGGTCCAACAGTTCCTTGTTCAGCGAAAGGGGGTTCCTTGCCCATTGGCTGCATTTCTTGCAGGATGGAATGGCTTTCCCCTGTGCATCAAGGATTATGTTTTTGAGAAATGACCATTCCTCATGTACTCCTTTTTTTAGGTGGGGTATGGCCCCTAATTGCCTGACAGACCAATTCTCTGAGTTTGCAAAAGTCAGCCTTCCCAAAGTTAAGGATTTCTGTTTTACTGAGGGGTTTTCCTGCTCTTCAGTGAATTAAGAAGGTGACCAATTCATGGTCACTGTCACCAAGCTTCCCCTGAATCCTCACATCGCTCACCAGGACCTCCCCTTTGGTTAGAACCAGATCAAGGAATGCCTCTCTCCTAGTTAGCCCACAGATCTCCTGCATTAGATAGAGGTCATCAATGCAAGCAATAAAGCTACAGGACCGGTCAGATTTGGCCATGCGCTTATCCCAAGAGATGTCAGAGAAGTTGAAGTCCCTCATGACAATCATACCACAGGAGTGTGCAGCCTCAACCAATTCCCTATTGAATTCCTGATCTAGTTCTTCCTCTTGGTGGGGAGGTCTATAGTAGACTCCTACAAGTATGTCACCCTCCCCATGTTCTCCTCATATTTTGACCCAGAGGGTCTCAAGACGCCCTTCCTGGTTAGAAAACTCAATCTGCAGGGAGGTGAACTGATCCTTGATGTAGAGAACAATATGCCCATCCCTCTTCCCCACACGGTCTCTCCTATACAAGGTGTAACCCTCTAAAGCAACCAACCAGTCATAGGTAGAGTCCCACCAGGTCTCCGTTATCCCTACAAGGTCATAATAATTTTTACATAGGAGAAGAGCCAGTTCCTCATGCTTATTTCCCAAGCTCCTGGCATTCATGTACAGGCAGTTAAGTCTGCAGTGAAAAGCCCAATGCTTCTCTGAAAGGTGAAGTTGGACCTTTCCTTAGGCTGTCACCAGAGCGGGTTCCCTTGGGCTGCCCAAATTATTGGTAATGCAGCTGACGTGACCTGGGCTATACCTATTAATAGAACGCCTGTCCCCCAGTGGTCTTAGTTTAAAGCCCTGTCGAGAAGGTCAGCCATTCTGGCCAAGAAGAGCTTCTTCCCTTTCCAGGTGAGGTGGAGGCCATCCCTTCCCAACAATCTGCTCTCTCTGAAGTGCAGACCATGGTTGAGGAAGCCAAATCCCTCACAATGGCACCATCGCCAGAGTCTTCTATTCACCTCACTGATGTACCTATCCCTCCAGCGCCCATGTCCTGTTACTGGGAGGATTGAAGAAAACACTATCTGTTCTCCCAGGCCCTTGAGCCCTGCCTCCAGATCCCTGTAGTCACGCATGATCCAGCCTGAACTGCTCCACACTGTATCATTTGTGCCCACACGGATGAGTAGCATGGGATGGTGGTTGGAGGACCAAATGAGTGAGGGGATCCTCTCCGTCACATCCCAGACATGAGCTCCAGGCAGGCAGCAGACCTCACGGGCTAGGGGGTGAGGGCGACAGATCACTCTTTCTGTCCCCCTAAGGAAGCAGTCACTCACCACAATAACTCTGTGTCTTCTTCTAGATGCAGGTGCTGGTGCCCATCCATCCTCACATGCCGCAGCTGGTGGAATGGCTGGCTCAGTTGATGTGAGAGGTGCAAAGCAGTTATGCAGCTCCAGGGGAGTGGGAGTCCCGGTGCGGTGCTTCTTTGAACCAGAGACAACCATCATCCAGGCAACCCCAGGCTGGACTTCATGGCAGTTCCTTGGTTTTACCATGCTGTCATAAAGTTGTCAGGTGGAAAGTCAGAAAAGTAAGAGTCCAGTTCCTGCTCTGCATCTCTAATGGAGTGCAGCTGCTAGACCGTTGCCTGGAGTTCTCTAATCTGGCACTCCAGTGCCTCCACCATTGGGCACATCCTGCATGGGGAGGCATCAGTGCCCCCAAACCCAGCTGCCTGCATTCTTAGAGAACAATGTAGAGAACAATACACCCACCCCTCTTCCCCACACAATCTCTCCTATACAAGATGTAACCCAGCTGCCTGCATTCTGCTAGCCAGCCTCCACATGAAGCCAGGGGCTCCATCTGAGTGGAGGCTGGGGCCATGGGTACTGCCTGGGTGGGGGCAGGGACCACAGGTTCTATTTGGGTAGAGGCTGAGCCATGTGCTCCGTTTGGGTGGAGACCCCAGTGGTGCCAGAGCAGGGGAGACCAGGTGCAGGGGGGAGCCTCGGGGTGGGACGCGTCCTACCCACCATGGTCCTTATAGCAGTCTGGTTACTACTATGCAGACCCTTGGCTACAGCTCAGTGCCTGGAGCCTTGTGCCCTCCTGCTTACTCTCCTGCGCTAATTCCCATGCTAATTCGCACGCTGGGCAGAGAAGCGCACCTGTTTGTGCATCCTGTTCCCATGGCTCCCTGGGGGGGCTGGGCGAAATAGGAGCCAGGGCAGGGCAAGACCCTCCTCTGCTCCTTTCAGCTGCCTCCCCACAGCTGTGCTAGTCCCCTCCCACCACAGGCCCTCTTACCTCCAGCTCTGCCAAGTCAGGTTCCATCCACCCCCCCCCATCCTTTATTACAGCGCTAGTTGTAGAAAAAGGAAATTGTGAAAAAAGAAATTCCTTTCACCTTACTATTTGCATAATACTATCCCTAGTGTCCAGCCATATAAAAAGTCTTTCAGCTTTGTTTCCATGGATTCATACCAAGGTTTGTGGTCTTCTATGGAAATCCCCAAGCTTTAATTAGTCCAGGACCACATTTCATAAATCCATTCTAGGCCCCTCTAAAAAGATTCCCAACATTTCTCTAAGTAAAAACCATGACTGAAATTACAGTGTGCCGCTTAGAGTGGAAATGAGCAAAATGGTCTGGTGAAAAAAAAAAAAGAAAAAAATCCCCTCCAACTCATCACTCTTCCCACAAAAAACACCAAACCCAGAGCTAGGTCAGATTGAAAAATTGTGTACTTACATACCTCCCTCCATCTCAGCACCTCCTCTCTATTTCTAAGCCATTTGTACTCAACAGCAGGTAACCAGGGGCTGTCCAACTGGAATTTTGCAGCCAACATACAACCCACAAAGGGTTAATCTGTGGCCCCCGTGTTCCCACTCCAGGTGCTGCCCCCCCCTTCACTCTTACTGCTGCCACATGTGTCTTGGTCTCCTGCTCCCTCCAACCAGCTCACACTTACTGCCCTGCAACAGGTGCTGGGGGGTATGCAGTACACAATGTCTGGCTGCAGGGGCCTGCCTGCCAGCTGCTTCAAAGTTGGACAGCACTGAGTTAGACTGGTTTACCTCATTAAAACAGACTTAATTGCTACTGAAATCAAAGCCATAGCACCTTTCCAAGTTCAAAATAAGAAAACAGATTATACCTAAAAAAAAAACTGGCTACACATTGGCCACGCTGATGTAGCCAGTTTTACCTTTAGGGTTGTCGTTAACCCTAGGTGGAGCCTCCAATGGACCATGATTAGCTAATCTGCTTTTAACAGGTGGAAAACCTGTCTACACTAGTGTAGAAAATTAAATGCAAGGATTTTTTTTTGTTGTAGTCTAGGTTTCATCCCTATTGTTCAATCTCTGACACAAGTTTAGTAGTATTGAGTAAACATATGTATTTTTACCATTACATTTTCGAAACCTGTTCAGAACAGGCTTAGAAACAAGTGTTGAAAACACTGGTGAATTATTCTGTACAAGTATGTGTGTTGTGTGCTGGAATCAGCAGAGCTATATTTGCATTCCAACAACACAGGGAGTTTCTAAAAATGCTCCATAATAGAGAAGTCTACACTGCAGACTGCAGTGTAGCATAGGGATACTTGCAATAGCTCTAAATAAGTTAGTTTGGATATCAGTCATGGGCTAGTTGCAGCTGCATAGTGCTTTGCATGGGCTACTTTACCCTGATTAGAATATCATTTCCAGAATCAGAACTAACTGGGCATTTACACCACAGAATATTTTGTAGTGCAAAGTGACCCCTAGCAGACATTACACTTAAAATGTGATTAGTCTATTAATTGTGTCTTAGTAACCTGGCCAGACATGTAGACAATTACTAGCACCGCAAAAAGGGAAACCAGTCAAAAAAAAAAATATTACACAAGAATGTGTAATATTTGTATGACTGGCTTCCATTGCTCCTTAAATTGAACATCTGGCAGGCCTAGGGTCTCCAATGGGCCCCAGCACAATCCCCTCCAGCTGACAATCAACTGATTGTCAGCCAGATTCAGGACTTCACCAGTGATTAAACCAGCCTTTGTGAGGTTCCTGCTGGCCAACGATCAGCTGCTCAGTTAAAGAACAATTTGTTAAAGAACAATCTTCAAGGCCAATGTTCAGCTGATCATTGATTGGATCAGGACTGAATTGGGGCTCGAACCACAGGGCACTGAGAGATCTGTAGCTCCCTGGTCTAACTTATGGTGCTTCACAGAAAGCATCATGAGTTAGACTGACCTTGCCAACTAAACAGATACTTGCTGTTGGGTCAGGAGGGTGGGGGAAATAAGCTTCACTTTGGAACTGATCCATGCAGCCTCTTCCCCTAACCCTGCACCCTCCTCCCCCAGCTCCAGAGGATAATTATCTGGCTCAGAAGAAGCTAAAAGGCTCCTAGGAAGGAAGCTAGGGAAGAGGCAGACAGAGAAAGAAAGTTGTTTGGCCAGTAGCTGTAACACTGAGCCTGGGACTCTTGGGTCTGGGAAGAGACACAGGGGACTGAAAGGCTGGAAGCAGCAGTACCATGTCTGGGAACTGAGTAAAAGACCTCCTGAGAAGGAAAACTGCATTGCCAAGAGACAATCATGAAGCCGGAGGCACCTTCTCAGGGACTGGAGAAGACTCAGGACTGTTAATGAGCCCTGGATGGATTATGTTACATCATAATATGGTACTAAGTGTTGATTTGGGTCTGGGATGTTCCTGAGAGACAAGTGTGCCGAAGAAAGTAAGGACCGTGTGAAGGCTTGAGCTATGCAAAAATCTCCAAACCCACTACAAATAGGCCATCTAATCCCTTCACACCTTTAAATGAATACTGTCAGTGGCCATTGACACTGACAGGAAATCTTGGCCTGATCCATGTCAACCCTTTATAATAATTTCTTGAGGTGGCAGCCAAAAGTTCTTATTTTTCCCTGGTGGGCAAAGAGGATCACTACCATTCAAGCAACAGCTTGCCATTGATCTTACAGTTATTCACAGAGGAAAAGCTCTTATTTAAAGAACAATCTTCCAGACCAGTATATTATAACATTGCTTTATTCCAAATTGCATTGTATAATATAAATTTGTTGAAAATTAGTGTCACAGAATTGCTTGAACAAGAAATTAGCTTTCAGTAGGAGACTGTTAAAAGACTGCTAGAGAACTCCTCAATTTAATGCCAAAAAAAAAAAA
Source organism: Crocodylus siamensis (assembly GCF_052110815.1). Taxonomy (NCBI): domain Eukaryota; kingdom Metazoa; phylum Chordata; order Crocodylia; family Crocodylidae; genus Crocodylus; species Crocodylus siamensis. Next base: position 154,099,302 of record NC_143399.1, on the reverse strand, counting down.
AAATCAGATATATGACAAAATATGATAGTTAATTTTTAAAAATCCAAGAATGCACCTTCCCAGAGAGAGAACTACTTTAATGAGTATCATACAGAAATGTCTTTTTCCCCTGGCAGGTCACTCAGTGGTTTTATTCAACTGTTGCAACTTTCTCTAGTTAACTGAAGTCTTAATCATAGAATCACCCAACTTTCCATTTCTTCTGCCTCAAGTAAAACAGGATATTAATCTTTCAGAACTTCTGTCCTACCTTTTGCAATACTCCTGATTCATTGTTTTAGTTTATGTTAATTTGCTGTGACCAGCAGTTCGTCTGTCAACTACATTTCCCTTTATTGAGAACCTTTTCCCTTAGGGCATGGGGGCAAGACAGAGAAAGAAACTGATTAATGTGGGACACCCCCTGCTTCCCTTTTCTTTTAAGTCTGGCTTCAGAAAAATCAGCAAGGAATATGATTAAAAATTGATGTTGTATTTTAACATTTTCTGCCACAGAACTGATTTTAGTGCAGCAATACAATACTGCTCCTAGCTTATGAGCTGCTAAGCCTATACCAAGTCTCTGCCCTCAGCTACACATGAAACCATAGCAGCACTTGCAGGAAGTATGCTGTTTTACACAATGCATACTCCACGCTGGAGAGTTCAAGCAACATTAAAAGCCCAGTACTGATTGCAAGGTGACTTGCAAATTAAACAAACAAAATATGAGCTTACATATACATTTTCTGCTTCACACTGCATGAAGAATTCTTTTTTTAAAAATTGAACAAATGTTGTTTTTCTTTTTTAATTAGAATTTCAGGTCTTATCTGCTCTAGGAAATTCAGTGATGACTAGTTATTAGGGAACTAATTGACTGATGACATTAAGAGTGAGTAGGGAAAGTATAGCAGCTGAAAGCTTTTTAATTAGACTATTTAAAACCCTGTTTTTCTGAGCATTTATTTAATGTCACCGGCTAATCTTTTTATTAGAAGGATGATTTTGTTAAGTCTCTATCTCATCCCAATAGGCCAACATCTAAGATGTCCCAATACATGTGCTAAGAGGAGGTATGTTTTTCAACAAGTTAATGGAAAATCAGATTTGATACTTCCTGAATGATCTAAGATGAGAATACAGAAGAAACAGAAAAATGTATTTAAACAAAATAAAGCAATCAGTCCCATCTATACAGTATGAACAAACAAAAAAGAATCCAATTATTTTAAAAATCCCTTGCAGGTTATCTTAAAACTAGCACACCTTTTTCTAAAAAAACTTCAGTTCTTTAAGGTGAATTACACAAAGGGTAGAAATAGTTATCACCAAATAGAATCAGAACAACTGTGGGGGGATGTGTCCTGGAACAGCTGATCCACTTTATTGGGTGAAACATATCATCTGTCATCTGGCATGGGGCAGGGGCCCAATGTGGAACAAGAGGTGACATGTCCCCTTTCCCCAGGGATTCCCCACATCTCTTGTGGCTTCCATGTTCAGACCCATAATTCAGAAACCCCAACTTTCCCCTCTTTTCAGACATATCCCCAGAGATCCTGGCATAGCTGATTAGCTTCTTTGGGCAAAATGTATGTTGTTCATTGGCCCTTCCATACATGTTGTGACATGTTCTCCTAGGGTTTGAGGGTCCTGGTCCTATGTGTCCCAAGAATTCCTGTGTAGAATCAGTACCCTCAGACCCTGGGAGTGCCTGCCTGGCCTTCCCCTCTTACTGACAGGCTCTCAGGAAATCTCTGGGATACATTTCCATAACTGAAGATATCTGTGGTTTCCCCGCTTACAGAGAAGCACTCCCTGGGATCTCCAGGGTGCATCTCCAGAAGTGAAAAAAAGCTTATGAAGACACACTGTGGGCCACAACTCTATAAGAGGAGAAAGCCAGGCAGGCACCCCCAGGGCTTAAGGTCCAGGCCCCTCAAGTCCAGGGAACACCTGCCTAGGGAGGCTGGGGAGTGTGAGCATCTCCAGACTGCCTGTGCTCTCATGCCACTAAAGTAAACTGATGTCTGCCACTAAATAGTGGCACAAATTGATACTGCCTTTGTTGTGTAGACAAATTTTGGGCATTTGTGGTGCAACAAGGGTTATGGATGTCTATTTCTTTGACCTTTATGATGCCAAAAATATTTTATGGAAGCACACTGGAGATGAAAAGTAATTGTCTGTTTCCACCCAAGGCCTACAATTAGTCTTCATTTCCCACAGCTCTCACTACTGTGGTCTCCAAGCATATCAAAACCATGAATGAATTTAATATCCCCTGTGTATTAAGAAAGTATGATTATTACCCCCGTGTTACTTAGAGGAAAATGGCAGCAAGTAGACATTTCTGAGACTATACATAGAACCGGTCAAAAAATAGGGACATTTTAAATAAAAATAATTCTTTAAGCAAAAAAATTCAAAGCCTTTCCACACAATTGTAACTACAAAGGGTTTGTCTCCAGCATGGCAGTGGTGTGAGCCATCCAGAACAGGCTCAAGCATAACTCATTCACCAGCATAACTAGAACTCCACTGGTGAAGCTATTCTAGGGTCATCTTAAGTGGCTACTGTCAAGTATGCCACAGGCTTGGTGCTTGAGAATAGCTCCAAGAGATGCTCCCGCAGTCATCTTACCTGGATTACTTCCAGGTTTACACTTTAATGAGTATGGTGTGTTCAAGCCTATCCTGTCTAGAATATGCTGTTGCTGCAAAGCATGTACAAGCCTACAGTGAAATATTTGAGAACTTTGAAACTTTTGCCTTGCAACCTTATGTTAACTTCTTCAAACCCCATCACCTTACTACCAGGAGTGTTGAGGCTCTGTCAAGAGCTCTCATTGACTTCAGGTGCTCCACACTTCTGCTAAATCCCAAGTTGGGCATCAGAAAATGACAAACATATTACATAGCCCAGACTATGAGATGTACTGACTTCTCACTGCTTCAAAGGGCTCTTACCATCCAGATAAAAAATCCATCAGGACATCAGCCTGTCATGTCCCGGCACTTAAGAGAGAACACAATTGCATTGTACCACAAAAAGATTTTTCTGCCCAGATGGCACTCTCCATTCCCGAGCAAAAGCAGCTTTAGATCAGTGTATTCATAGATTTCATAGACTTTAAGGTTGGAAGGGGCCTTGGAAGATCGTCGAGTCCAGCCCCCCACCCCAGGGGCAGGAAGTCTGCTGGGGTGACAGGATCCCAGCAAGATAAATGTCCAACTGACAAATCAAAGGAGTCCAGAGTAGGTGTATGCACCACCTCTGGTGGTGGTCTGTTCCAGGCCTTGGGGGACGTAAGTTCTTCCTTATGTCCAGCCTGAAATGGTCTTGGAGGAGTTTGTGACCATCTGGTCTTGTCATCCCATGGGGCACTCTGGTGAACAGGTGTTCCCCCAGATCCTGATGGACACCCCTTACATACTTATAGGCAGCCACCAGGAACCCCCCTGAGCCTGCGTTTTTCCAGGCTGAAGAGTCCCATAGCTGACTGACTTTCCTGACCTCTGATCATTCACATGGCTCTCCTCTGGACTCTCTCAAGCTTCTCCACACCCTTTTTAAATTGTGGAGCCTAGAATTGGATGCAGTACTCCAGCTGCGGCCTCAGCAAGGCCATCTACAGTGGGAGAATGACATCCTGGGATTTTCTAGAGAAGCATCTATGGATACGAGCCAGAGTTTTGCTTGCTTTGCCAGCTGCAACATTACACTGACGGCTCATATTCATCTTGTGGTCAATCATGACCCACAAGTCCCTTTCAGCCATGATGCTATCAAGTGTAGCACTGCCGAACCTATAAGCATTCTGCAGGTTTTTCTTCCCTAGGTGGAGTACCTTGCATTTTTCAGTGTTGAAGGCCATCATGTTTTCATCTGCCCATTTTCTGAGCCTGTCAAGTTGGGCCTGGATCACGATCCTGTTGTCAGGTGTGGATGCTTTACCCCAAGGTTTGGTGTCATCAGAGAACTTGGCCAGTCTGCTTCTGATACTAATGTCCACATCATTAATGAAGATGTTGAAAAACATAGGCCCAAGAACAGAGCCTTGGGGGACCCCACTGGTCACAGCGCACCACGATGATTGACTTCCATCAACTACCACTCTCTGGGTCCAACCTCAGAGCCAGTTCCCCATCCAGCAAGACTGTGATGTAACTGAAGCCACAGTTGGCCAGTTTTTCTATGAGGTGATCATGGGATATCAGATTGAAAGCTTTTTTAAAATCAAGATATAAGACGTCAATCTCTTCTCCCTTGTCCAGGTGATAGGTCACCTGGTTGTTGAAGGAGATGAGATTGGTCAGGCAAGACCTACCCACAACAAACCCGTGTTGGCGATCCCTCAGGACGTTCCCTTCAGCCAGTTTGTCAAGAATGGTCTCTTTGATGATTTTTTCCAAGATCTTCCCTGGGATAGAGGTCAGGCTGATGGGCCTGTAGTTCCCCAGATCCAGTTTCCTCCCTTTCTTCATAGACATTAGGGCTGGAAGGGACCTCGGGAGATAATCGAGTCCAGCCCCCTGCCCAAAGGGCAGGAAGTCAGCTGGGGTCATAGGATCCCAGCAAGATAAGCATCCAATTTGCTCTTGAAGGTGTTCAATGTAGGTGCTTGAACCACCTCCGCTGGCAGACCGTTCCAGACCTTGGGGGCTCGGACAGTAAAGAAATTCTTCCTTATGTCCAGCCTGAAACGGCCTTGCAGGAGTTTGTGACCATTCGACCTCGTCATCCCTTGGGGCGCTCTGGTGAACAAATGTTCCCCCAGATCCTGGTGGTCACCCTTGATAAATTTATAGGTGGCCATCAGATCACCCCTGAGCCTACGCTCTTCCAAGCTAAAGAGTCCCATGGCTCTCAGCCTATCATCGGAAGATCTGTTTTCCTGACCTCTGATCATGCGCGTGGCTCACCTCTGGACTCTCTCAAGCTTCTCCACATCCTTTTTGAATTGTGGAGCCCAAAACTGGACGCAGTACTCCAGCTGCGGCCTCACTAAGGCCGAGTACAAGGGGAGAATGACATCCCGGGATTTGCTCAAGAAGCATCTATGGATGCAAGCCAGTGTTTTGGTCGCTTTACTAGCTACAGCATCGATTGGAGGCTCATGTTTATCTTGTGGTCAATGATGACCCCCAAGTCTCTTTCTTCTGTAGTGCTATCCAATGTAGCACTGCCGAGCCTATAAGGGTGCTGCAGGTTTTTCCTCCCAAGGTGGAGAACCTTACATTTTTCGGTGTTAAACACCATCAGGTTCTCGTCTGCCCATTTGCTGAGCTTGTCCAGGTCAGCCTGGATCACCCGCCTGTCCTCTGGCGTGGATGCTTTGCCCCAAAGTTTGGTGTCATCGGCGAACTTGGCCAGTCCACTCCTGACTCCAATGTCCACATCGTTAATGAAGATGTTCTTGAAGGTAGGTGTCACGGGGCAGGGTGCAGGGGCAGCCGTGATCCCTCTAGCGCCCCCCTACTGTGCCAAGTAGGCGATCCAGCACCATCTTATCTCGCCTGCCACGTCTTTGATGATATCTGGTTCTATATGGGAGGCTGCCTTTGAACCGCTAGTACACGGTGTTATGCTGGAACTATTCCCTCTTCCGTATGGGGTGACTTGGTGCACTCCAGCCTTAAGGGCTATGCGTGCCTCCAACCTCCCCTTTAGCACGCCCCAAGCCTCGCAGCTGTACTGGACATTCTCATGTCATATGCTTGCCCCTACCTGGGGTCTCTCGATACGCGCACTCCCTCTCTCTGGGGTTTCTCCGTACGCGCACCCAATATACTCGCCCCTCCCGGGCTTCTGTCCACCATCTCACCCTTTCTGGGCCTCTAGTCACGTGCTCGACTCTGTCGAGCTCCTATCGGTCAGGCCCCTATCCGCATGTCCACCCCTCTCCAGGCTTACTCTCGTGCACCTGCCCCTCTCCGGGACTTCTACCACGCGCTCTCCCTTCTCCGGGACTTAGTGTCAGTAGGGTGCTAGTCGCTCACCCTGGAGCCTCTTATTTTAACCTGCCTGCCGGGCTTGTTCTCGTGTGCCAGCCTCTCTCCTGGACTCTTACCGCACGCTCGCCCAGGCATCCTGTTCCCGTATGCCTGCCCTCTCTAGGGCCTCGGCCACGCTTCTAGAGCTCCTCACCCTCTCTGGGCCTATGCGGCACTTCTCGCACCCTTCGCCCTCTCTGGGGCCTATGCCGCGCTTCTCGTCCTCCCTGGGGCCTATGCCGTGCTGCCCGCACTTCTCGCCCTCTCTGGGGCCTATACCATGCTGCCTGCGCTCCTTGCCCACACTCGGGGCTTCCCGTGGTTGGGGCTCAGGCGGCCTTAGCCTTACCTGGCCCCCAGACCCGCTTTCTCGGGCCTAGCTCGCGTGCTTCCCGCGCTTGGGGCTCAAGTGGCCTGTAGCCTTGCCTGACCCCTGACCCTTCTTCTGGGTTGTATACCCCACTGGGCAGAATACTGCCCCCTTATGGGGCCAGGGTCACAACACCCCACAATGTCGTGCCTCTCTCTGGCGCTCACCCATAGTGCCAGCTCCGGCACCAATCACTGTGCCACCCTGGCACCGCTTGCTGTGCCTTACTGGGCACCAGGAACCCCCAAATTATTGGACAGCTCCCGTGAGGCCTCCTCGCACCCCTACAGCCTCACCCAGTCCTCCGGTTTTCACACAAAACAGCCCTACCGCAAAGCAAACTACTAGCCAACCGGCTCTAACTCAAAATAGGCCTACGGGCTATAACATAAGGGTCCAGGCCCAAACTGGCCCTCTTGCAAAGGCGTCTCCGCCAGGATTTTCTCTGCCCTCACCATGCTGCGGCCCCTTAGGTGCTCAGGCTGCACCGCTCGTCTCTGCTCTGCTGGGCTCTTCTGCAGAGCTCCTGCTCCTGCGGCTGCCAGAAAGGAACTGGCTCTGGCCTCAGCCTGGTCACTTATAAAGGCCAGGCCCTGCCCCCTTCTAGCCAGCTGACCAACATTAGTTGCCCCGGCAACCCTCACCTGAGCTGCCCTGTTGATTGGCAGCTGTCCCTATTACTATTATTAGTAGCGAGCACCCTAGTGCTCTGCTACAGTAGGCACCACACTGGCCTTCCACCAATCTTCAGGCACTTCGCCTGAGCACCATGAGTTCTCGAAGATCCGTGCCAGTGGCAGAGCTATGATGCTTGCCAGCTCCTTAACTACCCTGGGGTGTAAGCTGTCTTGGCCAGCTGACTTGAAGGTGTTCAGCCTCTCAGGGTGTTCCTTCACATGGTCAACATTGATGAAGGGTAACGACTCTCCCTCACCCTGGCCATCTGTACCATATTGAGCGGAGCCGTCCCTTGGGGCTGGTAAAAAACCAAAGCAAAATATCCGTTAAGCAGGTTGGCTTTTTCCTGGGCGTTGGTTGTCAGTTGACCCATAAGGTTAAACAGGGGTCCATTGTTACCCTTGCTTTTTCTCCGGCTCCCCACATATCTAAAAAATGACTTTTTAATTGTCCTTGATATGTGTAGCCAGTTGGAGTTCAGTTGCAGCCTTGGCTTTCCTGGTTTGCTCCCTATAGGTCTGGACCAGTGCAGAGTATTCCTCCTTTTGGATGGATCCAGCCTTCCATCCTTTATAGGTCTTTCTTTTTAGATGCAGGAGGTCTACTAGCTCCCTGCAGAGCCAAGGGGGCTGCTGTGCCCTTTTGCTGCCTTTCCTTCGAGATGGGATAGACATTGCTTGAGCTTCTAGGATTGCTCCCTTGAGGAGCAACCACTCTTCCTGGACTCCCCTCCCCTTTGGGTCAAGGTCCCTTAGGGTCTAGCCAACAAGCCTCCTGAGCTTATCAAAGTCAGCTTTCCTGAAGTCGAGGACTTTTGCTTTGCTGATTGACTTGCCAACTTTACAGTGGATGGTGAAAGTGATCAGCTCATGGTCACTGTCCCCCAGCTTCCTTTCGATCATTAGGTCACTGATTAAGTCATCCCCCATTGCCAGTACTAGGTTAAGCAGTGCTTTGCCTCTCTTTGGTCCATAGACTTCTTGAGTCAGATAGAGCTCATCCAAACACATGAGGAAGCTTTGGAACTATTTGGATGTGGCTGAGTGCTCTTCCCATGAGATGTCAGGGTAGTTGAAGTCGTATAGAGAGTCTGCCTCTATAAATTCAGTAGACACTTTTCCTTAATTTTTTCTTAAGGAAGCAGAAATAGTTCTTCTAATATGAAGTTTTGTCTTAAAAAGCTCCATCTTTTAGGCCTTAGTTACTGGAGCTTAGTATCTGTAGCTTTCCATGTGTAGTGTAAAATTTTTATGTATTTGGTTATAATACTTCATTGAAGCTGAAATATATTAAAACACTACCAGGACCAAAGCAAGCGGTAAATAGAAAAGAATACATCCCACCATTTTATTGTTTTCTTTGAAAAAGACCAAAGATGACCTTCCAAGGAAATTAAAACCACACAGGTTAGGTTTTTAAAGAACGTGGAAATCTACAGGCAAATTATCAAATACAATCCCCTTAATACCTCATTCCTAATATTCCAGTTCCTTTTACACCTCATTTCCAGCAATAGACAAAACCCTGAAGAGACATGAACCCTATTAATTATACATATCCCCCCACACCCACGGTCTCCTATGTACTGTTATGTCATCAGGCTGACTGTCACATATGTCCCAGTAATGATGTACAGTATGGCAGCTCTCTTATTCATTTCACTTTTCACCCACTTGGCAAAGGTCTATGTAAATGGGATTTCATAGAGCTGGCTGCCAGAAACTGGAAAGTTTCCCAACTATTGTTGGTAACTTTCATTTTGCAAGTAGTAAAAACATTGTTTGAAACTTCAGATAAATACCAGCCAGAGAAAAATCTGCTGTTGCTGATTTACTGGAAAAGGATAGGATCAGGATTTGAAAGGGGGGCATTTCAAAGATTACACATTAAAAGGATTGTGTAATCTACTCTATGTTCTGACAACTTTATATCCTGATTTACAAATGCAAGAAAGTTAACAATAATGTGAGAATATAGGTCAGTCACACAGGGCACATCTACACATGCATTCATGAGCTTTTCCTAATGCACTTAAATTCAGTGCCTCCAGTATGAGGTACTAAATAAACGTGCATTAGGGTGCATTAATGCGCACTAGCGCAAGCACACACTTTTTTAGTAATGCTTAATGCACAGTAGCCTATTCTACTGCGCATTAACATATTAGCACTGTTTTAACACGCCTCTTTAATGCACAGTAAAATAGGCTGCTGTGCACATGTAGACACACCCACACAGTCTGAAAATCTTCACTTATCATTTCTATGATGATACTGGATAGCCAGGCCTAGACTAACAAGCTAAAACTAAGAAGCAACTGCCTTTTGCTAGCTTGTCAATATACATCACTCTAATCTACACACAAAAATCCTGGGAATAAGACAACATGATTTTCATCCACAAAAGCCTTTATGCTGAGAAGATGATCAGGCTGTAACATTTTTCACTAGCTCACACATATTGGGGTCTTCAGAAATCTCAGGGGTTACTGAGCAGGAAGCATGACACACTCTAATAGGTACTGGCCCAACATTTTAAAAGTTTGCCCACACTGACTTTTAAATGACCATTTAACCAACCCTAACAAGTATGCAGAGACTTCTTTCAAATCACAGGTTGGACATTGCCTTCGTGAAAGACTACTGGCACCTGTTGTCCCTCCTCCATTCCCTATGCATAATATATGTTGCATTTCTCATGACCATGTATTTTGCTCTACAGTAATCATTAAATTTTTTGTGGGTGTTTCAATATAAGACAGAGTGAGGGTTCTATAAAAAAAAGGAGAATTCTTATTATAGAGTACAAAAGTAGACATGGCAATTTGAATAAAGACTAAGTGGCAGGCGTACACAATTTATTTGCCAAAACTAAAGAGCACCAAAGAATTCTGATTTTTTTTTTATGTATTTTTTTAACATTAAGATATTAAAGATATACAACATAAATGCAAGGAAACTATTTTATACAAGGAAATTATTGCACACTGTAGAAATCATAGAATCATAGAAAATGAGGGTTGAAAGGGACCTCAGAAAGTCATCTAGTCCAACCCCCTGTTCAAAGCAGGACTATTCCCAACTATATCATCCCAAGCCAAGGCTTTGTCTAGCTGGGTCTTACCCAAAAGAAAAAGAAATGTGGCAGAAAATTAAACATGAGTCCAGCTATTTAAACCAAGTTAGTTACACTTTTTAAACTATCTTAAGGTTTTCCAAAATACTCATCACCAGCTTATCCAGTTGTGTCCTAGGTAAATTTCTTGTAAATGTCCTAGGTAAAATTCTGAGTCATCAGAATTGGGATAACCACAATGATTTATTGTTACAAAGTTGCTTCCAGGTTGCTATTTTTAAGAGCGAAGACATGGCCATTGTCAAGGGTGTCAGTTTGGAAATCAGACCATTTCTGAGACAGACAAACTCTTCTAAAAGCCTAAGAAACAAATGTTTTAACGATTTTCATTGGAACATCTATGATCCGCCAAAAAAGTACTTTTTCCATCCAAATAATTCCTTTAGGGAATAATGTATTTTACAAGACAGTGAAGAGCACTTTATAATTCTACTGCTAGAAGGACAAAATCATGACTCCACTAATCCATGATAATGATAAGCAAACACTGCTAATCTCTCTGGCGCCCCTACTCTCTACCCCACATGTAAATATCTTCTGGAATCTGGAAAAGCTACTTAGGTGGTTGTTCCAGTTTGCCTGATTTTTCTCCTCCACAAACAAAGCAAATCTGAGACCTACATTTCTCTCATCCTTCTCTCTTGCTGATAGTTACCAAATGAGATGCCATACATTCAATACCTCTTTGATGTCCTTGCAACCCCTTTACTAGTCATAGAAGTCAAAGCAAAAATGTTGATCACTCTTCAAAATAAAGTCTAATATAATAAAAGGCTTAGTCATCTGTCTTTGTGTCTGTCTGTGTGACTGTCTGTCTGTAATGCTTTTGGGCAATTGTGCATGCACTGTCGAGAGGGTGGGTGGCAATTAGCTGCACAGCCCAGGCTACATGGGCCCAAGTTTGAGCTGCTGCCAGGAAAGTTTGTGGCAGCAGTGAACACACCCCAGCCGCCCAAGCAGCAGTGTTTCCCCACACCTCTGGGGCTGAGGATGAAGGGGGGCCCAGACCCAGAGTGGCAGGGGGGGTGAAGTGGGGCAAAACCCAGAATGGCAGGGTGGAGAGGGGTGGGGCTGGACCCAGATCGGCAAGGGAGGTGGAGCAGGGCCAGACCCAAAGCAGCTGTGGGGGCAGGGCCAGACCTGGGGTGATGAGGGGGGCGTGAAGCAGGGCCAGACCCAAAGTGGCAGGGGGGAGGGGTGGAATAGCGCCAGACCTAGAGTTGTGGCAGGGGTAGAGCAGGGCTGAACCTGGAGCAGTGGGGGGAAGGAATGGAGCAGGGCTGGACCCAGAGTGGTGGGGACGTCAGGGAGAGTGGAGTGGGACCAAACCTGGAGCAGTAGGGGGTGTCCCCTATCCACCCAGGAGCAGTGAGGGCCACTTCTCTACACCACTGCCACCAGGAGGACAGTAGATATCTTGCCATGGTGGCATGGGGCTCCCAGCAGCAGTACCAAGTCTCCCCACCCTCCCACACTCGATCCCGCCCTCTGCACCACAGAGGCTACTGGGGAGAGAGCAGCTGGGCTGGGAGCCCTGTGCCTATAGCAGGCAGCCCACATCATTCCATCCCCCTCCTCCACAACAGGCTCCACTCTGGCCATGCCGCTCACAGGGGAAGGGGGCATTAATCTTGTCTGCATTATTTTGAGATCACAAAAATGTCCAATGTTTAAATGGGGTCATGCTGATGAAAAGGCTGGGAAGCACTACTTTAAGCAGAGGAGTGGTCACAAAGGTCCAGTATTGCAGCCTCATAGCCTGCCTGCTGTGAGCACTCAGCCTTGCTCATTTTCCTCTGCAGAAATAGGAACCTTCACCTTAAAAGCAGTGCAGGGTACATTTTCAGAAGACTGCTCCAAACATGCTTCATTCCAGTGTTGTTATGATTTCACAGCAGGCCCAAGAATGATCCTTGCTTCCCTTCAACTCTGTAGTGTTCTGGCAACACTCTCACTTAGTAACAAACAATAATATTTCCCTGCAAGTCTAGATTTTGCAGAGAATTTTTAAGTATCCTTTTTATGATTAGAGCCTTGTGTTGCAAAACAGATTAGTGAGTCAGGCTGCCAGACCAAAAGTACAGGCAGAACTTTTAGAACATGCATAAGGCCACTCCTGGGAAATGGCTCACTTTCTGACTTCAGAGCCTGACACAGCCAGCACCCTACAGACCAGAACACAAACCCACACATGAATCATGGAAGAACAGCAACAGGTAGCTGAGCATTGGTGATGTGTAGGGGGTGCATGCAGGTACACATGCATCCCCTGAGCTTGGCAGTGCACCCCCTGCAAAAAGTGCCACCAACACTGCCAGTGGTGCTTACGGGCAGTCGCCACTCACCACCCCCCACCCCATACTGCCAACACCACCGGCAGCATCTGTGGGTGGTCCCCGGTCACCACTGCTCCAGTGGTGGCAGTGTCTGCGGATAGTCGCCAACTGCCAGTTGGCACTCACCACCCCCCAACCCCTGCCGCCAACACTGCCATGGCTGCCTGTGGGAGTTCCCCACTCACTGCCAACATGCCTCCACTGCCAACACCACCATGGCCACCTGTGGGAGGTCACCATGACTCCCTCCCAGCCTCTGGGGGCACACATCATTCATGTAGCTAAGCATGCTTCTGAGTTATATCACTGGAACAGCAGTGCTTCAGGCAGTAAAAAGAGAGAGAATTTAAAAAGAAAGAGTAAAATCATTTGAGTCAACCAGATGAAAAGCCATAATGCTGAGACCTGATGAAGAAGGCCTTACATTTGAAAGCTTGTCTAACTTTATCCCAGCCATACAGTTGTTCCAATAAAAGATATCCACAAAAATCCCTGCCTATCACATATTTATTGGATCCTCACAGCTACATCATCACCCCAAATGCTACCAAAATATCAGGTCAGCAGATTTATGAGACGATCTAATTTATCACAGTTGAAAAATCAAATAGTGCAGACAAAACAAATGTTCTATCAAAATAATTATTGCCTCTTTTGCTCTTTACACACAACATGGAGGAAAAAAGCATAGGCACAAAAGGGACTGAATAATTCCAGGTTACACTATTTACAGACACTGCTGCTCTGGCAGAGTTTTTGTGGCTTTAACAAAGTGGAAGAGCTTCAATAGGAGGGTTGGAAAATGTCTGTGCCTCCCTCCATCTCCCAACCAACAATAGCCTGGTGAAGAGGATATCCTCCAGAGACATGTGAGTTATGGATTTGAACCCCTCAAGGAGAGGAGAGAACCAAACCTCAGTATCCTAATACCAAGTAAATGCTTTAAACACTGAGTTAGTGAATAAAAGAGGGTCCCTGCTCCCAGTGCCATTTATTTCATCACAAGTTAAGTACCTAAGTACCTTTGAGGTTGTTGGTTGTAGCTGTGCTGGCCTAAGGACATAGGCAGACAAGGTCCTTTGGGTAAATGTGATGTCTTTTATTAGACCAGCTAAATAGTTGGAAAATTTGTTCTTTGCAAGCTGTTGGGTACAAGCACCCTTCTTCAGGGACAGGGAGCATCTGTTGTTTCTCATGGGTAGAATGGAAGCCACTGTGCAAAATGCAGGTCTGTGAAAATGCAGATGTGTCACAGTGAGGATCAGAGGCCCTGTGAAACAATAGGTGTGAGACAGGTGGGGAATCTGAACTGGTGATAAAATGTAGCTGGTAAAATGCAGGCAGGTTACCTAGGGTTATCAGGTGACAGACAGGTTATAATGTACCATAAATCCAAGGTCTATATTTAGTCCATGATTTTTTGTATCCAGTAGATTTATGAAGTGAAGGTCATAGGCTCATCCATGAAAGGTGTTTTGTAAATTCCCTTTGAGGATTCAAACTGAGAGATTGAAAAGACAGTGGTTGTCTTGTGAGAAGTACACACCCACAGGTAGTTGGATATTTTTGTCTTTGATAGATTTTCAGTGTGCATTCATCCTGGTTCCCTTGTTTAGGGATTTTAGGGATCATGTAAAAAGTCCCTGGATTGGGTAGCAGTGGAATTAAGTTTTGTAGGTTCTCTTGTAGTTCAGATGGAAATGATGTGATGGTGGTTTTGAGTTTTAAGATGAAAAGGAGAGTTGGATCTTCCTCTACTTTTTCATAGTAGGTGGTCAGAGAGTTGTCAGTTGGCTTCTTTTATGTCGTCTTCATGGTTAAAGATAACTATAGCTTCTCCTTTATTTGCTGGTTTTATTACAATTTAGTCGTTGGATCTTAGAGATTCTATGGTCCTTCTCTCCGAGAGAGAGAGAGGTTGTTATGGTGGTGTTTGTTGATTATTTCATTGCTCATTCTTTCCCTGCAGCAGTTAATATAGTGGTCAAGGTTTGCATTTCCCCTACTGTGAGGTGTTCAACCTGATGTTTTTTTGATTTTTGGTATCAATTTTTTCCTTGATGTTGTCATAGGATGACGTGTTGTTGAAAGTCGATTTGTTGAAGTGTTGTTCTCAAATATTCCTTGAGATGGAAGCGCTGAAAAAATTCCTCTAGTTCTCCTTAAAAATCCACAAACAAGGCAGACCTGTAATATCCAAACATGGAACCCTAACTGAGGAAATATCAGGTTTCATCAAATCCATCCTAAAACCTCTCATCACCCAAAGACTGAGTTTTGTCCAAGATACAACAGACTTTCTATGAAAACTTAGAAAACATAGACCACCTTCCCAGCAGTACCCTCCTAGCTACCATGGATGTTATCGCCTTATATACCAACATCCCACACCAGGATGGCATCCAAGCCTGCCTTACATATCTACAAGAGCAAGATTACAACTCAGAATACAGACCCAAAAATATTACTGAATTTATACACTTTATTCTCACACACAACAACTTCTGTTTTAACTACCAACAGTTCCTCCAGACCATGGGCACAGCTATGGGCACCAAAATGGCCCCACAATATGCCAACCTTTTTATAGCCCACCTGGAAGAAGAATTCCTCAAGGATTGCACCATCAAACCTACGCTATACCTAAGATGTATAGATGGCATTTTCATCATTTGGACCACAAACTTGAAGTCTCTGATTTCCATCACAATCCAACCACCCATTTCCAACCATCAACCCCCTCCATCAAACTCTCTTGAATACTCTAGCTCCATTTCCTTTTAGACACTATGATCAATATTCAGAATGGTAACATACAAATCACTATATGCAAGAAACCTATGGACCAACATATATAACTACACAGAACCAACAGTCACCCCAAACACACCAAGAAAGCTGTAATATATAGCCAAGCCCTCCGATACCACCAAATTTGCACTGAGAATACCCACAATCATTCCCTCAAAAATCTCAAAAGGTTTGAGACCCAACAAGGAAAATCTTCCAGAGAGATAAATCGTACTTTTGAAAGAGCCACAGGGATACCAGGTGAAGAATTGCTGCAGTACAGAAGAAAAACCCCCACGAATCACACACCACTGGTTATGACATATCACCTCTCCCTTGAACCCATATAGAAAATCCTCAAACAATGACAACCCATACTGGAAAGAGACCCTATTCTAAAGAGGTCTTCCAAGAACTACTCATACTAGCCTTCAAACAAGCACCAAACCTTGCTAACCTCATCACCAGAAGCAAACTTTCTCAGGCTCAGAACACACAGAATAGATCCAGACTGAGGCATGACAAGAAATGCAAAACCTGCCAACACATCTCCACCACCCCCACAATAACTACACCCCACAACAGAACCATCATCATTCCTGAATCTTACAGCTACATTACATTTATGGACGTGCATCTCATCCAGTGCACTAAATACCCAGATGGAAAATATGTAGGAGAAACCAAACAACAACTGCATACCAAAATGAAAACATACTGAAAATCTATCAAAGACAAAGATACCCAACTACTTGTGGGTGTACAGAAAGCATGGACTAAATATAGACACTGGATTTAGGGTACATTATAACCTGCCTGTCACCCAATAACCCCAGGTAACCTGTCTGCATTTTGCCAGGTACATTCTATCACCAATTCAAATTCTCCCCCACCCCACCCCAGGATCCTGTCTCACACCTATCATTTCCCAGGGCCCCTGATCTTCACTGCTATGTATTTGCATTTTCACACACCTGCATTTTGCATAGTGGCTTCCATCCTACCCAGGAGAGCACAGAAAAAAAAAAAAACAACAGATGCTTCCTGTGCCTGAAGAAAGGTGTTTGTACCTGACAGCTTGCAAAGAACAATTTTTCCAACTATTTAGTTGGTCTAATCAAAGATATCACACATTTACCCAAAGAACCTTGTCTGCCTAAATAACTTTGACGTGCTTTGCCATCATACTTAGCTTCAACAAGTGGGTTCTGGGCTGTGAATCCTGGTGAGTATTTTAAGCACCAAGCTATAGTATAGGTGAGGATAGCACCACCCCTACTGTTTACCACTAGATTTGGGGGGGGGAGGGAGGGGAGTTGGAGGTATGTGTTAGGTATGTTTCAAGAGTACCTATCAAACTAAGGCCCTCGGGGGATATGGCTAGAGGTAGGCCTTTTTATAGAATCCTTTGGGGATTGCACATAGCTGCTGCAAGCCATTTCTGGGTATGTACAGAAGCAGAATCTTAGGCATCTGGGATTTCTGAGGTCAACTACAGCTGCTTACACAAGTTACATTTTTCATGTGATCTAACCCCTGAAAGTGTTCTACAGTCACAACATGATATGCATTCATGGCCAGAGCACTTTTTAAATGGCCAGTCACATGAAAAATTAATCTTGATAAATCAGCTATTAGCTGAAGGTACTATAGAACAGAGTGCCTTAGGGAACTTGTGTTCAGGTTCCCTCGACGGTTCATTTTTTATACTTTTGTAGGGCTGTCAGAGAGGAGGAAGGCAGAGGGGGAGAAGCCGGAACACAACTGTCAGCTGGGCTTTGCCATGAGTGGAGCTGTGGTGAGGGTGGGTAGAGGAGTGGAACAGAGCCCCCTACCTTGTGGGCCCCCCCAGCTAGGGATACTGTGGGGAGCTGAGCTGGGCCGGTGAGGCAAGGGGCTCTATTCTATACCCCTCCCAGCTCCAGCCACAGCAAAGCCCAGCCAGCAGCAACGTGTTACCACTTTCAAGAGGCCCAGGTGGGCAGTGGGGGAAGGGAGCCTCCCATCATCTTGTGGACCTGGACCAGCTCTCCCCAGTACCCCATCTGGGATAGCTAAAGTGACATGCAAGGTGAGAGGTCTCTGCTCCACACATACACACTTCCGCACCTGCTTCAGCCATGGCAAAGCCCAGCCAGAAGCTACAAGTTGCTGCTGTCAAGAGGCCCGAGCTGGGGGTGGAGGAAGGGAGTTCCTCCCCTCCCCACTCTGTGGTAGCCAGAACCAGAGAGGTTACTATCATGAGCAATAAATATATGCTCTTGGAGGCATTCGGCAATTGTATAAGCAGTTAATATTAGCTAATGCAAAGCTTGCAAGTTTGCAACCTGAAAGTGGAATTTGTCTGTCACAATTTAACCGAAGCGTTGAATCTAACTGTTTACACTGATCATGGGACCACTGAGCCCCAAAAATAAGCAGAGCTACAAGATTAGCTGATCTGACAGGTTTTTTAAAGGTCAAGCCATAACAAGATCTGACCACCTAATATAAGTAGCATGTTCCAAGGAATCCAGGAATAAAGAAACTAAGGAGTTGAGCTTAGGCAGGTAATGCTAATTTCAAACCTCAAAGTAATGTGGTGTAAGTTGCTTATTGGGGTGAACCCGAGTTCAGGCAGTAACCTTTCATGATAATTTCTAACACCTTTTGATCCCATAGGGTAACAGCTATAGGGCAAGATTGTGAGTGGCTCAAAAGCCAGATTAGCATAAGATAAGGTATAAAGAAGCACATATGTCAGGTGACCAGCATGAAGGACAGGACAGAAAGACCATCACTGTACCAAGCCTGGACCTCAGACTCCCAGTGTGAGCGAGGACTGGATCCTGACCAAGGGACCTTATGGGTGATCCCTTGGACAGCATTGATCAGGGACGCCTGACTTCGCTGGAACAAGCTGACACGCACCTGGCATTGAGGGACTGCCAATAAGTTGCCAACCCCTTGTGGGAACTCTTTATCATTCTTTGTCTATCTGTTGTTATCATTCACTATTAGCTCTTTAGTACTGTACTATCTGTTTGTCACATTAACCTCTCTCTTAACTGTTGTATGCTAAGCTATAAGTAAATTTGCCTTTACTTTACTCCTGACTCACCTCCTCGATCCCGAACCCAACAGCCTCACAGCTGATACACTCACAGCGCCTAGCCAGCCTGTGACACCCCTCCCCACACATTAATCTCTTGACGGAAGCAGCACACAGCTGTCACCTCAGCTTTGCCATGGTTGGAACTGGGGACAGAATGGGGCTGGGGAGAGAAGCAGTTTGGCAGCCTTGGAGGCTGCTAGACTGCCCCTACATCCTGGCCAGGGCTGGTGCAGGCAAGCTGTTGGGTAGGGGGGCAGGGCTCAAATCTCATGGTACTTTGTGCAAAGGGTCATGAGTTAGAGCATAAAGCAGACAAGGTTATTTGGTTGAATCTGATATCTTTTATCAGACCAACTTAAATAGTTGGAAAAAAATTTTGGCAAGCTTTCGGGTTTAAAAACCCTTTGTCAGGCTAAGGAAGTCACTGCAGTTGGTGTGTGCTCTTTCTGGATAGAATGAATAGAGATGTAAATTGAGGACTCGGAGGGTGAGAGGCTGGTGGGGTGGGGAAGAGAAAAGGGGAATGAATGTAGCAGCAGGTAGATAGTGGAGAGGTACCTGTCAAGTCAGATGTCAGGCAGGTTATAAATGTGTCATAAATCCGACGTCTATACTTACTCCATGATTTTTTTGTATCCAGGAGGCTGATGAAGTGAAGTTCATAGGCTTGTCTCTGAGAAGTGTTTTGTAAATTCCCTTTGAGGATCAGGACTGGGAGATTGGAGAGAGAGTGGATTTCTTGTGAGAAATGTGCCCCCACTGGTATTTGGGTATTCTTGTCTTTGACAGATTTCTGGTGTGCATTCATTCTGGTGCACAGTTGTTGTTCAGTTTCTCCTATGTATTTTCCACCAGCGCATTTGGCGCATTGGATGAGATATATTACATTTCTGGGGGTGCACCTGTAAGATGCAGGGATGCTGATGGCTCTGTTGTGGGGCGTAGCAATTGAAAAGGTGGTGGAGATGTGTTGGCAGGTTTTGCATTTCTTGTCATGGCATGGTCTGGATCCATTTGGTGTGTTCTGAGCCTGAGGAAGTTTGCTTCTGGTGATGAGGTTAGCGAGGTTCGGTTCTTGTTTGAAGGCTAGGATGGGTGGTTCTGGGAAGACCTCTTTAAGAATAGGGTCTCTTTCTAGTATGGGTTGCAATTGTTTAAGGATTTTCTGTATGGGTTTGAGGGAGTGGTGATATGTTCAAACATGCGATCTATGTCTCTGGTGAAGTGTCCATGTTGTGTGAAAGCCTTTTTAAGATTGGTTAGAGAGCAATCCTGGGTGTTATCCTCAGTGCACGTTCGGTGGTATCTGAGGGCTTGGCTATACATCACGGGTTTCTTGGTGTGTTTAGGGTGATTGCTGGTTCTGTGCCGATAGGTATGTTGGTCTCTGGGTTAGAGCATAGGCCCTAAAGTTCTGTAGGTGCTCATAAATGGTTTAGAGATATACTACCTGCTTCCTATCCACTGCAGTACATTTCTTCTGCTTATTGTGCAAAGTTAGCCATTCATCTTAATAAATAAGCTGATCTAAACTACCATAGTGTAATTTAATCAAAATCAAATAAAATTAAACAGAAGAAATGGAAAACAAGGATTTAACAATACTTATTAGTGGAAGGAGTACAATACTGAATGCAACAGTCAGGTGCAAAACTTTCTCTCAAAGGACAAACCACCAGAAGAGAACACTAAAAACTTCTCTAAGAAGGTAATCCCACATTGAAAGCTCAGTGGTGGTGAGGCAACCAACCATCCAGAAGCAACTCCTGAGGAGTAGAAATCTTTGTAAAAGATCGCATGCAGTCTACAAATCTGAAATTGAAGAAAATACCCATGGCACATTAGAAAATAGGTATTTAGATCATATTGCAGATTCTTTTTGGATAGTTCCCATGTCTCCAGCTTAAAGTTCACTACTACATCACATGCAAAGAACAGCAAAATGAATAAAAATGACAAATTAGACCTAAACTATATGAAAAATATTATATTATTATATGCTAATAATCTATGTTATTATATACATTAAGAATTAACTCTTCAGGCTTTTAAAGGCCTAACATAGGCCCCTTTCAACACTAAAAAGCTAACACAGCAAGCAGTTGAAACACATGAAGTTCTATGATTAACTTTTGGAGTTTTTTGGGGAATGGTTATTTCATTTCAGATAAGATTTTGGTATTTTGAAATTTGATTTTAGAAGCATAGGACCAGAAAGAACTTCCTTAGACCACTGAGACCAGAGCCATGCATATTTAGGCCATCATTAACCAAAGGAATACCACAAATCACCACAAGTACAAGAAACAATATCTGAAACACCCTACAGAATGCCACAGGTAAAATTGTAGGATGTCAGGGCACTGAGAATGCTCTCCCACTAAAGTAAGGATATAGTTAAAATATTCCCAAAAGATCCTATGTAAGGAACCACATCCCACACCACAGAGGAAAGCAAAAATCCTTCTGTACCAGTCTGACCTAACAGTAAATTTAAGACATTTCTAATACCTCTTTTGTCATACAGTGCATGGTTCTGGTCACCAATATTTAAAAAAAAAAGGTTAATTTGAACTAGAATGCGTTAAAAGAATGGCATATAAAATGAATAAGGACATAGAGGGCTTTTCTTATTAAAGGATCTTAGCTTAACAGAGATTAAGAAGCAGCTTTTATCCCAAGGATGGAAGCAAAGTGAGAAAGAAGAAAGCAGCACGCTGTAAAATTTGGACTCCAACTTAGACAATATATAGATCTGTGAAACTTGGAAGAAGCTGTGTCACTCCTGAATTGGGCTCACAAGCTACAAATGGATGAATCAGGCATCTGACTACACCTCATTTGTGTACACCATGATCCAGAGGAATGACAGTTGCCTGTTCACACTGAGCTACGTCAAGTTGTTTAGTATTAGCTTTTTTCCCCTCAAACAGTTACAGACCCATAGGGAGAGTCCTGTAACACTTGTGCTTCATCCCAACAAGGGTGGGTCCTGGAGTCAGTCAGTTATAATCAAGTGCTGTGAATATTAAGAAGAGTGCTGTTACAATGAGTTTAATTAACAACTTAAATTGATGTTGGAAAGAAATTGCTATGCAGTTGCAATCTGGTCTACCTCTATTCTGATTTGGGCTCAGGACTGGAATTCTAAACTCTTTTAGGACTATTTTCTAACCTATGCTACACAGACTAAATGTATGTATTCCCTTTCACCAAGCATATTATCAGTATGCAGTCATCCCATTTGGAGATTCTGCCCACTCAGGTGTCAGCCACAGAGCCCAGGTAGGCATTCAATATTGGGCTCAGGTTCATTGCATTTTGTGATTAGCCTCCATTGAGATTTGGCACTTTTAAATTTAAATATCAAATACCTGGCTGTATATTGTCACATGGTTTGAAAAAAACAGTAAATGTGTGCACACAAGGCAGCAGTCAAAAGATTTTAAAGAGGTATTTATCTGAACCTTCACACAGTTGAAAATAGCATGTGCATTGGGAATTGGCATAGTCTCGTGTGTTTGGGACAGATGGTCTAAACTCTACTCCTGCCTCTGCTACTGAGTTTGGTTTTGGACAGGACACTTACATCCCTGTATCTCAGTTTCTTCCCCTGTAAAATGAAGGTAATGTTGTATCTAACTCATAAAGGCCTCTGAAAATTAACCTTTGCCTATTTTTTCTGAAACTATAGAGCACTAATTTATTATTAGGCTCAAGAATGACTTACCAATATATTCATGTTTTCAGGTCCACACATATTATATTATCACTTCAGCTAATGGCTACTGAAGCATCCAGGAACCTCATGAACACATACTAGATTCACGAGCTGCAATATAGCACAGCCAGAGGAAACAGACACTTGGTGAGCATGTTTTAGTCAGGGATGATCCTGTCTTGAGTAGGGGGCTAGACTAATGACCTTATGAAGTCCCTTCCAGTCCTATTCATCCTTTGATCCTATTATCCTATGATCCTAAAAGTGTGTAGGGGCTGCATAGAAATCAACAGACTTAACTCTGGTTCAAGGGGAAAAGAGGACTTACATTCGTTTTCTGACTGTTTTCTGTTCAACTGCCTTTTACCTAAACTCCTGCCCAAACAACTACTCTTGTTATTCAGAGCACTCAAAAGATACTGGAAACCTTTGAAACATTAAAGTTACGAGTTCAGAAGACCAATTATCCAAGGAGCTGTTTTGATTGGCTAAGGCTAGCTAGTGCAACTTCACGATGTCCAGAAGCAAGGAGAGAGGGATGGAGGACTTGTTGAATGAAACCATCTTCTATCCTCATTGATTCTGCTCTGGAAATACCTGAAGTACAGATAGGATTTGGGTCAGCTGTGAACCTTGTGGCTTCTACAGGATTGTTGTGGCAGCTAGCCTAAAGGAGGATGGGGCTTGAACACACCCTACCCACCTATGATGGCCATCATAGAGGACTTTCCAGTTTTCTGCTACTCTGTCCTCTATTAATACAAAATCAGAGGCCTTTATGTCCTCTTGAAGAGAAAAATAAAGGACATAAAGGCATCCGGTTTTGTATCAATAGAAGACAGAGGACAACCAGACTGTCCACTATGATGGCCACCCTGTACCCACCCCGGTCTACTTTGTGTTCTAAAACAAGAAGGGGTTGCTCCAGACTTATGTCCAGTGCCTCTTTTCAGGTCCTCCAGGGACTGAGGGATCAAAAGTAGGTGCTGAGGACGCAGCTGGAGCAACCTTGTTGTCAAACTTCCAGGTCTGCAGAAAGTTAACAGACTCAGGTGAGTGGATTGTGCTCAGACCCATCTTTCCAAGACCTGCCACTGCCGTGTTAAAGACAGGTCTTATGTTTTCTTTCAAGTAGGCCCTGGGGTTTTGTGAGCAGAGTATGCTACGTTTCTGGTCATGTAATTACACTTTCGATTATTTTAGGCATCTGATGACCTCTACAAAAAAGAGTAAGAAAAAAAATCATAAGCAGAGAAACGTCACTTCATTCATGTATATAAGATGCCGAGAGGGTTTTTAAGTGGCCTATGGAAATGGAACAGAACATGCAAACAGCAGTGCTCTTTAGAGTCCTACCTGATATTCTGCAGTGATAGGCTTAGTCACGTTAATACAAAACTTATTTGGACTAGAGAATTTCCGGTTAAACCAACATCCTTTTTCTAATGACATCTTACATAATTAAATTGGTTTGATTCTATTTCCTCTGACGTCTAGTGCTGGGTAAGGCAGGGCTAATATGAAAAACATTTAAAGAATGAAAGAAACCATTCACTTGTAGGGTATTTCAGAATTTCACAATAACAATTGCTACAATGATTACTCTCTCCAAGACAAGCAATCATCAAAACTTATACTGTAAAGTACAAGAGGCCTGGTTTACCTCTAGACATTCCTTCATGTTAAGAATTCTGCTTCCAGAAATGTTGTGACAGCTGTTTTATGTCACCCTTTCCAGACTGGCAGTAGATAAATGAAACTGATATATTAAAAGAAGTTATTGCAACGTTAATGTTTCTTTTATATTAAGGAAATTAGGAGTCATGACTTCCCTTGGTTCCAAGTACAGCTGAATGACTTGCTAGGATTTTCCGGTTTTTAGTCTTTTTTTTTTTTTCCTTGGATGACTTCTGCTTTTTGCTTTTATTACTACTTTTTGATCTCCAGTCCAAGGCTGCCTACAGTAAGTCCCTAACTGTAGTGCTACTTTGCAGTCCCCTCCAAAAATCCACAAATATAATAACTGACTCTGGCAAATACAGACAACAATACAAACACAATCATGTGTAGTATTTTTTGTCAACTTATTTTATGTGATTTTATATTTAGATTTGTTATAAAACTTTAGATGATACTAATTTTTTCTCCTTAAAGCCAGTGCCAAGTACAAATACCACTTTGGTCAGAAGAGACTGGAATGTTATATAGCAGGTTTCTCTTATACATAAAGGCTGTATCTTAAATCGTCATTGTAAATTCTTGACCAGCCAGCAAGAAGTGGGAAAAGGATGTTGAGCAGGAACAAATATTAGGTAATTTTGTTCTGTGTACTTGGCAAGGATTTAGATTGCACAGTAGAAATGAAAGTGATTACATTATTTTGTCAGGTACAACCTCAACATGGATTTTTCTAACTACTGTAAACTCCTCTGGGCAGAAACCATACGTCCCATATGTTTACTTCCTAGAATAATGGGACGTTGAGCTAGCTAACAGCTTTTGGGCATATACAACAACATAAATGCACAAAAGCAGTGACTCAGACCATCCTTTATTTTAGTAACTCCGAGATGAAGGAGCTCTAGGAGAGGAAGTCTCGGGTTTGGTCCCACCACAGGACAAGCCAGGAATAATTTTTCAAGCCTTCCAGATCTCCAGGGGCCCATGCAAGTCCTCAAAGATTCATTAGAGGTGGGGACCATTTACAAAGAGGCACTGCATCTACACATGATTCTAGTTCCTAGTTCCCCTAATTCCACTGGGTCACTACCAGAATTCTTCCTAGTTACCTCCATGGTATTTTGGGAGCAGCCTCCACAGAAAAAAAAACAATATATCCTGAGGTTGTTGCATCTCTTCTGGAAACCTTCATAGATTGAATAGAGCAATACAGCCGTAATGATAGCTGATTACAACAGAGTTTTAACTGGGCACTGGATAGGAGCCACACACAGGGCAGTGTAGTGGCAGCAATGCCAACAGCAACATTACTGCTCTTTTTATCCTCACTGCCCACGGCTGCTGCCCAGGTCACCCCCGTCATTACACTAGTGGGTTATAATTCACTCTGTGTTGTATTGTCAGGGCTTTATGTGCTCCATCCCACCATCATAGAAGTTGGTGGCAAATTTCCCTTACAAGTAAAGAACTTCAATAAGGGGTAAGTCTCCCATTGGTGCAGCCACTGTACAACTAACATATAAACAACTTTTGCCCATGAAAATGTAAACAATATTCAACAGATAAATAAGCAGACAAAGGGGAAGATATTATGATGGGGAGGTGAGGGGGGGAGGGACAAGTTAACAATAGACCTGGGGTGACTTCGTAAGTTAGTGGACACAGAGGTTTGAGAAGTCACAAACCACTGCTGGATGGTTCGGTTTATAGGCAATACAGTAAGGTATGATTTAAAGGAGGACAGAGTGCTATTTTATTAATTATTTTATTTTTATATTCTGCAAGATGCAAAACCAAAAGTCAAGGGTGTTCTTTCACATTCTTGAAGTCTGAGCAGTGATCTACAGTATAATTTTAATTCATAAGAGGAAGTCATTTTGTTCCTTTGTTATCAATCTAAGCCTTTTGAGCCTCATAACCCTCTCTCAGAAGATGCCTTGATGCTGAGCTAATGCAAGATTCCAAGATTTCTGCTGACACATGTTTGCTGCATTCAAGCACCAGAATACATAGTTGGTTTTGGGAGACTGCCGAAGAATGAGCCAGAAGCAATTAATGCAGGCTGCTGGAAGCCCCACAATGTAGTTTTATCCAGATCTTTCAGCTGCATCTGTAGTAATGCACTAAACTTCCCTTAAACTATGCCTCTACCAGATATGTCAGGAGACATGATTGCAACATGTGCACACATAACTGAACTGGATTTAATCTCACTAGCACAGATATTTATTTTGGTGTAACTGTACTAGCATGGGTTTTAACATAGGCTGGATACTTACTCAGAAGCTCCAACTCATGCCTTCACCACCTCACTGCTATTTGTTTCGGAACTGGCTACATTAAAACTAGCTCATGTATGCTTAAATGTGCTTCAATACAGTACAGACATAGTCTTAGTCTCATGTATAACTGAATACCAATTTATGGTACTGTTGGCCAATTCACTTATGAAAATCCTCTACTATTTCTTTGCTTTGACCAAAAGGTACAAACTGAATTTTCCACTATCTTGAAATGACCTGCAAATCTCCTCCAGAAGAACCCTACACTAAATTATGCAAACTTTGTTCAAAAAAACTGAAAGGAGACATAATGAAACTGAATGTTTCCATGCAGACCTCTGTTCAATTGAATTGCAAAATTGAAATGCTCGTGGTGTGTGCCAGCGCCCAGTATCATGCCATATGCCAAGAGGTACTTCCCTTTTGTATCCCAAATACAGATAGCTAGGATACAAATTTCAGATAGCTAGGATCATTGTGCAATCTGTTCATAGGAATGATTGAAGATGAATGATACTCTACCGCCACCCAAAAGTAACTGCTTGGTTATGAAGGAAGAGAAGAGACCTCCATTCCTAGGGTATCCTTTTCTCCTTTTTCACCTGGGGCAGCTGAACAGACCATGTCACCATTATGCATCTTTGAAAAGACCCCCTCTGCATCCTAGCACACAGAATAAAGATAGGAAAATCCTGGAAGAAAGAATGGGCAAAGCTTCTCAGATGTCCCGGGGACCAGTTGTTGTGGTATGAATGAGGAATATTGTTCATACAAGAAGTTCTAAACAGCTTTGATTACTCCAGTCTTCTATTTCTCTTGCTCCTCAATTAATATCAAAGTTCAAACCTTTTAAACAGATTTCCTCTTTAATCATTGTAAGAATATGTAGAGAATGATTGCAAAATCCAACCAGGGTAAGATTTCAGGGCAGGGAGGAAAAGTCCAAACAAATAAGCCACAATGAGAAGTCATAATAGGAATCAAAGCAGGCAAGTTAAACATGTATTTAAAATGTGATACTGCATCTTCCATAACTTATGTCTTTCTCCAAACACATTTGTTGCCATTAAGTGCTAGCAGTGTTCTTGTCACAGAGGTGATATCTTTTATTAGACCATCTAGGTATTTGCAAAAAAATTTCCTTTTTTTGCAAGCTTTTGGGCACACTCACCCTTCCTCAGCATAGGAGAATGCAAAGATTGTAAAATTTCTTCTAGGTGGAAATGAAAAATCATATTTCAGTGTTCTTTGCATTAGTCAAAGAACAGTGAACATCTCATCAGTACTGTAATTGTGGTGTCACCCATTCAAATTAACACTGCAGTTAAAAATGCAAGCATGCACTTTCAAGCAGTTAGAGCATTTTAAGTGCCTTTATAGCTATTGCAAAGCTGCTCCCTTTCAAGTGAGGGTCATCTCTTAACATGTACTAAACTTTAATAATAGGTCACTACCTTCCAATGATTTGCAGCTGTTGCAAGTGAAAATGAGACAAGACCCTCAGAGAACTGGCAATATAAGCAGACAGGGACACCAATATGGGTTAAATATCATTATTTCCTCAAAACTTTATTAAGGAAGAAATAAGGTTGCCTGTTGTTCCTTCTGCCACTCTAAAATATGGGGAGTTCTTAAACTTAAGCTGATGAGAACCAGAAAATAAAGAATAATTGTCATGGAAACTTAGGGTGCTTATACATGTACAGGGAGGCTGCTCCAACATGCTGTAATAACAGCATGTCAGAGCAGACCCGATTAATTGAGTCTGCTGGAGTACTCTAGCATGACGTGTATCAGCATGCCTGCAGTGAAAAATGGGGGAAGGGGCGCTTTAAACTCAAGCTCATTTGACAAGCTTGAGTTAAAGCAACTCCAGTGCCACTTTTCAGCACAGAGACCCTGATACACATGACAGTCCAGGTGCTTTAATTAAAAAGTGTCCCCACACCCCACTCCTGGAGCACATGTATAAATGCCCTTGGGCTGTGGTGTAGGGGAAGAACGGAGCCACAGATAGTACCCCCTGGCATCAGGGAAAGAATGGGCCTCCTGCCTAATTAACACCATAATTATGTATCATCAAGGCATGGCAGACAAGGAGGCGAGCGGCTGGCCCAGAAACAGGTGGGCAGGTCAATGACAGACCAGCCCCAAGAAAGCCCCCTTTTACAGAGCTGATCTCTCATTCGCCCTTCTCCCCCCCGCCCCCACTTCAGCCTCCTGTGCAAGGTGTGGCCAGAAACAATTTAGAATGACTAATTTGGTGATCGGAGGCTGCTGTGTGGGGGAAAATAAAGGAACCCTCCTCATGAAGCCAGAGCTGGAATCACATGAAACCCTCTGTATAAGTTGGCAGCAAGGGTTAGCTGGCCCTTAGTAACATGTGGAATGCAGAATCAGGGCAAGATGTGATGGCAAGGAGGGCTACAACAGGGATCAGCACATTATTCAGAAAATGCTGACTGTATTATGGGATGGATCCAATCTGTTGGCAGACTGGATCTGGTCCATGGGCCATAGGTTGTCAAGCCCTGCCTTAAATCTATGTTTTGTGGTTTTCAGAACTTAAAGCCACTCCCCACATTCTGGAAGGTCCCAGGGCCCAACTGTGCAACTTTCACTCTGCATTACTGAAGCCTTTGAGGATTTAATTTTCTTGGGGTTTTTTCCTTTAATATAATTTCTTAACAACCCTATTTACCACAACACAGATCTCTACTTTACAGCTGTCAACTCCTTCATAACAGTTACTCAAACCACAAGAATGCATTGGACACTTAATCCCTTCACTGCCCCTGGTTTCCCATCTCTCCACTTGTCCGGCACAGTCTAGTTCTCCCTCCACAAATCCCCTGCCTATAAAGAAGCTGGTACCTGTTGATTGAGCCCCAGATGTGCCACACAAAAAAAATCCATAGGAATCTATCGTCACAGTAAATATCAAACATAAAGACAGGTCCAGTCAGTTGGTAGGTCCAAGATCAAGAAGCATAGCCCAGCTGTCAAAGTCAAATATCAAACAAAAGACAAGCTCAGGGCCCATTAGCTCAGTGGGAGCTAACTTTTTTGGCAGGTATGCAACAAGCTGAGGCACACAACTCTCCCCGAGTGCCACTCTGATCCCTTTCTCCTGTCTGATCTGCTGCTCTGCTTTTGGCTCCCTGGCCCATCTGCTGCTATTCTCCCCAATGTACCACATACCACACAGAGCTGCCTATGCCACTAGTGACACACATTGCCACCTCCGCACTACCTCATAGGTAGGCAATACTGAGCAGACTACTGCTGCTTTCTTGTAAGTTCTTTAAATAGGTGAGGTGCTTCCTCCGTGGCATGGATAGAAGTACAGTATAGCAGGCTCAAAGACAAATTATCCTCTTGCCAGTGAGGGTGTGTCATCATACTTGTTAATTCTGTAATATGCCAGTGTATGTTTTCTTCTAGGGAACTGTGTAATCTCAGGATCCATTGCTCAAGCAGTCTCAAATCTGGACCACAAATACTATCCATGGTTCCACAGGAGACAGATTTCAAGGCAGTCTAAGTAGCATGTGGATTTTAGAGCATCTAGAAAAGCCAACCTTGAAACAGAAATGATTCCTCAACTTTAACAGAGGGAGAGTTGGCATTTTGCTATAACAGACTGCCCTAGAAGACCCCAGAGAGAACTCAACATGTCCTGTTATGATTTGTTACAGGTTTCTATAGCTCTACGTACTCTTCACACAAGAAAAAAAGTGTCACATTTGAAAACATTTCTTAAGAAAAGCTCTCCTGTCTCTTAAATCGACTTGGGTAGGATTGTATTCTGCACCCAGTTCCAAAAATAACAATAGTGTTTTGTACCACGAGTTACTTTCCTCATGGCTTAGAAGAGAAGTAATGTTTAAAAACTGCTCACAATATCCTTAGTAAGCTAATGCAGCATCAGTACCTACAGACAAGATTTTTGAAAGTTAAGCACATATGTGCTTTTAGCAATTTATCCATTCTACCTACCTGCATGACAGTAATCATACCCCTCCCTTCATATTTTAGGTCCCCTCTGCCCTAATCATCCTTAGCTGCATGAGTGAGGAGTTCCTGTATGGATCAACATGCATTTCACAGCAGTCATCAGCTCTGCTTTTGCATCCTTTACCATCCACCCAACTCAACTAGTAGCCTAGACACTCCTGGGAAAGAGAGTTCACAATCTAAGCTCAATTAATGGATGAAAACAGAAAGCTCATTGAGACATGAGCCTGCGGTGCATTTGAAGCATTTTGTCCTACTATATATATTAACATATGTCTATTTGAAACAAATCAGGCACAACTACAGTAAAGAGAAAAGGGAAGGTTACCATATAAAGCAAAAAGCTTTTTTGATTCTCTACCCATCCATTTAATAACACTTTATTTTTCTCCTCTATATATGAATGGAGCAGCAAAGTTTCTATCAGAAAGAATAAATCTAGGTAGAAAAAAAAGAAACCAGCAAGAAATCTGAAATGGACACAGAAAAATATGCATCTCAGCGTATTTCTTTTAAACAACATTTAAGGGGGAGATTTCCAAAAGCACTTAAAGCAGTTATATATTCAACTCCTATGGGAGATAGATAAGTGCCATTTATCCCTTTAAAAATATCTCACCTCTAATTGTTTTCTATATCCCAAGTACCCTAGGAACATTATCAAATACAGAGAGGTCCCCAGGTGCCCACACAATAGCGCTTTATGAATACGTAAAAGGAATTACTGCTCCCTTGAGGCAAGCATATAATTTTATTAACATGTACTAAGCATGTGCATGATTGGAAGACCAAAAGGCACTGAAGTTTTTGGGTTTATGCAACACAAGAAACCTGTGAGTTTCAGGTCAGCATATCAAACCACAAACATAGACCTTTAAGCTAGGGACAGAAATTACCCATAAACAGTATAACTGATAGAAAACCAGTTCAAATCTGTAACACAACATAAGTTCAACACACATAAACTGCTTTCAAAATGCCTGAAACCAGTTTAAGATAAACATGGATGGATGTAGTATCAGACTTAACTGACTGAGGTTAAATCATTTATTGAACTTCTGTCTCGGATCCCCTCCAGATTCAAGCTAACACACAGTCCCTCAGCATCCCAGAATGCTTTGCATCTCCCCCACAAACTCCCCCTTAACAGGGCGGGCAGGCTAGCTTTGGCCCAAGCTGTCTGTGGCAGCCAAGTAGGGAAGCATGGTCTAGTGCAGGGGTGGCCAACCTGCAGCTCCGGAGCCACATGCTGCTCTTCAGAAGATAATATGCATCTCCCTGAATCTTTGCACAAGCACATGGTGATCTGCTTTCAAATGAAAGCTTCTCTAGTACCCCCGAGCTTCTGGCCTGAGCCACTGAAATCAAGAGCGAATGTCTGTTCATTTGCTTAATTGGTTCAACCTACACAGCTTAGACTAACCTGTGAAGACTGAATTGATTCAGCCTAGGGCTTTTTGACTGTCTATACTTAGCCTTCTTGAATTGATTGATATACCGCCCCTTGCACTACCCTGACAATGAATCAATACTTAACCTTGCTTTGTCTGTCCTAGTATTGGCCCGATCAGCCATTCAGCTCACAGAAACCAAACCAACCAATGATGTCATGGTTGTCTTCAAATTCAAAGAACAAACAACAAACAAACAAATTGCCATGTATATGCAGTTGAACTAATCTATCAAATTGTGTTGCCTATTATTTCCTTGCTTAAGGAAATAATTTTCAGAGAGTGATTGCAGCATTGTCAAAACAAACTCTTCCTAAAAACAACCGTTACCAGTGTTACCAACCATCATGATGTTGTCACACAAGTCCCCAGACTCTCAATGATTTTTTTTTGTTTTAAAACATAAGCTTAGTCCCTATGACTGTGAAACAAAGTAAAATAAGTGAACCTACAGATTCAAAACCAAGAAGGCAATTTAGAAGAACCTAACATCTATGTATTCTACAATTTCTTAAATTTGGGTAGTCTGACTAGTGGGTTTTGAATGCTTGGGACTGGCAATATGGCTGTTACATTCTTATTATAGAACATACATTATGAAACCACCAGTGATTTGGAATAAAAATAAAGAAATGGGATTATCTGATTTGTGATTTTAGTTATTTGAAGAACAGCATAATACACAGGACAGAACATTACTTGGCTGTGTGTGGAGAAATGGGCTAAGAAGCAGGAAAGGTTCATCCATTCAGAAGCAGTGTAGAATAATTACCTAGTGGCACCTTGAACTCTAGACAGCGCTCCATCACCTCAATGGGATGTCACAACCTTGCATGTTTGCATGCTCCCTGTCCCCCTGTGCCCTTGCTTTCATCTCAGAGTGAGGAAATGGAGAGGACATGCCACTCCTTTTTAGAGCAGCAGTACATGTTCCCTTATTTTAGCCACTTGAACTGTCTAGGTTTGTACTGTAATTCCCATCTCTCACCATATTACCTTACTGAGTACAGAAAGGAGGCAAAGAAAGCTTTTGTCCAGGTAAAGTCTGTAGAACCTGTAAAGATGGGTCTTATTTTTTTGCTTCCTTTTAGCTCATTAGTGACTAAGAAAGTATAGAACACAGCTCTATTTCATTCACCTGAAAGCAGCATGCAATTTAAAAAAGAATAAGGAATTTTAAAAAGTTGTGAAAAATCTCTTTTCTCTCTCATGCACTCATCTAAGAAATGTGTGCTGTTTTCTGGCCAAAAATGAGGGTTGTTTATTTAGTCATTTTAAAAATTGCCCTTTTATTTTAAATATTTTTTTATTACAGATTATATATTCTCCACAAAGCATTTGCAGGATTGGAATTTAAAATCACAGATTTCTTTTCACACTAGACTTAAACCTAGCTTACATTTCAAGAAACACTTATCTGTTGCTGCTTAGGCCAGTTCTATTCCAAACCTGTCATTCAAGAAGACATTTTAAAGAGATAAACAAAACATACCAGTATAACCACTTGATTGCCAAGCGAGTTGTATTCCAGTAATTCAGTGGCATTGTATATACGTAAAGAACAGCAGGAAGAATCCCAAATTTAGGTGCCATACTTCCCCTACAGCTGTTCTGCATTTTTTTTAAAAGTGTTAATCTGCGTCAAAGGATGGACTTTTTAATTTCCAAAGTTGATTGTTGTGCTTATCTCACTTTGACGTAGATTACTGCTTTTACAGGAATGCAAACCAGCTGGAGAGGAATTGTGTCTCCTAATAATTTATCTTTTTCTTCTAAACTTTTCATGGTACTCTTTAAATATAAACCAGACAACACAAACCCCACATTTTAAACTTGGATGTCTAAAGTTAGGTATTTACATCTGTATTTAGATACCTATAGAAATAGATTCAAAATTTGATCCCTAAACCATTGGGCTGCTAGTTTATTATGGAAATAATGGAGATGATGAACAGGATAGGCAGGTGCTTTATGGTTTTATGGATTCTGTTCAGGAAAGCATTTCTATTCTGGACAACACTTGAAGTATGGGTAAAATTCAGTGGGATTTAACCACATGCTTAAAGTTAAACACATGCTTAACTTCTTTTCTGAATAAGGATGGATAAGCGCAAGCCTTAGTCGTTTTCAGAATTGAGGCTATAGAGTCACATTTCATGATGCAGATGATCACACTGACTAACCATGCTTCTTGTAAAGTACAGGAAGCACCCAATATATTAAAATATAACAGGGTGCATCTACACATTTGATTAATATGTAGCAATAAACTCCAGTGCACACGCATCGGAGTTTATTGGTTACAGGAACGCCTTTCGAACATGAGCCCAGGACCACAGCCAGGTTGGAGCTGCCCCAGCTGGCAAATGGGGGATCAGTCTGCCTGCCCAGAGCTGCTTGGATCCATCTCAACATGCTGTGGAGGGGCTTCCTAGGGCATGGGGGTGCTCCAGTGTGTGGCTAGCCAGCAGGTAGCCTCAGCACTGAAGCCCCAGCTGTGGCAGCATCTACACATGCATTACTTCACATGAAAAAACTCTGCAGCAGGATAGTATTTGTATTTACAAGTACTACCCTGCTGTGCAGTTTATTAGTTTCCTGCAGCCTAATAGCGCCACACAAGTAGACGCTGAGACATCTACTGCAGAGCTAATTAGGCAGCTCTACATGTAGATGCATCCATAAAACATTCTGGTCTTTTATCTGCAGCAACCACAAAACCATTTTAAATTCTCTTCCATATCTGAGGACAGATCCTCAGCTGGTGTTAATTGTCAGTATACTCCTCTTTAAAGGCAAATAAAGTTGTATATCACTGTACAACTCTACATTATCTTGGGTAGATTTCCTTTGCAGCACAGTTCTGCAGTTCACCCCCAGGACCCACTCTCTGCAACCAGCCCTACCAATGATACAGCACAAGTTCTACTACTTCCTCTTGGAGTCTGAGGCATTGAGGGCAGGCAGAGCAGAGTTTAAGAGTAACTACACAGTTGCAAGAGTGTCCATGTTTCATATAAAGGTAATACAAGTTTCATTTCTTAGAACTACAGAATTAATTTAAGTCTTCCTCAACATCTGAAGCAATATTTAGTGTTATCCCAAACTAATTTTGTATTATCTTGAAAATATAGAAAATGTTGCACGCAGATATTAATAAAACTGATGAATAAGGAGAAATCCTTTGATGTGTAAATATCTTTGAAAATTACTCAATTTTCCCCTTGCGGTGTTATTTTTCTCTCTCTTCAGCACAAAAATTGCATCTTATCATAAAAATTTTTGTGTTAGCATTCAGGATTCCAAGTAATCCTGTAGTTACTTCAACAAAATATTAACTTGGTCCTTGCAAGTACATTCATGTGCTAATGACATGCCTGCCACAAAACCAGGGGCCAAATTTTCTGCCTGCCTAAATGCAATTACTTCATTAGATGTACACATCACTCAATAAGAAAACTGATTTTGTAGACCAGTGGTTCCAAAACCTTTTAGGTGCAAAACCTTTGCACCCCTCCATAACTTTTCTAAATTTAGTGCCACCCCATTTTCCTGGAGACATGTGAAGGAAGTAACTACCAGGATTCTTCCTCTTTGCTCTC
Organism: Crocodylus siamensis; assembly: GCF_052110815.1. NCBI lineage: Eukaryota > Metazoa > Chordata > Crocodylia > Crocodylidae > Crocodylus > Crocodylus siamensis. The sequence goes on along the minus strand of NC_143399.1, from coordinate 154,064,167 downwards.
ATTCACATTTTACTAAGCTTTGACTCTGTTCCTTTACCACCCCCCTCCACACACATACTTCTGTTGTCATTTCTCTCTCCCTAACTCTACCTCTATTTCATAAGCAATTAAGGGTATAGCCATACAAATATTAAGCACAAGGTAGAAAGGAGAAGCATGGTTCAACTGCTCCATCATAACTGCTACTCTGTGTGTTTTTACCCCACAGGTAGGTGGGTCCTAACCTGAGGTGTTTGGTCCTTAGCAAAAGGGGGGTAAATTACCATGGTTTAACTTCCATTTACTGCAGGAAAAGATCATGCCCATATCATTGTGGATTATGCCCAGTTATTATGGAAAACTTATGCACAGTAAAACCCTGCCCCTTTTTGCCTTGTAGTTCAGTATAACCTTATAAATCCAGATCTCAGAAATCCAGAATTCTCAAAAACCTTGCCCTTTTTAAAAATACACTACATGGGGAGCAGAAGCAGCCGATCCCGGAGCGGCAGAGGGGGAGACTTGCATGCAGTGGCTGCTACTGCCATCCACCATCCTGCACCACCATACCACGTGCAGCCACAGCTCCCTGGCCAGCCGCCACTCTGGTTTCAAAAATCCAGAATTTTCAAATTTCTGGAAGATGCTCAGTCCCAAGCATGCTGGATTTATGAGGTTATAGTGTAACTACACAAAAAGCACATGTTCCAAGAGTTTTCTTTCCCCAGACACTTATTTTCATGTCATTTGCTCATCCTTAGCTTTCCTGTGCTTTATTAAAGCACAGATGCTCACAAAAGTTGTTCCAGATGAGTCAATGATAATAAATTATTGCTGTTATTATTATTATTATTATTATATGATGATGATGATGATGATGCCACCCTGCATCACAACATAGTCATGAGACTCTACTTCTCCTGCTGAGTCAGGATATCGGAATGTCAAAAAAGGGGAACTGACATGTAGGTATGTCAGCCTTTCTATGTATGAATTACAGGGCAGAGAAGCAACTCTTTGATTATGGAGTCTGCTCTTCATATAACTTCCTGAGTTCCAATTTATAATAAATATAATAATTTATAATAAATTTATGATAAACGCAAGGTACTCCACCTCGGAGTGGGGGGGGAGGGGAGGGAACCTGAAGCATACTGATAGGCTTGGCAGTGCTACGCTTGCTAGAAAGAGACTTAGGGGTCATGACTGACCACAAAATGAACATGAGCCACCAATGCGAAGTTGCAGCTGGTAAAGCAAACAAAACCCTGGCTTGCATCTATAGATGCTTCTCAAGTAAATCTCAGGATGTCATCCTCTTGCTGTACTCGGCATTGGTGAGGCCACAACTGAAGTATTGCATCCAGTTCTGGGCTTTGCAATTCAAGAAGGATGTCAAGAAGCTTGAGAGAGTCCAGAGGAGAGCCACAGGCATGATCAGAGGGCAAGAGGATAGGCCTTATGAAGAGACGCTGGGAGCCAGGAGAGTCTTCAGCCTGGAAAAGCACAAGCTCAGGGAGTACCTGGTGGCTGCCTAGAAGTACACAAGGGGTGTGCATCAGAATCTGGGAGAACGTCTGTTCACCAGAGTGCCCCAAAGAAAAACAAGGACCAACAGTCATAAACTCCTTCAAAACCATTTTAGGGTGGACATAAGAAAAAATGTCTTTACTGTCCCAGCCCCCAAGACCTGGAATAGCCTCTCTCCAGATGTGGTACCCTCATGGACTCACAAATATCATCACCACCCCAACCCACCCTTTTGTGTCAAGGCCATTAACAAAAATCTTACATAAAATCAGCTGAAAGACTGACTATTAAGGAACCTCAGTAAGAGCATCCCTCCAGCCTTGGACTTCCCCTTTTAATATTACCAACCATTGTCTCCTCTTTATGTAATTACTGCTACTTATCCACCTTAGAATTCACCTTAGAATTCACCTAACAATCCTCATCTTCTTCAGCTTCATTAATAATATCCTATTTGTTACTATTATCAGACACTTTACTGGAGACCATGATCTACCACATTTCCTTAATCTAGAATAGTGGTTTCCTATCTGGGTACTGCAAGGCCCTGCAAGACACAACCAAGTGAAACTCTGCCGTATGTCTCTGTTTCAAGGGTGTATTGGGGGGACACCAGACTAGAAAGTGGTTGCATCAGGAGAGAATGCTCCTGCCTTTAGTAGCTTTATCCACAACCATTCTGCCAGTTACTTCCTTCACATGCCTCCAGGAAAATGAGGTGCTACTAAATTCAGAAAAGTTATGGAGGGTTACAATGAGTCTAGAAGGTTTAGGAAGCACTGGTCTACAAAAATCAGTTTTGTTATTGGGTTAATCTGGCACTTGGTAAAGCCCTGCTACATTTTAGCCTGTTTTCCTTTTTAGCTTACTTCTATGTCTTCAATCATTCTTTTCTCCAACATTTGTTCTAAATCTTGGTATACTATTGAGGTCAGACTAAGGGCTGTAGATGCCTAAATTCTATTTTTCCCCTTCTTAAAATATATGTACTACATTTATTAGTCACAAATGATATGTCCCAACTTCATAGATTTGTTAAAATTACTTGCTCCTGGCCTTGCAATTTCATGTGCAATTGCCTTCACCATTTCTAAGGTGGGTGGATTAACCTCTGGATAACCTGCAAGATTTACAAATCTACTAGATCTTGGTTAACAGGTGGCAAAATGAAAAAAACCATGACAGTAACTGGATGAGAAGCCATTCTCTTGAATAATCACATCAGAACTACGCAGAAGCAGCAGAAACAATTCATTAATTACTTGTAGAGTATCCATAGCTGGATACTCATTCTGTAAAGTGCTAGAGGTTACTGAGCAACACCCAGTGTCCATCATCCATTTAGAAGTGAAGAGATGAGACAGTGACAAATGGGCTGCTCAGCTACTTTGTGCCTGAAGTTAGAAAGGAGTAAAAATATATGTACTGCTGCCACAGCTTTGCAGATTCATCCCTGGGACACACAAAGGAAATTAATAAGGAAAAGGTGAAAATTGCAAGTGATGGGTTCACCATCAACAGTCTAGATTTCAATTTTCCTTCAAACCTCTTGCCCTGTTGAGATAACTTTTTTTGTCTGGAATACTCACTTATGGGCTTAATAGAATTGGGACAGAAAAATATATGACCATTCTTTTAAGGGAACCAGTAGCTAAACCAAGTTTATGTTTCTAGGAGACAATGAAATTCATCAGACCTGATCACAGATACCAGTGGGTCTTTCTTTCTGTAAAATCTTTTCCTTTTTTGTGTCCTTGTGACAGGTATTTAGCAGAATTTGCACATTTGTTGAATCTGATAGACCACACCATGACAGCTTCTGCTATGGCCTTGAACCTGCACCACCCCAGTCCCTTCTGTAAAATGGGCAACTCACTTAAATCTAAGATTTAAAGAGACATTTTCACTGTGATGTACAGAAATTCCACAGGTAGTAAGTTTCATTTTGTAAGTTCCAAATATCATTTGGAACAGAATCCCTGTGTCCCATGCTAAAATACACCCTAAAATACCATGTTTATGTAAACTTATAGGATATTTGATATTTTCCTCAAAGAAGTTAAATCAGATCTACAACAAAGAGACTCAATTTGTTCTAAAACACTGATAGGACTTTATCTTAATAAGCCTTCCTGAAATATATCAAATGTATACAAGTTACCTGAGAAGCACATACTGTAATGCTTACATGTAGTATGTATACTATTCAAAGAAAGGCATCTGCATTCCAGAGACAATCCACATCTAATTCCTTCATCTACTCAGTCCCCTAGTTCATCACTTTAAAAAATGCATCTAATCTTCTGCTCTTGATCTGGAATGAAAGACTCATCTTAAAATGCACTGCGTTGTCAGTCTAATTCAACAAGAAGAATGATATCTTCACAAAATGATTTTTTAAAAAGAGATTCAGCAGCAGGAATATCTCAATGTAGTGAACAAAATGTGGAGGAAAAGAGATTGAAATTAGTTGAGAAGCATGCACACATGCCATGAATAACAGGTATACAATGGCTATATGCAATAGAATCAGGTAAACTGAATATTTTTGTACAGCACAAGCCAATATTATAGGTAAATACCATCATTTACGCCACAAAACTGTGCTTTCAAATGGTTCTTTCCAGTTCTCTTATTTGACCTTTGAGAAGGCTGTGATTACTTTCAGAATGAGTTTAACATGTTTCTTTCACTTGGTTTAAAATTCAGAGCCTTTGAAATGAAGCTAAGTCTTTGCTGCTTGTTCAAGGTATGGGAGGATTTTTTTTTCTAATGACAGTTGAGAAAGGCACATTGAACCTATGGGCTTCAAACACACAGTTCCCAGAAGGGGCCCAAGTCATGCAATACTTCCACATGTGTTTTACTTTTTACCCATGGGAGCTGCTGTCGAATAGGTTATTCATGTTTGGACTGCAAACTCTCTGTGCCATGTAGTATTGCCCTCAAATACATCACATGAGTACCTTCTGGGCCAAAAGTGGTACAATTGAATTGGTGCAGTGCTGAGGATCAGTCAGGTTAATAGGCCTCTTCCCAGCACTGCACTGATGTGGTTCATGTCTCTGATCTGGGAGCTAGTAAGTGAGCGAGCTTGAGGGCACTGCCTTTGCACATGATAAGTTTGCCATCTAGGCAGAGCTACACATGAACATGCCATTTATAGATTTGGGGTCTACATAAGCTACGATTAACACTATTGTGATAAAAATGAAAAAAAATTAAAAGAAGAGTAAAGGGTTTATGCAGTCAGAAAAAAGTTGAGTTCTCAGCAGATACTTAAGGCCACCAAGTCATTCTCGGGATCAGAATTAGAATACAGGATATGGTCACTTCACTTGGTACCTAGCCTATTTTAATTCATATTAAAACATCACAAAAAGACATACTCTTTAGCTAATGCACATTAAAAGTAGGCTAATGCACAGTTTTCTAGTACGTCACAATGGAAGCATTAGATTTAATGTGCATTACCTACATTGCATCAATGAACGTGTAGATGTGCTCTTGGTTTCTGTCTATAAAATGGAATAGAATAGTAATGCTCAATCCATGAGTCCAGAAATTTGGCAGCAGATCTGTAGTAGGGTTAATTACCATAGCTCTGAGGCATAAAAATAGCACCTGCTGCAGCAGCAGCTGACCACACTGCCACCATTGCCACAGCAGCAGCCAGCACTGCCCAGTGCACTGCAGCTGCTCCCGCCAGGTGTCACTCATTTTATATATGCGGTTTTGATTATTCCTACTGAGATGTAGCACCTTTCATTTGTCTGTATTGAATTTCATCCTGTTAGCTGTACCCCAGCTTTCTAATCATTGAGATCCTTCTATATTACACTCACGTGCTCCAATGTGTTCACAATTCTTCCCAGATTGGTGTTGTCTTCAAACGTATCATCTGCAATCAATCAATGAATGTCCACTGACACCATAATACTATAACTGGAAGCATCCACATTTGGTCTCAGTGTTGGAGAGAGGGCAATATCTTCACTGAGGGCAATAGTAGAGATGAAAGAATGGATTAAGGTTATTGTTTAACAGATCTCCTTTGATGATGTCTAGGATCAACAGTCAAGAAGCGGGCTCCTATTGTACACTGATGAGTAACAAAGAAGACAGTCCCTGCCCCAGAGAGATTACACTCCAGGGCTAATGAAAGAAAAGCAGCAAAGTGGAATAAATAGGAAACAGTTTGTCCCGCTGCACTGGCTGGTTATCCCTAAATCGGCAGCCAACTGCAGGCTTGGGAACATCCAGCTCCTCAGGAATGCCTAACTGCATCAAACAAATTGTGACAGCTCCTCTCATCTCTAATTCACTTGCTGCTGAAAAAGGAATGTGGCTAGCAGGTATTTCAGCTGCCAATTCTACTGCAGGTAATTTGGGGATTATGGGAAGTCTCCTTATTGCTTTTATATCCTTCCTAACTGAGCAGCTGGGCATTCTATTTCCCATTGGCTTCCTCTGTTTTAGTAAAATCCTTACTAAGATAGAGAGAATCAATTAGAGGAGATGAGCACTGACCCAAAATTCTTTTTTACAAGACTGCACCATGACCTTGGTTTATTCCGGTATAACATAAGGAGACTTTGGGTGAGCTTTTCGCTCTAGTTACTAGAATCTAGCAAAATCCTTATTCAGAATATTTGCTTAGAAGTACTAAAGTCAACAGCAAAGAAGTCTGGCAGGGAATTACAACTGCCAATGAGAGTTACCTGGAGGCATTCTGATAACATTTTCCCAAATGTAACAGAGAGCCTAGGACTCTGCTCCTATAATGAAAGAAAGATGCAGGCGAGTAGGCCCAAATAAACACCAACTGTAAGTACTTACTGGCGAGGGTAGCACAACAGGATGATGTCTACCTGAATAGCAGAAAGCCTGTTGTAGTGCTTGTTGCACCACAACAGAACTGGAGGCTGGAACCTTGCAGGAGAACCTAAGTACTAGTCTTGGCTGCCATAGAGACCAGACAGTGAATCTAAATAGAGGGCACCTGCAGCCAACTGGGTGGAGTTACCTTACTGGAAGGAGGCAGGGCTTTAGGCATATAAGCCCTGACCAGAGCCAAAGCAAGACAGTTTATCCCTACAAGCTGTAGGAGCTTCTGGTCAGGATGCTGCAAGGGAATGCCTAGTGGACTGTGGAGCTGTCCTAGGATTACTAGTGAGTCTCTGGGAGCTTACAAGTCTATAACCCAGAACTGCAGGGTTGTGTTGGTGCCAGAGATACGGGAAGGTTTTCCCTTTTAAAGGAGCAGTGAGAACATCTACACATGCATTAATGTGCTGTAGTTACTGCACATTACATTTAATACCTGTAATAACAGGTACTAACAGAACGCACAGTAACCAGCGCGCTACTGTGCAATAGTGCCAGCACATGCCTTCATCGTGATGCTAATGCACAGTAAACTAATTATACTGTGTATTAGCATAGCTTTTTCATGACACAGAGAGCATTTAGTGTCTCATAGACACATCCAGTACTCCGCTTTCCCTCTTGTAGGTGTTGGTTTGCCTAGAAGGGTGAGTTTGTTATAGCCAGAGGGCTTATCTTTTGGTTACAGTTCCAACCTGTGGTTTGGGTTGGGACTGTGAGGAGTGGTCTTTAGTGGTCCCATTAGTGCCCTGGAGGCAAGAGTGTGTGCAGAGCCCAGAGCAGAGCAGAGCCAGGGGCCCAGTGCCCAAAGCAAGGCAGAGACGGAGGCCAGGGGCCAGGGGCCTGGCAGACAGAGTGATAGTACACCAACACCTATGAGGCATGAGATGTGGTACAGGGATGAATGGAGCCATGTAATTAGCCCTTAAGGCTAATAGGTGTCCTGGGGCATGGATGGGCAGAGAGTGCCCACTCAGCTCAGGAACAGGGTCACGGCCAGCAGTGTTCAGGGGGACCTACTGGCTAATGGACAGAATAAAGCTCACTCTAGGACTCTCAAGGCAGCCTTTCTTTCTAACCAATAATTACATCAAGGCATGGTAGGCAAGATGGAGGGGAGGATACTCTAGAGGCAGAATGGGGCACAGGTTGCAGAGCCACGAGGGAGTGTCATAGATGCCCCTGGGAACCTGTTCTGTTGCCACCATTGGCTGCTCGCCTCCTCCCCAAACTGTGCTGCCAAGTGCAGTAATCTGAGAGCTGTACTGAGAGCCTACAAAGATTGAGGCAATTTAAGATATTTATCATGTGGTAAGTAGCTCAAATTAGGAAGCAAACCCATTGTGTTTGAAGTAGGAAGGGGAGGAGAAGTTTTTCCTTATTTTTTCTCTATCTGCCTCTACTACATCCTACACAAGGTTCTATCACATTCATGCCAAAGTTTAATAGGCGTTTTGCCATTAACTTCACTGAGAGCAGAATCAACCCACTACAACATGATCTGTGTTTTACATCAGCTTCTGCAGTATGTGACACTAAGTTTCCACTACTATATTTATAGAATATTTATTCTTATTAAGCATTTCTAGCAGGGTCCATTAAAAATGCCCACACATTTTGATTAACATGCATGTAACAGGAAAGCTATGTATGAGATCTGTATTACAAGAAAGTTAAAATAGAAGCAATTCTCAGAAATTTGTAGAGGAACTCCTTCTCCCACAAGTCAAACATTTTAAATCTGTTTCTTAGTAAGATTACTCCAATATGGGAAACAAGATGAAGTAAACTTTGTTCCCTTGATTAGTGTCAGACTCTTAATTCTGCAATGAATCCCAGCAGGCCACAGACTATAGATAGTTCTGAAGATATAGAATCATAGAAATTAAGGGCTGGAAGGGACCTCAAAAGATCATTGAGTCCAATCCCCCTGCTTTGGGCAGGAATACTGATGAGACCAAGTGATCCCAGCAAGGTACATGTCCAGTCTCCTCTTGAAGAGTTCCAGTGTTGGGGACTGTGCAACCTCCTTGGAGAAATTATTCCAGATTCTGCTCACCCTTACCAAAAAAGAAGTTCTTTCTTGCATCCAACCTGAAATTATCCTCTAACACTGTGGTCTTTAACTTTTTAAAGTAGGAGATCGCCTCTGACATTTAAAAACAACCCAAGATCTACTATGCACCACCGCCATCCCATCTACCTGCAACAGGTAAGTCTGTGGGGAGGGAAGGGGGGTGCAGAGCGAGGCAGAAGGAGAAAAAATTATTTGGGGACATGCCTCCCCAACAGGTAAATTCTACCCAGCCAGGGTCCCACTGAACTTCCCCCTGCTCCTGCCTCTGAGACACTGTCCCTCACCATGGGGGCCTTGATCTAGGTCCCGCCCTTCCCTGCCCCACGGACTGACCTTCTGGGCTGGGGCATGCATGTGCATGCATTCAGGCACTCAGCCCCCCACCTCAACCCTGGATTGACTCCAAGAGGCTCTGAGATCTATTGCAAGATCAAGATCCACTGGTTGGTGACCACGTCTCTAACAGTTTATGGCCTTTTAAAATCCCAGTGAATTTGATAATTATTTTCAATTAAGTTAATTAGTCAAAAAATGAGGTTTTTTAACCCACATAAAAACTGAAACTTTCCTATTTCCAATATTTCCTAAAGAAAAATCTGATTGTTATTCAGTCTGTCTTTGAATCACTAGGCAGCTAAAATCATTGCTATTTATTATTTGTATTGTAGGAACCGGGAGTATCCATCACAGATCCCATGCACTAGGTGCTGCACAAAGATTGAACAAACAGTCTCAAATACATTTTAAAGTTAAGGTGGCTATTTGATTGATTATTCTTTTTATTATATTTCAGACACTACATTTATATTCCTCGTTTATGAACTGTGGTGCAGGGATTGTTAGACCAGGGACCAGCAGAAATAATGTATTGTGTCATGTTGGATATGGTAGATAAAAATAGCACTTAGTGCAGCCTAACTTCTGTTGTCAGTGCTCTTTCCAGGAAAAGACAGAACTAGATATAAATGCATATGTGCAAGATACACCAGTGTACCAAAGGATTGCTCAGCAATGCACAACAATGCATATGGCATAATATTATGAACACCAGTCACTAAAAAATATGTGGATGGAGACTGGATCATGGGAGACCTGAATACCTGGAAAGAATGACCTATGAAGGAGCTTAATAAAGAAAAACTTTTTTAAGGAGGAATTGGTTAAAAAAATATTTAGTTAATTGAAGGTACTAAAAGTATATACAGGCAGTCCTTGACTTACAACGTTTCAAGTTACAACATTTTGCACTTACAACGTTTATAAATTGACATCCTGTTTCAACTTTATGATGTCAGTTTTGACTTATAAAGCTTGATCTGATGCGATGCCACGCCAGTGAACAAGTTTGCTGTGTCGCTCATCATCTCCCTGGAGAACATCTGGTCAAACTTCCTTGGACACTTTCTTAAAGAAAGCAGACCAGACTCCAGAAAAACTTGCAGCCAAGACTCCTGAGAAGACTCCAGACAAGAACCTTCAAAAAGTCCAGCAAAGTCACCTTCCAAAGTCCTTCCAGAAGTCCTTCCAAACCAATATAATTGCTATTTATATTATAAATACATTAATGTAGCTATATTATTACTCTTCTATAATTGAGTACAAAATTCTGGGGTATTTTTGCTGAAAATAGGGTATCCGGCCTCAGTTCAGGAACCACTCCCCCATTTATAACATAGTTTCTTATAAGAAAATTGGTTCCAAGTTACAATGTTTTGACTTAAGACACGGTTTTCAGGAACCTGTTGTGTCATAAGTCCAAGGACTGCCTGTACAATGCTGCTTTACATCCTACAAAACAGGAATTAAAATGGATTTAAACATGATCATGGATACAAAATTCATAAAATGAGATGGTTTAAGGATGGTGACATTTCCTCTAATACACAACCAAAGAACAAACAACGTAAGAGGATTTAATTTAGAATGGCTGTAATACAGCTGAAGTAGAAGGATAAATCAATAGTGTGAGCCAACTGCTTGTGTTACACAGGACAAAGGTTTTACCTATATAAGAATTCTGCATCAGTTTATTTGAAATTGGCTCTTAAAGAGATTGGTTAAACTGGAAGAAGCCTCTGAATAGATACTTCATTTCCCTTAAAAATGGCTTATTTCACTTTAATTTAAACCAATTTCTAACTGCCCTTCACTAGGTCTTCATTATAAAGATGCCTTTTTACATGAGATAGCTATCTGGAGTTGAAATCCTCATGACACCACTAAATGAGGTCAACCTTGACTTCAGACAACTACAGGTAAGTAAGAACTGCCCAGATTGGTTGGCACCAAAATTATTCACACACACACAGCTGTCAGGAATTAATTTTGTCCAGTTCAGTAAACTTCTTGATTATGAGATCTGGTTGGAAATTAGGAAAAAACTTTTAACAAATGTGTCTAAAGAAAAATTTCCCCATTTCCCCATTTTACCTTTGAATGTTTGGAATTCAAAATGAAATATTTAATTCACATTTCAAAAATAAACTTGACAGCTTTACTGTCATAACTGACAAAATAAATTAGCAAAAAAAATTAAATTTCTTCTTTGCTTTAGTTTGAAATTCATAGAAAGAATCCTAGAGAATTAGGGTTGGAAGGAACTTCAGGAAATCATCTAGTCCAACCCCCTGCTCAAAGCAGGACCATCCCCACCTAGATCATCCCAGCCAAGTCTTTGTCTAGTCGGGTTTTGAAAACCCCCAAGGATGGAGCTTCCACCACATCTCTGGGTAACCTGTTCCAGTGTTTTACTACCCTCCTAGTGAGAAAATTCTTCTGAATATCTAACCTAAACTTTCCTTGCTGCAACTTGAGACCGTTGCTCCTTGTTCTGTCATCTGTCACCACTTAGAATAGCTTAGCTCCATCCTCTTTTGATCCCCACTTCAGGTACTTGAAGACTGCTCTTAAGTCTTCTCTCAGTCTCCTCTTCTCTATACTAAATAAGTCCAGTTCCCCCAGTCTTTCCTCATAAGTCATGTCCCCCAGGCCCCTCAACATTTTTGTTGCCCCCCCCACTGGACCATCTCCACTTTGTCCACATCCCTTTTGTAGTGGGGGACCCAAAACTGAACACAGTACTCCAGATGTGGCCTCACCAGTGCTGAATAGAGGAGAAAAATTACTTCCCTTGACCTACTAGCAATGCACCTTACAATGCAGCCTAGTATGCCGTTAGCCTTCTTGGCAACTAGGCACACTGCTAACTCATATTCAGGAGGGCCGTGTGAAGCTTCAGTTCCTGATTCAATTTGGTAGAGATTGGCCCAATTCGGTGGCCGAATCACTGAATCCAAATTGAATCAGAGGACCCTAATCTCTCTGAATTGAACCAGAATCCTCCAAATCGATTTGGAGAGATTCATTGATTTGGGCATAGACACAGCTTTAATTGTTTTTTCTACATACATATAGGTAGCAAGTGGTTCACAAATGCCATGATGCTGGGGTGCATGGAGCATCCCACAGGAGTGCAGGGGGGTCCCCAGTGTGCTTGACAGCAGACCCAGAAGTGGACCAGAAGCACTTCCAGTCCACTTTCAGGTCCACTGGAGAGCGCACAGGGGTCCCCCCCTGTAGCCCCCTAGCTCAGCGACTGGTGACTCCTGGGTCTGGGGGGGTACCTGGGTCCCCCACAGCTGATTGCTGAGCTGGGGGAGGCACTGGGGGGGCCCCTATGCACTCCCCAGAGGACTTAGAAGTGGACTGGAAGTACTTCCAGTCCACTTCTGGGTTCACCGCTGAACACACAGGGTGCTCTCCCCACACGTCTTTGGGATGCTCCATCTGCCCCAGCACTGCAGCATTCATGAGCCACACCGGGTACCTTGAGGTATGTAAAAAAAACACTTAAAGCTATTTCTATGTCCAAATCCCTGATTCTCTGAATCAGCATCGAATCTTTAGATTCGGATTTGGCTGAATCAAATTGGGGACAGTGATCCAAATCAACAAATTGAATTACTGTCCCTGATTTGGGCTGAATCTGAATCCGAATCAAATAGGGCCCATTTCACACACCCCTAATATTCGGCTTGTTGTCCACTGTAACCCACAGGTCCTTTTCTGCAGAACTGCTTCCCAGCCAGTCAGCCCCCAGCCTGTACCGGTGCACATGATTCTTCTCTCCTAAGTGTAGGACTTTGCATTTGTCCTTATTGAACCCCATGAGATTTCTTTTGGCCCAATCCGTCTTGGTCACTCTGAATCCTAGCCCTACCCTCCAGTGTATCTATTACTCCCCACAGCTTGATGTCATCTTCAAACTTGCTGAGAGTGTACTCTATGCCATCCTTCCAGGTCACTGATGAAGACATTGAACAAAACTGGCCCCAAGACCAACCCCTGGGGCACTCTACTTGATACTGACTGCCAACTAGACATCGAGCCAGTGATTACTACTCTCTGAGTCCAATGTTTCAGCCATTTTTCTATCCACCTTACAGTCCATTCATGCAGCCCATACTTCCGTAACTTGCCTGCAAGAATGTTGTGGGAGACCGTATCAAAAGCCTTGATAAAATCAAGGTACACCACATCCACTGGTCTCCCCGCATCTACAGAGTCAGTTACCCTGTCATAGAAGGCAATCAGGTTGGTCAGGCATGACTTGCCCTTTGTGAATCCATGCTGACTGTTCCTAATCATCTTTTTCTCTTCCAAGTGCTTACAAATGGATTTCTTGAGGATCTGCTCCATGATTTTTCCAGGAATTAAGGTGAGGCTAACTGGTCTGTAGCTCCCTGGATCCTCCTTTTTCCCTTTCTTAAATATTGGCACTGTTTGCCCTTTTCCAATATCCAGGACCTCTCCTGATCACTATGAGTTTTCAAAGATGATGACCAATGGCTCTGCAATCACATCAGCCAACTCCCTCAGCACCCTCAGATGCATCCCATCCAGCCCCATTGACTTATTCACATCCAGCTTTCCTAAGTAGTCTCATCTGTTCTTTCACCACTGAGAGCTGCTTACCTCCTCTCCAAACTGTGCTGCCCAGTAAAGTAGTCTGGGAGCTACCCTTGCCTGTGAAGACGGAGGCAAAAAAGGGCATTGAGCACTTCAGCCTCTTCCGCATCATCCATAGGTTGCCTCCCCTATTCAGTAAGGGACCCACACTTACCCTAGTCCTCCTCTTGCTACCAACATACTTGTAGAACCCCTTCTTGTTACCCTTCATGCCCCTGCTAGCTGCAATTCCAATTGCACTGTGGTCTTCCTACTTCATCCCTGCATGCCGAAGCAGTGCTCTTATACTCCTCCCTATTTATTTGTCCAAGTTTCCACTTCTTATAAGCTTCCTTTTTGTGACTTAGTTTAATCATCCGCCCCTACCCATGGCCAATGTTTGACACTTCAGAGGAAGGTGAAAGGATCCCAGAAGCCATGTAATGCATTCAAGAAAAAGCTAAAAATGTCCTGTCTTCACTGGGACTAATATAGCATGATATGGTGCCATATTGTAGTCCTTAAGCTTGGCAGAATTAATGATGGAGAGTGGATGTCCTTCCCTAGTTGTATCTTCAAGTTTCCACATCTTATAAAACTGCTTTTCTGTGATTTAGTTTACTGAAGAGTTCCCTAGTAAACCAAGCTGGTTTTCTGCCATACTTGCTAGTTTTCCTGTGCATCAGGATGGTTTGTTCCTGGACTCTCAGGAAGGCTTCCTTAAAGTACAGCCAAATAAACTTAAATGATATAAATGTCTGCTTGAGGGAAAACCAAAAAAACCCACTATTGAGTAAGATTAATGGAGCTGTATATTTAGTGTATTGCATCTTCCATAGCTATTCTCTATATGAATAGAACATAACAGAAGTCCATCTTCTTTTTGTTTTATCTCCGTATTTCTCAAACAGTTCAATGAAGGATACTTTAGTGATGGAAAGAGTGACACATTAAAATTATTTTTTTTCATAGGAGTAATTTGAACTTTCATAAATATATGTGTAAAGCTAGTTAGCCTTTATATGTGAGTTTCTACTAGAAATTCCATTAAGGCTGCATTTTTCCCTTTAATTAAGTGAAGTAGATGTGTGGTTTATAAAGGAAGATTCTAAAATGTATTTGAAGGCTACCTCTCATAAAAAATAACAGGTGAATATGAGTCATGATTATATGTCTGTCTGTTTCAAAAACCTTGAGTATTATAAAAGCATTTCCATTGATGTGTTGTATCGCAGATTAGCAGTAAAATATACTTGTAATATCCTGTTGATTTATCCTTGTACGTTGTGCAGTAATTCCTTCCCAGAAAGGCATGGAATAAGCAAAAGGTCTGCATAACCCATCAGCAAATTGTCTGGCAGTAATTATTAAAGCAAACAAAATAAGGAAATGGGAGATTATATCTAGCATTTTGGGCCTGACCCAAAGCCCTCTGAATAGAAACTTTCCCAGTGATCTCTACATCCATGCATATGCCATTTTCACAGTGAACCTGGGAGTGCCACCAAGATTCAAGACCTTCATGCATCCTCCTGTTCTATACATGCTAGGTTACACAGAGCTGATACCCAAGCATGTATCGTGGTGCCACTCTCAGGTACTATTTGCCAAACTGCCATGCTTGGGAATGTATGTACAGTGCAGAAATCAGGGCAGGGCTCTTTCTTGGTGGTAATCTTGGGCTCAGCAGGGAAGTAATACAGATGTGTTCTATGTTTTTAAGAGCTGGATTTGTGGACTTCTTCACCTACTGACATCAGGGACAAAACTCCCATTGGCTTCTTGGGTAAAGGGCCTGGCTCTGTGTGAATAAGGCTGGTAACACCTCAAGACACAGTTCTAAGTCCCATTTGATGGGAACTCAGTAAGGCATATCCAGTAAGTGGAACAGGTACAAAAGAGTATACTTCCAGTACAAATGGATTTATGAATTACAGGCAGATGGAAGGGGAAAGTGTGCCTTTACAAAAGGGAATTATTGACTGAGGCACATGCAGTTTAAGAGATGGCTGCCTTCTTCCACCAAAATAGGAAGCATAAATTGAAGATAATAACAGATTAAGCATGAAGAGTGTTTACGAAATTTATGCCTATATGGAAATGAATGCATGTGTGAGATGTACTAGTGTTAGCTACAAAGAACAAACTCACAGGATCATCATAAAATTCTAGTTTATTAGACAGATGCAAAAGTCAGATCATAAACCTTGGGGCTGATCCCCTGAAACACACGCACATTCATGCGCGCACACACACTCACAGTAGCTACCTATGAACACTAAGCACCAGTGTCAAGATATACCTACCCCAAGTGCTGGAGTCGTTGAGGCCAGTTGAGGCTCCTTTCAGTGCGATGTTGCTTCAGAAGGGGGTTGCCAGCTGGTCCTTCTGGCTGGGCAGGCAGGGTACTGGTCAGGTCAAAAAGGGCACCCTTGGGGGTCATTCTTCACTGCCTTTTATCCCTCTCTGGCAGACTTTGGTGACTCCCCAATTCTGGGGCTTACTCAATCCAGAGGTGGTTGACCTTGTGGGACATTCCCCTTGGTGGTTGCTGGATGGCAGCTGTCAGCCCCAGGGGTCATGTCCGCAGGTATGTACAGTCTTGAGAGTCCATTGATGAAGTTTGATTAATATACTGCTGTGGTAAATAGGGCTCTGGGGGTGGTTGATCGGGGAGTGGATTCAGTTCCAAGAGTCAGTCTTCGGTGTTGATTAGTTCAAACAGGGGCTTCTGTACCTTTAACAGTGAAGTTTCAGGGAGTTCCTGGCTCTTTATTGATCCTTTCCTTGCTGCTTAGTCTGTGGGTGTTAATTGCTGCTCATTAATCTGTTAGCCTGTCTTGTTACACAATCAATCAAGATTCATTCAGGGACCCTCTCCATACAAAGAAGCCATGGTTTGATTCCCACCATTGCTAACATTATTACATGGTACAACTGGCTTTTAAATTTAAAGTACATTTATTACAAAGTTAAAAAGCATAGAATATAAATCATAAAAGGGTGAAATGCCATGGCACATACAACAAATAGACCAAATACAATGGTGGGGGGGGACATACTGATGCCAGAATACTATTTTATACCTATAAATGCATCTACAAACTATATTTTTATTACAAGTACACCTTATCGTCTATAAAAATAATAATAATATAATAAAAGAAGAAGAGGGAGGAAGGAATAAAAGGTAGAAAAGAGAAAGCATCCCCAAAAGTGGAACAAATACTGCAAAAGGGGATTTTTGCCATACGGAGAGGCTTCACATTGGAGCGGGGGAGCAGGCAAAAAAAGTTTTCTTGCTACACTAGCAAAAGCAGCAAATGTTGCAATTCTGAATACAGTACAATCAGAGACTGTAACAGAAACTGAAATGAGAGCACTTAGATCCCATAGTGTTGGGCATTGTATGAAACCCAAAATAAAATGACAGGTTTGACACAGAAGTATACACGCATATGTTATATGTATATAACACACAGCCCAGCATGCTCCTTTCACTTTGGCTGTGGTCTTCGAAGTAACATTGTCTTTTTGCATGTTTTAAGGTGCCCCACATGCACAACATGCTTTATGAAAAATAAATCATAATAAATTTGGAGTATCTTCATTTGTTTAAGGTAAGTTATGCACCCCTGTGCTCACGCTGATACAATTATTTTTACCTTATCATCTTCCCCACTAAGAAACCTCCTAACTTTTCCTAATCACATGAATTTGACATTGTTTTGTCAATGTAAAATGTGAAAAGTAATGTCAAGAAGAAACTCAGAAGTTCCCAAAGACAAGTGGAAGTTACAGTGAATTTGGTTAAAAATAAATACTGGTAGCAAAGAAAGATTTATTCACTTCCTATAGAAACTAAGAAAGCACTGTTCTTGCAAAATGTGGGTCTTCAGCCAGCAAAATTTATGACTTAGTGGATGAACTTACAGCTCCCTCCAAATAAGCCCAAATTAATGAGCGGGTTAGTGGACTTAAAGCAGGAAACCGTGCTTCTGTAAGAGAGACTGATAGCCATAGAAATTGCTCTGATGCTCAGGTGATGTGTAACAGCCTTATCTCCTCCAACTAGGTAGGATAGGAAATACTATGGTCTCTATAGTGCATCCCACATTGGCCTTTGCTGAGATTGTCATTAAGGGGTTCAACTGTTATTGTACTTCAAGGGCTGAACACTTGACACCAAGAATTAGACGGAGATAATTCATTTCAAATACTATAAAAATTCCTGGATAACTGTCAAATGGTGTCAGTTTCTGCCACTACTGACCTGGGCCGAATTGAACCAATTACCTAAAAATTGGTATTATGCCTATTTACACCAACTGAAGATATGACACACTGAAATTCTGCCATCATTCTGCTTAGTTAAATCCCTCTAGTGCTCTTCACAGATGCATGACATAAAATTGTAACTATATCAACCCTCTACAAACCTCTGCTAATACATGTGGGTCAGGAGGGCTAGAGGTATGATTCTTGACCAACAAGGCTGTGCTGGCCGAAGCCTTTAGTGGATATGCAGTTATACTGGCAAAACCATGCATTTGCCAGTATAGCTTATTTTATTTAAGGCAAAGTGTTGCCCTAAATAAGACAGCCCTTCACAGTCATACCAGGAGTGCTTTGCCCATATCACTATACTGGCAAAGCATTCCTAGCACAAACCTGGCTTCCAGGAAAAGTGGATGAACGGTAAAAATTACTATGACAGAATAACCTCCACTTGATCGGTCTGTGCTAGCATTAAGCTTCAGAACCTGTATTTACACAGCTGCCATCTGTTACAAACTATTCCATTCTGATTTTGTCGTTAATTGTACTTTGAAAGATTATAAAGCTCTGCCTGCTAAAATTACCTATTAATGTTCAGGCGTTCTCTGAGAGCAGTTTTCTACAGCAGGCCTCTTTTCATCTACAGCATCCTCCAAAATGGAATGAGTCATGAGAGCCAGGGACCTTGTTCAGAGAGCAATAGGTATGAATTCTCCACTTAAGATTCTGTAGGCAAATCTGAAAAATAAAGAAACACTATTTGAACTTGACCAGGGACTTCTCATCCAAACCAAAGACTTCTTCTGTACCCCTACGATCCAGATATAGACAGAACAGGAAATCCATGTTATTTGCATATAGGGTTGAATAAGACATACTAAAAGCCAATTTCAGATACACAAATATGGCTCAGGAATGGCTAATTTAAAAATGATGAGAATCTCCCACTAGGGAAAAAAGTAAACTATCCCCAGTGCTTTTCATAAAAAAATCCCCAAATATCACCATAGTTCCTTTTGAGAGCTTGCAAATAACCAACAAGGAACCAAGGAACTTGCAATGCAGCTAAAGTAAAACGTCTCTTCTTCAGGTGAAAAAGCATTTCCAGTGTTTGATGTAAACAAAGTAAGGTGGAGCATACAGCATCTCTAGCTGTGTTTTTTATGGAACAAAGCTAGATATTTCCGCACTTACTTTACTCATGGCATACACAGATCCAATCCTCCTTTTTGCTGATTTGAGCACTGGGGTCCACCCTTACCTTTGGTGGATTCTTCTAAGCATGCATCTGACAAATGGTCAACATGTTCTGAATACTGCAGTTCAGCATTGTAAGAATTTTCTACTACAGTCACATTTCCTCTGAAGCTAACAACCTAGGAAGATGACCTACACTTCCACAATCTCACAAAAAACATGCTTCTTTATGCAAGTTAACCTTGTGATTAGTAATTTTAAAAAAGCTTTTTAGGGCTTGTGTACACATAAAGCTATTCTGGAATTACTTCATATGTAGACATATATGTTGGAAAAAATACAAATTTATTCCAGATTATCCATTCTTTTCTAAATTCATACTCTATTTAATGCAGAATAATTTCCATGTGCATACAAGCCCTTACAATATGATTTTAAAAGCAGTCAGTGTTGGCCTAACTAGATTCCTACTGAAATCAATGGTAGAACAGAACAAGAGGACTTCTGAAAATCTTACTCTTTGGGCCTTTTATATAAGCATGTAACTGACTACAGTTCTGTACGGATGATATGTGGCTTTGTCTTTGAGTTGAGGTTAGGCCACAGGCTGAATCTGGCCCATGAAAGGATATTATCTGGCCTGCAAAGCTGAGGTGTTGGTAGCAACTTAGTGGCAGTGGGGATCAGCAGTGAGGGAAGTAATGGTAGCATGAGGATTTGTTGGCAAAGAAAGAAGTGGAGGCAACTCACTTTCAAATCAAGTTTTGTTACTTTGACTTGTTGCTGCTAAAAGGTTGCCAACCCCAACTTAAAAAGTAAAACAAAAAATTAATGTTGTAGAGAATAAGGTAGACTATAAAGATATTGAACATGAAACAAATTAATCCTATATGTAGAAAAAATGCCTAATTCTGAATAACAGTTCTGTGACATTTTAATTTACAAATAGGACTGCCTGAATGATTCTCTGTAGCCTGTACCCAGTTGATGGGCAAGATGTATACTGCAGTGTCATTTAATGCAGTATTTTTATGAATGTGACAGAAGAGGGTTGAATAGAGGTATGGCAACATTTGAAGTTGCCACAAGCTTTTAAAATTTGTCAAGACCAGAGAGAGCTTAAGGAATTTCAGACTGACCTACCAGAGCATAATTACAGATGAAGTTCAATAAAGGCAAGAGCAAAGTGAAGCATACTGGAAATCCTTATTAACCAATCACCACTCCAGGAAGAGCCTTGGGCATCCCTATAGAGAGAGCAATTAAAAATTATCAGTTCGTTGTGCAGCACCAATCCAAAAAATTGAGATGTTGGTTTCCCATGAAACAGAGATTGAATAATAGTGAAAATCTATTAATGCTCAATAGCGTACTTTATCTCGATTGCAGTGTTCCAGTTGGTTACTCAGGATTTTCAACAGAATCAGAATCATAAATGTTCTGCTTTCATTTTCACATTTTACCCTTGAAAATGCACACACAAAAAGAGTAAGCAGAAATAGAGAAAGCTCAGTGGTAACCACTGTATCTAGGTGCCTATGCCTCTTTAGAGGAATAAAAAAGATACAGACTGTTCACTTTAAAAGAAATAAACAAGAGGCGACATAGTGGATGTCAATAAAATAGCAAACGGTACACAGAAGTTTGCTTAGAGGTTGAAATAAATTCATTCTCATAACACCCAAATAAAGTAGCAGCTAATTACATTCATGGATGGCAAACTTAAAACTGACAACAATCATAACATGAATAATTAAGCTGTAGAACTCCAAGCCATAAAGTTAGTATTCAGGTATAGAGTTTAAGAGAACTGTAAAAAGATTTACTTTTATATGAACAGTAACAAAATCTGCAATTACATCTATAAATCTGAAAAAGAACATCCTGTATTCGAAAGCTTGTCTAACTCTATCCCAGCTACACAGTTGGTCTAATAAAAGATAATCACCCTAAGAAACCCTTTCATCCCACATAGCTTAGCTGTTGGGAGTTTATTGAAAGTGGTACAATTTTGTCAGGTAAATGAGGTTGTAGAAAGCCAGATCCTATTCTATCTATTGGATGTTTATGTGGGTGTGTCTATACATGCATTAGTGTGCTGTTGCTACTGTACATTTAGTTTAGTACCTCTACTATGAGGTACAGTAGCAATGGCACACCATCTTTTTGTGATGCTTAACACACAGTAGACTAATTCTACTGTGCATTAGCACAGTTTTTGCTGTGATGCACTAATGTAGAATTAGTCTACTGTGCATTAAGTATCTCATGCAGATGCGCTCAGTGGCACTTAAGTGTGTACATACCATCCTGTGGAGTCTCTAAAGGGCCAGTAATGTATCTGCTTTTGTGAGATGCCTTCATCAAGTGGCTCAGGATCTGATGGCTAATTGCCTGTGGGTGCATCTACACATTCATTAATGAGCTGTAATTACAGTGCATTAAGTTTAGTACCTGGGGCACTAATTAGCATGGGTTGGAGCAGACTAGATTAATGGAGTCTGCTACAAATCTGCTGGAGCATGCTAATTAGCGCACTCCAGCAGCCTCTATGTTGTGTATTCAGCGTCCCCAACACATTTCAAAATGGTGGCAGGGCCGCTTTAACTAAAGCTCATCGAACACGTTTTACTGAAAGTGCCCTTGCTAACATTTTGAAGCATGCAAGCTAAATATGCCTGATGTTACCGGCACTTTAATTAGAGTGGCTTTCAAAGCTACTCTAATTAAAGCACTCCCCTCCCCACAGGAGAGCCCATGCATACAAGCCCACATGTTATTACAGGGCATTTATACAAACACTGTTCCATGCCAGAGATCCACTGCTCTGCAGCAGGCTCCACGAACAGAGCCTGCTGCACACAAGTGCTGACACGTGCCGCACCGCGCCGCCGCGCCTGCAGTTGTGTCAACAGCCAAACGTGTCAGCACACAGAAAATGGCAGCGGTGTGCTTTCGAACTAACATACCTCCAATGTGTTTTAGTTCAAAAGCGTGTCGCTGCCTTTTTCTCAGCAATGCTGGCGCTGCGGCACTTGCGTGCATAAAAATGCCCACAGGTACTAACGTAATGGGCTCTAACTGGCTACTATGTCTTAGTGCAGGTGAACACTTTTTATGTGATGCTTAATGCCCGCTGGACTAAAATCCTGCACGTTAGCATTGGTTTTGCCATCGGCTTTAATGCGCAGTAGAATTAGTCCGAGGGGCATTAAGCGCCTCGTGTAGAGGCGCCCTCCGTGTCTCGAGGGCAGGCGCCCTGGCTGGGTGCCGGGGAGGTCACGGACGTGAGCTGGAGGCAGGCGGGGCCGGGAACGGACTTGAGGGCGCAAGCTGACTTCACCGCGAGTTTCACAATGCGAAACAAAAGGGAAAAAACCCAAAACAAAAAAAACAAATACGGGGCTTCAATCTGCTTTCTCATGTCGGATTTTCCCCGGGAGCAATGCGGATAAATACACAGCAGGGATGCCCGCAGCTCATTCTGCCCTGCCGTCCCGGGCCAGCCAGCCCTCTCGGAGCGCGCGGCGAAGGGGAGAGCGAAGTACAACAGAGGGCCATGCCGCGCAGTGAGTGCCAGCCCGCACTCCCCGCCCGCCCGCCGGCCGGCCCTGCCTCTCCGCCTGCCCTGCCCTCACCGCCCCTCTCTGTCTGTTTCCTCCCCTCAGGCGCCGCCTGGGCAGCCGCCGCCGTCGCTCTGCTGCTGGGAGCGGCGGCTCTGCCCGTGCCGGACTCGTCCGGGGAGGAAGACCTCGTGGACGAGCCGTCGCCCTCGCGGAGCTCCCCGGTGCCCGACTACGAGTCGCTGGCGTGGCTGCTGCGCACCCGGGCGGCCAGGCTGAAGCACGAGGTGAGTGGCGGGCGAGGGGGAGCAGGTGCCTGCGCCTGCCGGCTCCACCCCGCAGTCAGCATAGCTAGCACTTTCCCCCTTGAGCTGCACCATGGAAGAGGTGCAAATCCTCCCTGCCCGCTTGCCAGGACGGTGCCCACTCCAGAGGCCTTCTGACAACCAGGAAATGCCACCCCCCCACCCTTAGCCTGGCTCAGGCTGCGGAGCCTCGATGATAAATCATAGATAACCCCAGACGCTGGTCAGATTTGAAAGCTGTTTCTGCTAGGATCCATAGCCTCCCAGAAGGCTTTTATTTTCAGCCTATGTTGCCTAAAGGACCTGGGCCGGAGTCCTTAAAACAAGCCCCCTATGAAACATATCTAGCTCCATCCTCTTCCAAACCCTGCTTCAGATAGTTGAAGGCTGCTATTAAATCCTCTTCAGTCTTCTCTTGCAGACTGAATGAATCGTTCCCTCAGCCTCTTCCAAGAAGCCAGGTGTCCCAGCCTCCTACTCGTTTTCCTTGCTCTCTGCTAGTTGTCTACATCCTTCCTGTAGTGGAGGGCCCAAAATTGGACACAGTACTTCACTCACCTCAGTCAGCTGGCAATGCTTGTACAAATACCTCCCAGTATGCCGTTAGCCTTCACTGGGCCACACTGTTGGCTCATATTCAGCTTATTGTTCACCATAATCCCCAGGTCCTTTTGTGTAGAGCTGCTGCTTAGCTAGTCAGCCTCCAGCCTATAACACGCATGGGGTTGTTCCATCCTAAATGCAGGACTTTGTACTAGTCCTTAATGAATTTCATGTCCAAGTTCCCTGCCATCACTATGCATCACTACCTTGCCTCTTGCCTTGAATAAGGTAATGTGAAACAGGTGTAAAAACAACTCTTTTTCTCTTCGCAGATGTGTGAAAAATTTACTGTGTGTGAAAATAGCATGGAAATGCTTGTCCAAAGCCATCTGAAACTCCCCAAGATCGTGGAAGAAGACGGCTGCTTACCGTCTGGATTCAACAAGGCAAGGAATCAATAACTTCACTAGTATAATGCTGTCCCTGTGTGACTGGTTCCTCTTGAGTCATGGGGGGCATATGCCCTCCTGACATCAGCCAGCGATTGCGGGGGGGGGGGTGTCCCAGCAGCCAATCATGCTGACCCCGGGGGGGGGACCATCCCCCACGGCCAATCTCACTCGCCAAAAAGGAGCCACGCCACTTACAGAAGTCCTGTGGCCACTTCCGGAAGCGACACAGCCATTTTTGCTGGTGGCCCCGCTTCCCGGCCCGTGCTCACAGGGGGAGCACTGGCACTTCTGCCTGTCTGCCACCGAGCACAGCCTGACGGGGGGGCACCAGCGCTCTTAGGGGGTCCATGTGCACCCTGTGACAGCATCAGTGGTGACAAATAAACAATGCTACATTTCTGGCTTGGTGCAAAGGCCACTAAAATCAATGGAAAGACTCCCATTGATCTTGATGGATTTTTGATCAGGCTTTCACAGTTGTGACCTAGTAGTCAACAGCAGCAGTTACTAGCGAACTGATCCAAAGATGAAGTGATCACCTCATTTTTCAGCAATAAGTAATTATTTTACTCTTCTTTCATTTCAGGAGAAATGCTTGACAAAGATCTCCAGTGGCCTTTTTGCATTTCAAACATATCTGGAATATATACATATACAAGAAACATTTATTAGTGAAAAACAAAAAATTGAAACCATATGGTATGGCACAAAGCACCTGGCAGACACTGTGAGGCAGATGGTGAGTTATCTACATATTTACCCATATATAAAACAATCACTTTGTTTTTAAATGAATTATATTTCAACAGGTCAATGTAGGATATATTCTGATCCCACTGGTTTCAGTGGGAATAGTTTGGTACTTCATACTCTCAGAAATTCATCAGGAAGCATATCTAGATTAAGAGGTTTTACGTTCGTCTGTGAAAGTTTAGATAGGAATGATCCTGCCTTGAGCAGGGGTGGTAAGACCAGATAACCGTGGAAGATCCTTTCGGTCCTGTTTTTCTACAATTCTAAGCAGTAGGCTTTTCATTCATCTATCTGTTGTAATCTGTAATTAGCACACCAGGTTTAGCAAATAAGTATGCTCTATTGTATTCCAAATGAAAAGAAAAAATATCACTTTGGGATGGATGATAGTCATTTCTTCTATTTTTTACCCTAGTCGTTATAGAATTGGGACTCAGTTCTAGTCTTTTCACACTTCAAACTCCTATTGAAGTAAATAAATGCATTCAGAGAAATAATAAAAAAGATATTTAAAACATTGTTAAAAAAACCAAAAACAAGCTTTTGAGCAGGATTATATGACACATTCTCAGATCTGTAACTTACTATCAAATGTACGACTAACAAAACTTATTCTGAAATTAAAAAGTTAATAATGTGGCTAAGAAAGAAGTGCCACCTACAGAAAAAAACACTTGCTTTTTGCCAGCAATCAGATTTACTGAAATCATAACATTTTATAAAAGCCTGAATATTTTTGAACATGGTAAATTAAATGCTGTTCATTTCTGATAGCAGTGTTCTGTGATTTGCAATGCATTTAAAGAGCATATTTTAAAAATCTTTCAGTTTCTACAATTCTTGTTCACATTAATAGCTCTTTATGTGAATAGATTCTTTATAGGCAGTGAAACAACCTGGGTGAGTAAAAACCACTCAGGTGACCAAAGGGTAGCAGGAGCAAGAATTACAGAAGTCATAAACCATTATGTCCTACAAAAGGTTATTCAGTGCTTTGAAAAGCCTATTGTACACATAAAGTACTTTTTATGCAACATTCATTTTCATCATTCCGTAAGTGCAAGGGAGCTGAACTACATTTTTACACTTTGATAGCCTTGAATAATAGACCTGTTATGAAAGATAACAGACTACTGACTTCACATGGGTATATTGCAAAAATTGGCTTGTAGCAGTTGTGTTTTGTTTTATAACCAAGTGAGACTAGCCTTCCTGAAAAAAACTAATTGAACAGTAAGAACTCAACGTAAGGGGACAAATACACAACTCGAAACTAAAACCTGTGGCTATGGAGACTATCAGAGATGGAGGGTAGTAGAACAAAGTCTTTCTTAATTTTTAGTTAGGCAGTAAGGTTTTGTGCCACCCAAATGGCCACCCTGTCTCAGCTGCTACTAAATGTAGGGAGCAGTAGTGGGTACAAGCTGTTGCTCATGTGCAACAGTTTGTAGTCAAGTGAATGAATTGGTGAGCATGGCACTCCATGGTACTCTGAAGATGCATCACCCAGAATCTCTGCAGTATGCATCAGCAAGTTAAAAGAAAAAGTTAAGATGCTCTTTCAGAATCCACCTTTTCAGGGGATCTAAGCAAAGAGAACATGCATTTCTTGTTGAATTAATTAAAGTAATATTGAAAGAGAAATGGTCTAAATGGTATACTTGCTTCTGGTATCTCTTAGATGGTGGTCGAGGACAGGGGTTGCCTACCCCTGGTCTAGGACCTCTGGGAGAAAGAAGAAGACTCTTCTGGCTGCTGGTCTTTATATTTCATTAGACTCATAGGACTCAAACTAAAATGGCTGTGGAGCCTAACTCATTCTCTCAGAAGTGCAGTAGTTTAGGCACTAAGGTGTCAGGTTTTAAAAATGTATTTGGGTATTTAACACTCATTGAAAGAAATCAGAGTTAGATACCTAAATACCTTCTAAAATCTTCAGTGAAGATACTAAGTCTTGTTCAAAGTCAACAGGATTTCATATCCCACAGTTTAAGTATCTTTAAAGTGGGAGTTTGACTGCTAAATCACTTATACATGCTCTAATGTTTCTCCTTACTATAACATTTGATTGTGTTTGAACACAGTTGTGAACTTTGGGGCCTCAAAGTTTAGTGGTCAGGAAATCATACTCAGCATTACATTGGTAGCAGAAATCACGATAAACAGTTGTCTTGGTCTAAATAGCAGTGTGCATCTGATTCAACTGTGTACACATTATATTCAAACACAATTTTGTTTAATGTCATAGACAAGACCTTATTATCAGATTCTAAAAAAGATTGCCAGCAAAAGTTGCACTAGATATAAATAAAAACAGGTATGTAGATGTGATGGAGATAAAGGTATTATGGATTACCCAGACAATGTCAGAATATCTGATGCCCCAACAGATGCATCAGTGGTCAAGCAGGTACTTTTCTAAGTATCTCCTGCATAAAGACAGATATTTTCCAAGACCATTTTACAGCACAGTAACCAATATACTTATTTTCTTTTCCATAGATGAAAAATCCTGATGCGGTGCCCATACCAGACCAAACCAGTCAGAAAACACTTCTTGAAAAACTGAAGGCAAATAAAAATTGGAGAGAGAAAATTGCCACTCATTTCATCCTCAGAGATTTTACTTCATTTATGGAGAAAACAGTAAGGGCTCTTCGATACATAAGAAAAACCAGGAGTTCAAGTGCTTGAATGTTTTAATTCAGACACCTTCCTTTTCACAAAATCTGTCATGTGGCAGATGACAGTGTTGTTCTATTTTAAGAACCAAAGCTCTAATAATAAAGGTTTCCATTTATAAATTGTAAAATCACTAGGATTTTACAATTTTGGGGAATATATTTATTATATTTAAAATATTTATTCATTTATAATAATGCTTATTTATATTTCCAGTATTTACAGAAAATTTAAACAGAGTATCTATTTTATTTGTTTCTACTGACATTATTTGCAATATCAGTTGATGTCACTTCCTATATAGCCAACAAAAATGCACGTGGAAGCGCTGTAATCTAGAAAAAACTGAATGTATAACTTATTTTCTTCATGTCTGAAATTTTGTATTTAAATCTATTTATATTTTTTAAAAAACAAAATATAACTCTTTTAAAAGAAGTTTTTGGCATTTAATAAAGGTATGAAAATTCTCAAATATCCAAGTTTCTATCTCTACACCTATTTATATGGCAGTTCATCATCATTCAACAGCCATTCTGGAAGTATCTGATTGTTGCTTATTTTTGGAGTGAGGTGATATGAAGGGTTTGTTAGTTTTGTAGAACTAGATAAAAGCATAAAGAACTAGCAACCTTGCCAGAGAAAAGTGTGGAAAAATCTTAACAGCAATATGACAATTATGCTGGAAATGTGGAAACTGTGAAACTTCTTAACAGCAGTTATAAAAGCAATTATGACAATTTGCCCCAAACAATGCAAAGACAGAAAAAAAAACCCTACTCCCAGCAAGCAATAATAATTCAGCAATTTATACCACTACTTCCAGTGGAAACAGGAATCTTAAGTTTTGAGTGAGTAAGGCAAACATACCACAGAACATCAGACTTGATGCATAAATTCCTTTCCTGAAGTCCTACATAAGACCATCTACTAACCAGCAGGGCCAGCCTACACTTAAAATGCAGCAAGGAACAGGAAAAGGGAACAGAACTCCACTATAGATGCACATGCTTCATGCACCCAAGCTTGAAGAACATCTGGGCAGTGGTACAGATATGGCATGTGTGTATTCTGACTCTGTATGCTGTGCATCTAGGGCAAAGCTGTCCAATATCTGAGTAGCTGGGGACCACAGGCCACCATGCGGTGCCACACACCATGGGGCATACACCATGCGGGCCACACACTCCTGGGCTACATGCCATGCTGTACCACAGAACCCCATTCACATGGGCCCCTGACATCTGAACACTACACATTGCACAGGCCACTAACAGGTTGTACAAGACCCCAACACTGAATGAACTCTTGATGTGCCATGCAAGCCCACCCAGCTACATAGTCCCTCCTCCCCGCAGCCCAGGCCCCTAATGCACTGGGAGAACCCCAACATCACATGGGCTCCTGATAGATGCGCTGCAGCGTGCAGGCCCCTTGTGCATACAGATATAATGCACTGCAACAAAGTGCAACTTGTGCCCCTCCACTGCACGGTGGGCAACTCCTGCTGCTCTGCACTGGAATGGATACCACATGGGGTCCCCAGGTGCCCCAAGACCTCCAACCACAGTCTTCCTCGGCCTTATGGACCACGCTGCTGTGCCCTACCCCCAGGAAGTAGGGTACACAGCAAGCTGGAAAAGGGAGTGGGAGTCCAGAGACTGGTAACAGCAGCAAGATAGCACCAAGTTGGAGCCAGTGCCCAGACAAGAAGCCTGTAGTTTAACCACCAGTTCGACAGCATTGATCTCAGGCGTAAAGGGCAGAGTGCACCTACCACACCTCAGCTTCCTCTCAGGTATACATGGGACTTCGAAAGTAGGGAACAGAGGAGGATATGTTATAGAAAATGCATGGAGGGAACAGAGGAGGATATGTTATAGAAAACCCCCACAACTGCTGGTACTGCAAGGACTTCTAGGTCTCTTTCTTCGTTCATACTCACATTTAGTATGGGTGACTCTCCCAAAGTAGTGAACAGTTCATTCAGAGCTGGAACCTCAGCCTGCAGAGAAAAGGGATTGAAGTATTGTTTCTGGAGGCTTCAAAAATTGCATAACGTCTCATGAATGAGTGAATAGTACTTGAAAGCAGCTTTTTATAGCTACTTAGGATAGGTGTATTTTCCAGTAACATGGTGAATGTTGTTTAAGATATGGTAAGTGCACTTTAATAGTTGTAGAAAGATCTACAATGATTGAGAACCTCTGGGTAAAGGTCAGAGGGGAGAACAGCAAAGGAATTGTGGGCATTGGCCAGAGACTACCAAACCAGCAGAAAGAGGTGAATGAGGCCTTGTTTAAACTGATAGAAGTTCCAAACTGCAGATTCTCAAGGGTAATTTTAATTACCATTAAAGGGAAACATAGCAATGCAAAAACAGTCCAGCAAATTTTTGGAGTGAGTCACATGTAACGGAAAGTTCAATTAGGGAGGGAAGCTCTTCTTGACTTGCTGCTCACAAACATGGAGGAATTGACTGAGAATATGAATATGGAAGGTAACTCGGGTGACAGTGACCACGAAGTGATACAGTTCAAGATCTTAAGGGGAAGAATGAAGGAAAGCAGCAGAATAGAGACTGGACTTCAAAAAAGCAGACCAACTCAGGGAACTGGGCCTTGAGAAGCAAGGCTGAAGGGAAAAAGTGTTTAGGTAAGCAAAGTGTGCTTTAAGGAGGCCATTTTAAGAGAACAGGAGCAAAATATCCTGATGCGATGAGAAAATGGGAAATGCAACAGAAGACCAGGCTGGGTAGAGAGCAGTATTTTCAATGGGTTGTAACTCAGGAATCCTATGACAAGTGGACAGTATAAGAGTATTGCTCAGCTTTGCAGAGAGAAAAATAGAAAGACCAAGGCATGATTTGAGATGCAACTGGCAAAGCACATAAAAGGCAATAAAAATGTCAGAAATAAAAAGATGACCAAAAAAAACCATAAGTCTCCTGAACAATTCAAAAGGCAACCCAGTCATGAACAATACAGTATTTAAGGCTGAAGTATTTAATGCTTTTACTTCAGTCTTCACAAGAGGAGCAGCTACCAGATGATGTGTGCAGTTGGCAGCAAAGACAGGGAAAGAGATAAACAGCCTAGAGTAGTAGAAGAACATGGTATGGATTACTTAGACAAGCAAGAGGCTTTCAGGTTGGTAGGGCCAAATGAGATGCAACTTAGAGTACTGAAGGAATTGGTTGACATAATTTCAGAGTCATTGGCTCTTTCAGAATCAGTAGAGTTCCGGTGAAGTCCTGGATCATTGGAAATTGGCAAATACAGTGCTCATCTTTAAGAAAGTGAAGAAGGAAATTGTAGACTGGTCAGTTTGACCTCAATACTTGGAAAGATCCTGGAGGAGGTCCTCAAAGAATCTACTGTAAAGCACCTAAAGAAGAGAACAAGGTGATCAGGAACAGGCAGTATGGATTCACCAACAGCAAGTCATGCCTAACCCATCTGATTTCCTTCTATAAGGTGGGAGGCCATGTAGAGGAGGAAGAGCAGTGGATATGACGTACCTTGATTTTAGCAAGGTCTTTGATACCATCTCCCATGGCATTCTTGTTAACAAGCTAAGGAAATATAGACTAGATTAATAAGGTGGACAGAAAACTGGTTGGATCATCATGTTGCATGAGTAGTTATCAGTGGCTTAATGTCTAGTTAGGAAGAGGTATCAAGTGGAGTTCTCTAGAGGTCTGTCCTGGGTCCATTATTGCTTAACATCTTGTTTAAAGTTTATGATGATAGGACTGAATGTTTAGTGAACCTGTGGATGACACCAAGTTGGGTCGTTGCAGACACTCTGGCAAGCAGGGATGGATCCAGAATGGCTTGGATAAACTAGAGAAATGGTTTTAAATCAAATTAAATTCACCAAGGACAAGTGCAAAGTCCTGCACCTAGGACAGAATTACTTGTATAAGGGCAGACTGGGGAATGACTGTCTAGGCTGCAGTACTGAAGAGGGGGATCTAGGGGGTTACAATGGAACAGAAGCTGAATGCCAGACAACATGTTCTTGTTTCAAAAAAAGGGAAAAAGCATACTGGATTGTATTAAAAGGAATGTCACTTGTAAATCAAGGAAAATGATTCTTCTGTTCTATTCAGCACTGGCAAGGCCTCACCTGGAGTACTCTTCCAGTGTTGGGTCCCATACTTCTAGAAGAATGTGAACAGATTTGGAAAGGAACCTTGCTGCAAAAAAGTTTTAGGTTGAAGATTAGGAAGAACTTTCTGACTGTGAGGATAATCGAGGACTGGAACAGATGACCTATTTGTGGAATCTCCATCCCTGAAATTTTCAGCAGCAGGTCAGAGAGACACTTGACTGGGCTGGTTTAACCAGGGATGATCCTGCCTTGAGCAGAGAGCTGGATTAGGCATCTCATGAGGTGCCTTCCAGCCCTATTTCTGATAATCTAATCTGGCTTTCTGCTATGGCCACACATAAGAGTGATCTACATGATTTTGTAATGTGCAAGCAAAAAAACAAAATCCAGGGGTAATCTTATATCCATGGTGTAAAGATAGATACTTCTGTCCTAGAGACATGAGACTGTAGAAGTTGGGAAGGTGAACCTGTTATTTCAGCTGGAACTCAGTGACCATTTGTGGCAGAAATTTAGGGTGGATTTTTAAAAAGACACCTTATTGGGATGGAAAACTCTAAGAGGGGTCTTAAACCTTCTCTACTATCCTTGCTGAGGCAACAGCTATCAAAGTAAGGCACCATGTGGCACTGTGAAGAGTAACTCAGCCCTGTGCCCGGTGAATTCATCTCATGATACTTTGGTGCTGTGATCAAAATGTCATGAACCAACAAAGAAGAGATCTGCCAATACATGACAGCCATCCAGCATTTGAGCCTGGATGGCTAATATCGCCATTCTGAGACCAAAAAAATCTAAAAAGAGGTAGGACTTTGGATTAGAGGGATGGGAAATCTAGAGCACCCCAAAACAGAACTCTCAGCCACACTGGGACTAGTCGAGATCAGTGGGCTGAGTTTTGTCTGATTTCTTAAAGTTCTCTGAAAATCTAAGGGGTTCTCCATGCACTGAACAGGAATCCTATGTGCAGGCTTCTCTGGAACAGAAAATGTAGCACTCCTTGTTCTTTGCATTGAACAAGTCCTCCCGGAGGCATCCCCAGTATAAGAAGATGATTTGGTGAAACAGAATCTTTGATACCCCACTCATGAGAGACATGTCTTCCTAAACTAGCCAGCCTGCAGAACAGCTTGGCAGATAAGTGCATCAATTGCAGCTTGATCATCCCTTCTACCAGAAGAAAGACCTTGTTTGTTGTAAATCACAGCAGCTGTATCCATAATTATCTGTACTAATCACCATGCAGCAAGGACTCACAAACTGCAGGCTGACCTGATATCCAATGGGTTGTTTGCTTCCCTAATTCCCACTAATTGAGAGGAACATCCACATGTCCTCTGTTCCTAGTAATGAACCAAACTTCACTGCAGTATCAGGTCTTAGAGAAACAAAGGGAATTTATCCAGAAGGTATTTGCAGGGTCCTTCCATAATTTCAAGTATGGCAATATTACCAGGGGCACAATTAAAGGTATGCAAAAGGTGCCTGGCTAGGGTGTACATGATCTTAACCAGCATTGCATGCAAGGTCAAATGACCCAACAACACATAACAAGCTTTTGCTTGTGAAGTTTGGAATCTAGTTATGCTATCAGGTCAGTCAGGTTCTGGAACCTGTCCTGAAGCAAGAAGGGCACGGCCCTTGGGGAATTTAGGTTAAAGGCAAATTACTTTTGTGTCTTTGAACTGGAGTGAGGTTTTTTTAGGTTTCTTACTTTCAGGCATGAGTTCCAAAGCAGATGAATTATAAAATTAGATTTCTGACCAATGCTAATAGTTTCACAGCATCAAGAAAAGGACTATTGGAGAACCTGATGTCAAAGACAGTGCAGACTATGGTACTATCACAGCAAAAGGGAGAGGAATAGCAGTTTCCTGTTAAATATGCAAGCCACTTATTTTTTGAGCCTAATTCAGTGCCACTGGTTAGTTCATGGCTGGCAAGTGAGGGCTGACTTGAAGCTGTTTCAGAAGCTGAAGGCATCAAGCTGGGGGATGACGAAAGGACTTCCTACATTTCTTGGAATGTCTGTCTCTTGGTTGGACCCCTCGTGTTAGGTCCTTGGCACCATAATGAACACGAGGGTTGAAGTGAGTCTCTCATGGCCATGACGTTTTGATAAGTAAAGATCTGCCTCTGGAACTCTCCCTTGCCTGTGACCTCATTCAATGAGTTTTTCTTGCCCATTTTTGATGGGACCGACACAGGTGTTTTGTGCAAAAGAAAGTCTGTTTTTA
Source organism: Crocodylus siamensis (assembly GCF_052110815.1). NCBI lineage: Eukaryota > Metazoa > Chordata > Crocodylia > Crocodylidae > Crocodylus > Crocodylus siamensis. The sequence goes on along the minus strand of NC_143399.1, from coordinate 154,030,621 downwards.
AGTTCTCTGGAGGCATGCTGGGGGTCCCACACTTGCCCAAGAGGTAAATCTGCAGTCTGCAGCCTAGCCTCCTTTTAGATTCAGGACCTACAGTGAAACTTTTTTTCAGGAGAGCAGGAAGTAAGGGGGGAGAGGGGTGCAATCTTTTTGGCAGGTATGCCACAAATTAGCCTGCACCCTTCTCTGGTCTGCTGTACACCACACACACACACACACACACACACACACACACAACCACCCATCCCATTTGTGCACATATGCTACAGGTTTACTAACCGTGTACTAAAGGCACTTTCAGGTATCCCTCAGTAGCTGATGGCTGTGCTTCATGAAGAGCAAAAAACTTAAATCCAGGTGACTTCAAGGCCATTCTGGAAACAGAATTTTTTGTTTTTCTTAGAAAAGCATCTAACTGGGTTTTAACAGACAACTCAGTATAGTTTAGATTTAATTAAAGTAGGAGAAAAATCACTCAAAAACAGTGAAGAAAGCAATAGTTTTCCTGCAGTCCAAGCACAGATTATAAGGAACTCCATTTAAGACAATTATGAGGAATTGCAGTGCAATAAAAAGTGCAACCTGTCTTCAAGGCAACCTCGATGTCAGCATGAATGAGGTACACGAACTCTCACAGTGAACATGCCCAAGGACACTCACTCACAGAAGAACTGAGAAGTATATAGCAGGGGTTGTCAACCAGAGATACACAGAAAACGGCTAGAGGGTATGTGCAGGTTGGCAGGGATGGAGCACCACCACCAACCATCCTGCACCACCACCTCCCAGGAGAAGGGCTGGGGGGCAAGGGCAGTGGCTCCCCTCTACAGGCTGCACAGGCGCTGCCCAGCCAACCGGACATTGTGGGGCAGGGGAGAGGGGCTTGCACACAGTGGCCACTGCATGCAAACAAATTACTTGAAGTTGCAGCAAAATAGGTTTGAATTAGGTATCAGGAAAAACTATTTTTTTTTTGCTATTTGAATAGACAATTAATAGACTGCACAGGGAAGTTGTGGACTCTCCATCATTGGAGGTCTTCAAGAGGTTGAACAAGCAGTGATCAGGGTTGATCTATGAATAGCAATGCCTATATTCTAAGGGTAATTCCCATGCTTCAGGGCTTTTCTAGTTACTACATGGGACCTGGAGGGAATTTTTCCCCTTTTGCTGCTACATGTGTCAAGGTTTTTTTAAAGCCTTACTCAGAAGCTGCAGCTAAGGTTCAAGATTTTGACTGGGTGTGCCAGTGCTCCTGCTGGAACCTGTTGGTTCCTGGTTAGAGATCTTGCCCTTCCACTCAAGGTCAGAGCAATCACCATATTTGGGGTCTGGAAGGAATTTTACACCATTATCGGATGAATATGGACCATGGGGTTTTTTGCCTTCCTCCATATCAGGGGGCATGGCTCTCTTTCTTGGATCCCTTGAGCATATTTCAGCAACCTTTTCAGCAGCAGGATGTTGTCTGCACAGTCCCCCTGCTTTACTTGTGGCAGATTAGGGTGTTGTGCTCTGTGTTTGTCAAGGTTGACTGTAGTTTTGCAATAGGTTAGACTAGCAATTTGTATAGGATGGTTTGGATAGGGATGATCCTGCTTTAGGCAGGGAGTTGAGCTAAATAATCTCTGAAGTAACCTTCCAGCCCTATTTACTTGCATTTAAACTAAAGAAGTAACAAGAGAGTTTTGGAAGGTAAGCAGCAACCAAAATAAAAATATCCTGTGATTCAGAGAATTCAGAAAACTCTGCCACACAGTCTGAAGTTAGACTGCATAGAGATCCATCTTCTCACTCCCAACCCCCCCACCCCCACCCCAAAAAAAAAGATTTCAGGTGCCAGAGAAAGCCCTAACCTGTTATTTAATTCTACCTCAGTATAGAAGTTAAGGCTATCTGAAACAGCAGCAGTTACCGAACAAATTATTAATTGAATGCAAATATTAACAATTGGTATCTATGGATAATATATTTTACTTGTATAAAAAATAAAATGACAACATGGAATGTAACTAGCCACTGAAGTCAGTGCCTGTTGATCCAGTAATAGCAATTGTTAATAAGAACAGCTTCATTTATTTATTTACTTTTTTAGTCCTCATGATTGTAGGAATAAAATGCAAGATGTATAGGCTCAAAAAATTAAATAATAGACAAAAAGAGCTAGAAATGTATTAATGTATAAAACCTCCTTACATATAATAATACAAGTGCTGCTTGCCTGTCAAGGGAGATTGTTCTTCTACTCTATTCAGTCCTGGTGAGGCCTCAACTGGAGGATTGAGTTTTCAGCTCTGAACTTTAAGAAGATGTGGACAAATTATAAATGAGACCAACCCATCTAGCAAAAACATTAGGAAGTGAAAGAAAAAAAACCCATTCCATAGTGGGAAATTGATATCCAATAGGTTTGGGGGTAAAGGCATTCACCCAGCATGTGAGAAAGCAAGATAGCAAGTCCCTGGCCTGATTCATCCCACAACCCTGACTACTAAGGCTATTTGCTACATGTGCGCCTCACTGCCAAGTAGACTAATTAGCTCCGCAATAAAGCTACACTGTCTATGTCTGTGCTGGTATTACATCACAGTAAATTAACTCTACCATAACATAGTACTGTCAGGGACAGAATAATTATGGCAGAGTAATTTACTGTGCTGAAATACATACGCTTTACCTCAGCTCAAATTGCTGCTGTTCTGGGAGCATGTGTAGACATGACATGCAGAAGAGTTTTCTCCACTTCAAATGGCTCTGGAGTTTATTGTGTCACATTAATTGTATGTGTAGATACACTCACAAAACAGCAAAATGTATTATTAGTCTAGGAAACACGTTTTACAAGGAACTGTTGGAAGAACTAGGATTATTTAGTCTGGTAAAGAAGATAATGAGGGAGAATTGGATAAATGTCTTCAAATATCTGAAGGGTGGTTATAAAAAGGATGGCAATAAATTATTCTGCGACTGCAAGGGACGGGACAAAAAGTAATAATTTTAAATTGCAGTAAGAAAAGTTTAGGTTGGCTTTAAGTGGCTACAGGAACACTTGCACAGGATGGTTTAGATGAGAGTGATTGTGCCTTGAGCAGGGGGTTGGATTAGATCAGTGTTTCTCAACCAGTAGGTCACAAGATTTTAAAAAGAGTCACAAGGAGGTCTGAGTAGGGAGGAGAGGAGGGCACAGGGGAGGGCAACATAAAGCAGCAGAAAAGGGAAGGAGGGGGCCGGGTGCAGCAACTAGAGGGAAAGACCGGAGAGAGGGCAAGAGAGACACTGTGGGTCAGGGACCAGGAGGGTGTGGGTCATGGCAAGCTGATAGTTACGGTAATGGGTCCCACTGTGAAAAAGGTTGAGAACCACTAGACTAGATGACCCTTCTCTCTCATGATTACTTTGAGGTACAACTCATGAGTCTTGAATGCTTGGAGGCTAGCATGTATGAACATACTAGGAACCTGTTAAAACTTGGAACAAAGTTAAATAACTGGATTAAAAAAACCAACACTATGTCAAACATTTAAGCCAATGGTCCCTAACTCAAGGTTTGCACACAACACATTGAGAGATCCTTCAATGTTGATCACAATTTAAGAAATGATTTGCAACAACAGGAAATTTCAAAATTAAAATTAAGGATTGACAGGGGAGAAAAAAAGCACAGCATGATGTTTCCTGCAGCTTTTTACTTGTTCAGTTTTGCTCATCCATCAACAAAGGTTGAAGATCACTAATCTACCTTAGTAGAATACCATAGCTTCATAGTTAGTAGGGTCGGAAGGGACCTGAGCAGATCATCAAGTCCGACCCCCTGCCACGGCAGGAAAGAGTACTGGGGTCAAGTGACCCCAGCCAGATGTTTATCCAGCCTCCTTTTAAAGACCCCCAGGGTAGGAGCCAGCACCAATTCTCTTGTAAGTTGGTTCAAAAATCCTAGCCACCCTGCACTTGTCAATGTTGAAACCCATCATGTTCTCTTCCGTCCACCCCTGTAGCCTGTCCAGATCTGATGTAGCCTATTCCTTCCTTCTAGCGTGCCCACTTCTCCCCACATCTATCATCTGCAAATCTGAACAGGGTGCATTTTATCCCTTTGTCCAAGTCACTGATGAAGATGTTGAACAGCACCAGCCCAAGGACCAAGCCCTGCGGAACCCCACCGCCCACATCCCTCCAGGTCAAATAAGACCCATCCACCACCACTCTCTGGGTGTGGCCCTCCAGCCAGTTAGTGACCCATCTGACTGTGTAGGTGTCGACACCACAGTCTCTTAGTTTTTTAAATGAGAATGGGGTGAGAGACAGTGTAGAAGGCCTTCCTAACGTCCAGAAAGACTATATCCACCACAACACCTGCATCCAGGGATTTGGTGACCTGGTCATAGAAGGCCACCAGGTTAGTCTGACAGGCCCCGCCTCAAATGAACCCATGTTAGTTGACCCTAAGCATAATCTCCCCTGCTGGCCCCTTGTGGACATGCGCCAGGATAATTTTCAAAAAGCTTCCCAAGGACCAAGGTAAGACTAACGGGCCTATAGTTTCCTGGGTCTTCCTTCCTCCCTTTTTTTGAAAATGGGAACCACTTTGGCCCTTTCTAGTCCTCCAGCATATTGCCAGAGCACTGTAAGTGCTCGTAAAGCTGTGCCAGAGGTCCCACAATAACATCTGCTAGTTTCCTCAGCACTCTGGGATGGAGATCATCAGGACCTGCTGATTTAAATACATCCAGTCCCTCCAGAAGTTCCCTGACTAGGTCCTCACTGACCCTAGGCCTCAGTATGCCTCCCATGGGGCCTACAGGGGTCCCGGGGGGGGGAGGGGGCAGAATGACCAAGTCCCTGCTCAGAATGTAATTTACAAATGGAGTTTACAAATGAAAATGAACATCCATGTAGAATAATAAGGGATTCAAATAATGGATTAAAAACCAACAAAAATAGCGTTAAGAAATGTTAAGAAAAATACCTAAAAGCCAGGTAGACAATTCACCTTTCACACTGAATTCGACCTGATTGTTCAGTATATAGCTAAATCAACATAAATTATTTAACTCTTTTCCTACTGAAACCAGTGACAAAATTAAATGGGAACAAATTAAAATAAAATTCAATTGTCTTGAAAGCAGCGACTGCAAATAAAAAACCACCACTACACAATATTTAAATAATAACAGCTCTATAACCCTATGCGTACTTATACAAGTATCTCTGGAACTACTCTATGAACAAACACTTAATACCCTCACAGGTGGTAATACTGCAGAGGGCATGAAGAGCCACATAAAATGTAACTCAGGTCAAAATACCAAAATAAGAAAATTATTTACTTTTTCATACTAGAGCACAGCACTAATACACATGTGGGAGGGAAGGCAAAAATATATATTATCCAGTGCTACAGAACCCTCAGTCAAGAAGCATGTCAAACTAATTAATCACAAATTACAAATAGCTAACAAAAGACCAAAGGTACTGCTTAAGTTTCAACCTAGAAGGAATTCCCAAATAGAATGAATGGGAATATAAAGCAAAAGGGGAAGGTGCTTCCAAAAAAAAGCTATATAAAGAAAAAGGGTACATGTAATTTCTAATCTTGTTGGAAAGGCATCTGCTGACAGTTATCAGTAGTAATGCTGACAGTTATCAGTAGTAATGCTTTGGGATCTGCTTTTATTATAAAGCTGACTCAAAGAAAATTCATTAAAACTCAACTGGAAGGCAAGGTTCTTTGGGTAACTAGCATTTGCGCTCTACTTTATCTGGAGCTACTGTAACCACCCACCAACTCACAGCACCATTAACTAAAAAGTAAGTTAAATAGATCATTTCATGACCAAAAAAGGTATAGGAAATAACTTGCCTTTGTTCCTTCAACAGACAACCTCCAACCTTCATCTCCCAAACAGAAAAATACCACAGTAATGTAAGAGGCTGGAAGTACTGTATATGAACCTTGCACCTCATCCAAGAAATGCCTAAATGAGGTCAAGAACTCTTAAAAATTAGTTAACAAATCACTTGTAAAAATTAAAGTAGTCATGAGTTTTTTTAGGATGCGATCTTAAATCATGTTGTGAGAAAAAATGGAATGAGATTTTATTTCTAGATTTCATTGCGACTACCATTATGGAATTGGTTCCAATTCTATAGTAGTGTTTCCAAAAATTCTTGGAGGATGACTTTGACATTTTAGGTATTTTCATTTTCCACAGAATGTGTTACTTCCTCAGTTTTACGCATTCAAAATACATACCTTGTGAATCAGTTTGTCATCTACAGACACTGCCAACTAGTCTTTTCTTGCAAAATATAGCCTTGCACATTATTTCCACCAAAATATCACAGATATTTTTTGTGTGCGCTAAAGACAGACATGTACCTGCTGAAAATTTTCACATAATGAAACATTGAATTAAAACACAATTTGATTTGCAGTTTGGAATTTTTTTGACTATGGATATGGACTTCAAGGCTAATGTCATTTTTATTGATGACAAGCTTCCTAAGGATAAGATTATGTATACGTTAAAGACTGAAGTGACAAACCCAATACAGGGATCTCTCTTATCTTCAATCCCACAAGGGTTTTTTAAAATAATGAAAACAATTAACAATATTTCTGGTCGACATGTTAGCCAAATGTTGAACAGTAGGAAAGTTTTCCCATCTAGCAAAAACATTAGGAAGAAAAAAAAATCCCATTCCAAGGTGGAAAAGTAGTAACCAAGAGGTTGGGTGGTAAAGGCACTCACCTAGAATGTGACAAAGCAAGATGCTGAGTCCCTGGCCTAAATCAAGCCACAACCATGACTGCCAAGGCTATTTGCTGTTCTAAGATGGGGGACTTTCTCTCTGGTTCTGACCATCCCGGACCAAAGAAACCTTTCCCAGCAAAATTTTAGTCCAGAGCTAGTACATTTCCACAAGGGCATTTAGGTGAACCTGTATTTTCTAACAAACTTCCATTTGGTCAAGATTGCATAGCAGCTCTTCTGATCAAGTCTTAGAACAGCTATGTAGGGTCTCCTTAAAACCAACAACCATCTTCAAAACAACTGTAAAATACAGGACATCACTAATAATCTTTTATTAAAGCTGAAAATTATGTAGAAAACAACCAGATGTTATAAGAGAAGTAATGGGATATAAGCTATGAAATACTAACGTTTAAGGATACCCCTTATTCACTTAATCTCATGCACAGAAGTTATTAGTTTAATTTAAATGTTAGTTATAGAACCAGACACACACATAACCCTGCACTTTATAAACCTGAAGATGTAAGAATGCTCAAAGTACTGAATTTCAATTAAACATGGTCTAACATGATCTGCATATGAAGCATACTGAACCCTTCCTGGTTTAATAGTAAATGAGAAATTTAAAAACCATGACCAAGAATGCATGATAATGGATTCTACTGCATCTTTATTTTTAAAGAAACAGCCAATCTGATGTGTATCCATTCATAGTAGCATTACTAAATTAGCACAAATTACCTTTAAAAAGACTATTTCCATTTCACCTACTTCTCATTTTAAAGTACACCAAATAAGGCATTTTGAATGACATATTAAACAAGCAGTCATTTTAAAACTTTAAAAAGTTTCAGTGGAAATTTTCTGCAGGAAGGATACAGGATCGGGCCATATATTTGTGGCATTTTTTTTTCTTAAAACATGCTAGACTGCCCATTCTTCTGCATATTGCAAAATGTTGCTGCTTTTAACTATAAAAATGAGGTCCAACATAAGGCACCACCTGGAATGTGGAATATCCCACTGCCCGCTTCTTGGTTTGCCTATTTGAAAACTGACTACATTTCTTCTATTTTGAACATTGTGCAACCAACAAGGGAAAAATGATTTACCTTTAAAACCCAAACTACTTTGGTACTGGTCTTGCTGCACACTGTTGGTATTCTGCTGAAAGCAATGGAAAAGAAATGTGCCTGCTACTTCTGCATAATGGTTAAAAAAGGATCAAAATATTTACCTGCTCTGCAGTAGTATTAAAAGAAACCAATCAGAAGTGCTAGGAACTGCAGAAACAGGATGGTACACACTGTGCTAAGGAGGGACAAAGACCCAAGTCTTACATTTCTTCAAATATCTTTAGACATGTGTGGTCACAATGAATTCAAATTAACATTGAGAAAAGAGAAGTCATGGAATAATTATGCTAACCTCTTGAGTTTTTCCCCCCTCCCTTCCAACCAGCAATTTATTAACATTAACTGCGCCTCTGGCTATCAATCTATTTTGCCAACCTTTGTCTTCCTCCACCACTCCCCTTTTAGGCACCAATTCATGTAACAGCCATTATGGTATTTTCTTTTTTTTTTAGACACGCTATATTTACTTGGGTTTTGCCCATTTTTGGCTCCTTCAGTATTCTCAATATCCTACGTTTACCTACTTTCTTAATTCTTGTTTATTTTTCCCCACTATTTTTCACTTTTGCCTCCCCCATTTTCTATTTATAAATTTTCATTATGATTTACTTCATTACTGCACATTGACCCATTTTCTTATATACAATGGGTACAGTGAATGTTTTTGATAGCAGATAAAAAAGGAAAAAGGTCTCATTCCACAACAAATACAGCTGATTTACTAATATTACTGTATCACAATTAGAGCTGCAAAATACTAACAAAAAGAGACAATATATACTGTAATAATTTAAACAAACTCTGTGCCTGTCAAAAAGAGAAAGCAAGTTATCTATTTAAATAGGTTGTATTATATTGCTGCTTGAGAATATAAAGACATCGTTATTTTATAACTTCACAAATATAGACCAGCCTATCACATTTTGGAAGAGACAAGCTTTATCAGCCACTGCTACTTAACAGATGCAAAGACCTCTTAACCTACTTCCAAAAGCAATGCTTTGTTAAATGTTTTTGCTTTAAATTACATTCTCCCTGGACCTGTGGTTGCAGAAAAAACTTAAATGTACATCTCATTCATTACAGTTTCCCTCCATGTACAAAAGTAACTTTCACTAATATTAATAAATTAACAGATTTTATGCAGTTTATCAAAGCTATGGCACAAAAATATTGCCTCCAGGATCAGCAGAATTTAAGTTTAAGGACTATAAGATGATAGTTCTTATAATTTGAGGGGAAAAATACAATATTGTTCAGTACAAAAAGACAGCCTGAAATAAGAGTTTTGCAAAATGGTGAACTGCTCCCATTTGGTTCTAAATCTCACTGATGATAATGAGAATTCCACTGTTGTTCACTCTATTACTGATATTCTAGCACAAATATCCAGTATAATTAAGTCTTTTTATTCTCCTCTATATTCATTTTCTCACTCTCCCAGATGTACCTACAGACCCAAATAGTACCATTACCTTGTGTCTAATACAGGCTAAACAGCTACAGATACATAGTTTGAAGGAACAAATATCTTGTGTAAAGCTCACTGATACTACTACTTTTCAAGTCTGAAGAAAATTCTGATTCTTACATTTAAAGAATACAGCATTTTAAAACATTATACTTCAGAATACCTGATGAACTAATCTATACAATGAATGATAGGAGTCATAATAAGCATATCATAATAAGCAAGACTGAAATATAAAGGCTGAGTCATGATATACCTGAGAACACAGAATTAGTCAGAGAATCCTCAATTCTATTTAGCCAATAATTGGTGCATATTTAATTCCGTACATGGACATTATGGAAGTAACATTCCAGATTAAAAGGAATGAAAGTTTTCCACCAAAAAAACACTGATATATAATTTTAAAATATTAACTAAAAAAATTCAAAATGACTCCATATTAAGTGAATCTTAAAGGATCAGAGAGGACACACACTGAATCAAAGTGTATTTATTTAACTACAGTGCAAAGCAAATAAATTACTTCAGTAGAAATACATTTTGTCTTATGTACATCTATGTCCTCAGGATGCTATACAAGCTAGTCGGTGCTATTGGCAAATGTTCTCCTTATCCTGTGGAATGTTCATTTTTTCTGCCCATCAAATGATTACAGTACTGTAGAGCCAAATCTTTCATCCCCAAAGAAGACTGGAAGAAAAGGAAAAAAAGTCAGATCTTTATCATCACGAGTTGATATAAATGTTCATACCGAAGAAAGCAGATACATAGCTTATGCTGGACAGCAGGGATGAAACAATACAGCAAAAGTATTGTTCACCCTGGTATTTTTTTACCATACAGTACTCATTTCACTTTGGTTTTCAATTCAGCTCAGACAGGACCAGCCTTTCCCACAAGAACCTGGAGTTTTCCGCTGCCTACACACCCCAGACTCAAGGCAACTTAAAGCAGGAGGCAGTGGTGATCAAAGGGCTCACCCAACTCCATGGATGGAGTTCCATAGATAGGCCTTCCCAGCCTAGAGTACTGCAGCATGTAGAAACATGAGGCAAAGACACAGTCTGCAAGGTGCATGTGGTTTGGTGCACACAGGACAGGAACAGTGTGCTAGCAGTTCTCAGGAACATTTGCACAGCCACAGATTGGAGGATAAAGTAATCAGCTTGGCAATGGACAGGGAGGGGAGAACCAGAAAAGCTCCTCAAGGGAATTGCCAGGTACAGCTCAGGAGGAGTTGGCCCAGGGGTAGAGCAATTTGCCTTACTTTCTTTTCAGTGGATTCATATCAGAAAACATACTGTGTTATGAGGCATATAGGTTTCCCTTGCCAACCACAGTTCTGAGTATCCATGCTTAATATTCTAGATACCATTTTGACCACCACGGTATACAGTTTTGAGTAACCACAATTTTCCATAGTCGCGCATCAGCCCGCCACCTGCCATTTTTCCCCATAAACCTTTTGTCTTGCCAACCACAGTTTTGCCAAATATAGGAACTTTCAGGAACTTAATCACAGCAGTTAGTGAGGGAAACCTGTACTATTTCACTCCTACTATGTATCTATGCATATTAAGTTGAGAAAATGACTTCAAAGGGCTAGTTAGGTAAAAACATCTGTGGAGACCATCTGTGTCAGATCCAACCCGGTAAAATATACACTTAACTAGGTCTGGCAGAATTTAGGTGTCCAAGTCACAAAAATAATGAAGAATGCCTTTGCTCTAGTGGCCACACAATGCGCTGGGGCACCTAAAGTCATCTGGTGCCCATATTTTGATGGCAAAGATTCTCAGATTCCCATACAGGTACAAAAGCAACCTGAGCAGCTACTGCATCCAGCTCCAAGCTAAACTCAGCTGCAATCCAGAACAGACATGAGGCAGTGTCAAAACACTGTCTAGTGACCCAAAAGGTCTGATCCATTACACATGCTCTAAGCCTACCCAAGGTACATTTAATTAAGCAAAAGTACAGCAGGAGTGGGAGTTCTGCAGTCTGGTCCCTGCTCCTAGGACTTCAAGAACTTTACATGAGACAATCAACATATAAAATGAAAAATAAATTTTGGAGAAAGGATCAGAACCTAAGACTCTCCTTTCTCTCACCCTTCTAGAGGAATTTCCTCATCATTAGACTATAGGCATGCTCCCTTATTTTTTCTCTGGCTGAATAATTCTTGAATTCTTGGCTGCACAGTAACCCAGCCTCAAGGAAGGGTGAATGTTATTCCATAGTATGGTAGTAACAGCATTCTCTTGGGAGATGTGGCTTTGCATCTCCTCAAGCCGAGGAGGGCCTATGCTTTTCCTGGGCAAGTGATTTAACCACGAGGTTAATATGTGTAATGTGTACACCATAATCATCACATCGTGCTCAATTAGACAACTACCCTTAGACAACTTGGTACTTTGGACTTTGCGTCGAAAGAGTTGTCTAGAATCTAGAGAATGGATGGAGTTCAATTTCCTATTGGCTAGCTGAAGGCAGTTCATCACTCAGCATCCGAAGTTTTGGAATCCTGCTTTGGGGTACATATTAAAACTTGCAGGCAGTGGAAATTCCAAGTTTGAAAAGATTTCAACAAAAGCTTTTCTACATCACAGATTCCTGAAAATGGAATTCCCCTACTGTTTAAATAGAGGGAGGCTAACAGAGTTAACATCTTTTACATATAAAAGTTTAAGCTGTCATTGTCTTTAGCAACAAAATTGATAGATGATGCAATATTTCCTACCAAGGAATAACTGAAGTTTCCATCATGAAAAGGAGAAGTAAATGCAGTTTCACTTTCAAGTCTCTTACATGGAAAACTAAAACAAAAACACAAAAAACTAAAAAAAAAAAGCTGAGTAAACTGGGCTTATTTAGTCTGCAGAAGAGAAGACTGAGGGGGGATTTGATAGCAGCCTTTAACTACCTGAAGCATGGTTCCAAAGAGGATGGAGCTAAACCAGGGTTGGACCCATTACAGACTCCATTTCCCAGTAGCCCCTGGCCATGGTGCTGAGGACAGTTTCCATAAAGACTCCAAGAGCAGCAGGAGGGTGCCAGCACAAGGCCAGGGTTTCCGTGGAGACTGGCCCCAGCATCCCTCGCAGGGAGCGCAGCTGGGTGGGGAGTTGCTCTAAGACTGGCATCCTGGGGTAGTGACAGCGTGGTCCAGAGCTTGGCAGAGCTGTGATCCACTGCCCACATGCCTCAGGCAGGGGCGTGCAGGCAGTAGATCACAGCTCCGCTCAGCTCTGAACCATGCTATCACCACTGCAAAATCCTAGCCCTAGCCCAGGTGCAGCTCCCCACCCAGCTGCTCTCCCTGCCAGTGCTGCTCAGGCCAGTTTCCATGGACATCCTGGCTCCATGCTGTCAGGGTGCCGCTGATACTAGGGTCTCCATGGAAGCCAGCTGCTGGCTGGATCTGCCATTTTGCCCACCCCTGAACTAACTATTCGCAGGGTGACAGATGACAGAACAAGAAGCAATAGTCTCAAGTTGCAGCAAGGGAAGTTTAGGTTGGATGTTAAAAAAAATCTTTCTTACTAGGAGGGTGGTGAAGCACTGGAACAGGTTACCCAGGGAGGTGGGGGTATCTCCATCCTTGGGGGGGTTTAAGGCCCGGGTCAACACAGCCCTGGCTAGAAAGAGCTAACTGGGGATAGTTCTGCTTTGAGCAGGGGGTTGGACTAAATGACCTCTTGAAGTCCCTTCCAACCCTAATTTTCTATGATTCTATGAAAACCTGATTCTTTACAAACACACTTCAATAAAATCAAAAAGTAGAGATAACTATAAAAATACTACCAATGCCAGGATATCAGCACCATGCAATAAGAAATTAGCATACATAAATGCAGCAGAGGTAGGGTGGATTTGATTTAAATCAAATCTATTTAAGTCACTGGTCAGGAAGTCTTGATTTAATCACTGTTTGATATCTTTTACTCAGTTAACTTCCTGAAACTTTTCACTTTTAGAGAAAGGTAAGGGCTTGACTTGTGCACACAAACTTGCAGAGAATTAAAGTGTTTTAAATTAAAACTATCTTTATATGAGTTTTGTTTTTTTAAAGCATCTTAACAAAAAATACAATTAAATAAAAACATCTAATTTAAATAAAAAGAATCCCTTTTTTTTTTTAATTGTTGATTTTTATCCACCCTGAGCAGAGGAAAATTTTAATAAAGAATGCACTTGATTTCAAAATGTCAAGTTCATACTGAATCAAATTAATAATCAATGATACTCAATAACATCTAATTATTTATTTTATAAAAACAGTGCGCCATGCTATTTCATTCCCTCTTTCTGTAAGCTGGCCTGAGCCTGTTCAGAAGGACAAGTAAGCCTACTAAACAAGTTAGATAAATGTGATCATACAATGATCCTATTATCACACATACATGAAGAACTAACCTTAACTTCCACTTTCTGAATTTTGAGTGCTTAACTCCAAACTGAAGTCTATTCAGATTGTCCTATCTTGGTCAAAGGAAAATCCAAGGATGAAATATTTGTTTGGATAGCACTAGAATAGACTTTCTAACATAGGGGGCCTTACCAACATAATACAAGTGTTTTCCAATTTACCTCACAAGATCTGAAGGCTACTCTAGAAACCTGTGGGAACCTGCCATATTCCAAATCAGTAGATGAGTCTACATGAGATACTTACTGCACTTTAGCCTAGTAACACTGCACAGTACCATGCTAACAGCCTATTGTAGAGTGTTATTAGGCTAACACGTAGTAAGCATCACAAATAACCATACGCCAGCATTACTGCACATCCAGTTAGTACTTTATTAAGCAAGTACTAAACTAAATGCGCAGTATCTAAGGCATGTTAATGAATGCATAGATGCTCCCAGTGTTTCCTATCTGCATCTTCTTCCAAATGCATAGCCTAAAACAGTGGTGCTCAACCTTTTTGCCTCAATCCAGCTGTGCAGGGGGAAAAGGACATAGCTCAGCCCCAATCTGGCCTCACTGAGGGAAGGGCTGGGGAGAGGGGAAGAGGCATAGCCTGGCCTCAATCTGGCCAGGTGGGGCTTGCGAATTTGACAGCAGGAGAGGTGCAGCCGTATTAACTGCCACTGCTCATTCACTGCCAAATTTCTCAAATTATGGGGAGCCCTGAAGCCCAGATGCCATGGCTCTGCAGGTTGGATTTAGCCTGGGGGCTGGGCTTCCCTGGCCTAAAAAGGTTTGCAAAGCACTGTCTATGAATGAAATGTGTACTCCTCAGGGCAATACCTTGACCTGTTTTCAGCTTTTCACACTCCAGAAAGCAACAAAATGTATCATAGGCATAGAATTATGAGATACAAGGAAAGATTAAACTAAATAGCTCCAATTTTTCCGAAGAAAAGATGAAGGAAGGACTAAGTTTTTAAATGCATTAAGGGTTATTCTAAACAATATAGAAATTGACTGTTCCCTATGTTCACAGGGGACAAGTAACATTTAAATTGCAATTAGGGAGTTTTATCTTTAATATCGTGAAGAACTTCCTAAACATGAGGATGATTAAGCATTGAAAAAGATTACCTATCTCCCTTATAGGAAGTTGTAAGTATAGGTTGGATAACTATTTTGCTTCAGGTGGTTTAGATAGGGATGATTTTGCCCTGAGTAAGGGAATGAACTATACAACAGTATAAAGTTCCTACTAGCACTATTTTTCTAATACCCTAATACAAGTACTCAGAGTGTGCCCTCAGCCTCTGCTCAGGAATTTGCTTTCATTAAGATGCCCTGAGCCTGTTGGGATCAAGATGAATTCCTTAGATTGTTAGTCAGAATTCCTTAACTTTACTACTACCCCTGAAATTGACAGGACCTAGGATCTAAACATCAGCTGTCACAAGGAAGAGCCAGAGTATGCATATATACTACTTCTATATATACTACTTCTGACAGAGTCCAGTACTGCAGTTATTCTGGGAGGGTACAGAGATGCATCTTGAGGCACCAGTTGTTAAAGGGGCCACATTGATCACTTTATGACCTGCGGAGTTGATAAAAGTGATGGGTTTTACTGCCACAGAAAAGCCATAACAAAAAACACCCACTTCTGCTAACAGAACCTGAACTATTTTGGTTAAACTACATGATTTAGAAGATCCTGGTCACAGTTTCAGGATGGAGTTTCAACAGTGACAGCAGTTGTAATGAGCTGGAGATCAGCCACCCATCCCCACAGGTTGGATAATTTTCCCATTGTGAAACAAGTGCACCGTATGCTACTTAGACTAACCGAGTGCAGGACAAGTTGGTTCTGAAGTCAGCATAACTCTTTGGAGGAGAGATTCTATCTGCTGTGCATGACAATCCCCATCTCAGAACATTATTTTAATCTAGACAAGAAGGCAGTAGAGAAATTCAGAGGTGCAGGAACAGCTCACACAAAGGAGTTATACTAAGAAAGAGAAGAGCCAATAGAGTTCTAATAGCGTAGTAAACTTCTACATCCACACAAGATTTAAGAGGTGGATAGCAATGCGTTCTAAAGTGTTTTTCCCTTCTTAAAAAAGAAAGAAAAAACAACTTTCAGTTAGTGGACTGAGAAATACTCTCCCACCCCTTTTGCTGCACAAATCTTTCTTCTCATTTACCAGGATAGCTGAACAGTATTCTGCACAATTGGACAGTCAGAAAACTGGAAATCTCCATTTTAGATTGACAGCCAGTATGAGTTTCTCTTTGGCCATTAGAACATTTCTAACAATGTTGCAGTAGGGCCCTTGTGGGGGGTGAGGGAGAAGTGACAGCAGGGTGGGTGCAGCTTACAGTTGCCAGTCCCAGCACAGCACCCCACCAGCGAGCAGCTGCACCCAGGCCTCAGCTGGAGGGGAAGCTGGGAGAAGCAGTAATGACAACGGCACAGCTTGAAGTTGCCCAGCACAGCTCCTTGCAGCTTAGCTCTGAAGCAGACATAAGTAAAGCCTGTGGGCTCTGCAGGCCTTACTCAGTGGCTCTGGCAGCTGAACCCATCTTTGAGCCATGTGTTGACAACCTCTGCTTAAAAGAAGTCTAAATTTTTGTTTTAGTTCACTGCTCTTGCATGTGTAGTTACAATGTACATATACCTCATAATGGTCGGTTCAGGCATTCCAGGATCTGCACCTCTCTTGAAACCTGAAAAAATACAAATATATTTACGTATGCATATCAACAGCTAATCAAAACCAAAGCAAGATTGGATTTATTTCCTCTTGATCTAATTATCCAACACAAAAAGCAGTGTTTGTTGACAAAGTCCTTTGACAATGTCAGAACAGAAATCTGACATTATTCTCATTGATATTACACACAATACTTCTTTTTGGTATTATTTTAGTAGACTGACTAATCCATTTGCACAAAAATTCAGAAGTGATTAGCTGCTTGAGAGGGGACAGCCTCTACAACACAAGCTAAAACTACATACACTCTGTCTTGTTCAGAAAGCACCACTACATTTAGAACAAGTCCTTCTTAGCATGTTTTAATTAGTATACACAGGCCGCATGTTAGTCATGATGTGGGTAAGGAAGAAACAGGAGACTGTTACTTCAGTCTACAAAAAAGGACTGGGAAAATCCCTTGGAGCTCCCTTTCAAATTCTGTTTCACCAGGGCCATGTCATGGAACAAGATTTGGAGGGGGCGGGGGGTTGAAAGAGAAGGAAATAAAAAGGTCACTCAGGATTAGGTTATGAAGAGGGAAATATAATCCCATATAACCTCTATCACAAGCCATGATACTCCCCCAAATTTTATTTGTACGCATGAGGAGTCTGGTATTAACTGATATGAGGAGTCTGTTCAGTTTTAGCAAGTGATTAATTCATATAACCCTTTCTACTAGATAAATTAGTGAGGATCTGCCTGATCCCCAAAACATTAAAGCCAATTAGAAACATTTCCATTTTCTTCCAGGGGCTTTTAAGCAGGATTTGAACAACCAAACCAAAAGATCTCAAATGAAAACTAAAAAAAGAATCTAACCTATTTTCAGTTGCCATATTTTCTATTTCGCATTATGGCTAGTTATTCAAGGGAAGACATGAACCAGTATTCCTACATTTGATTTTAGGCCTATTTGGTTTGCATTCAATTGGGTCAAAAGCAAAAAGAAAGTTGTTTTAAAATGCTGATTTACATGTTAAAATCCCACTAGACGCAAGTGGAAACCAAAATTTTGCCCTTCAACTTCTCATTTTGAACTACTATTCATAGCATCATAGGAAATGAGGGTTGGAAGGGACCTGAAGCGGTCATCTAAGCCAACCCCCTGCTCAGAGCAGGACTATCCCCAACTATCTAATCTGGGGGTGAGCAAAATACAGCCCATGAGGCCATTCTATCTGGCCCACTGGACCTCTAAAAAATGATTATTATTTCTCTGCCCTTGATTCCTGTAAAAAAAATGACAGGAACCAAGGGCAGTAGGACCCAGGGGAAGCCCAGTGGGCTCCAACAACAGCAGGGCCTGCCCAGCCCTGCCGGAAGCCCCTGCTGGGCTTCTGGCCTGGGAGCAGGTGGCTGCCCTGCACTGGAACTGCAGGTGAGCACGGGGGAGAAGAGCAGGGGGACCCTGGGCAGGGAAGGAGTGAGGGATGGAGGAAAGCAGCCCCTTCCCCACCCCTTGTTCAGCACCTCGTACTGCAGCTGCTCGCAGCCCTCGTGGGGCTGCCTGTGCCTGCTCCCGACAGCCCCGTGTGGGCTGTGAGCAGCTGCAGCAGGGAGTGCCGGCCATGGGGCGGGGGAGGGGCCGCTGTTCTCCACACTCAGCTTTTCCCTGGGCTTCTTCCCTGTGTGGAGAAAAGTGGCCCCTCGCCCACCCCATGGCTGGTGCTGCCTGCTGCAGGCACTTGCAGCCCATGCGGGGTTATCTGGAGCAGGCACGGGGAGTCCCAGGCAGGCTGCGAATGGCTGCAGCGTGGGGTGCCATGCATGGGGTGGAGAGGGGTGGTCCCCCCGCCGCCGCCCCCACGCTCAGCACCAGCTTGTAACCCAGCCCCACTGCCAGGCTGGCAGCGGGGCCCGGTTACAAGCTGGTCACCTGGCCTGGGGGCTGTGGGCCAGTCCATTCTATCCGGCTTGTGGGGGCCCTAAAAAATTTAGATAATTAGTATTTATCTGCCCCTGGCTGCCTGTCATTTGGCCCTTGATGGCTTGCTAAAACTCAGTATGCAGCTGTCTGCCTGAAATAATTGCCCACCCCGGTCTACATCCTGTCTGTAGTAGGAAATAGTCACTTCCCCTAATCTGCTGGCAATGCTTCTACTAATGCAGGCCAGTATGCCATTACCCTTCTTGGCAACAAGGCCACACTGCTGGCTCATTATTGTCCACTGTAACCCCCAGGTCCTTTCCTGGAGAGCAGCTGCTTGCTTAGACAGTCAGTCTCCAACCTGTACAGATGCATTGAATTCATAGGTTCATATATTCATAGATGCTAGGGTCAGAAGGGACCTCAACAGATCTTCGAGTCTGACCCCTTGCCTAGGCAGGAAAGAGTGCTGGGGTCAGATGACCCCAGCCAGATGCCTATCCAGCCTTCTCTTAAAGACTCACAAGGTAGGGGAGAGCACCATCTCCCTTGGAAGTTCATTTCAAATTTTGGCCACCCTTACCATGAAGTTTTTCATGATATCTAGCCTAAATCTGCTCTCTGTCAGTTAGACCTTTATTCCTTGTTACCCCAAGAGGCGCCCTGGTGAACAGAGCATCTCCAATCCCTTGCTGCATCCCCCTAACGAATCTGTAAGCAGCCACAAGATCACCTCTCAGCCTTCTCTTGCAGAGGCTGAAGAGGTCCAGGTCCCTCAGTCTCTCCTCATAGGGCTTGTCCTGCAAGCCCCTAACCATACGAGCTGCCTTCCTCTGGACGTTCTCAAGTCTATCAGCATCCTTCTTGAAGTACAGCACCCATAACTGACACAGTACTCCAAATGTGGTCTGACCAATGCCGCACAGAGGAGAAGTATCACCTCCTTGGATCTATTTGTCATGGCTGATGCACGATAAAGTGCAGCTGGCTTTGCTGATGATTTCATCATACTGACAACTCATGTTCGTCTTGGGAGTCCACTACGACTCAGAGATCCCTTTCCACTTCTATGCTGGTGAAAGGGTCACTTCCCAGTCAGTATATGTGCTGGATATTTTTGCACCCTAGGTGCATCACTCTGCACTTGTCCTTGTTGTACTGCATCCTATTGTGTACTGCCCACTTTTTTAACCTGCCCAGGTCTGCCTCCAATCATTCCCCACCCTCTGGTGTGTTCACTTCGCCCCACAATTTAGTAACATCTGCAAACTTGGACAGAGTACACTTCACACCCACATCCAAGTCACTGATGAAGACATTGAAGAGTACAGGTCCAAGGACTGAACCCCATGGGATCCCACTACCCGCATGCCTCCAGGTCAATACCGACCCGTCTACCACCACTTTCTGGGTACAACCACTAAGTCAATTCGCCACCCACCAGCTCATGTAATCATCTGTCACAGCGTCTTAATTTATTTATGAGAATAGGATGAGATACCTTGTTAAAGTCCAAAAAAACAACATTCATTTGCCCTTAGGCTCCCCTGGATTTCCCTCTTTAGCCAAGGATTGTTCTGCCCTAAGTGCAGGACTTTGCAGTTCTACTTACTGAACCTCATAAGGCTTCTTTTGAAATAATCCTTCAATGCCGAGGATGTGCTCAACATTTAAACACTGAACATTTTATGAAACTGCCTACAGAAAATGTATAATCCTAAAGAAAGATGCACTTTTAGCAATAAAAAAGATAATTATATTATATTATAGCAGGCAGGACAGCTATTAAGATTTCTTTTCTGACCACTGTTAATAACTTGCAGTTTTAAAACTCTGACTTTTCAAACTGAAATTTTATAATTCTGTTCTCCAACTGACAACTAACATATTTTGTAACTTCTTTAGAGTTGGACACTGGTGCACAGTGGGCCAGATGGCAGTGCCTAATCAGCCCAGATCCAGCTGATGGGCATGGTAAAATTCCATCCAGCCACATGGAAGAGGGCATGGGACAGCCCAGCCTCAACCTGGCCCCACAGACAGTGGGGGTATGAGGAGAAGGAGTAAGGCACAGTGGAGGGGAGGAAGCTGAAGTGGCTGAACCTGACCGCTCTGCCCTGATCCAGCCACATGGTGGGGAAGCAGCTTGGAGTTTGAGAATTTGGCAGCGAGGGAGGGTGGCCGTATTAATTGCCACCACTCCCAATGCCAAATTTTCCGGCACATGTGGAGCTCTACAGGCTAGATACCACTTCCGGCAGGCTGCAGACTGAGTACCCCTGGAGTAGGAGACTGAGAAACTACTTATAAATATGTTTACTATATATTTGAACAGTTGTAATGGACATATTGATAGGGTTACAAAGTTGAAACGTAAAAAAATGTAAATGGAAGTAACCTTCAGAAATATCTGACAACAGTGAAAATGATCTACTTAAAAGATTCATAAGAAAATACATTTAACATGGTATTTGGGCACAACTTGTGTTTCCAGTACTTTTCACAAATAAAACAAGATAAAAGGATATTGTTCACAAGTACTGGAGCTAACAACTACTTAACAAATGAAAGAAAAGTTATCACTTCAAACAGGTGTAAGATGAGCAAGACAGAATTCAGAGCAGGTACCTGAACCAGGAGTCTCTCACACACTACAGAAATGCCTAACTGCTAGACTACATACCAACCTCTCCCCTTCTGTAGGCTAATGAATATTTAAAATATTTAAACAAAATGGAATATTGCCAACTGGAGAAACTAAAACATCCCCATCCGGTTCTACATGACTTGGAGCCAACACTTGACCCTGGGTCTTCCCTTTCCTAATTGAATAGTTCGCTCTCATGACATTCTATCCTGTGCCCGAGAAAACGTCCCAATGAAACAGTCATCAAAATTAGACCTTTCCTCCCTAAAATTCAATTAAACCAATCCATCAAAAAAATTCCCAATTAATTTTATGTCCAAGTATGGTTTACTTTCTATTTGACACAAACAAACAAGTCCTAGTTTGTCTGGTTTACCAAGTAACAAACTATATTAGGGCCAAGCCCTTTGGTCACTGCCACTTTCCACTCCTTGTTGGTGGAGTCTGAGCATCACAGCACTATATAGGACTCTCGAAGGATCACCCCATAGAAGTTTCTATAGTATTCCCAGTATCAATGCCAGCAAAGGTGGCCCAGCCAGAAGGGATATAACCAAGATGCCCCTAAACTGCACAGAAAATTTAGCCCCTTCAGACTATTAAAGCAGCTCGCATAGTAGAATAGCAGTAGTGGCTCCAGAGTCAGAAGCACAAAAGTGATATTTGCTACTTTTGCACTCCATCTTCTCTTCCACTTGTACAACTGTTTTCTACAAACAGAAAGTGCAAGTAGTTTTAGGTTAATCATTTAAATTAAAAATTAAGTTTACTTTGATGTGTCATAACAGGAAATTAAACTACTCTAATAACAGAGCATGCAGCTTATACTCATTTGCAAGTATTTTACATGCTTAATGTGCAATCTAGTCCTATGCTCAACCCCATGCCTTGACTCTGGATTCAACTGCCTGCTCCATCACAAACTAGTTACGTCCATGTTGCGCTACATTAGTGGCTCTCAAACTTTATAGACTCATGGCACTGCTTCAAAAGCAATGGCTCATTTTTTGACTACAGTAAAACAACTGAGCAAGTCTTCTGTTGCAAAGAAGTTGGAAATCCCATAGCAGGGCCGAACGTTTGTGACACTATTGATTCTCATTCAAAATTTTTGGGTTTAGCTTGTGACTTGTGTGTAGGTGTCTGCAAACCTAAGAGTGATGTGGCACCCCATGGCTCCCTCAAAAGGCTGTCCAGGGCACTGCTGCAGAAACCTGGCAGAGAATCGCTGCTCCACACTCAGATGTTGTTACTGGAGTTAGTGTCCACTCCTGAGAAGCACTGCATAGCAACTGAGCTTGCTAAAAAGCTACTACTTACCAGTTAAAGCTAAGCAAAGCAGCTGCAAGTTTGGTCATAGTAGAAACTTTATCCAGTGCAGTGAGAAGATGTTCAGAAAGAAAAAAAAGAACAGAAAAAGTACGCTAGTCTGGGTATGTTGGGTGTTTGTGCCTGAAAGATTGCAAAGAATAATTTTCCCAACTAGTTGGTCTAATAAGAGATACCATATCTACCCAAAGAGCCTATGTCTTTAGACCAGGGATGGGGAATGTCCAGCCCATGGGCCAGATCCAGTCGGCCAGGAACTCCATTTTCCAGTTACCCCTGCCTGCATGGCTTGTGCCAGTCTCCATGGAGACCCCAGACTCAGCCATGCCAGCAGCGCATGCAGCAGAGCAAAGAGCTGCTCCGGAGCTGCTGGGAACATGGGATCCAGAGCAAGGGCAGAGCCGCGACCTGTCGCTTGCATGCTCCAAGCAGGGGCACGCATGCAGGGGACTGTGGCTCTGCCCCAGCTCCTTGCAGCAGTGACAGCCTGTCTAGAGCCAGGGTAGAGTCACAATCCCCTGCATGTGCACCCCTGCCTGGAGCGTGCAGGCTACAAACCATAGCTCTGGAGCAAGCTGCCCCTCTCCCACGTTCCCAGCTCCGGAGCAGCCGCATGCACTGCTCTGCTGTGCGTGCTGCCGGCACAACTGAGGCCTCCATGGAGACTGGCACAAGCCATGTGGGCAGGGGCACCTGGGAAATAGAGTCCACAGCCGACAGGTGGCCTGGAGGTTCCCCATGCCTGCCTTAGGCCAGCACAGCTACAACCAACAGCCCTTTAAACATAAAGGGTTTAAAAAAAAAACCCCATACCCAATGGCAAGGACTCAATTATGCCAATCACCTATAAAGAGCCAGTAACAGAGCAAACAGGGTACAACTAAAGCATGCATAAGTAACAAAAAGCATGGCCCTGAATGTCCCAGTGAGACCCTGGACTGTCTTATCATCGGAACAGGGAGCCAGACTGGCTGCAAGGTAACCAGGTATGGAAGTGGTGCCTGCTGAATACATTGACATTTGTGCAGGAGAAACTCCTGCCTCTGGAGCAGCGGTTCCCAACCCCCTGACCTCAAAGGGTTGGCCACCAGTCTGCAGGATTGGCTGCTGGACCAGAAGTGACTGAGTATAAAAAAGGGCTGGCTGCCTGCCTGGAGTATGCCGGTCACTGGAGGTCCTCAACGTAAGATGGTTGGGAACCCCCGCTCTAAAGCGCTCTCTCTCAACCACCCGCTGGTTCCCCAATCCAAGGCCTTAAAGTACCAGAGCTAGGATTTTAGTGAAGAGAAGGCCTTGTGTTAGGCTCGGGAGAAGCTGAGGCCATGGGGCGCTCGGGACAGGGCACGTGCGCGCTCCACCGCCCTGCCCCACGCGTGACCGGAGCGAAGAGACCCCGCCCCGCGCAGGCTCCAACGGCCGTTGGACGCCCCCCCTCCCGTTCTAGAACCCCCCTACAACGGCTGAGGGGCGGGGTCGAGCGCAGCGCATGCGCAGCTCTCCCCGGCGGCTGCAGGAGACCCCGCGCTCTTTCCAGCGGCCGGTAAGCGCCCGCCCTACCCCGCCTGCGGGGCGTTCCCATGCCCGCGCGCGCCCTCGGGCTGCCCCGGGGACTGGCTGGGTGATCCAGGGCCAGCCGGGGCTGACGCCCGCCCGCGGCTCGGCGGTGGGACTGACCTAGGTAGAGCACGACGGGGATAAAACCCCAGCGGATGGCAAACTGGCCACCCTTGAAAAGCTGCTGCAGCCGCTGCTTGGCCTCTTTGCTCAGCTTCGGCATCCCGACGGCGCGAGTGAGGGCCGGAGAGGAGGGGCTTGGGTGCTACCGTCACTGCGCCTGCGCGGCGGGGTTGCGGCCTGGCCTAGGGCCCTGCCTTCCTCCTAAAGGCAAGGGTGGGACCAAGGTTGCGAGTCGCCCCTCCCCTCCTCTCCCGCTGCTGGCGTGCGGCGGGGCCGGGCCCGGGCCCGTAGGGGGCGCGCGGGTCACGCGGGACTCGCCTGTAGTTCGTGGCCGCTAGCGCTGACGGTTGTGAGGGCTGGAACACCCGTCAGGCAGCGGCTGGCCCTGAAGTCGGGTTCAGCCAAACCGATTGTGAAAAATGAGTCCCTGAGCCTAGAGAAGGAGGACGTCGCTCGTGACAGGAAGGGAATGGCCTCCCAGGCCGAGCCTGGCTTCTCTATATTTAGGCTTTGCAGTGCTGCTTGCTGTGTTGCCAAGTCAAGAGAAAGAGAAAAAAAAAAGGTACTACCTTTAAAAACCAGGCCAACCCACTTCAAAGGGAGGGGAATGGGGGTGCTTATCAGCCCATCTCTCAAAAAATTAAAGCGACTTTTTAAAAAGAAGCCCAATTCTACTTATTATAAGCGGACTTGGCTACGCTAGCCGCTTGCCGCAGCTGCAGACAGAGGAATCCTGCCCCGCTGGACACAGGCTAAAAAGGGCAGAACAGGAGGTGCCAGCTATGCGCTGATGCTGACTTCCTCCCATGGCAGTGAATCCCTCCACCAGCAGCAGCTGAAAGGGCCAGAGTCAAGTGTCAAGCAGCTCCCTTTAAAATGAGTAAGGCTGCGATTTTGAGGCCAGCCCGACATCTGGGATAAAAGAGGTCACCCCTACATAGAGCAGGCAGATAAATAAAACAGGCATCTGTACCACACCCCAGGTTGTATTCCTTTGTCCATCAGAAGTTCTGGCTAAATGTCCTGTTGACACTCCCTTTCTCCTTGAGGAC
This sequence comes from Crocodylus siamensis, assembly GCF_052110815.1. Lineage (NCBI taxonomy): Eukaryota > Metazoa > Chordata > Crocodylia > Crocodylidae > Crocodylus > Crocodylus siamensis. Next base: position 154,005,512 of record NC_143399.1, on the reverse strand, counting down.
AAACTTGAGCAGGGTGTAGTGAATAGATAGCAATGTCCCAGCCTGACTGAAAACAAAGCTGACTCTGCTCTGTTAGTGTCCTTACCTGTGCTCCCACCAGTTACATTGCCTCTTGTTGTAATGCCATCTTTTTGTCATTGCCTTGCACTGTGACACCATCTCTAGCCCATTTTCCATAACTGTCTTTGCACTGTTTTTCCCCACCCTGCTCTTTCCAGGCAACCTCATATAGTTCTGTTGCCTCTCACCATGGTGCCAGGCTCCTAAAGTGGCTATAGTGAGAGTCTAATATATTATTAGACAGTGATATATATAAAATATTTATAGTGAACCTAATATATTAGGTGCTTAATATGGCTCCTGATATGGCTATAGCAAGACCAGGCTCCATGGTCTTTACGGTCCTATTATAGCTAGAGTGATTACCACTTTACTAGTGCTGCTTGGATGGATGGTAGAGCCATGTTATTCTGTGAACAAGGTGCAGTGGCATATAAGACCCTTGAGAAGAGTCCTCATTATTAGGGATTCTTTCTCTTTGTCTTCTCAAGGACAAGCTGAGCTATGCAGTGGGCCGCAAGCAAAGTTCTTGTGTTAACATCCTCACTTGGGACACATTAAGAGCCCTACATAATTCTGTTGCCCTTTAGTCACACAGTAAAGATAGCAATATTTCATTACAGCCAAAGCAACCACATGCAGAGTTTCAACCAAAGTTGTCTGCCTTCGGTTTTTCACTTCCTACAGTACATCAGTAATTGGTGCCTGAGATCTCCTTCTATAGCACAAAACAGAACATTAATAAACATACTGCACCCCCTCTTCCTCCTCCTGCCAAATTACACATATACATGCAGTCTTCAACTTTATGACATCAGTTTCAACTTTACAATGCTTGATCCAATGCAACGCCACACCAGAAAACAAGGTCGCTTAGCTCCCTGGAGAACATCTGTCCAAACTTCCTTGGATACTTTCTTTAAGAAAGCAGACGAGACTCCAGAAAAACCTGCAGACAAGATTCCTGAGAAGACTCTAGCCAAGAACTCTTCAAAAAGTCCAGCAAAGTCACCTCAAAGAAGTCCTTACAAATCGATACATATCGATTTACAATATAAATACATTGATGTAGCTATATTATTTATCTATAATTGATCGAGTACAAAATTCTGGGGTATTTTTAGTGAAAATTGGGCCTTGGTTCTGGAACCAATCCCCCATTTATAACATTGTTTCTTATGAGAAAATTGGTTCTGAGCTGCAACGTTTTGACTTAAGATGCAGTTTTCAGGAACTAATTGTGTCGTAAGTCTGAAGACTACCTGTATTATTTCCACTTCATTTTCAGAGGGTCTTAAACAGCTTGCTACTGTTGCCAAAAGCCTGTGAGGTAAGTGTACTGTTCCTGGCTAACTATCATGGCTCCATGGTAAGTTAACCTTCTTTCCATCCTGATAACCCTGCCTATTGAGAGTGAGGATTACATGAGCAAATGGGAATGTTTTTTAGAGTAGTGACAGTGAAACTTCCCTTAAAAGACTCATGTATTGGCACAGTCCTTTCTGTATCCTATTCTCATGTTGGAATTTCTAGGAGATCATCAGCTGCATGTGTGCTTGCATTGTCAAGTAACATACAGGTCTTGCCAAAATCCTTTCTTTTTTGAAAGAGATCTGGTAAAAAAGGTGGAATGGACTTCTCTTTCTGGGCTGGCATAGTGAGGACATCGTTGTGAGCTCAGTGGGCATAAAGGCATTTGCCATGGCCGTTAAGACAGAAGAGCCAGAGCTCTTAGAAGATGTGAGAGACTGAAGCTCTAATGTGATTTACATTCTAGGATACATTATGGGATTCTCCTCATTAAACAGATGTTCCTAATTACATGCATAGGGTCAAGTCAAGTCAGTCCAGAGGCTTCTGTGACCGTTGGGGCACCTTAGATGCTGTAACAACCCTCCTAGGTTAGTTGAATTGCTTTGCATCATTGGTGATTCTTTGGGGAATGCGTAGGGTAGAACCTGGTTATTCACCGAAGTTCTATTGCAAAATTTGAGCAGTGGTTTCTTTCCAGCAGGCTCTTCTTGCTAAGGGCTGAAGTTAGACTGTTTGAGACAGTATGTATGTCAGTGATTCCTAGTGTTTCACAATAGCAACAGAAATATGCTGTAAAAATGGGCTGAATGAGACCCTGGCTGGGCCAACCTTACACAGCTAAATGAGGTTCCAGCCATGCCAGAACCACGGCCGCCAGACTGGCCTTGAATGGCTGGACCAGACCCACACAAAGGGATCAGGTCCCAGACACATTGGCCCCATACAAAGGGATCAGGCCATGCCTGGATCAGCACTATGCATGGGATTGGGTCCATGGTCTGGATCCAGTCCATGGACTAGTGAACAAAGTGTACCACCAATTTTAATCCAGAAAAAAAAGTGCCCCAGATATCAAAAGTTTGGGAAACACTGCTGGATGGATAGGAGAAGATTCTTTGGTCCTACCTTTATTGGAACCGATCTTATCCTAGGTTTGCTCCTGTAGATTAGCAGAGTTCTTTTGACTTTTCCACTAGCAGTAGCATAAGTAGTACCTTAGGTCAGTCTTCCATCTTGTGCTTTCCAGCAGCACAAGTTTCATAACAGAACTTTTTCCTCTAGAGCGTGTTGCTGAGGATCATGTTGGTACTTATTTCTGTCTGAGTCATGAATTAGAACTATATTGGGTTGTAAGTATCTCTTAATTTCTCTCTTAGTTGAGCAACTAAGCATAAATTGAGGTAATTGGTTAATTCAGCTGACACACCGAAGCAGAAGTCTGAGGGTAATTTGGGTTCTCTTGAAGCACAATACAATTCCTATAGAAACATTCTTTGTAGCATTGAATTAATACACCAATGATGCAACATGCTGGCTCCAATTCAGCTTATACTCTGAGTATGAGTCCTCATCATGTTCAGAAATGTTAAACTGTTCTACCTCAAGATCTCCTTGTGGGTGATAAAAACCATAAAAAGTGGTTCAGGAGATTGTAATTCTTGCTCAGATGCTATGCTTCCCTTCAAGAGGAAAATACCCTTTTCAAAATTCCTTCTTTGGTCAAAATGTATCCAAGCTAGAAATCCATCCAGGGAAAAGTGTCTCCCTCAGCACTTGAACTGGGCTGGCCTCTGATCTTACTTTGGATATGCCTGCACATACCATGTAAAATGGTCGTTCACTGGAATATTCCCAGTATTATTTTGATCCACTTCTAAAGACAGACAGAAAATTGGGGCTTACTGGTTTTGCAATAAGTGCTGTGTTCCAAATATACTGCTCTGGAGAATAAAGCCTTTCTTTGTGAGCCAGCTGGGGACGGCCTTCAGCCTGTAGTAGATCCAAACACCCTCCTGTCTGTTTCATGTGACCTTGTTTGGGTAATCAAGGAGCAGTTCCCTACTTGATATAAACAGTCTTTATTATAGCAGTTTCTTACACAGCTGTTACAGGGCCTGCTGTTCTTCCCTAGCCTCTCTAACTCTCTTCTTCCTATCTCCTCCCCCTCATTTCCTGTTTCTCCTTCAGACTCCTCCTTTCTGCTGCTGCTAGTTTACTTCTGAGATCCATGCATACTGTTATACTGTCTCCCATTTAGATCTAGGCCTACAATAAATGTTCCTAACTGGGGATGAATCATCCCTCTGGCAGCCATTCATTTGCTAGTATAATTGGCAGGAAGCTGACCTATGCCAAGCAGCGTCAAACCAGTAGAGGAGCTAGTGATGATCTGTCTGTACAATAAGTCTCCTAATAACTTTATAAGCTCCACTGACCCCTGCTACCTGTGTCTGGTTTCTGACCTTTGGCTAGCCAGGCAACAACTCTCAACTCCTGACTTCTGGGTCGTTCCTAATTTGCAGCTTCCTGGCCCCAACTTGAATTGCAGTTCCTTGACTTCAGTTTGCCCCTGATCCTAGCCTGTTCCTGACATCCAGATTTTAACCATCATCCTGTCCTGACTTCCCATTCAGATTCCAGTTCTTGGTCCTAACTACTAGGTATGGCTGCCCGTGTTCTTCTCTTGGCATTCTGTGGACATTCTGTCATTTCCTGCAAACATTTTTAGCCATAGGATCCAGACAAGTTCTAGGGCTCAGTCTGTTCCAAACATTCAGAATCACTGTGCAAAACCATCCTGGCAAGGGCTTTATACTAACTTGGTAGCAGTAGTTGTATTTGCTAATTGTCATTCAAAGCAGCATTCCATTAATCAGTATTAATTTGTTCCAGTCCTTCAGGAGTAGTTTAGTATCTGTGTAGATAAAGAAAAGGGCAGAAATGCAGATTATCCCTAACAAGCAGAAATGTCCTGGTTATCACTAAGCTGGCATCTTGCCAGTTGGCAGTGTTGAGCCTTATCAATAGAAATTGAGCCAGCACAAAATAATGCACTAAGGCTAATATGACACTTATAAAGGCAGTCCCAAAATTTGCATGACATACCTATGAAGACGATTCTAGGACTGGCAAATACACAATCAGCAATCATGTACCTGTTGCAAATGAGCTCCTGATATACTGGGAAGTGGAAGGTATTTCCTCTGGTACATTTTTTCAATTGTATTAAGGCAGGCAAGGTTCTTTGAGTAGATGTGATACCTTGTATTAAACCAGCTGAGTAGTAAAAACAATAATGTTTGTTTTATTTGTAGAACATTCCATTTAATACATAAACTGTGGAACTGAATGCTTGTACGGCAGGGTATGTACAAGACTGCCACACTTTTACCAGCTGCTGCCTCTTTTTATTCCTCACTCTGAATTCCAAGAATGAGATTCCTTACACAGAGGCTTTTCCAATGTCTCAAATTTCCTCCATTTTGGAATAAATAGACTAGAATTTCTAGTAGGTTTGTTTCACACAGCTATTTAAATACAAGTCAGCAGGACTGAACTGGAGCATTTATTTGATTTGTGGGGAGCGAGGTAAAGAACCACAGATATTGCAAGCCTTGATATGAGTGTGGCACAGACGCTTTCTGGCGAAGATAAAGTCCATTCTTGACAGCTCTTAACCTAAATTTAGACTGTAGCCGAGAAGAGACAGCTGTATACTACAGACAAAGAGAAATTACTCTCCCGCTCACATCAAAACAAACTCACGGTCTTGTGCTGCTAAACCAAGTATCATTTTTTACAGTGGAGTATCTTTCTTTTCCTTCAAATCTTCTTCTAGTTGACTTCATCAGGATTGTACAAAGAGAAGTAAACCTACCAAGATATTTGAGTTGTAAACAGCATTGTGGTGCCCTTTGTGCAGAAATACCTTGTGCTAATGAGCTTGGGCACACTGCTGAATACAGAGCAAACCCAGTGCAAAAGTATCTATGAACTCCAGCAGTTTCATCTGTCCTTATGTGGCAGTTTTTACATTTAGAATGCTAAGCAGATAGGGACCTTTTCAGTTCTTTACTGAGATGGATGAATCACTCTCAGGACAGGTTTTTGAATGGTGAGAGAATACAACAAAAGCTATTTAGGCTTTGTTCTAAATACTAACCTATAAGAAAGAAAGCCTGTGAGCTATCTATGTCTGTCACATGCCAGAGGGAAGAAACTTCATGAACAAGGACCTCTGGCTGCAACTGCCTGGGAAACAGCTTGAAGATTCACTATCTAGTCAGGTACTTAGAAGCATTTGAGGCAAAGGTTCACAGTCATGCTGTAGGTACTATTTTATAGCTATAACTTACTGCTCATTCTTCTTACTAAAACAATTATGTTTTAGTCAGCTTGTATTTGGTTATCTTCTCTGCATTCTTAATGAACACAAACTGAATTTGGAATGGATGACTGGTACTGTATTCACGAAAAAAGGAAAATTGACTTTTGACCATGAGGGTGAAAGAAGCAGAGCAGAAATAACAGTGTAAACCTTTGCTACAGAATGCAAATCCTAAATCAGTCAGAGCAGCAGGGGTGTGAGGCAGAGATTTCAGCTTCGTACACAGTGCTGTCAGACACCTTCCCCTTTCCTTCCCCCATACAAATTTAATTTAATCTGAGGAACATGACAAAAGTTATAACACATAAAAATACAATATTTAAAACATCAAATATTAGAATGCATATGTAACCTGGGAACACCCAAGGGTGTGCCCATCCTTAATTGGAAGGGATAGATGAGGCAGGCAACAGTGTTGTGAGAAGGACACCAGTGATTTGAGCACAGGTTCCTCTTTCCTCTATAGAGTCAACTCCAAGCCAATGCTCTTAATTATTTACAGTTTATTGAATTATAATTTACCTAAACATAAAACTAAATATCATATACATATATTTACACAGTGAACATTTATCAATAACCAAGGTCAAACCCTAAATAACACTGTGGGAAAATTACTCCCAACCACAACAGAGAAAACAATACGCCCACAAAATAAAATCAGAAATTATTTTGTTCTATGATAACATTATTTACACATCACAACCAAATAATTGCAGCAACATCAATACAATACAACATCATAATACAACAACTCCATTACAAAATAAGGCGCAGACACAAACATTCTTAATAACATCTATCCCTTATATATCCCTGCTCAGAGGGGTAGGGGTGTCCAGGAAGCACCACAGGCCCCCTCCCCTTAGGCCCTTGCCTGAGCAGGGGACTGCTCACCCGGCCACTTTCTCTGAGTTGCCTGCCCCAAAGGACCTTCCCCAGCGAGACCAAAGGGCCCAGTGACTCACGCTTCCTCAGGTGGTGGTGATCAGGATGCAGCTTGATAGGTCTCTGTGCTGCCACTGAAGTGCCTCTCCAGGCCTTCCTACACTGCTAGGCCTCTCCCACCCTGTGCCCTGCTCTGGGCACTGAGGACTTGTCTTCTCTCAGCTGCTGTGCTGCTGCTGCTGGCTCCTGGGTCTCACGCCACAGCACTATTTCCTTGTGCCCTGGCTTTGGCACTGAGGGCTCTTTCAGTAAAGGCTGGGCTCATCTGGCTTCATGCTGGATGGCTAACCTGAGCCTTCACTGCTCCCTGACTCTGCTCTCTCATGTGCCCCTTGCACACCTCCCTGCCAGCAGCCTGCCAGAGTTAGGGGCCTGAGCCTCCCTGCTGCAGCTCCCAAGGTCTGGGCCTGTGCACCACCCTGCACACTGTGGAACCTGCTGGCCCTCTGGGGTTGCAGGCTTGAGCCACTGCTCACGGCTCCCAGAGCCCTAGCTTTGTGTGCAAAATATGCACTGTGACATCGGCCAGGGTTGCAGGCTTGAACTGCCACTTGAACAGGCTCCCAAAGCCTGGACTCTGTGCACTGTGATGGGCCTGAGCAGTCTCACACCGCTCCCAGGGGTAGATCTCCGTGTACCATCGCCAGGTGTCATCCACAGCCGGAGTGGCCTCACACCACTCCCAAAGCTGCTTCTCCAGTAGCAGCTTCAGGAGCCTTGGGCCTATTGCACGCTGGGGGAGAGCTCCCCAGCTTTTCTTGCTGCACTCTTCTTAAGTCCCTCACCGCAGCTGCCCACCATGCTGAGCACACTGGGCTTTTATCTACACTGGAGGCCCCACCCCTGAAGTCTGCCGGACCTGTAAAGTGCAGTCTTTAATCAGGTCCAGGGGCTCCTCTCCACCCTCCCCAAAAAAGGGGGCAGGGCAAGCCCCTCCCAGCTGTTACCTGGTTGGTAGAAATGTTCCACCAATCCAAAGCATCTTTCTCCAAGCCAGGCTTGTTGGCACAAGCAGTAAGCCCACCACACAAAAAACCACATCAACAGAACAAGGTATGATAATTACCCAACAAAACCAGCTCTGCTGTATTGAGAAACACCACTGGCACAGAATGATACTGATTTAGAATCCTTTTGTAGCTGTATGTGGGGCATTTGTGGGGTGGGGTAGTGGATGCAGGATGTGCTTGGGGAAAAGAGCTTTGTGCTAGAGTAAAAGTTGTGGTATGAGTATTGAGAGAGGGTAATTAATGAAAAAGTTTGGTAAGGGAAGTGGGGGTGTTGTGTGTGTTGCAAGTGTTGGAGAGGGGAGAAATATATACTGTGATTTTGGGGGATGGAAGGGGTTGTGATGGAGAAGGGTATGTGTTTACTCCCCAGGAGTTTTGGGGACATTTGTAGGAGTGAGGACATATCCAGCTTCTAAAACAACCCAGTCTATCAGTGTGCCAGGGGACAGCTCTAGAGCATTGGTTGTAAGGTGCTGCACAGGCTCCAGGCACACAGGCTTGTCTCCCTGCTCGTGAGCTAATAAACAATGCTCCACAGCAAGCATGATATCCAGGAGACTTACTGGGATTAGATCTGGGACAATTAGGCTGGGTACATGGATCCCCAACCTCAGGGTACTCCAGTTCTTACCCACTGCCCTATAACCATTACCCACACAGGGCACCCTGCACCTCAGGTGTCCCCAGGGTCTATTGAACCCACATCTTTCCCAGATCCCTGCTTTCTCACCAGTTGACCACTACTGCCTCAAAGGATGCAATGGTATACCGCTTTCTATTCACCTAGGTATATGCAGTTACTAGCTGGGCATTTGTTTTTCCACAATCATTAATTCAAGCAGGCTATGTAAAAAGCTACCCTCTTACTGGAAAAAGTGTATGAAGTTATATACACTTCACATGCCTGCCTATACCCATGATCAGAGGACAAGTTTCGGTTACAAAAATTTCTGTTCTGTCTAGCTAACTTGCAGTTCATGCGGTCAGTTGCAAAAGCTGTCTGAACTGAGAGGTCATTTCTCACACTGGTGGTAAAAGGATTTAACTGGGACTACATGAACATGAAATTAATACCAAGTAAAATGTTTTATCAACAGTTATATACAGCAAATGGTTTAGGAACCATCTAATTTTTCATGGTGAATGAATAGTTAAAGTAGCTCATAGTAAGCACATCTAAGAAGTCTGACTTCTAAAAGGTGAGAGAGTAAATCCATGTTCTTGTAATAAATGCTGGATCCCATTCTTTGCCTCAGGGAAGTAAGGAAATTTTGCAGACTGGTTTATGCTTGTAAGAATGATGGAACTGATAATCTTATTTATTCTGAGCATATAGCACCTTTTATTGCAAAGAATTCCAGATGCTTCAGAAACTAAATAAAGGAATTCCGGAGCATATAAAAGTATCATGGCATTAGTCCAAAAGTGCTGTCTTTTACAATAGGATCATAACAGTGATCTGTTTTATTTAGAAACATTAGAAATGTAGCCATTTAAGCACTGCTAGTGAATGAAGAGGACAGAGGAGTGAATATAACCAAGGATTTAGTAAGAGCATTATCAGATCTGCCAACACATAGAAAATAGCTTGGTATCTCTGCTCTTCCATTAAAGACACAGTTTTTTAGATTTTCTCTTACTCTAAAAAAAGGCTGCATAGAATTCATCTGCCTTTACATAAAGGTCTAGTCTGATCCTGGCTTCTTTCCCAGACCTGAAAAGACACCTTGTGGCTGAAAACTTAAGATCTCTCACAAATGTAATAAGTACTTAATATTTGATGCTTAGACCACTAATCACTGTGGGTAAAACTCAGACCAACATCATATATCAACTGGTAGCCTGCACTGTAACATCGGTGAAGAACAGCTTCCTCTCACTGCTGGTAGATCCTGTTAGTATCAATGAGGAAGTTGTTTCCTCACCTGAAAGTAGATGCAACGTTTGGCAAATTGGCCAAGTGGGTTTGGAGAAATTGAGGTCTCTATGAAGGTAAAGGTTTAGGAGGGCTGCTGCTCTTGTTTTGCTTTAGGGGTGTGAAATCCAAGATATCATACTGGGGATACTTCTGGCATTTGAAAAAAAATCAACTAATGTTTCTTGTGTTCCTTCCTGAGGGATGAAGAGCTTGACCAAATATCTAGTGTCAGGATGCTGCAACAAGATGATAGTTACTGAATGGAAGCATTGATGAAGTAGATGTGGTTCTGTTGGGCTAGCCATGTCCCATGCACGAGTGATGAACACATGCCTAAGCGACTGCTTTATGGAGAAATGGAATACATTCAGCAACAGCAAGGGGGACAGAAAAGCATTTCACACCTGCTGAAGTTCCATCTTGTTCAGAGCAAGATGCTGACTCCTGGGAGCCATTGTTTGAAGATGGACAGCAAGGACATGAGAAGATCTGAGGGTGTTGATTACTCTGAGCAGCAACATAATATTGTTCCTGAAGAAAAGCATGCTAGAGTTAAGGAGCAAAAGCAGCAGAAATTGCAGACCGTACATCTGCCACAGGTACATGGGTAGCATTGTAAGGAAGGTGCTTGAAGCTGTTACACATTGGCTTGGTGATTTGTGTGTTCATTTATTGCAGCACTAGGAATCCAGTTGATATTTCCTCAGACTGAGATAACTAGATATATTGATTGGGCTTTGGTTTGGCCTGGCCATCACTGAATCCAGGGGATAAATGGAAATTATGACAGCAGCTACATATGAAGGTAATATCACAAGAGTTTACCTAAGTACTTTGCACTTTAAACTTAATGTAGATGCATTTTATGGTGAACAGAATTTCTGGCCAATGATGAAAGCAACAGTCTGACTGCATACTTGCTTAAAGACCAGGTCTGATGGATAAAAGGATTTCCTGAGGCCAGATATACATATGTTAAGATAATTTTGTTTTTACATTAAAATTTAAATTAGTTTTTAAATTTCTACTAGTGAAATAAATCCTGTTACTGTTCGAAGATTTTCATTTAAGTACTGCTGGTTATAAACTGCTAGTTTCCTAGCAGTTCCAGAATTGAGCTTCTGGAACTGAAGAATATATTCCTGTAATAACAGCAACTGAAAGGATTTACAAGATTAAGTAGAGCACTCTTCAGCTATGTTTTTGCTGTGATATTGACAAGAGCAAACAAATCTTGCACAGTCTAAAGGAGCCTTTGTTATTAATCTAGTATCTTTTAACACCAATCTTTGTGAATTATGTTTATTCAGTGCACCTTAAACAACTGCGTATGTTAAGCATTGCACTATTCCTTTTATTTTAGATATGTTGACAACATTTTACAGTTTCATACCCCCTTTTTACATAGTTATAGACTGTATGTCTCTTCATATAAGAGTATGCAAGTGAAGCACAACTTTATTAGCTTCAATACTGTGCATTATTTTAAGGAAAAGTATGATAAAAAAGGTGATCAGATAGCACTTAAAGTGATGAGCATATGCCAGATTATATGAGACATCAATGCATATAACCTAAAGAGAAGCAGCAGATTCTCAAAGTAAATTTCTCTTGTAAAAAGGACAATGTATATAATGTTAACAGACCCTCCTAATGAACAAATCACATCACCTTCCTTCATTTTAGTTCTTTATTAAAACCGTTGGAGGGCAGGCTTGACTTGACTTGGAAGCTATTTTTATTACTTTCAATAACAGTAACCTAAAATACTAGTTAGTCCTTTGTGCTCATAGATGATGGCAGTCTTGCCAGTTCTCTGCTATTCTAATTACTCTTGTGTGCTGGAGAAGAGCCACTTTGTCAAAGCAGTAATTGTAAAGCAAGTGTTTTGCTATGTCAGAATCAGAACATTAAGTGTTTAAATAAAGATGTAAATGTAGGAAGTGGGTGATTCAGAGTATTAGCAGCTGCAAATTATTTACTAAGGAGCATACACAGTTTAAATTACTAATCAAATATCTCAAAGTCCTTTACAAATGCAGGCAAGTATCATTATTGCTATTTTACAGATGGAGAAACTGAGGAAAAGAAGAATAAAGTAATTGGTGGGTCATCCAGCAGGCCAGTGACAACCCAGAAATAAGGCCCAGAACTTGAAAGGCATACACCACTGCTCCAGCAAGGACACACTGCATGCTCCTCTCATTTTCTCTTGGAAAAGTGGACATGATGAAGAAACCTTGATAGATGTCTCATTTGTAGTCTGTCTTGTGTTTCTATCGTCTACCAGTGATATGACCAACATACCTAGCTACATATTTAAACTTTGAAAACAAAACAAAATTGAGAGAAATGGGCATTCAGTAAATATTTTTTTTGATAAATTATTTGCCTGTGCATTTATTAGCTGCTTTAAACAGTTAGATGCGAGCTGGTGTCTTCCTTTACAAAATAAATAAAAGGAAGAAAAAATGCTGGCTTAAAAATCTATATCACCTGGGTATTGACTTCTGTGAAATTTTCAAAGCAGGAGGAGCAATAGGCATAAGTATTTGTTTTGTTCAAAGATCAAAAATGTAGTATTTGTTAAAATAAGTTCAACAATGTGCTAGGTATTAACAAACACACCAGCTTCTATGAACTGTTCAGGGAGATGCATTTCATTTGTTCCATGTAGTTTAATGAAAAAGGTGAATTAAAAAAACCCAACTACAGTAGTATTTATTTAAGTATATGGTGTATAAAATCATCATTTACAACAGCTTTGCAAACAGTGTATATTTTAACAGTATATTCAACAACAGGAAGAATGCTTGTTGTAATAGTTAGAACCCCAAGAATTAGCATTAAATATTTAGGTGAAAAAATAAGCAGCCATAGAAATTAGGGTTTGGTGGTTTGGGCCCTTTAACACCACATTCTTTCCTGATAGATGTTTTGAAATCAGAATTCATTTAATGTTCTGTTCTTAAATTTCACATGAAAAGTCATCAACCAACTCTCACTGCTAGGTAATTTCTTGGCAAGTGTGTTGAGTTTTGCCAACATTTCCATTACTGCCTCTATGAATAGTAAAATAAAGAACTATAAGAATTGCACATGGAAGTCTTTTTGTGATGAGCTTCAGGTTTGTGGGGGGTTTTGTAGCACTTTACTTATGCTAAGAGATTAAATTAAAGAAAAAGTATAGGACATACCAGTTGTCAGTAACAGCATGGAAATGGTAAACAACAACCCAAATTGTTGATGCTGAGAAGATAAAATGATCACAATGAAATGCTAGCAAGATTAATTAGGTAGTTTGCAGGGCTGTGTACAACCTTGACGAATCACATACCTGATTCTAGAATATTCCTTTTGAAGAAAGTGGAGTCAGAGTCAGGTCAAGTGACCGATGACAAGACAGTATTTAATTCTAAAAATTTAAATTGTATATACTTTTTTCTTGCTTTAAATTTGTATAATGTTCTCCTAATGGAATGGAAAGGCCCATTCTTGTAGCCATTTTCAATCCACTTTGAATATAGCACTACAGAACCTATTACTGGCAAAAGAAGGATTAAAATGGCTGGTAGTTCCCTTTCTATCTTTATTATTACTGTTTAAAATTAGGAGAACTCTAGCAAATTCTCTACCTGTAGAAACCTATGGGTATCCAATACTGTATATTGTGGTTATACCATTCACTATTCAGATGATGAATATGTGAATGGTTAAATGCCTTTAATGATGATAGAAGAGTTTTTTAAATGCTGACAGCACATGAACCTTAAATAACCTTGGAAATAATTTAGAGGTCCATGTTTTTTATATCCCATCTGAAGGATGTAGGTATGTAATAGTACTTTTTTTAAAATCATAAAAATGCACAGGATGTCTTTAATACACAAACCATCACTTGCCTACAAAAATCATTTTTTCCATTTTTATTTTTTTGGGAAATGCTTACTAGCAGGGTGCTGTTATGGTCTTGCATTATTAAGAATTTTACCTGAAAATGCCAGACAATTTAATGGCAATTATGTATTTAAGATACATTGATTCCATTTTTCAAATAAATGAACACACAATGTATGCTAAATTCTTTTTTTTTTGCTAATTTCCAAATTTGCAGTAGGGGTTTTAGCCATTGGTACAAATTAAGAATGTTCTACTATACTGCAGCAATGTCTCTTGCTATTAGAGGAGTGGTTTTCAAGCTGTGGTCCACAGACCCCTGGAGGTCTGCAGACTATGTCTAAGCGGTCCACAAAAGAAGACTATCAATCAAAAATAGGTGAATACCTACACTTACAATTCAAAGGGGTTGGCACTTTCATTCAAAATGTTTAGGAGTCCATAAATGAAAAAAGGTTAAAAACCAATGTATTAGGGCAGTGATGCTCAACCTCCAGCCTGCAGAGCCATCTCTTCTGGTTCGTGGAACAACCCATACGTGGGATCCAGCTGCCAGAGCTGAGCACCACTTATACTAGAGCATTTTATGTATGACCAGAAGAACCACATAGGAAATCACAACTTTTAAATATGCATAAAATGAAAGCCTCAGACCAGACTTTTGTCTGGTTTTGCTTTTGGATTTAGTGAGGTTGAACCAAGGCGTGATCATTGCTAGTTGAAAACTTTTCATGTAGACTTTGTAGTACTGTGATATTCACGTTAATTTTGGTTAGGAAATTATACTGTGTTAAATTGGAACAAAGGCTGAGATTATATACCATTAATTCAGGGTAAAGGATATCACAAGGGTGTTGTAATCATTCCAAAACCAAGAACTAAGATCAAGAAAGTCCTCCTGAAAATACTGGAAGATGTCAATCTTTCTGAAGAAGTACAATTTTTCATGGAATACCCATATAGTAAAGGATTGTATGCTTCAGCTGAGGGAGAGTTTCAGCTGGAAAGAAAATGAAAAAAATTAATCAGCAATTAGAAAGATCTCATAGTGGATGCTAAATTTTGAAAATATAAACTTTTAATTTATTTTAATCACTAAACTAATTACCACATTTACTTGCAGATTTCCAGAAAAATTAGTCTGTAGTCAAGGAGCAAGATCTGTAACTTTGGCAAAGATAAAATAGTATGTATAAAGGCTGCTTGTAGGTTTTTAATTGCAAAACTCAACTCAGTGTTAACTTCAGTGCAACTATCTATGCCTTAATAAGGTGCTTAAAGTTTGTATAAAATCAAAACAAAGTAAATACCAAAAGTCCTGATAAGTGAAATGGTAATAAATAACATAGATAGCAAATTGTCATAAGAATAGGCTGAATATGTTAGAAAATATGGACTGATTTGATAATTCCATTAAAGCATCTATGTTCTATTCAGGAAGAGAAAGTTAATTGCTGTGGGTTTCTTTGCAACTGTAGTGGCTTATCACAACTGGTTAGGGCTAGATATAAAGAAGGAATGTACATGTGTTAAGAGGAGGTGGATAGATGCAGTATAAAGAGCTGTGGTTCTGTAAGTTTCACAGCCTTCCTCACACAGTTGTAGCTCTAGATTAACCTTTGCTGGGTGTGTGTACACAAGATGTTTTACTCCACTTTAAGCTAATTTACTACACAGTAAAGCATCAGTCTACACATGAGCAGCAATTACTGTGAAGTAGATTAGTCTAATGTGCCATTTTCTAGTACCTTTAGAGATAGAGACCTATCTGTCTATCAGCACATCAAGGCAGTCATGGCCTACAGCAGGCATAGCCCTGAAGCAACACAGCACTGCCTCATCCAGAGTCTGTACATGCCGAACAGGCCGGGCCGGGCCCACCCCACCCTGCCCTGCTAGTGTGCCTTTGGATAGGAGCTGCAGGTGGTGGCAGGAGCTGTCATGGTCCTGTCGAAAGGCATACTATCTGGGCAGGCTGGGTCAGATCTGTTCAGGTTGTGCAGCCCCCAGATCTCAAGCAGTGCCATGCCACCACAGGGCTGTGCCTGCTGCAGGCCATGACTGCCCTGACAGCCAGTCCCAGGGGTTGTGCACCATGGGGGGGTGGGGGGGCATGTGGCAGCCCCCTCCAAGCTCCCCTCAAACCCCACACCCACAAATGGCCCCCACAAACCCCATATCCCCCCCACACAAGCCCCTCCAGAAACCACACAGTTGTCCCCCCCAATCCCTATTTACCTGGGACAGCACCTGGGTCCAGGGCACACTGCAGACTTGACCTGCTCTGCCATAGAGATGCTCTGGCCAGACGTCACAGTATTTCTCTGTAGGACTCAACCTCCAGTTGCCTCAGGGCACACACTACGAGCATGCTCTGGACTGCTTCTCCTCCCCTCCCCCCCCCATGTGGGGTTTTTTTTTGGGGGGGGGTGTTTTTTGGACAATGGGATTTCCCAGTATCAGATTGAGCACCTGTTGTACAAACATGCAGCATAGGAAACATTTTTGTTTTTAGCGTACCTCTTGTGGCATCTCAAACTAGTTTGAGATGCCGCAACAGGCACATAAACACTCATCTAAACGTACCCACTGAGAGCAAATTCCTCTTAGTCATTCTTGGCATTAGGCATCCACAGGTGGCAGAGAGAGCTGTCCAAGCTCAGCATGATGCTGCCTCCCAGCCACGTGGAGTTGGGGATGGGTCCCAATCTCCACGTGGCTGGGAGGCAGCTGCCTGGCAGCTAGGACAGCTCTACCTTGGAGATCAGGACCAGCCCCTGTGCAGCCTGGCAGCCCACAGCTGGCACCTGGGGGAGCCTTGAGCTTCCACTGGCTGCTGCAGAGGGTCAGAGCAGGGCAGGAGCAGCCCTGGACTAGACTGCTGTCATCAGGAGCATGCTCAGATGCGTGTGGGGTTGCAGTTTAATGCGCCTGAATTTTCTGCACAGAACATTCAGGCACATTAATTGTACATATAGACACACCTGCTGTTCTAGTACCCACCAGCCTGCCAATTAGTACTTCAAATAGTGCCATACAAGTTTTTGTCTAAGATGAGATCACCTAACTGCACTTTTGAATTCAATCAAGCTTTGATCCTAGATCTCCAGAGGTGAAAAGCTAATATGCTGACCAGCTGTGTCAACCCATCCTGTGCTTTCTTCCCATGTGTTTATTTTCACAGCATAGCTTAAGAATACTTAATTTACATGGGGTAATTATGCTACATCAGCAACAAGTGTCATGCTCACGTACATCAGTATTCATTCTTCTCAACAGGCCCAATAACAGCTATGAGGGAAAATCCTGGTAATGCAATATAATTGTCTTAAAGCATCAGACGTTGCTGGAGGCAGACTGGCTACAATATCCATAAATAAAGACTCAAGTTAATTAACCATGTGTATTATCGGAATGAAATACATGAAGTACAATACAAATTGCCACGTGCGTGAGAGAAGGTAAGTTGTATCTGATTAACAAGGAGTTATCATCGTTTGTGGTAAATGATAATGAAAATATATAAACAAACAATTCAATACGAATCTACTGCCTATACAGAAGATGCAGTACAATTGTGTTTATAGGGTGAGTTGCTGTAAGTTAAAATAGTTATACAAAATCATCTACTAGGATGATAACCTTACTATTGTTCATAATCTCATTTTTAAAGGAACACAAAGTACTGAGCTTGACGTATCAAGTTGCTAGGTACAGGGCATTCATCTTTCAGTACATTGAGCATGCTTACACAGAAGAAGATGGATAATGATTCCTCTGAAGGCCAAACCATAGTGTTTTCCTTACGTTAGTAAAGAAATTTGTCCCATAGTCCTAAAAAGACAGAAACACCCATGTGAGTATACCAAGAGGACAGCCACTGACACCCTGGCATGCTTTACTGAGTTAAATGTCCTTTTACTTGCCTAGTCCAAGGTATTTCATTTCTCAAAAGACACGAGACACCTTTGTAAGTGTATATTCTCTCTCAAGATTATAGGCAGTTTCAATTCCAGTTATTTCCATTTTGTCATCTGTCAAGAGTAAATTAGTTTAATGTGTGTACAGTAGTTTTAAAATGTTAGCTGTTATTTACATATTCATCACCATATCTGAAATATGAGAGAGAGAGCACACACACACACATGCATAAAAGTACTTGCATATTAAATGTCAGGATGGAAAGTCAAGCATTCAAGTGTCAAAATTAAGGTTGTTCACTGTGCAACCTTAGTGCTGCCTCTTTGTATTATGTCATGGTCTTTAATTACATGATCACATACTACTGTTTTTGAAAGGACAGCAGCCTCATTAGTGAAGAGATTTTTTGTTTTTTATCCTTGTCATACAATATATGGGCATAAGCCCTAATTAAAATATACCATACACACTGCACTGAACATAAAAAATGATTTCCTCTGGGGAGCATTCACCGAAACAGCCTTCTCTATAATGGAAAGTCAGGCAGCCTTGATGATGTACCTTGCTACTAACCTAGTAACTGATATAATCAATTGATATTCACGTCACATATCCTCGGTTTGCAAGTCAAAAGTTTACTTTTCTATGTAGCTACAAATAGACACCTGAGAATATAAACATTAATCTAGCATTTTGCTTCCAGTAGCACTAGATAGAATGATCTGACACCTACAGTTTACCTGATAATTTTGTTAATGAGCTGAAGAGAAGCCAGCTTGCTCCTTAGTTATGCTGGTGTTTCCAGTGTAAACTAACAAAAGAATGCTCATTTCCCAGTTACACTGCAGATATCTGATATAATTTCATTAAATACCAGCACAAATAAAAATATCTATATAACTATTAAATATTAAATTTAAATATTATTTTATTTATATTTTGTTATAAAAATAAATCAGACTAAGATACAGAGGAAGAAGACATGTTGATGAAAACATGCCATTAGCACATACCAATTATCCCTATTCTGACCATAAAACAATAATGATCAGAAACAGTGATTTAACAGCTTTTAGAGTATACATTCATTCTTTCGTTCACAGAGCCCCAGCTTGCAGTAGGTAGCCCGCCTCTGCCCCACACAAATCTGGGGGTCACATGCCCTCCATACCACCCCCAGGGGTGTGTGCAACAGCAAGGAGCCATGCCCCCTCCACACCCCCATAGATAAGCCTCCCATGTTCTGGCCCTGGGGCCTCATTCACCCCAGCCTTATCCCTGCTCCACTCCCTCCATCACTGTAGGGGACTCAATCTGCCCCCACCCACTCATTCCGTTCCCTCTTCCCCTGCCCCTTCCCCTCCCTAGACTTACCTGCTGGGTGTTGCTCTACACACTGCTGGGTTGCATTCCTGTGGCATTACCATATTTATGGTTATAACAAAGGACACCTGTGTGGGAAGGACAGTGATGTGCCCATGCCTATGTCCTGCTGCTGCTCTCCCAAGCCAAAGCCCTCTGAGCCCTGCTGCTGCCCCTCACTTCTGACCCAAAGTAACCCACATTCTGTCAGGGCATGTGGGTCCGATGCAAATCTTGATAGGGTCAGTCTGCCAAAGTAGGCACCTAGGTGACCTCTTAATCTACATGATAGATTACTCAGTAGCATGACAGAGAGGGTGACCGGAGCAGCACAGCCCCAGGCACCACCTTTGGTGAAGGGAGGCGAAGGGATGCAAAAATAGCCACTGTAAAAAATGCCACAGTAGCAGCTAACTGCATAGTTGCAATTGGTACTGCCACAGCTGGCACTGCCCCATGCATCACAGATGCTTTGCTAGACCTCTGCTTTAAATGAGAGACTGGACAATTATATACAGTTGCTTTTCCAAAAAGACAAAAAACAGAAGGGGGAAAAGTGTTAGCCTTGACATCACTTGCAAATTCAGTTACAGGAAAAAGAATGAGATTACTATGAGGACAGTTTGTGATTCATCTTGTAAAGGATTATCAGAGTAAGTACAAGAGCTTGGGAAACAGCCTCCTACAGACAGATTTCAATTAATCACCATTGGACCAGTTGTGTAACAAACCAATTAAAATTAATTGGGACCTTAAAGCATTCTTGAAAGTATCAGGTAGTATCACATCCCAACACAAGCTGCTAATTGTAGATTCCCCACTGTTGACTCTGTACCTGGGGATTAGCACTAATAAATCTCAACTCTGGGAAGTAAGGTCAAAGTCAGATGAGTATCTGGTGTCTTGATGGTGCTAATGCTTAACTCCCATAGTCATTAGTAGAGGATGACCACATACAATGCGACAAGAACTGATCTCCTGAAGAGCCAGCAAAATAGGAAAATGGCCCCTGGAGATTTAATAACCTTTTACATACCCCTTTTGTTACAAAGCATATGCAAGGGACTATTATTCTATTCTCTGACTTCTGGCATCTCAAATTATAACTGCTGTGCAAGATGGTCAGTAAGGGATGTGGTACAACTGGGGTGGGCAAAATGCGGCCTGGGGGCTGGATGTGGCCTGGGGGCTGGATGTGGCCCGCCAGGCCATTCTAATCCAGTCTGCAGGGCCCCTAAAAAATTTAGAAAATTAATATTTGTCTACCCTGGGCTGCCTGTCATGCAGCCCTCGGTGGCTTGCCAAAACTCAGCAAGCAGCCCTCTGCCCAAAATAATTGCCCGCCCCTATGGTACAAGTTAGTGCCCTGTACCCAAAAACAGCCAATGCAAACAATAATGGATTCACTTAAACTAACTTTAAATCTTCATGGTAAGGCACTAAGCAATGGAGGGTCTGCTCTTCTCCCACCAATGAAAGATTTAATTTCAGTAACTCCCCATTAATACCCACAGGAGATGTGTTTAAGTCACCTAGGTGCCTACTTTGGCAGACTTACCCTGACTTTTTTATTACTTAGCTTTTTCCTCTTGATAGTCATCTTTCTCTTCCCCCTCCCATGGTACTGATATGAGTAGCTTCATCACATACTCATTAGCACTCTAATTCTTTGATAGGTGGGTCAACACTTTAATTGTCAGTCTGTACTTAATAGAGAAAAAAATACTGGAGGCATTTCCTCCTGTTATGTGTAATGTCTCTTGTACACTTAGAAGTTTCAGGTACCTTTTGACAAGGTATTGTCATGCATGCGGTTAGCATTTTACAGCCAATTGTGGCACAAATTAATATAGCCAGGAGAGAAATATGAACTTCTACCAGAAGAGAGAATTTCATCCAAAGATAAATGCACAAGTGAAGTCACTTGCATTAAAAGCTTGTATCATAACCCATCTGAAAACCCAGATATTTATATTCTTGATGTGTTCTTCTTATAGTTACACTCATACCCAGACATGGCATAAAGATAGAATTAATTTCACTCTACATATATGCATTAGTACCAAAGTGATCATCTTTCCTCAGTTGTTCCTTCTATTTGTCTAACTACACTAGATTCCACAGACAATACATTCTAGAGTTTATTTTCTACAGTTTAAGTTCTACAGACAATATGTTCAGATCAGGGCTCAGTGTTACCTAGGTTACAGGTAACCTTGCAGGTTGGCTATTGAAAAAAGAGATGAGACAGGTCGACAGCCCAACTTTTTATTGCTTGCATCCCAGAACACAAAAACAGTTATACCAAAATCCATCTAGCCACCCATGACAAAACAGCATAGATGGCATACATACTAGCAGGGGAGATATAAGAGTGGGAAGGAGGATGGTGCACAGGCTAACAACAGGTCTTCTTGAATTTGCTAAGTTCTCCAAGATTCCCTCCAGACTATGCCCTATGTAGGCAGAGCAAGGGCACCCAAGCGGATACTTGCATGCCTATACACAAATGCCAAAAGCCTGGGGAATAAACAGGAGGAACCTGTTCTCCTGCTAAATGCAAATAACTATGATGTCATTGGGATAACGGAGACCTGGTAGGACTCCACCCATGACTGGACCACAGGTATAGTTGGCTATACCCTGTACAGGAGGGATCGAGTGGACAAAAGGGGCGGAGGCGTAGCACTGTCGAGGAAAGCTACAAGCCGACATTGGCACCCATGATGGATGACTTGAGACCCTCTGGGTTAATATCCATGGGAAACACAGTACAGGGGATACTATGGTGGGGGTCTACTACAGACCCCCTACGCAGAGTCAAGACCTTGACGAGGAGTTCACCAGAGAATTGGCTGAGGCTGCACGATCCCAGTGTATGGTTGTCATGGAAGACTTTAACTACCCAGACATCTCGTGGGAGGAGTGCTCAGCCAAATCCGAGCGGTCGCAAAGCTGTCTCTCATATGTGGATGACCTCTATCTGATTTCATAGATTTCATAGACATTAGGGCTAGAAGGGACCTCAGAAGATCATCGAATCCAGCCCCCCGCCCAAAGGGCAGGAAGTCAGCTGGGGTCATAGGATCCCAGCAAGATAAGCATCCAATTTGCTCTTGAAGGTGTTCAGAGTAGGTGCTTGAACCACCTCCGATGGCAGGCTGTTCCAGACCTTGGGGGCTTAGACAGTAAATAAATTCTTCCTTATATCCAGCCTGAAACCGTCTTGCAGTAGTTTATGACCATTCGGCCTCGTCATCCCTTGGGGCACTGGTGAACAAACGTTCCCCCAGATCCTGGTGATCACCCCTGATCCTGTGATTTTCCAGGCTAAAGAGCCCCATGGCTCTCAGGCTGTCATTGTAAGGTCTGTTTTCCTGACCTGTGATCATGAGCGTGGCTCTTCTCTGTACTCTCTCAAGCTTCTCCGCATCCTTTTTGAATTGTGGAGCCCAAAACTGGATCCAATACTCCAGCTGTGGCCTCACCAAGGCCGAGTACAAGGTGAGAATGACATCCCAGGATTTGCTTGAGAAACATCTATGGATGCAAGCCAGCATTTTGGTCGCTTTACTAGCCTCAGCATCGCATGATGCAGGAAGTCTATGAGCCGACAAGAGGTAGTAAAGCACTGCTTGACCTCATACTGGCAACCGGGGATGACCTAATCAGTGACCTAACGACTGAAGGAAAGCTGAGTGACAGTGACCATGGGTTGATCACCTTCACCATCTGCCACAAAGCTGGCAAGTCAGTCGGTAACACAGAAGTCCTCGACTTTAGAAATGCTGACTTTGACAAGCTAAAGAGGCTTGTCAGAGAGGCCCTAAAAGGCCACAACCCAATGGTGAGAGGAGCTCAGGACAAGTGGTTGCTCCTCAAGGGAGCAATCCTAGATGTGCAAGCAAAGTCCATCCCGTCTCGGAGGAAAGGCAGCAAAAGGCACAGCAGCTCCCTTGGCTCTCCAGGGAACTGGTGGACCTCCTATGTCTTAAAAGGAAGACCTACAAAGGATGGAGGACTAGAACCACCACCAAGGAGGAATACTCTGCTCTGGTCCAGACCTGCAGAGAACAAATCAGGAAAGCCAAGGCTATGATGGAACTCCAGCTAGCTACAAATATCAAGGAAAATAAGTCCTTTTTTAGATATGTGGGGAGTGGGACGAAAAGCAAGGGCAACATTGGACCCCTGCTAAACCAAAATGGGGCAACTGACAATTGAAGCCCAGGAAAAAGCAAAACTTGCTAAATGGATACTTTGCATTAGTTTTTCACCAGTTCCATGGGACAGTCCTGCCCACTACTGGTCAGCAAGGCCCAGGTGAGGGAGATTCCTTGCCCTCCATCAAAGCTGACCTCGTGAAGGAACACTATGACAGGCTGGATACCTTCAATCCAGCAGGCCCTGATGGGTTAACACCCAAGGGTACTCAGGGAGTTGTCGAGCATCATAGCTCAGCCCCTGGCACGGATCTTTGAGGGCTCTTGGTGCTCTTGTGAAGTGCCCAATGATTGGAAGAGGGCCAATGTCGTGCCTATCTTCAAGAAAGGGAGGAAAGTAGATCTGGCTAACTACAGGCCCATCAGCCTGACCTCTATCCTGGGGAAGGTCCTGGAAAAGATTATCAGAGAGGCCATTCTTAACAGACTAGCTGAAGGCAATATCTTGAGGGATACCCAGCATGGGACTGTTGCGGGTAGGTCTTGCCTGACCAATCTCATTTCCTTTTATGACCAGGTGACTTAGCACCTGGACAAGGGGGAAGAGATTGACATTGTATATCTTGACTTTAAAAAAAGCCTTCGATCTGGTATCCCACGATCACCTCTTGGCTAACCTGGCTAACTGCTGCCTCAACCTCACCATGATCCGCTGGCTGGGAAACTGGCTCCACGGTAGGACCCAGAGGATGGTGGTCGATGGGAGCCAATCATCTTGGTGTGCTGTGACCAGTGGGGTCCCTCAAGGCTCTGTCCTAGGGCCTATACTGTTTAACATCTTCATCAATGATGTGGACATTGGTGTCAGAAGTGGCCAAGTTTGCCAACAACACCAAACTCTGGGGTAAAGCATCCACGTTTGAGGACAGGAGGGTGATCACCTGGATCTTGACAGGCTCAGGAAATGGGCAGACAAGAACCTAATGGTGTTCAACACCAAAAAATGCAAGGTTCTCCACCTTGGGAGGAAAAGCCTGCAGCATCCTTATAGGCTCGACCATGCTATGCTGGTTAGCACTACAGATGAAAGGGACTTGGGGATCATGATGAACATAAGTCTGCAATGTGATGCTGTGGCTAGTAAAGCGACCAAAATGCTGGCTTGCATCCATAGATGCTTCTGAAGTAAATCCTGGGACATCATTCTCCCCTTGTACTCGGCCTTCGTGAGGCCACAGCTGGAGTACTGTGTCCAGTTTTGGGCTCCGCAATTCAAAAAGGATGTGGAGAAGCTTGAGAGGTTGCAGAGGAGAGCCATGCACATGATCAGAGGTCAGGAAAACAGACCTTAAGATGAGAGGCTGAGAGCCATGGGACTCTTCAGCCTGGAAAAGCAATGTGATGCTGCAGCTAGTAAAGCGACCAAAACGCTGGCTTGCATCCATCAGGATCTGGGGAAACGTCTGTTCACCAGAGCGCCCCAAGGGATGACAAGATTGAACAGTCACAAACCCCGCTACGATCGATTCAGGCTGGACATAAGAAAGAACTTCTTCACTGTCCAAGCCCCCAAGTTTTGGAATAGACTGCCACCGAGGTGGTTCAAGCACCCACTTTGAACACCTTCAAGACACATTTGGATGCTTATCTTGCTAGGATCCTATAGGTTAGGGATATAGGCAACCAAAACGCTGGCTTGCATCCACAGATGCTTCTCAAGCAAATCCAGGGACATCATTCTCCCCTTGTACTCGGTCTTGGTGAGGATGCAACTGGAGTACTGCGTGCAGTTTTGGGCTCCACAATTCAAAAAGGACGTGGAGAAGCTTGAGAGGGTGCAGAGGAGAGCCACATGCATGATCAGAGGTCAGGAAAACAGACCTTATGATGACAGGCTGAGAGCCATGGGGCTATTCAGTTTGGAAAAGTGCAGGCTCAAGCGTGATCTGATGGCCACCTATAAGTTTATCAGGGGCAACCACCAGGATCTGGGGGCACTTTTGTTCACCAGAACGCCTGAAGGGATGACGAGGTTCAATGGTCATAAACTACTGCAACAGCATTTCAGGCTGGACATAAGGAAGAATTTCTTTACTGTCCAAGCCCCCAAGGTCTGGAACAGCCTGCCATCGGAGGTGGTTCAAGCACCTACTCTGAACACCTTCAAGAGCAAATTGGATGCTTATTTTGCTGGGATCCTATGACCTCAGCTGACTTCCTGCCCTTTGGGCGGGGGGCTGGACTCGATGATCTTCCGAAGTCCCTTCCAGCCCAAATGTCTATGAAATCTATTAAATCCCTGCTGACTTCCTGCCCCTGGGGCAGGGGGCTGGACTCGATGATCCTCTGGGGTCCCTTCCAGCCCAAATGTCTATGAAAGCTATATTTATAGGTGGCTTATTCTAAATATTCTAATAAATCTTCTCTGATTTTTGTTTAAACTTAAATACATTTATTATAGGTTTTATTTAAATTTATTTGTCTCACTGAATTTTTGGGGGGGTGGACTGAACCAGGTCTCCTGTGGACTTGGAAGATCTCATTTAATTTAAATTTATGTCCTTGGGAAAAAGGGAGGATCTGCTCTTCTCCCACCAATGGAAGGAGATCCTTTCCTTCACCATTATGGAATGCTGTTAAGCTCTGTCCTGTTTCTTCTTCTACCTTAGGTTATAGTCTTCACTGATGCTGCTGCTTTGTTTTTACAACTTATCTAAGAATATTAAGTTAAGATATATTTGGAATAAATTATGGTATTGTGTTCTTTTTAATTAAATATCATTACTGGTTTAGCTGGACATGTCAACTGCTTCCTTTGTTTTGCTGACCAAGTTGGTTCTCGCATCTGCACAGGTTTACTCTGCAGCAAACCCAGAAACAGGCTCTGGGTCTTCTGCTTAGCCACACTTCTACAGCTTGGTCTCAGCCCCTCGAAAATGGCCAAGGCTGGCAACAGCACTGTCCAAGGCCCAGCCAGTCCCAATCCTCTGAGGCCACAGGAACCACATACTCCCCATCCCACCTTTAGAAGCTGGCCCTAGACCATGGGTTTTGCATACTGTCTAGGCAAAGACTTTGCTCCTGATCCCACTGCAGTTCCTGGATTTGGTCACCCCAACCCCAGCTTCAGTGCCCAGCTGTCCTCTAGCCCCAGCTTTAACCCCAGCTTTGGTGCCCAACCTCTCTGAATCCAGTTCCTGGACTGCGCCTGATTATCAAGTGCCCTTCCCTGACCTTCCATGCCCAGATTTCCAACAGAGAAGAATTCTCTTCTCCCATACATTTGTACAGCATCTCATCTTACAGATGGGTTGCCAGTCAGAGCTTTTAAGTGCCACCAAGATAAAAATAATAAGTGATCATGTGTCTTTCTAAAGGAAGAAGATGTTTCAATGAAGAACATTGGAAGAGTAATGTTTTGGGTTGTGTGGGAAAGATAAATATGCTTGCAACTCACTAAGTACTCATGAAAGTGAAGAATTCAGAACTGTGGCCTGAGTCAGGGAAAGACTTCAATAGCTGTACTTGGCAACACATTCTGATCTCGAGTAAAACAACCCTCTCTTGTCTAGCCTTTCACTGCTGCTATACAGAAACTGCCAGTAATGTTCAGTTACAACACAAAATAGTGGTGTGATTTTCACAGATCAAGACTTGGACACATCCTTTCATGATCTATGTCAGGATTGGGCCAGGTCTCTCACAGCATAAGGCAAAGGTAGCAAGCTCACTATGCTCAACAGGCTCCCAGATAAAAAAGATATCATTCTCCATTTCTTCACTTGAACTATATTTAGCACTTTCATTCAACATATTTAGTATTATGGGGCACCCATTTAGTGCCAAATACAGTTTTATTCTTGATCCAGTTGCCCAGAAATCAATTAAACTGACATCCCTCTAGTGCCTATAAATTACAAAAGCTTTCCCAAGAGAGGATTAAGCACTAGCTATTATTCTAAACTCAGCTCCACTTAATCTTTTTAGATTCCTATTAGAGAAAGAGATTAGGAATTTGTTTCTAAATAGATGCATACTTTTGTTTCTACTGTTATTTAAAGAATAGCACTATCTTCTATGTAAAACATGCAGTCTATATGTACATCACCAGCAAGTTGACGTGTCATCACCCAAGATAAAAGTGGGGGTTCTGGACTGCCAGATCTGCTAAAATGATTAGCACTGCATAACAAACCACATTGTGGGAAATAAACACAGAGGTTGTAATCCAAGAATTGAAATTACACATCTATTGCTGGCTAGCAGTATTAGTCTTATACCTACAGAAGCATTCAGAGACCAGTTGAATATGGAACTGGAGTGAGCTTATCTTTGTTAACTTTGAGGATTCCAATGCGTCTTTCCCCACAGACTGCAAGCAGAATTCTGTTCCCATTTAAATGTCCCTAAAAACAGACCAATCCTATTGCCATCAGTTGATTTATTCTTGATTTAGAGAGAGATAAACAAGAGCAGAATTTGGCTCTGTACTCAGTATCTGCAATTAGAAGAGCCAATCTGCTGACTTCAAATCTACTTGATTTGTTCAGAATTGCAACACAAATTACATATGAACACTAGAAGAAAAAGCATATGAAGGATCCCTAACACACTGAAGTCCAGATTCTCAGCTTCAGATAAGGAATGTACCGTGTTAGAGGCAAAGGAGCAAGGGTGACTTGAGAGAGATGTCCAGACCAAGAGATGGATGTCTAAGTCTTCTGCTTTTGCTAGCAGTTCGAGGTGTCTAGAATTTTGAACTTACAGTCAACTAAAGGAGCAATCTTAGGAGCTGTTTTTAAAAATAAAGTCTCATATTTATTTTCAAGGTAATGCTAGATAGTGCAGTTCAAAATGTATTCTAACTGACATAATTACATTTCCAAACTGCAGGATGTATACTCTAAACAAAAAATTACAATAAACAATTTTCCTCCCATCTCACCACCCCAGATTTTCAAAAGATGTTCAATTCCGAATTTCTTAAAATAAAACAGAAGATACAGTCTATTTTGTGAATGGGGGCTCCTGGATTTAACCTTGCAAAAAGGTGTTTTATATGCACTTTGCCTGGATAAACACTCTCACAGAAGTTGCAAGATAACACAGCATCAGATAATTAGTGACATAATGGGTGCATGTACATGAGACATTTACTGCGCAGTTGACTAATTAAGTGCACAGTAAGCATCAGACATGTGCCCCTACTAGGCCGGAGTAAACTACTCCACAGCAAGATAGTACTTATAAATAGCTCTACAGCAGTGCACATGTAGATGCTGCCTCAGCTGGCTGGAGTATAGGGGTACTTCAGTGTGAGGGACTGCCTGCCAGCCAGGGCTGCTCTGACCTGGCTCAATGTGCTGTGAATGAATAAACTGGAGCAATATAATGGTGTGCACCCAAAAGCAATAAACTGTGGAGTTCATTCATGCACAGTAATTTCATGTGTAGATGTGTCCCATCTGTCATATTTTCCTGGGGTTTTTTCCCTTAAATATGATGCATCAGCTCTGCTACCAGTAATTCATAATCAAAGTCAGCATCAGCAGTTAGAAGGGCTGATTAAGTAATCCTTATGCCATCAGGCCTCACAGGTCTTGATCTCTGTTTTCAAACTCCGATGTTACATCTACAATCATGCAGATCACCCTTCTGACTTAAGACTCTGTCTGGAGAGGCAGAAGAGTCATTTCCATATGGCCCCTGACAGACAGAACACTTAGGAAATGATTAACCAGTTATCAACACAAATAGGTGTAATAATTTTGGATCTGGTTTCTATTGTACCTTAAATTGAACATATGACAGAGCTCAGACCACACCAGGATTTCAACTGGCCTTAACGACCTTACCAGATGACAATCAGCTGATTACTGGTTGGTTCCAGGACTGCATCAAGGCTCGAAATGGCCCCAGTGCAATTCTGGAGCCAGCCAAAGATCAGCTAATCATCATCAGCCATCAGGGACCACATTGTGGCCAGTCACAGCACCCATGAGGTTCCAATCAAGCCAATGATCAGCTAATCATTGACCAGCTCTGGGGACTCCACCAGGGCTCCAGCTGGACCCGGTAGAGTCCCCAGAGCCAGGGGACAATCATCTGATCTTCAGGCACCTGGCTTTCAATTTACCAGTGCAGGAAGAGCCTGAGATTATGATCCTGGATTCCCCTTGCACTGACAAATACAGCACAATTGGGATCTGATCCCTGATCTCAAAACAACACATCCTGCTGTGCACGTGGCCCGACTAGAGGCACGATTATTAGTATTAAGGATCAGATCTCATTGTGCCTTTAAATGAATGCCTGTCAGTAGCCTGTGAAATACTGGAAGGGCAAATTTGGAAAACAGATTAACTTGTTTACCAGCATTTAAAGTCAGGCATGTCATATTACTAAATACTTAAGAAAAGCAGTTCATAGTGGACATACAAAACTGCCAAAATTACTATATTTAAAGTGTCAGGTTTCCTGGTAAAATAATCTTTCTGTGTTTTTGGAAAAAGTCTGGTTAAAAACATGACAAGATTTTGAAAATGTAAACAAAAATGATGCCTGCCCTTAGAAAACTAACTACTAAATCTCTCTCTCCTGATGGGTGTTTCTATCCACTTGATCCAATTTCCAGAGTCTTTTCAATTTAGGTTTAAGTCTTCAGGACATAAGCTAGTAGGGCTAGAAGGGATCACATGCAGTCATCTAATCTAGCTCCCTCTTCAAGGCAGGATCATTTCTGATCAAACAGCCCTAGTCAAGTGTCTGCTCAACCTGCTGTTGAAAATTTCCAGAGATGGAGATTCCACAACCTCTTGGGTAGCCTGTCCAATGCTTAATCACCCCTCATAGTGAAGAAGTTCTTCCTAATCTCCACCTACATTTCTTCAGCTGCCATTTGAAACCATTTATCTTCATCCTGCCCCCTATGACCACAGAGAAAAAGCTATTTCCATTCTCTTTATAATTTTTTTTGAATATTGAGAAGACTGTTATTAAATCCCACCTGAGGTTTCTGTTCTCCAGATTAAATAATTCTAGTTCTTTTATCTTTTTCTCCTAAATCATGCTTCCCGGGCCTCTAATAATTTGTGTTGCTCTCCACTGGACACTTTCCACTCAGTCCACATCTCTCTTGAACTGTGGGGTCCAAAACTGGACACAATACTCCAGGTGAGGCCTCACCAGTGCCAAATAGAGCCAAAGGATCACTTCCCTGGATTTGAAAGTGACACTCCTGTTAATATAACCCAATATGCTGCATTTTGGTTTTTTGGGAGGTAGGACAGAGGGGGTTGGAAACAAGACCCTACTCTCGACTCTCATTCATTTTATGGTCTACTGTAACCCCCAAGTCCTTCCATGCAGTACCACAGTCTGGCCAACCATATCTACAGTCTCTATTTGTGCATGCAATTATTCCATCCCAAGTGCAAGATTTTGCATTTGTCCCTGTTGAATTACATCTGATTGTTTTTGGAACCTTTTCTCCAATTTATCCAGGTCATTCTGGATTCTACCCCTACTCTTCAGAGTGCCTACAGCTCCACCCACCTTGGCGTCATCTGCAGATTTGCTAAATATGCACTCAATCCCATCATCCAAATGATTAATGAAAATGACAAGACCAGACCCAGGACAAACCCCTGGTTGAACCCCACCCAATCATCCTCTGACCCAGATATCGAGCCATTTATGACTACTCATTGAGCACTTTCATTACTGGAAGTTTTCCATCATTGCCATTCACTGCAAATAAAGTTACACAGTGAAAAATATGTGCAGATTTCATCCAGAGGTCTAATTTTAATAGAAATAGGTCTTATTAAGACTTGAATAAAAACTATTTTTACATAATGCCTTTAAGCAAATCATACCTTAAATTATATATGTGATCTAGTAAAACACATTTATTGTTAGTGCAACAATCATCAATACATGGACATGTACTAATAAATTCCCAAAATACCCTTATCAAGGAACAAATTGTATGTGGCTAAATAAGTAAGCATTTGCACACTGTAATTAAACATTTTAACTTACCACAAAAAGGGGTAGTCTATGTTTATACTAAATGAGCTAGATTTCTTTTCATCCCAGCAGTAACTGTTAAGCATTTCTTCATTAGCATATTAAAAAATCATTCTCTACAAACATTAATTATGGTCACTATAATTAACACAAATTAAATATGAAAGGAAAACCGTTATTTTATTTAATACACCAGCATTAAAAAGCTAGAAAATATTATTTTAGATTGGCCAGCTAACATGCCATCAAAGTTGAATGCAACCAAAAGCACCCTTAAAGTCAATTATGCATTTATTTCACTTATCAATCATGAACAATAGGTCCAAGATTTTCATGTGTCCTAGATTTTTTGTTCTGTTAATTCAGCCCCTATTATAAATCTCTGCAGCAAGATGAAGTTCAAAAAAAGGAAGGTGTTAGATTGATGAACTTCAAATTTGTGCTTGCTAATATCTACAGTAAGGGTGCTCAACCTCTGGCCCATGAGCCAGATGAGGCCCACAGAGCCATTGCATCTGGCCCGTGGGGCACCCCATGATGTAGAAAGTTTGGCAGTGCAAGAGTGGTGGCCATTAATAGTCACCCTCCTCACTGCCAAATTACCAAAACCCTAGCCCCATGCAGCCAGTTAGAGCTAGGCCATGCTGTGACCCCTTCTTCCCCAGGGCTAGGTCACACCCCTTTCCCCCTGTGAGAACAGGGTGGGCTGGGCCATGCCCTCTTCCCCCACAAGCTGGGCCATACCTCCTTCCCCCCACAGGGCTGGGCCATGCTTCCTTCCTTTTCCACCAAGCCGGATCAAGCTCCTGTCCCCTGTAGGGCTGCATTGCAGCCAGCCTGCCCCCTGCCACACAGCCAGATGGTGCCTGCCATGCCCTCTGGGCCACCGGATCAGAAACACCTGCTGGATCCAGCCCATGAACATATTGGACACTGCCAATCTGGCCTGCTGCAAAGAAAATTAAATTTGGTCCTGTCAAGTTGACCGAAGTCCCACAAGCCTTTTCGAGATGATTTAGAATTGGCAATGATTATGGCCTGAAGCTAACCCCAATAAAATGCTGACTGCACAAAACAATAGGACTATAATGTGGTGACCATTGGGACTAACTAAATGCAAGAACAGGATAATAACAGGAGACATAATAGGAAAAGATTTCAAGTGTGTAAGGATATGCTATTGTCTACTTAGAATCTATCAATTAAAATATAAACAGCTTAACACTGATGATGGTGACATCACTAAAGGGTTAAATAGCCTAAGCAAGTGAAGTCAATGTTTGCTGTTCATTGTTTGGATTTCTGAGGGAGAGGTCTGCATGGATGTCTAAGGAAAGATCAAGTCTTTGGATGGGAGCAGCACAACCCAGGAAGCTTTCCCAAAACGGACAGCTGAGGGAAGTAACTCCGGCATAACAGCTCTAGACAGACTGTGAAGCGGTGAAGAATCACATTAACGTGCTCAGTCTTTGGTAACTGTCTGCTTATATTCTGACAGTCCCAGTAGAGTTGACTACTTGTATTCTGGCAACCCCAGGTGATAAATTGCTTTGTGCATAGTAGATGTTTTATAGTCAATACAACTTCTGACTGTTGAACGAGTGCTGGTAGTTAATCACAGAGTTCTCCTTGCCCACAGAGAAGTAGGGCTTGAATGAGTTGCAGCCCAACATGGCCCACTGGGCAAAAATGTTGAGCACCACTGAGCTACTGCATTATTGGAAATATACTGGAGGTGAACATGTTTCATGTTGGATGTTAGAGGAAAGCATGCAGCATATTGGTTCAATGTGTTATGCTTAGGTCATTCTGTGCAAGGTCCACAGGGAAAAGACTGCATCAGGCAAACTCTGGACACATGCTACCTCTCATGTTTGGTAAAGAAAATGACAAAACATAGAGCTTTATCAGTGCTTTATTTGTGGCTATGTACTTCACTTCAAGAATGATGCAGAAGATAGGGGCTGGATTTCAATGGAGCTGTGATAATTTACAGCAGATAAATACCCACCCCAGTGTTTTGCATTCTTCAGTGAGACCTCAGGAGAGAGTTTACATGATCCTTTAACACTGTAGTATCCCATTTAAGGGGTGTATTTATGGCAATACTTCAGAATCAGATTCCAAGTATTCAGTGCAAAGCACCATGTGATTTCAGTTTTTATCAGAAAACAAAAGGAGAGTGATTTGATAACTTGCTGCAGGCCTGCATTGCTTGAGCTACAATCCTGACGCTTAGCTTCTACATAACAAATCTCATAGCATATTCTTTGAAAAAATATTCATGATAAGACTAAAAATATATATTTGTTGACATCAATAGAACTCTGGAAGTTTACCAGAAGTTACAAAATTGTATGGTCATGAAGAGAAATAGTTGCAGAATTATCTTGGCAAGTAAGTGTAGATTATTATTGTCTATTCATGTTTGGGCTTTCACCTTGATACTTTTAAGGTCTGATTTCCGGAAGCACTGAGCAGCAGTAATTCAAATGGACTTTAACTGAAGTTGTGGGTGGTTAGTACACCTAGGTGTCAGCCACAGACAGCAGACTAAACATCCAAAACTCAAGCGGTCAAAATGAACATTCAAGGCAAAATGTCTAAACATAACGTGTGTTTGTATCACTTTGAAATATAGTGGCAGCCCAAGTGCATGAGCAGAATGCAACAAGTAAAATGGAGGCTTCCAGCAATTCTCAAGTATTCTAGCTGATTTGGTAAAAGTATAAGGAAAAGTGAATCTGGTGCCCCAGTCAAGATCAGAGAAGGACCCAACGGCTTACCCTGTAATTCTTTGCCTCTCTCTTCTAAGCAGAACCACTATGGAAAAGGCTTTGGCTTCATCCGAATGAGAACAATATTTGCAGAACCACTTTACATTAGGTTCATACTAACTTGATGTTGACACCACAGGTGGGTTTCCACTGGAGATTTGAACCATTTTTAGTCTAGGGAGATGGACACACGCATCTCCTCATTAACAAAGCCCAAATAGATTAAGATGCCCAGAAGAGACTAACCTCTTGATGATCTCAAAAGACATATAGTCCCTACTCTACCCTTACAAATCAAGCTCAAGTGAGAGACCCCTTAGATTCTAGCAGTCCCTGCCTGCTGGTTCTGCCGGCTGCAGGACAAACAGTAAGATGAGTGATCTGAAAGCACTAATCTGTGCATGGTAAACTCACTCACAATACTCTTATTTGCAAGAAGCTCTATCAGATCCATTTCATAGGTAAGCAGAAAGAGGCATTGAGGGAGTTAAAATCTAAAACTATGAAACCACTTCGGTCCAAACAGGACGATCTCTTGTTCTCCTCTGACATCCTGTATAACCCAGGCTGAGTAATTCTCTATTGAGCCCAATCATTTGCATTTGACTAAACATATAAATTTGCTCAAGTTGTTGGTGTCACTGGGCATAACCCTAGGTAACGCAGAGGGATGGAAGACCACGAGTGTCGATGAAGTCCTTCTGCTCTGGGCTCAGACGAGCCAGGACCCCCCCTTGCCCAACCTTTGTAACCCTTTCTCTGGCGCCTGTAATCTCCTGTCCTTCTGCAAAACAGGCGAGCTAAAACTGTTATCTGTGGAATGCAAGGGCACTGCTCGGAGAGAGAAGGGAGGTGGGAAAGGGGTGGAAGCCAACTAGTGGAAAATTACTGCTGGGAGTGACCGGGGTATAAAAATACACTGTTGCAGGGCTAGGGGCACAGGATTTGAGACCATACAGTCTCCCTGTGCCTTTTACTTGAGCTCAAATAAACTCTGTCTACTTCTCCCCCCAGTGTGTTTATTGGCGCGATGCACACTGGGCAACGAACCCAATTGTTGCCTCCCTCGGGCACCTTGTGCCGGCAACAAAGTGAATCAGCAGAGAGGTTGGGAAGACATCCCAGAAATAAGGGCTCCCTGTGTTCTCAATTCTCCAACCTCTTCATTAAAAAACAGTCCCTAAGGAAACCATAGTTGGCTGCTGGCCCACCAAATGAGGTGGCTAGCTTGGGAGTCCCCATGAGCAGCAGAAGCTGATCCTTAAAAATGTTTTACAGCTCATTAAGAGGAACTGTAATTAAAATACCATTAAGGCATTTTCAAATCAGCCTGGAAAATAGATTAAACAGAAGCAAAAAGCAATTATTGTGCAGTTAAAACAATAATTAATCTTGCATGCAAAAAAAAGCCTTAAAACACTTCATGAACTCTTAAAAGGTCCCTGCTGCAAAGTGTTTTCAATCCAAGGCAAAAAAAACCCAACCAGAAGTGAAAAAAAAAAAAGCAGGAGACAGAATGTAAAAGCTTCAAGCAAGGTACCAGAAGAAGTGATGGTTGCTGCCAGAATTGCTGAGGACACAGTGGGTACTTCTTTGTCTGAATATTTTTGGATATTCTTTTTTGATCACTTCTCCCTTGCTTCTTCAGCTTTCTAGTCTTGACTGTGTTACTGATGCAGGAAGGCCTCCAAGAAGTGCCAAAACATTTTGGGAAGTGGAATTTGATGCAGTTGATGCATTCCATGTGCCCAGTCATTGCAGAGCCTATACCTAACATGGTGAGGGGCTCTTTTCCTAGTGAAAACACCATTTTTTTAGATGAGACATGAGAGGTCTTGTCCATTTGTAATTATTAAAAGATGGCTTGTCTTTCCTGAAAGTAAGTCCAGTATCTCCAGACTTCCCCTTTCTAAATTCCCCCTGCAGTTGGATACGGTAGTATTTTTTTTCTTTCTTGTGGTAAGCTGTAAAGTCCATTGTTAACTGTTTATACCTGCAATGTTCTGCCTCTGTGGTAGGGTAAGGTCTGCTCAACATTTCTTACCTCTGCCACAGGTCCACAACACAGCTGAAATTGGGTGCTTAAAGCACTAAGATCCCTAAAGGAGAGGAGCTGGAAAAGAGCAAACCATTAATAAACCCATTACCTCACATTAAATGACCATAATCCCATCAAGGAAACAAAAAGCAGTGCAAACTGCTGAAGCCAATAGTTCAGACCAAACAAAATAACACAATGTTCAGCAGGTAATTGTGTTGGAGTGTTTGTGTAGTCATTCTGGTCCAGGAAATGTGCGAGAAGCAAGGTTTTTTTGGTGATATCTTTTATTGGACCAACTGTATATTTTGAATAGATATTAGGCAAGTTTTTGGGCAAACATGCCCTTCCTCAGGTCACCTGTGGAGTTCTGCATCTCATTGGCTGCCCCTTACTATGATTTCAGAAACTTCTTCAGAAGGTGAGGTTCAAGTCAACTACAGTCTAATAATGAACAGAGGATTACATTAAAAAAAATCAAAAAGTTGTCTATGGTTTGCCATGCTTTGTGTTCTATATTCAGTTTGACCATGTTGCACTGAAGTCATGTTACAATGGAAGACATTAGCCAGCTAATCAAAATAAGGCACAATATTACCTGATGGGAAAAAGAGGGAAAATATTAAATATACATATATATATTGTAAGCACTTTAGGATAGGAACCAACTTTTTGTTATGTGTGTGTATATAATGCCTAGAAAAATGGGCCCTGATCAACAGTCTCCAAAACAATACCAATAAATAAATAAATAAATAATTGTCATCATTTTGCATTTATGTGTTATAACCTTTTGTAATAGGTGGCCATGTTCGCATACGCCAACTAGAGGTTTGCATAGTGTTTATGTAACAGGTGCTAAGTGAATAAGAGACTCTAGGGCAGCAGTATAGAAGAAACATGCGGTTGGGATTTTCCACACGGGGTTTCTCAAGGTGACAGTCACCGCTCCGAGCCAATGAAGAAGTGCCACACGCGATTAGACCGCCCTGCATCACTGAGGGTATAAAAGACATTGCACTACAAACTTTGGGGTCTTTTGCGCGCCCGACGGAACATACTCCCGGATCGATTCGAACTCGGAGCGACCTTCGGCCCAGCCAGCTGGAGGGGAGAACACCAGACCCGCCTGATCCCGGCGACCTATCCTGGAAACACCTCGCCAGTATACAACAGCAGTCTCACGTGTCGCTAAGGCGCATGAGACGTGGTGAGTGTGTGCTCACTGGTGGGCACAACACCATTGATTCTGTTTTGTTTTGCACCTTGTTAATAAAGTTGAGCCTGACCACCTATAACATCGCAGAGCATGATCTGCTGTAAGCCCAACTATTGAAAGATCCTGTAACAATAATGTTACTATAATGCATATTTTGTTATAAAGTATCTTTGGATTTCATTCTGTTTAAATTCAACCATTAGAGTAATATTCCAGAGCAAAATTCCCAGAGTCTCCAGGAGCACAACTAGCTGCAAAATAGTTAGGAAAAATAATTCTTTAGTACCTAAAGGTGAACAAGATATGCAGTGTCAACAAGGGCTATAGTGTTAATTAAGGGCACTTAGTGTGTTCCAGCTGATTTTTCTGTTGTGTACCAGGAACAGCCTATCCTATGTCAGAAAAGAGCATGTATGCAGTGATCAAAGCCAGCTTTATATCCTTGTTCTTCCCTTTGGCTTCCAATTATACCCACTGACTCCCTATGTGCTCTTGATATTATTACACTAACATGTTTGAAAACATTCCTTTTTTCCTAGGAATTGCAATTTCAGAAATTCTCCTGCCTACTCAGAAAAAGTGCAGGAGACCATGACAAAAACTACACCCAGGCCACCCCAGTGCAATCTACGTACATTATGGACCTCGACACTTTAGTATTTGACAGTAGCATAACTAGGGGTGAGTGGGAGGAGCGCTGGAATTGCCATCCATCCCCATGCCTCAGCAGCAAAAGCAGCTCTACAACATATAGCATCATAGATTGTAAGGCCAGAAGGGACTATTAGGGTAGCTTGTCATATTTTATGCTTTAAAGTTGCACCTGTTTAGAGTGGTAAATTATAGCATTGTTTAAAGTTTTCTTTACATTCAGCCTAAAGTTCTGTATAGTCTCATTGTTCTGAACTTTTCATT
The DNA here is from genome assembly GCF_052110815.1 of Crocodylus siamensis. NCBI lineage: Eukaryota > Metazoa > Chordata > Crocodylia > Crocodylidae > Crocodylus > Crocodylus siamensis. Next base: position 153,967,552 of record NC_143399.1, on the reverse strand, counting down.
TTGCTGATGTTTGCAAGATCAGCTGGCCTTGCTTCTTGCAAGCAGCTTATGGCCTTGAGTTTGCTTGCATGATGTATGTTTCCTTTTTCTATCACTGTGAAAAGGTTTTCTAACACAACATAATAATAGTTGTGTTACTAGCTCAAATTAACTGAACTTGGCACTAATCAGCTGAATCAGAGGGATTAAACAATTGGATATGTTAATGAAAGGTGATAAAGGAGACCAATGGACAATGCTTAAAGAAAGACACTGGAAAAAGGACAAAATAAGAAGTGTGCTCGTAATGGGGATGTTAAACAAAGGAATACACCGACAGGATAAAATATGAACAATATGCTGACTGTAGATAAACCAATCCAAAAGCAAGGAGTCATCAAAGGAGTCAAGTTAAAGAAAATCATAAAAGGGAGAAGCATTACACCTCCTGGCAAAAGCTCAATGGTTCTCTACCTTATATCTGGCTAGTTTGTACTGGCAGGTGGAAGTATACCCAGAGGACAGAGCTAAGACAACTTTTTCACTAAGAAGGGACTTTTTGAGCTTAATATCATGCCTTTTGGTTTATGCAATGCTCCTAATACATTTCAGAGACTGATGGATATTGTGTTAGTGGATTTGCAAGGGACATCCTGCCTGGTGTACCTGGATGATATAATTGCGAAAAGTCAAATCTTTCAGGAGTATTTGCAGAAATTGAAAGCAGTGTTTAAGAGGCTGAAGGAAGTCAACTAAAAAAATTAAACCTGCCAAATGTCAGCTTTTCTGTGGGGAAGTGAACTTTTTGGGACATGAGATCTCCACATGGAGGGGATAGGTCCAAATCCAGAGAAAGTAGAGGTGGTTAAAGCCTGCCCAGCACCTTGAAATGCAACAGAACTGCAGTTTCTTGGGTTTAGTCTCCTATTATAGAAAATTTCTGGCAGATTTTGCTACCATTGGAAGCCCCTTACATAAGCTGTCAGATAAATGGAAGTTCATGTGAAACAGAGAATGTCAAGAAGAGTGGTTGCTTCTCAAGGAAGCGATCCTCAGTGTACAAGCTAAATCTATTCCAACACGGAGGAAAGGCAGCAAGAAGGCACAGCAGCCCCCCTGGCTCTCCAGAGACCTAGCGGACCTACTGTGGCTAAAAAGGAAAGCCTACAAAGGATGGAGGATGGGATTCACCTCCAAGGAGGATTACTCCGCGCTGGTCCGGTCCTGCAGGGAGCAAACCAGAAAAGCCAAGGCTGCAACTGAACTCCAACTAGCTTCAGGCATCAAGGACAACAAAAAGTCCTTTTTCAGATATGTGGGGAGCCGGAGGAAAAGCAAGGGCAATGTTGGACCCCTGCTAAACCAGATGGGGCAACTGACAACTGACGCCCAGGAAAAAGCCAACCTATTAAATAGGTACTTTGCGTCAGTCTTTCATCAGTCACACGGGATGCCCATGCCTGCTATGGGACAGGGAAATCTGGGTGAGGGGGATCCCCTACCCTCCATCAATGCTGACCTCGTGAAGGAACACCTTGAGAAGCTGGATACCTTCAAGTCAGCTGGCCCCAACAACCTGCACCCCAGGGTACTCAAGGAGCTGGCGAGCGTCATAGCCCAGCCCCTGGCACGGATCTTTGAAAACTCTTGGCGCTCTGGTGTAGTGCCCGAAGACTGGAAGAAGGCCAATGTGGTGCCGATCTTCAAGAAAGGGAGGAGAGTGGATCCGGCTAACTACAGGCCCATTAGCCTGACTTCTATCCTGGGGAAGATCTTAGAAAAGTTTATTAAGGAGGCCATCCTTGATGGACTGGCCCAGGCTAACATCCTAAGGGACAGCCAGCACGGGTTTGTTGCGGGTAGGTCTTGTTTGACCAATCTCATTTCCTTCTATGACCAGGTGACCTATCACCTGGACAAGGGAGAAGAGATTGATGTCATATATCTTGACTTCAAAAAAGCTTTTGATCTGGTATCCCATGATCACCTCTTGGCCAAACTGGCCAGTTGTGGCTTTGGCTCCACCACGATCCGCTGGCTGGGAATTTGGCTTCATGGTCGGACCCAGAGGGTTGTGATCGATGGCAGTCACTCATCGTGGTGCCCTGTGACCAGTGGGGTCGCTCAAGGCTCTGTCCTGGGACCCATCCTGTTCAACATCTTCATTAACGATGTGGACATTGGAATCAGGAGTGGACTGGCCAAGTTCGCCGATGACACCAAACTTTGGGGCAAAGCATCCATGCCAGAAGATAGGCGGGTGATCCAGGCTGACCTGGACAAGCTCAGCAAATGGGCAGATGAGAACCTGATGGTGTTTAACACCGAAAAATGCAAGGTTCTCCACCTTGGGAGGAAAAACCTGCAGAACCTTTATAGGCTCGGCAGTGCTACGTTGGTTAGCACTACAGAAGAAAAAGACTTGGGGGTCATCATTGACCACAAGATGAACATGAGCCTGCAATGCGATATTGCAGCTAGTAAAGCGACCAAAATGCTGGCGTGCATCCATAGATGCTTCTCGAGCAAATCCCGGGACGTCATTCTCCCCTTGTACTCGGCCTTAGTGAGGCTGCAGCTGGAGTACTGCATCCAGTTTTGGGCTCCACAATTCAAAAAGGATGTGGAGAAGCTTGAGAGAGTCCAGAGGAGAGCCACGCACATGATCAGAGATCAGGAAAACAGATCTTACGATGACAGGCTGAGAGCCATGGGACTCTTTAGCCTGGAAAAGCGCAGGCTCAGGGGTGATCTGATGGCCACCTACAAGTTTATCAGGGGTGACCACCAGGATCTGGGGGAACATCTGTACACCAGAGCGCCCTATGGGATGACGAGGTCGAACGGTCACAAACTCCTGCAAGACCGTTTCAGGCTGGACATAAGGAAGAATTTCTTTACTGTCCGAGCCCCCAAGGTCTGGAACGGTCTGCCAGCGGAGGTGGTTCAAGCACCTACATTGAACACCTTCAAGAGTAAATTGGATGCTTATCTTGCTGGGATCCTATGACCCCAGCTGACTTCCTGCCCTTTGGGCAGGGGGCTGGACTCGATGATCTCCCGAGGTCCCTTCCAGCCCTAATGTCTATGAAATCTATGAAGATGCCTTTATAGCACTAAAGCAGTGGTTGATGACATCTCCTATCTTAGCATATCCCAATCCTCAGTCACCCTTCCCATTGGACACTGATTCAAGTGACATTAGCATCAGAGCTGTTTTGTCACAAGTTGAAGGAGACCAGGAAAAGGTACTAGCCTATGCAAGCCAAGCCATAAACAAAGCTGAGCGTTAGTATGCAACTACAAGAAAGAAATTGCTGTGGCGACCTTTACCAAACACTTTCAACACTTCCTTCTGGGAAGATGCTTCATATTAAAAATAGGCCATAGTTCTCTCTGGTGGCTACAGTTTCCAATCACCCTGGAGACAGTACCAGAATGCTGATGCCTTCTCATAGGCCTCATATAGCAGATATTGAATCTAAAGCTGGAGCGGGGGAGATGCAATCACTCTCAGAAGTAGAGAGCCAGGGGTGAACCAACCCCAAATACAGAAGAAGCCAAAAGGTTGGCAGATTGCATACAAGACAATGGAACATTGAAAAATGTATAAGGTGGAAGGAAATTGATATTGAGGAGTTCCTCAAAGAAGGGCAACATCATCTGTGCCTGAAGATGTACCAGACAGTGTGGCCCAAGCTAAGAATTAGGCAAGGAATACTGGTGCAAAAACTTCCAGAATCTGCCCAAAAACCTGAGCTTATTCAAATAGTTGTACCAGATAAGGAAATACCAAAATTTCTGCAAGCTGTACGTGATTCCAAGACTGGGGGACACTGGGTATGGAGAAGTTCTCTTATAAGAGCCAGTCTTGGTCTTTCTGGTTAGGCTGGAGGAAACCTGTTAAAGGGCTGGTGCAGGTCATGTGAGGTATGTGGTAGGGGTGCACGAAGAAGGCCCTATTCAATTTGGATTCGGACTGAATTGGGGACAGTGATTCGATTAGTTGATTTGGATCACTGCCCCCAATTCGGTTCGGTCGAATCCAGATCTGAAGATAAAATGCTGATTCAGAGAATCAGTGATTTGGACACAGACACAGCTTTAAAAGTTTTTTCTACATACCTTGAGGTAGCAGGCGTGGCTTATGAATGCTGCGATGGTGGGGCAGATGGAGAGTCCCACAGGAGTGCAGGGAGGTCCTCCACATGCTCAGCGGTGAACCTGGAAGCAGACTGGAAGTAGTTCTGGTCCACTTCCAGGTCTGCCAGGGAGTGCGCTGGCCCCCCCCCCATGCCCTCCCACCTTGGCGATTGGTCACAGGGGGATCCCAGGTGCCCACCAGATCCAGTTACCAAGTTAGCGGGGGCAAGGGGGGCCCCAGTGCACACCCTGATGGACCTAGACGTGGACCAGAAAAGGGCCAATGTGGTTCCCATTTTCAAAAAAGGGAGGAAGGAGGACTCAGGAAACTATAGGCCAGTTAGTCTTACCTCAATTCTGGGGAAGCTTTTTGAGAGAATTATCATAGTGCGTGTCCATGAGGGGCCAGCAAGGGAGATTATGCTTAGGGGCAACCAACCTGTTCATTAGAGACAGGTCCTGTCAGACCAACCTGGTGGCCTTCTAGGACCAGGTCACAAAATCCTTAGATGCAGGGGTAGCAGTGGACTTAGTCTTTCTGGACTTTAGGAAGGCCTTCGACCGTCTCTCACCCCATTCTCATTAAAAAACTAGGGGACTGTGGTGTTGACACCTACACAGTCAAATGGGTCACTAGTTGGATGGAGGGCTACACCCAGAGAGTGGTGGTGGATGGGTCATTTTTGACCTGGAGGGATGTGGGCAGTGGGGTCCCCCAGGGCTCAGTCCTCAGGCCCGCACTGTTCAACATCTTCATCAGTGAATTGGACGAGGGGGTAAAAAGCACCCTGCTCAAATTTGCTGACGACACTAAGATGTGGGGGGAAGTGGGCAGGCTAGAAGGCATGAATAGGCTGCAATCAGACCTAGACACATTACAGGAGTGGGCAGATGAGAACAGGATGGGTTTCAACACTGACAAGTGCAAGGTGATGCACCTGGGGAGGAAGAACCAGCAGCATATCTACAGGCTGGGGAACTCCCTTCTCATCAGTGCAGAGGCAGAAAGGATCTTGGAGTCATTACTGATGCCAAAATAAACATGAGCTGCCGATGTGGGGGTGCGGTCAGGAAGGCTAACCACACCTTGTCATGCATCCACAGATGCATCTCAAGCAGGTCCAAGGAGGTGATCATCCCCCTCAATACAACACTGGTCAGGCCACAGGTGGAGTACTGTGTCCAGTTCTGGGCACTGCACTTCAAAAGGGATGTGGACAACATGGAGAGGATCCAGAGGAGGGCCACCTGCATGGTCAGGGAGCAGCAGGGCAGGCCCTACAAGGAGAGGCTAAGGGACCTGAACCTGTTCAGACGCCACAAGAGAAGGCTGAGGGGGGGAATCTAGTGGCCATTTACAAACTAGTCAGGGGGGACCAGCAGGCACTGGGGGAGTCCTTGTTCCCCCAAGCACTCCCAAGAGTGACAAGAAATAACAATCACAAGCAAGCAGAGGATAGATTCAGACTAGATATCAGGAGGCGCTACTTCACTGTCAGGGCGGCTAGGATCTGGAACCAGCTTCCGAGAGAAGTGGTGCTGGCTCCTACCCTGAGGGTCTTTAAGTGGAGGCTGGATGAACACCTTGCTGGGGTCATTTGACCCCAGTACTCTTTCCTGCGATGGCAGGGGGTTGGACTTGATGATCTGCTCAGGTCCCTTCTGACCCTACAAACTATGAAACTATGCTTCTGGTCCACTTTTGGGTCTGCTACCAAGCGTGTTAAGGAGATCCCCGTGCTTCTGTGGGACACTCCATGAGCCCCACACATGAGCATCACAGCACTCACGAGTCCCTGCTACCTAGAGGTAGGTAGAAAAAACATTTAAAAGCTGTCTTTATATCCAAATCTCCAAATCGATTCAAAAGAGATTAAAGGAATTTGATTCAGAGAAATTAAAGGAACTAATTTGGTTCGTATTTGGAGATTTTGCCACTGAATTGAATCAGGGACTGAAGCTTCACACAGCTCTAGTGTGTAGTGCCTGAAAAGGAATTAAGAGTAATCCCAGGGCCCCCATGGTCTCCACATAGACTGGATGACTCCTGGAAAGGATAGCAACAGAAATCCTGGGTCCTGTATGCATTACGCCATGTGGAAACAAGTATGTTTTAGTAGTACGTGACTATTTTTTCCAAGTGGACAGATGCATACCTTCTCCATGAGCAGGAGGCTTAAACTGTGGGAAAGGTGTTCATTGAGAGATGTGTGTGCTACTATGGTGCATCTCAATCCCTACACACTGACTAAAGGAGAAATTTTAAAATCTCAACTATTTTATCATGTATATGACAAAACATGCACGCACCTTATCAGCCTCAATCTGATGGATTAGTGAAACAATTCAACCATATTCTGGTTGATATGCTTTCCTTTCTGATTAAAGACAATCAGATCGAGTGGGATGAGATACTCCAGGGGTAGGCAACCCCTGGCATGTGTGCCAAAGCGTGGCACAAAGGCATTTTGCTTGGCATGCACTTCGGGGTGGACAGTGAATAAGGGGCCAGGGCTATGCTACAAGGAGCAGGCCCCTCATGGCTCCCCTGCCATCTGCCCCTGGCAGACCAATATCTTAAAGGCAAGATTTTACATTGCCAACGTACGGGATACTCTCATATATGTCATGGTGGCCTACTGTAGCAGTGTGCAGTCATCCATGGTGTTGTTTGGATGGGAGATTTGCCTACCTATTGATGTGGTCTCTGAAGTAAGTATATCAAAAGAATTTAACAATCCATCTGAATATGTTACAAAGATGTCAGAATACCTCAGTTGAGTTAGCCAAACTGTTAAGAGACATCAGGCTGCAGTCACACAAAAGCAGAGTACTATAACCTCAAGATCACTGAATGGGTATATGAACTGAGAGAGCTAGTGTGGGTATGGAACCAACCAGGAGGTGGAATCAGTGCCAAAAGCTATGTAAGAAGTTCAGTGGTCCTTATACAGTCATTAGGAAATTGTCCGAAGCGTTATATGAGCTGGCAAGCAGGCCAAGTGGACAAACATTTGTAGTCTACTATAATTAGATGAAAGCTTACGTTAGTTTACAAGACAGAAACTCTGGCCTGACAAAGGGAGACAAGCTAGGAAGGCCTGCTCATCACCAGTCAAGATGTTGACACACACCTCACAACAGAACCCTCACCAATACAGCCCCCAACAGGTCCAATCAAGTGCTGCCAGAGGATAATCTTGGATCAAGAAGAAGGGTGGGATCCATGGCCCAATGGAAATGAAGATAGTGGGTGCATCTACACATGCATTTACTCTGGCCTAGATTTACTTTAGTGTAAACTAAGCTGAGGTTTTCTGGTAGGTGTCTGCATAAGCAGAGATTAGGGAGAAGATTTGCACCCAGTTCCCTACAGCCCTACAATGGGCCCCTGCCACCAATGAGTGGAGCTCCAGGATCCACCTGGGTGCTAGCCCAGTAGCTGACAGGAAGCACTAGGCCAGGAGACAGCTGTTTCCCTATGCCAACAGCAGGGAGCTCCTGACCCTGGCTCCCCTATACCCTGGACCTACCCCACTCCTGCAGGTTTTTTCAAGCCCTGGGCCTCAATCATCTTGGACCTGCCCCTGACCACAAAAGTTCCCAGCCAGCCCTGGGCTGCACAGGGAAGTCTGCATGTGCAGCCCAGAATTGGCTGGGCTACCCAAAATAGGAGAGTCTCAGCCACCTTCAGGCTGCACATGCTTTGCACAGCCTGGGACTGGCTGGGAACTGTCCTAGTCAGGGGCAAGTCTTAAGCAGCTCCAGGCTGGGTGGGGAACTGTCCCCATGCAGGGAGCTCCCAGCCCCTGTTCCATGATTGTGATCACAATTGCAAAGTGAGGCCTGGGGAGCTTGTTCCCAGTTCCCACCCAGGCATGCAGGTGGGAGCTGGAGAATTTGTTCCCTGCCCAGCTCTGGAAGCACGGAGCTAGGGGGAAACAAGCTCCCCAGCCCCTGTCAGCAGGGAGCTCCAAGCACTGGTTCCACAACCACAGGGCCAGTGCTGGGAGATCCTTATCGCCCAGTCTGAGCTCCACAGTCACAGGGATCAGGCTGGGAGACTTCTCCCAGTCTGAGCTTTGCAACCTGGGAGCCCCTTACCTCCCAGTGCTGGCTCTGTGACTGCAGAGTCAGCTCTGGGAGATAAGGGTCTCCCAGCCCCCTGCTTCTATATCATGATGGTGGAGCAGGGGGCTTGGAGTGCCCTGCTCCTGGGGCCAGGGATTATAGTCCTGCTTGGGATCCTGTGGCAGAATGCACCCCAGATAGCAGGGAGCTATCTCTTGCCCCCTGGTGGACAGCTAACCAGGAGCAGATTTTGCTCCCAGTCAAGTGTCTACACGAGCACTATGGCGCCATTACTTATCCCGAGTAAATTTACTACTTGCATTTGCAGATAGCAAATTTACTTGGGATTAGGGAGGTTTACTGCAAAGTAAGCACGTACACATGTAGATGCACATACTTACTTTGTAGTAAATTATGCTAATGCAAAGTTAAACATCTTATGTAGAAGTGCCCAGTGAAAACAAACAAGTACTTGGTTTAGGATCAAGGCTGGGTACAACAGGCATACCCCAAACTTACAAGAGCCAGTGACGGTTCACACCCCTGAATCCCCAGGCAAACCACAGTGAGCACAGAGACCTCCCACATGGCTTAGGGGCTGCATGGTCTAACTTCAGGTGGATGCAGGGGTGCATTCAGTTAAAAGGGGTAAGGGAAACGTAATGTTGACTGTAATGTGTATAACATCAGGAGCAACTGGAGCAGTCTGCTGAGCTGGGCTGACTTAATTTGCACTGCAACTCCCAGAAACCCCCAGGGACTGGGAGGAGGGGAGGCAAGGTAAAAAGGAAGCTCGAGGCTGCAGGAAAAGAAAGGTGTACACGTGCAACCTGGTCAGCCCTACACAGAGTACTGCACAGTGGAGCTCAGGATCTCACCAGTTCAGTCAGCCAGGACTGCAGACTGAAGGAGCTGGAGTCAGACTTGGGGGCAGCTGCAAGCTGCTGTTTGAGTGCTCTAGGGACTAAAGGCTTGCTTGAGGACACCTCTATAGAGATGTGTGTGTGTGTGTGGGTGGGTGGGGGGGATGGGAATTAAGGTGCTGAGTGTGTTACCACCGTGTTGATGTTTCTTTACCTTTTACCAGTTCCCACCCTTTGGCCCACTGGCTTACGACCTTAACCCCTATGATTTTCTATATAAAAGTGGAAATCCCGCTTGCTTCTTGTGCCAGTTTCTGGGGCTGTGGGGTTGGCACACTAGAATAAAAGAGCAGAGCTCTACAGTTGTATGGAAGAAGGAAAGAACCAGTTCTAAGATTCAAAGAATTGATATACAATACGAAACCTGATTTAGCTCAAGCTGTCTAGCCACACACACCTTAAGGACCTATGTAAATCGGTTTTTTTGGAAGCTCTGCCTCTTTTAGCGGGTTCCCCAAAACATAATACATCTTTGTCTGTGGAAATAGATAGATATGGGATGGCAGACATTTTGAACTACTTTCAAAGCTTTTGTTCTATTCTTCCATTCATCCCTTTCTTCCCACAAGGAACATACAGGTCACCTTTTCAACAATGAAACAAAACCCTCCCACCCTTAATATTTATGCTGTACAGTACATGCTTTTAGTTGAGATGGGGGGAGTAATTGTAGGGATTATGAATGTAACATGCATTGGCATTCAGTACTCAAACTATTACATATCTCAAAAAGAGAATAAATCATTTCAATCCAATGTGCAGCATTTCTAACAAAAAATAAGTTATGACCTCATATGTTTTATAAATGGTGCCTATAGTAACTGATTGTTGAGAAAAACAAGTATCCTAAAGGGCACATGGGTCTTATACACTCAACTCTGGAGACATCTTTGGCCAGCAGTATTCAGATAGCATTCTTGCACCCAGCTGCTCCTCATATTTCACACCAAAGGACATAAAGGGCAGAGCACATCCATCATGCCCTTTGACAATGGAAACCTAGATAAGCCAGACTCTAAAAAAGTGGGGGAAAAGAAGGCATGTTGTACCACATGCATGTAGATAGCACATCAAGTAATTCTAGACATTGCAAGGTGGAGCGGCTGCTGTCTCTACATACAATTGACCACATGTAACTCCAAAGTAATGACTAGTCCTTTCAGAGTTGAGATCTGTAGAACAGTAATTGAACACAATATCCAATCTATGCTTCAGAAACTGTAACATCTTATGAATGTACCAACGTGTCATACAGAACTGGAAATCTGACATTGCACCAAAAGACTGTCTTCTTTGCCAAGGAAGTCCGTCTGGTTGAGGTTTTCCTGTTACAGGCCAAGATGTCACGAACTGGAGAAGAGCAAGACCTCTCTAAGCTCAAGAACCATGAGGTGGAAGAAGCTCAGGTCTGGGCATAGAATCTTTCTTCTGTACTGGGATAAAACATCCAGAAGCACAAGGGAATGACTGGGAATGGCTGGTTTCCCAATCACATCGGGTTTGTAAAGAACTCTGGGGACCCTGACACGTTACATATTATGCAATTAACTAGTTAATTTCACAATGAATTTAAACCAACTACACATGCAAAGTACTATCATGCCACAAAAAATGTCCATTTAGCTATAAAATGAGCCAACCAGCTACAAAGTTAGTGCTTGAAAATGTGTAATAACATAATAGATGGTTTCTACCTAGCTATAATATGAATGTGTGGCAGGGGCTTGGGATTCAGAGACTGAATAAGTTATACTTACTTTGTCATCCATAAAAGGAACTGGGTTTAGGCCTGCTCTAAAAGCCCTGAAACTTTTGTCTCTTCTTATCAGAGTTGTGAACAAGTGCAAAAGATATCTTGACATATACAGTCCTTCATGTTATGATTCAGGAAGTGACTGCCTAGCTTGTCTATCCAGTTATTCTGAAGGTGAGATAGGTGTACACAGAGTGGGAGTTTTGGCATGTGATACACCATTTTCAGATGCTTCCTCAGCCTGATGAAGGGTATTTATACCCGAAAGCTTGCAAAAAAAAAAAGAATTTTTCCAACTATTTGAGTCAGTCTAATAAAAGATATCAGATTTGCCCAAAGAACCTTGTCTGCCTAATCTGAACACAAAATTAAGTTACAAAACACTTTTCTATAGATAAGATTTTGGAGTCAGATAAATGTTAGCTCTAATCTGACATGTTTTAATGAGGCTTATGCTCCTGTTCTTAATCTCTTCCATGATTTAGAAGAGAACCTTTACTGTACGATTACTCTGACGTAATTTAAGCAAACAAAATACTCCATTTAAATTGTACTCCCTGGTGCCTGTTCCTATTATTTCAAGCTGATCTTTAAATCCTAGCAACATAACTACCAAATTAGAATCCATTCTCCCTAGACTTCTACTTCCCAACTAGTAGAGCTTTAGGTAAAAATAGGACAACAGCTGACAGCGTTCAGAGGTATGCTGAAATAATAACTGGTTTAAAAGCATATGTATATATATATATTTTGGATTCAGTACAGAAAGAGAAGGCACATATGTTGTGTTCACCAGGAGATAGTGATGTATAGTGACAAATTCAGACACTTGACAACCTTTTTTTATGGAACGTATGTAGTCAGGGCCATTCTCCTGCCCTGCTTCTCTCCACATTGTGATTTACCCATCACAACATTCTTGTTAGGTAGTCAACAAGGTAGAAGTGGGATAACTTGAATGGAAGTTTTAGAGGAGGTGCTCAGTGCTTTGCAAGCTCAGACCCTTAACATTAGTGTTTTCACACTAAAATAATCGTGCATGATTGATGTTTCCCATGTGAAAACCATACTCCTGGCTCTTAATAGGATTAAATTACTACTACTCAAATCACTACTACTATTGAAAACAAGTTGCACTTCATTTACCCTGTCAGCCCTGTTAAAAGGATAGGATTTGTCACACTGTTTCCTGATTCTACATGTTAACGGATACTAAAACAGAGGGTCAGCAAACAATCAACAACATTCCTTGACTGCGTACTTTTAATAATAGGTTAGACAAAAACATGTACAGGGTATTTGTATAGGGATGTTTGGCTTATGGGAAAGGTGCTTAAGAGGAACAGGATAACAGTCTTCAAATATCTGAAGGGCTGCCATAGAGGGAAAATACCCTCTCTCTCTCAATGCAGGAATCAGGGCATGAACCAATGGCAGCAAATTAAGTTTAGATTGGATATCATTGGAGGTCTTCAGGTGGTTAGACAAGCATTGGTCAAGGATGATCCAGTAGTTATGCCTATGCTCTAAAGCAGTGGTTCTCAGCCTTTTTCATACTGGGACACATTTGCGAAGATCAATGGCTCATCCTTACCCATACACCCCTGGCCCTGCCAGTGCATGACCCACAGCCCCTGCCCCACCAGGCCATGCTGGGGCCCCTCACTCCCAACCTGCAGTCCCCTGCCCCCACCCCAGCCCTACCAGAGTGGGCTTCCAGTTGCCCCCATCCTGCTTGGTCCAGAGCGTGAACAGTAAGTGTTGCCCCAATCCTGCCTCCCAAGCAGCAAGTGTGAGCCCCTTCATGTATGGGCACTGGCCCTGTGCCCTGGTCTAGGCATGCAGCTCCCCACTGCAAAGAACCACCCCCGTCCCTTTCCCCTGCTGAAGGGCCAGGTGCCTTTCCCACCCTCAAACTCCTCCTGCCCAGCTACAGCCCTGTGTCTGGCCATCTTCTCCAGCGCTGGCAGGCACACACATACATACATGCCCCCCCAGACAGTCCCCTGGGGCTGTCCCCCAAGCCCCACTCTTCATACACTTACCCATATCCAGTAGCCGGGGCTGCTCGCATGACCCAGCCTCGCTGTATACTGGCCACGTCTACACGTGCAGACATAAACGTGCACACTGCCTCCAATCATCCCAAACAGCCCCTTGCAGGCTGGAAAGCTGCCAGCCTACAAGGGGAAACCCATGCTTTCATGCATTTTTCTGGGACTTGCTCACAACCCTTTCAAATATTCTTATGACCTACTGAATCCTTCTGGGCTTTAGAAAAGAGCAGCTTGGATGAATAAACTAAATATCCTGCATCAAAGCAAGGAAACAAAGGTAATAAAATATGTGGAATTATTTATATTCCTTTGGTGCTTAGTTCCAAAATCAACATTACAAGCCTATTTTGGTAGGTACCCAAAGGATGCCTCACAGTCCAACTATACAAAAGTCAGATTATGGCTAGAAAAAATAAGTGTATATATAAGCGAAGTGATTGTGGTTCATTTGTTCTGTTCTTTGTTAAAATACCACGGAGGAGCCCTCATACTGGCCAAGTAATGATGCTGTTTTAAGCAGCGCTTACTGTAAAGTAGCTCAATGCAGAACCAAAACCAGTAGATGGTAAAAGTGCTTAAAAACCCCCAAAACATAACCAATTTTTTTTTTAACAAAGTTTAGTTCCTTATCTTATTTTTAAAGCAGGAAGAAAGTGTTAAAGGGAGTTTCCTTTCTCATTGTTTTACCTTTAACATATGAGATCCAAATGCTATGGGAAACATCCTACTGCCATTTATAAATGCAGAAGAGAGTCAAGGTGTTCTTACAGAGCAAATTGAAGATATGGTGTTAAGTGTCTTGTTTTGGGAAATTATCCACAACTAATACAGTACAGGAGTGGGAAGCCTTGGGCACATCTACACAAGACATTTATTTCACAGTAGACTAATTAGCTGCACAGTAAATGTCTTGCCATCTACGCATCCATCCCTATTAAGTTGGAGTAAACCAATTTACAAATACTATGGTGCTGTGTAGTAAATACAAGTACTATCCTGCAGCAGAGTAAAAATCTCTGCAGCAGCACACATGTAGATGCTGCCCTGGCTGGCTGGGGCATGACCGTGTTCCAGTGCAGGGGCTGCCTGCTGGCTAGTCCCACACTGATGCACCTTTGTGCCCCAGCTGCAGCACACTGAGCCAAGGGGAGCAGCCCTAGGCTGGCAGGCTGACCCCCAGGGCCCCCTGCCAGCCACAGCTGCTCTGCCCCAGCTCAACGTGCTGTAATCTAAGGCACATGTGAAGACATGTGCCCAGGAGCCATACACTCTGGACTTCATTGCTGTGCATTAACAGGCACATGTAGACACACCTGTTGTATACCAGACCTTTTGGGGATTCCCCTACCTACTTTCCCACCATGCAATCATCTCCTTAAAAATGTGGTCACTGAACTGCACACACTTTTCACTTAAAGTTCTCCAATATATTGGGCCACGTTAAACTGAGGCAGAGACATTTCATACAAAATGTTATCCCTACTTTCCTAGCTTCTAGACTGTGTCCTATTTTGGAAATGTTATAGTGAAAGGCATCCAATCTAAACATGGCAATCTTTTTCATAAAAAGGGAAAATTGCTTGACTATCTCAAAATCCCTCCTCGGCAAGACCAAAGCCATTTTTTCATATCTAAGTCTGCCCTCAGACATCAGTTATTGCTTTTTGAGAAGGTATGATTGACAAACTTGCATTTATCCTTGAACTGGACTTTGCATTCCAATCCATTTATTGTCTTGTTTTGGAGCATTAAGCTACACATTGATCTGTAGAAATACTTGGCAGTCTAGTGCACATTAAGGGATTAAGTACTTGCAAAGGATACATAATACGGTAAAGGCACCACCACAGCAGGACTTGAAAAATTGTATCATAGTTGCCAAATCTCACACATGTGGATTGGGGGAGGGAAAGCAGGAAGGTGAAAGTATTTTATAGAAATATTAATAGTTGTTAGAAAACTCTAGATTCTAGTCCCCACAGCAACAACGCACTCCTTCAATCCAAGTTTGCCACTTGTAAATGGAAGCAACTGTCTCCCCAAAATCTCAACAACAACAACAAAAGATGGGGGAAGTGGGCAGCGGAGTCCCCCAGGGCTTGGTCCTGGGGCCTGCGCTGTTCAATTTCTTCATCGGCAATTTGGACGACAGTGTGAAATGCAACCTGTTTAAATTCGCTGATGATACCAAAATTTGGGGTGAGGTGAGCACGCTAGTAGGGAGGGAAAGACTGCAACAAGACCTGGATAGGTTACAGGAGTGGGCTAACATAAACAGGATGCGTTTCAATACTGACAAGTGCAGGGTGCTGTACTTAGGCAGTAGAAACCAGCGGCACACTTATAGAATGGGAAACTCCCTTCTTGAGAGCACGGTGGCAGAAAGGGATCTTGGAGTTATTATTGACTCCAAGATGAACATGGGCTGACAATGCAAGGTCACGGTTGGCAGGGCTTGCATCTCAAGTAGAGCCAGGGAGGTGATCCTCCCCCTCTATGCGACACTGGTCAGGCCACAGCTGGAGTACTGCGTCCAGTTCTGTGCGCCCCATTTCAGGAGGGAGTTGGACAACACTGAAAGGGTCCAGAGGAGGGCCACCCGCATGATCCGGGGACTACAGGGCAGACCCTACACTGAAAGACTGCGGGACCTAAACCTGTTCAGCCTTCACAAGAGAAGGCTGAGGGGGGACCTGGTGACTGTCTATAAACTCACTAGGGGACCAGAAGGGTTTGGCGGAGACACTGTTTCCCCTAGCGTCCCCTGGCATGACAAGGAACAATGGACACAAATTACTGGAGAGCAGATTTAGATTAGACATCCGCAAGAACTACTTCACAGTTAGGGCAGCTAGGAGCTGGAACCAACTTCCTAGGGAAGTGGTGCTGGCTCCTACCCTGGGGATCTTTAAGAAGAGGCTTGATGACTACCTGGCTGGACTCATTTGAGTCCAGTCTCTTCTCCCACCCAGGCGGGGGGTTGGACTTGAAGATCTACAAGGTCCCTTCCGACCCTACTTCTATGATTCTATGATATGATTCTATGATAAATAAACCTGTAATGGTGCACAATACTGTCATAAATGTATTTGAACTAAAGCATCTGTGAAAGCCTAATGTGAAGAAAATAAAACGCGCTTGCTTTTGCAACATTAGAGATTGGTTAAACCCAGTGACTAAAAGCAAAAATTTTTACAGACATGACTCACGATCAACACTCAACTAAGCACATTTAGCAATCAACTCAGAAAAATCAAGTTGTTTGTGGTACATTTATTGTACTGTGAATCAGAGCTTGAATGCTCTCATTCCCTTCAATTTGATTTGGAACATAACTGCAAAACTTGTGCTTTGTTCCACAGTCAAGGGATCAAGGCCGTACGTAGGAGTCCATATGTACAAGTATTCTCACTGGATGTGGTAATGGCTGATGGTTTTATATTCTTTCCCCAGCCCAGTGAAGCAGAAAAAAAGGAATCTGTTTCCAGGTAGATATAAAGAAAAATCATAAAGTGCCCAAAATTTAAGACACAAGCAGTGCACAAGATTTAAAAAAGCGTTCTCTCTAAACACTCATTTAGAATCACAGAAAATTAGGGTTGGAAGGGACCTCAGGAGGTCACCTAGTCCAACCCCCTGTTCAAAGCAGGACCATCCCCAACTCAATCATTGTAGCTGGGGCTTTTCCCTACAACATAACCAGCTCCTAAATTAAGTGTTTTGTTTTATTGCCATTCCCATTCAAGCTACTAGCTCTCTACTTCCCCAGCTATATCATAACAAAAATGGACAAGAAATGCATATGAAGAACTAGAATCTGACTAACTGGGACTGGACTACCTCCTTGCTATCTGGATCTTACTATTTTAATGACTGGGTCTAAAAAGTAAAAGTCCCTCCACAGAGACCCTGGATGGAGGAAGTAACCAAGAAGGAAGGACAGGGACAGAATTATAGATCCTGCATGGGAAAGTCAAAACAAAACTTTTTTTTTTCTGAAGGCAGCAGTAGGGAAGGAACTGCCTCTGTCCCCTCTTCCAGTAATATACACATTCAAGTTTATTAAACTCATACCTGTACATCATTCCAAGGACTCTACCTGCTCAAGCTAATCCAGGGAGGCTGCAAGGGCACACAACTTTTTGTGCCATAGCTGTACAGAAGTTGTAAATCACATCCGAGTCAACTAAAAACAATCATTAAAAGTGAACCTCTAACAAAAGGAGCCTATATGATAGGTAAACAATATTGTAAAGCTGCTTAGTTGAAGAGTGACTCTGCACTGATAGTTAAAAAAAAATCAAAATTAAGCTTTCATGGCACAGACCGGGTTACACACTTGCCAGTACCAATATGCTTCCATGCACGCGCACTTGCACATTCAAAGTGTAATTAAGAGAACAGACCTACAATTAAGTAGGTTATTTGGAGTGGAGCATATGCATGCACAAAAGTCTAGGACATTGAATATACTTGGAAGCAATATGAATGGTCCAAATGTGATTTTTTAAATCAACTATTTACCCATATAAGGAAGCCAGTGTTTTAAAAGTCTGTTAATTATATCCAAGACTATAGTTGTTAATGAAATACTAGATAAACACATTATAAAATATTATAGTATTTATGAAAAATATACATCAAAAAAATTCCAGTTTATTTCAATAACCAAAATAGTAAACACAAAGCAATGTAAATTCATGGTTTATACTTTAGGAATGTAAACTCTACTGTAGAATGAAACAAACACAGTTTACTAAGTAAAAAAAGTGAAATGTTGCATTACCAAAACAGAAGTGTCACACAACAAACTATGCAAAACATAAGCGTGGCATGATCATTTAAATCCAGGCTTTCAAGTGAAGACTGAACCAACTATGAACTGATGCAGTCATTAGTAACACAGACTTGTGTTACTAAAAATACACATGTAGTTCACTGTTGCAGTCTTCTGGAAATAAAAACTTACACAAATACAAAAGGCAATATATTATACATCTACATACAGCATTTAAAACCTCAAACGTGGACAAGAGAAATATGACAAACCTAAGTTAAAAATGTGTAAAATCTTTATACTACTCAGAAGGAGCCTGCTTGCCTCTAGAAAGGTTGCTAAAAAAAACCACTGGGATATTACTGTACTTTTCAGTTGTACGATCTCCAACAATCTAGCATTTCTTAATTCAGAAAAAACACCACAAAACAGATCAAGACAAAATAGTTAGAAAGTACATGTTCTTTGCATAAAAATGTCCTGAAGTTCCAGAAAACAAATACCTGATTTCTATATAAAGAATTAAATAAAATACTTCCTATGTTAAAACGTTATTTTCATAAAATACTTTAGGTTTTGTTAAACCAGCACTGGAAACATTTCCCTTTGTTTTTATGTAATGAGTTTACATTTAACTGTCGGCATTAGACATTTTCTCTTTAGCTTCAGTTATTCAAAAGCTAATAAAACTCAAATAAATTTTCCAAGTAATCCCTTAAAGCTAAGGTAAGCCCCTGTCCTTCCCCTCAGGGGAAAAAACCCACAAATAAAACCCCTCAACAACTGTCTTCAAT
This sequence comes from Crocodylus siamensis, assembly GCF_052110815.1. Taxonomy (NCBI): domain Eukaryota; kingdom Metazoa; phylum Chordata; order Crocodylia; family Crocodylidae; genus Crocodylus; species Crocodylus siamensis. Next base: position 153,949,055 of record NC_143399.1, on the reverse strand, counting down.
GCAATACATATACTAAATTTAAAATGAGCAAATGTTGCTTATGGCTTCATAATTAAATGCGTCAAGAGACTGCTAATCCAAAGGGAGCCACTGTCACTTAAATTCTACTTTGAAGACTAAACATATTGGAAAACACAAGCAAGTTATTGTATCAGAAGGAGTGGCAATTTATCATGTTTCTGTTGCTTCACAGGCCAGGCATACTCTTACCTGACAGTACATGAAGCTAACCCCATAGTAGCTTAGCCCCATTTCACTGAGGTACATTTCCATTTACCCCAGAAGAAAACCATGCACAGGACCACTTAGCACGGAACTTCTGACATATATAAAATCCTTGCCCGCTTTGAACTTGCTGTAACATATTAGTGTGCCTAACACTTCCCTACAAAAGAAGTTTTAATGCATATTTTAACAACCATATACAATGTTAAAGAACAGTTATTCCTACTTTCCCTGTGCTCCATTAAAAACAAAAAATAAAAAACCAACCCATGTGAGAGTTCTATTTTTAAACATATATAACAATAAAAGATTCTTAGGGTCATTTTCAGTATTATTGCGTGTTAGGTTCTGGAGTTATATAAAACATGATAAATGAATAAGCCTTGTACGGTATCTTTACACACGCCCTGGCTTTAATTAGAGCGGTTCTTGGGACGCCTGCAGCAGCTCATGTATTCAGCATCCCACACTTTAAAATGACACTGGGGGCATTTTAACAAAGCTTGTTTGACAAACTTTAGTTAAATCATCTCTGCCATTCTGAAGCAAGGGGGAGCTGAATATGAGACGCTAATTAGCATGTTTTGGAGCAGGTGTTGGGCACATGTTTATGAAGACAATGTTTGTGCATGTAGAAACAATAGCCCTTTCATCAATTAAACCTCTTCTTTCATCATCACACTTACTGGAAAAGCAGAAAATCTGATGTAAATTCAGTTGTGTAAATAGGGACGTGGGTTTTATCATTTTATTCTAATATTTTTTCTTCCTATCATTAAATAAAACTGCCAAAGATAAAAACAACTGGGTGTGCAAAATAAGGAATAAACTGGTTTTATTTTAAGCAAATACCACCTGATCCATAGTGCTAATAATAGTCAACAGCTTTGTAAACATTAAGTTACCCACTTGTATCCTATGGCATTTTAGACACAATTTGAGAACTGATTCTTTTAATTTATAAACTTTCCAATAAAATTACTATGTTTTCCCAGTACAATAATTTTTGGCCTTTCTATCAATACTGAATCTCAAAAAGTTTCATTATGGAGATAATTCAAAATCAGTCTCTAAAAAATAGAAAAGAAGATACCGTTTAAAATACCATCGTCTTCTCAAAGCTAATTCTTAAGTAATACTGTCAGCATAAAACAGAGTTTTCTTGGCATTAGGAAATTAAATACAAAGTTAACTTAAACAGGTATTTCAAGCAAAATGTTAAAAAAAGAAACAAAAAACTACCCTATAGCTAGGAAATCAGATGAAGACAGCTAGTTCTACCTATAAGAGCCAGCAAAGGATCACTAGAACTTCCAACAAGAAGATTTCTTCTCAACATCCTGGAAGAAATTTCTGATTAAAAAGTAGAATTCCAACTCAGTAGGCATTAACTAGTTGAACCTCTGATTGGCTTCCGGTTACACTTCAGAAACTTGTGGTTTGAGTGCTTCGAGTGCTATGACCAAAGATCAACTAACATTTCATACTACATTACTCCCCCTACATCCTCTCACCTGTTCTTCCTAAAAGCTGCTCAGGAGAAAGACAGTATAATCTGGGCCTGCTTAAATTTTTGCTTTAGTTTTCAAATCAAGAGAGTGGCATCACAAGGTAAAAGTCAACTAGGGAAAGTCTACTAATGCTTTGGAACTTGCTCTGTGATATCAGCACCCTTTATATTCTTGACTGTAGAAATCTGGCTGAGTGAAAATGATATGAATTATTCCTTCATTTTACCTGGAGGCGGGAGGAGGGGAAGACCACAACATTACACTATAAATACTCCCTTAACTACAAGGAGCAATTATTGCCAGTTTTTTCTTCTCCTCACTTGCATATACATTGTAATTATTCAGCGCTGTTAAAGCTATCTTAACATTACCTCTCACTACTACTATAGTTACCTTAAAGCACATTGCTATTTTATACTTTAAACTAGGAAAATAATGGAGACACAGAAGCCTCAAAGTTCTAACCAGCAACAATATAAATTTGCTTTTGTGCTTGCAAGATACTTAATTTGTGCACACCTTTTAACAGTATTCTTACTTTTAAGCACTTTAATTCCTTTAACTGGTTTGCTTGACTAAAAGCAAAGGCTATCAAGATCAATGTAAAAATGCTGACACTGTTATTAATGAACGTTTTCTCCACAGTTATTTTAAAAAAAGGGTCTGATGACAATGATGCCAAGCAGCAGCTTAGTGCCTAATCTTCATGATGTGCAATAACCTTGCATACTAAAGCATACTAGGCTGGAGGACATAAAGAAGGCAGAAGAGCAGGTAAGGGAGAACAATTTGCTCCTTTCACAAACGACAAGGAAAAACATACCTTTTTTGCACACAGATGTTCAAGTGTGGCAATAGTAAAAAGTGAGAGACTGTAACTGTCACCCAGAGAAGCAGCTGAAATCTCTACCTCACTCATCAAAAGTGATGGAATTCTATATAAAGGATATGTTAAAAAAAAAACCAAACAAACCCCCAAATCCCCCAAAAACTCTTGAGCTAAAAATAAAAGCCCTATCCTCAAAGTCCACTTTGAAGCAACAGAACAACAAATTTTTGGTTTTTTGGATCAAACATATCTGTAAGGAAGTCACTGAAAGTCAAACATGAAATTCACTATGCTACTAAGTCACTTTTATGATGGCAATACTGGAGGTTACAGAACACTCCTGCCCACCAGAAGTTTGTTCTTCCATTGTATGACTTTTTAGACCACATTTCAAAGATGGGATTTACAAAGAAGCATCATGTGTGAAAAAATCCAATTTGCATTTTTCGATTTTGATTTCAGCGTGCGCAAGACAGAAATAGAGTTTTTAAAATGTGGCCCACAGTTACAACAGCAGCCATACTCCATGCAACAGTATTATAGCTTTTCATCAAAAGTACCCCTCTCACACTAAAACACTTTCTCTGGCATGTTTTGGCTTGTGGCAGTGTTATGATACAGGAGTGTTACAATGTGGTTCAAAACTTTTCATTCCAAGATAGCCACCTTTCCAAAAGAAACTGAGTAGCAAAGAAGAAATTGCTGATACTTGTTAACAATTGCAACTATAGGGGGTGTAAACTTAAAAAAAACCCTCAAACCACTTAAAGAGCTATTTCTACACTATTAACATTTAAAATTTAATAGAAAATAGCTAAGATTGGAATCTAGACTTTGTTACTGTCAAATTCAAGCTGAACTTTACAACATAAAGAATGTAGGTGTTTAGTATTTAAGAGGGGAGCACACAAGGTAGAGAGGACCAACATTAGAGATTTTGTTAAATTCCTTTTTCATACTGACCAGTTTGTCAGACATCAATCAGTTGACAGTGTTATACTGATACTGGGAGGTCGCTGCTGATTTGATTGTTTGGGGACATCTGTTTTTTCTATTCCATAAATCAATTTATCTTCCTGCAGACTACATGCAGAAAACCTGTTTACTTCTGTACCAGACACACTACTACCACTACCACGGTTACTTGGAACTGCAACACCACTGACCTGCTCAAAAGATTTACTAAAAACTGTGGTAGTAGTTCTGGCCAAACTATGACTGCCAGGCTTAGGCAGCGATTGGCTAGTAGTTAATGTCAGTCTCTTTAAGGACAGAAGCTCTAGATTTTCGCTCATGGCTCGCTGAGTTTGTTTTCGAGAAAACTGTTCTCTGCACACTTCTCCAGCACCTTCTTTTTCTTTTCCCCCAACTTTGCTTCCTCCAGATCTTCGCTGGCTCTTCCCCAACAGGATCTTGCTGCTGGTGTTGTTGCTGTTTGATAAGGCAGACTGGCTTGAGCTAGAAGTAGCCCTAGAGTAAAACCCTTCATCATTTTCAGATACTTCTATCAGTTCTTCTTGAATTGCTAGATCAGTATTATCTGCAGAATGGAACAAGGAAAAAAGTGAATTAAATACCTGACGTTTTCTAACCATGCCTTGATTATTTAAAAGATATATACTGTTAGATTTATTTATTTTCAAGCATGAAGCCATGAAGCAATAGAGTATTGAGCAAAATAGAAAGTAGGACACTTACCCATTACAGTGCAGAAAATGAATCATTATGATTTAAAATCAGAGCAAGTAAAGCTACATTTACTAAGCCAAGATGCATGCCCATATAATCTCAGGTTGTACTAATTTTGGGGGAAAAAACTGTTATTCATGCAAATGATTAGGAACAGATTAGAAAGACACCACAAAGAAAACTAAGAAAAAAAGTCTAAATCCTATTACATGCAAGTGTTTCCACTCAATATTTAGCAAAGCAAGTTAATTAGGAAGGTAGATGATCAATGCCCCAGAACACCCAATAAAGATCCTGCATAATTATCAAACCAAAGTGTGAATAGGTTTTAGGACTGAAAGGTCACTGCATTATAAGTCTGGTGGTATAACTAGGTTAGAAACTGTACACACTGTAGTATGGAAGTCCCAGGATCATAACAAATATTTAGAGTGCTATATATTTTTTGCATTTGTTTGAAATAGCCCACCTCATTTACCTGATTGGTGGATCCTTCAAATCCAACAAAACATGCTTAGTAAGCTTGAAGAATAGGAAATAAACACTTTGCCAATGCTGGGTCTCAGTGCTGTTTCCCCATGTTACATACATCTGCTTGCAACAAGCATGTCATCACTGTATGTGGCAGAGATTTTAAGAAGTTCTGTGTAATACATGCACCTGTGGTTATTAGAACATGCACATACAGTAACTGCATACCTTAATTCTCAAAACATGCAGCAGTGACCCTTTCAATCAAAGGTACCTGAGAGTGCAGTTACAAAGTGCTCAGCTAAAACTGCACTCTGCCAGATGAGTTTATTCCATCCTCCATCATTTTTCTTACAGATTTTTGCCTCCTGATTTCTGGTAAGGCTTTGCTGTCAGTTCTAGGATCTGTAGCTGTTTCCTGCACACCCTGTATATGCTGAACATCATTCTCTGCTAGTGCTCTGCTTTTTTCCCCATTCCCGGTTCTCTCTCCAGCCACATTTGTGACACTAATCTCAGGTATAACAAAGTTGCCCAATTCAGTAGCGTCATTACCATTCTCTGGTTGTTCTAGAATGGGAGATGGATAAGAAGGAAAAAAAAAAGAGTCTGAAACAAACACATGAAAAACATAAAATACAGAACTGGATGGCTGAAGTGTTATGAATTAAGCCAAATGTTTGCACATTAACCTTTTGTTAATTAGCAGTATTAGTGAGTATGAGATACTTGTCCATTTAAAAAAAATAAAGTTTTCCCCATGTTGCATGCCCTCATACATTCTAAAGTCTCTCCTCTCCATTCTCTTATTAAAATCCTGAAACATCATTATTGAATAGACAGAAGTCAAATATTTCAGACCTCAAAACTGAGTTCAAATGCCCTTTTTTCTACTATTCATTCTTACGACAATGTCTTTATGCAAGAGATACAATAACGGAAACTTAGTTTCTAAAGCTATTTTAAAAATAATCCTAAAGCATTACAATGTAGGATCACAGATTCTGTTTTCAGTAAAAGTATGCATTGATAAGTGCCACAACTTCAATGTTGTGACCTGCAATACTTCCATCTAAAAGCACCTAGTTCTCTCTCCATTCTTTCAAATGTAAAGCATTCGATTACAAAATCTTTCAAGCATATCAAATGTACGTATTTTTCCATACACTTAATATAAAAACTGGTTCAGCGCTTGCCACCTATTAACACTGCATGTACAATGTGTGTTGACTGTCTCGGCTCCTTTCCTCCTTTCATGAGCTTAGAGAAATTCAAGCTTGATTTGTAATGTCCTCATTACTTCCACATCAGACTCATGTCAAACACCTAATCATTATCTCACTGCAGAATTGAACAGGGGAAATTAAGCTGTACATAGAAACAGTTCACTGAAATACTGGTGAAGAATGGAGACTGATTAAGGCAAAAGTGATCAGCTTAGTTTCAGGAAGGATTAACTGCCTGTTTGTAGGGTAGAAGAGACCGCAGAAAGACAAAAACCTGTGAAAACCACAGCAAAAACATATGGGTCTTCATGCTTTAAACTAAAGCAGAAAATAGCAATTGCTCTGTTCAAGATATCATATTTGTGGAAAAGAGGAACCAGATTGCAAGGAGCATTACTTCTGAGAAACAAGAGACAGAAAGGTTTTTAAAACCAAGCGTGGTTTGTGCATAGAAAACTTGGTAGATAAATTCCTCCTTTAAAAGTTTATTGTTAAGTTAGATTCTGATAAACAGTGGCCCACTCAAAACAGATGAAAGCAGTCGAGAGAAGAGAAAGTGAAAGCAAACGAAGAAAGAAGAAATTCTTAAGAGCCATCGGCTTTCCAAAACATTCAATTTTTAAGTCTTTTAGATTCAGAATTCAAAACATTTTCAGAACTGGACCTACTGGCCATGAATTGCCTTTCTGGGAGAAGAGAAGCCACCAGGTATAAACTGACACTTGAATAGCCACATCTATACCATAAAAAATAAGCATAAGAAAAATAAACTCTATACACAAATGCACAGTAGAATAATGCTTTTGAGAATTATGAAGAATCTCTGATGTTCATCCTATTTATCTTGATATAAAAATTAATGCTTTATTAAGTAAGTGGATCTTTCAAAATGTTCAGGATTAAGTACAGGACCTCAAGATTAATAGAGTTCTGTAAGTGTGGATGACAAATGCTACAAAATTTGAACTGCCATTAAACATGATGATTAAGTTTAAGCCATACCTGGCAAATTTTCATCTGTTAAAAGACAGGATCTTTGTGACCCAGAATCATCCTATTTGTTGGAAGAGATGTCTTAGGGCAGTTAAGTATTGCAATAATTTACTGTAATGGTAAAGGATTTCCAGAAACACTGTACAGTAAGAGATCCCTTGTGTTTCCCATGAAAAAAAAAATCAGTGCCTTTCACAAAGTCCATGGAGCTGTCTGTATCAGAGACCAAACCTACAACTTCCCCTGCACAGTTCTGCATGATTTGCAATGGCTGGCTGCCACTTCGTGTGTCAAGTGTCTTTATTTTGTAACTACAGCAGTGAGAGGAGAATTTGAGTATGAAAAAATCACTACTAAAAAGAAGCACTCAAAGCAAAGTTCCAGCCAGCAATGGAGAGGTTTGAAGAGAGAGAGGCAAGTCCGATTTCAATAGCTGAAGAAGGGTTTGAAATGGAAAAATATTCTTCTTAAATGCAAAAACACAAAGTTTACATACAAAGGGTGCTACTATGATCATTGCAGGTAATAGAACCCTTCTGTAAAGCTGATACTATAGCCAATAATAACTGGATGGCAACACCCGCCCACCCTAACCTTAACCAGTCAAGAAACAAACTGCATTTCAGCATAAGGAGCACATGGCTATATACTGTACTTACGTAAAGTCAGCACACAGGTCCATTGTTGCAGTGTAAATACCTGCTTAAGCCCCCAAATTCCCCTCCAGAATCTCCTCAGTGGGCATATCTACTTGAGACACTTAACAGTGAACTAGCATAGTTTACTGTGAAGTAAGCATGTGGGTCCACATGTGCATATGCTTACTTAACAGTAAATCTCCCTGATCCTGAGTAAATTTGCTACCTCTCAATGCAAGTGGCAAATTTACTAGGCATTAGTAACAGTGCCATAGTGCTCATGACACCTGACTAAAACCCAAATCTCCTTCTGGTCAGCGGTCCACAAGGGGGTGTGAGATAGTCCCTGCCCAGGCTCCTGTAGCTCAGCCTGCCCCAGCAGGAAGCAGCTCCTGGGGACAAGAAGCTATGTCCCAGGCTGCACGAGGAAGTACATCAATCTGGAGGTGGCTGGGGACTGTCCCATTTCAGGCAGTCCCCAGCCACCTCCGGGCTGCACATGCAGACTTCCCCAGGCAGCCTGGGGTTGACAGGGAACTGACACAGTAAGGGGCTGACCTCAGCCCCATACCCCGATCAGATGATCAAGGCATGGGGCTTAGAAAAAGCTGCAAGTGCAGCCCAGCCTCCTGCCCTGATCTGCTGGTGGAGCAGCTGTGGATCAGGGCAGGGGGTTGGGATCTCCCCCTCCCCTGCAGCTGTTTACAAGCCCCATGCCCCTGATTGGGAAGCCAGGGCCAGGAGCTCCCTGCTGCCAGGGCAGGGGAATATTTTCCCGGCCCCAGCTGCAGGCAGCCCCCTGGGGCCCAAAGACAGGTGTCTCCTGTGCTCCCATCCAGCCTCTGGGCTAGCACCCAGGGGGAGCCTAGAGCTTCCCCTGGTGGCCACAGAGGCATATTGCAGGGCTTCAGGGAATGGAGTAAATCTGCTCCGTAATTTCCACATGTGTAGACACCTACCCAAAAACCCTTACTGTGCAGCATTTTACTGCACAGTAAATCTAGGCTGGAGTAAATGCATGTGCAGATGCACCCTCTATAGCTAAAACAAGCAGCTGGTGTATTTTAACTGTCTCCAATACACAAAGTAATTAGGCATGTAATACAGCCCATTTTAAGTGCATAGTCATTACTGTGACAATGTACCAAAACCCTCAGTCCCAAGAAGCTGAACTAAGTACAACATATATTTAAATTTCTAGTTAAGAATTTGCCAACTGGTTTTAAATGCAAGTATATGCATTTTTCACAATTTGGGGAAACGTAAGAGCCTGCTCTCGGAAAGATAAATATAATAAAAATTTAAAGCTGTTAATTAATTGTTGTTAATGGGCACAATTAACACGTTTATTTTTGCGTTAATTTTTTTAACTCATGTTAAATTGCTGCTGATGCTGGGTGGAAAGCAGCCCCTTCCCCTTGCTGTTGTTGAGCTACACATACACACGTGGTCAGCAAGCAGCCAGGCAGGGTCCTGGCAGCAGATTTAGCAGCTGGATGCAGGTAAGCGTATGGAAAGGGCAGGTCTTGGAGTCTGTCCAGGGCCATGGTGGCAAAACCGTGGCTTGCAAGCCACATGCAGCTCATCGGCATGGTATTTGAGGCTCTCCAGAAATTGGCCAAAGCCCCATCCCCTTCTCCCTGAGGCGGCTCCAAGGGACAGAGCAGCCTGACACCTCCCGGCACTCCAGCTTTCCCCATGAAGAGCGTATCCCGAGCCTGCCCTCCTCCCTTCTTCTCTCCCTCCAGTACTACCAGCCCAGTAATTCTGACCACCCCTTGTCTAGGGTGTATGTATGTCTGTGACGGAGGGGCAGATGACTAGGGGAAGCTATCTGAGCCCTGGGGTTGCGGCAGGGCAGCCTTCCCATCCAACACAGGAAATAGGGCTGGGGGAGAGGGAGGGGAGGGGGAGGCTTTGAGGGCAGCGGGGAGCTCTGTGGCCAGGCCAATGCCACAGGGACTGGTGCCCATGCTTGTGGGGGCCAGGCAGCCCAACGAGACGTTGCTGGGGGAAGCAGGAGGCAATGGGTCAGGAGCGTGGGGCACTGACAGGGCCAGGGGGCTGCAAGTCAAGAGTATGGGGCACTGGCAATTATAAATAAATAAAAGAATTAAATGATAAAATAAATTGGGATTCTATTATTGTTTAACAGTGTGATTTAAATTGTGATTAATCACAACTATTTTTAATCTCACAATTAATTGTGATTAATTTTTTAAATTGTGATTTTTTAAATTGTTTGACGGCCCTAAATAAAATAGACTTTACACGTTTCTTTAGAACTCTGACTTAGGGTAAAAACAAGGGTTGCTACACAAAGCAGATCAGCTGTGGTGGGACACGTCCATGCCGATAATGGTCAACATGTTCCCCTTTCCCAGGGATTTACCACATCCCTTGCAGCCCTGAGCGTCCTTGCCAAGACTAGGGGAATTCCAGGTGCCCCATGCCTCCATGCTGGGACTCGCACCAACCTATGCCTCCATGTGAAGCACAGTTTAATGCAGATTCCAGCAAGGAGGCACAGGGACAGCACAGGACCTGGGAAATTTCTGGTTCCCCATGCTTCACATGGAGGCATGGGTCAGCACAGGTCTCGGCATGGAGGCATGAGGTACCAGGGATTCCCCATGTCTCATGCTAAAACCCATGTGTGCTTTCCCTGATTATGGAGACATGCTCCTGGAGATACTATGGTGGGTCTCCATAAGCAGAGAAACCTGACCTTCTCTACTTACAGAGAAGCACCCCAAGATTCCCTGGGGCACATCTCTAGGTGGTGAAAGCCAGGCAGGTGCTCCCAGGGTTTGAGGGTCCCAATCCCATGTAGAAGGTCTAAGGATACACAGGCCCCTCAAGCCCTTGGAGCGTAGGGCAGTTGGAGACTGTGGGATCCCTAATGTTCTTTTTCCCCCCCGAGAGGTTCATACTTAGATGTTCTTGCCCCCTCACTGATGGTTAAATTGATCATCATATTTCAGATCAAGAAGAAATTTTACTTGTGGTCAGATTTCAAATGGATTGCAGGAGTTTCTGCCTTCCTCTGTTGCAGAGGGGTGCTAGCCTGGGAAATAAGATTTGTGAAGCTAGGCTAGAAGCAACAAGATTATTTAGTGTGGAGAAATGACAATTGAGGAGTGGATTTGATAACAGTCTTCAAATACCTGAAGGGTGGTTATATGGAGAATGGAGATAGACTAGTCACTTAGCTGGAGTACTGCGTCCAGTTCTGGGCGCCACACTTCAAGAGGGACGTGGACAATATGGAAAGAGTTCAGAGGAGGGCCACTCGTATGATCAGGGGTCAGCAGGGCAGGCCTTATGAGGAGAGGCTACGGGACCTGAACCTGTTTAGCCTCCACAAGAGAAGGTTAAGGGGGGACCTTGTGGCCTGCTACAAACTGGTCAGGGGGGATCAGCAGGTATTGGGGGAGTCCCTGTTCCCCCGTGCGCTGCCAGGAGTGACCAGGAATAACGGTCACAAACTGGCGGAGGGTAAGTTTAGATTAGATATTAGGAGGCGCTACTTCACAGTCAGGGCGGCTAGGGCCTGGAACCAGCTTCCAGGGGAAGTGGTGCAGGCTCCTAGCCTGGGGATTTTTAAAAGGAAGTTAGATGAGCACCTTGCCGGGGTCATCTGACCCCGGTGCTCTTTCCTGCTAAGGCAGGGGGTCGGACTAGATGATCTACCTAGGTCCCTTCTGACTCTAGCTACTATGAAACTATGAAACTATTGCCACAGGAGGACAGGACAAGAAGCAAAGGTATTAAACTGCAGTAAGGAAAATTTAGGTTGGATATTAAGAACTTTCTCACTATAATGGTGGACAAGCAATGGAGCAGGCTACCCAGAGCAGGATGTGGAATTTCTATCCTTGGATTTTTTTATTTATTTTTTTTTTAAGAGCAGAGTATTTAAGAGCAGTGCAGACAGATGCTTCATTGGTATGGCTTGATCAGCTTTGAGTAGGGGGGGGGCAGACTAACTTGACTTCCTAAAATCCCTTCCAACCCTGCTACTCCAAGATTTCCAGCCATTTCACACAAGAAACCTGTGAAAAAACACATAATTTGGGTGTTTTCATGGTTTCTGTGAACTTGGGTTATACTGTAAACAATACCCAAGATATAGCATGTTTACTCAATTCTACAATGAGCCCTACCCACTTAACATGGAGAAAAAAGCTCCTCATCTTAGAACTGAGTACAAGGTCAGTGGGGAGGAGCAAGTGGCCACAGCAGGTCAGGCTCCAGCCCCTACCCAGGGTCAGGTCTGTAGCTGCAGCCCTTTCCCTCTGCACCATTTCCACACCCTCCCATCTCCCACCTCACACAGACTCCACTCTGCCACCTGTCCCTCTCTCTCCCCCTGCTTACCCTTGCTCTGCCCCAGCATGTGCCATCCACACTGCAGCCTGGGGCACTGAGCCTGGCCCCACAGGAGCTGCACATGGCCTGCATGGCTGCTACAGGGGCCGGGCTAGGGCCACTAAGCCTGCCAGCACGTAACAAGGGTAAGGGGGGAGAAGGCGGGGTGGCCTGCGGCTGTGAGATGGAGCAAGCAGGAGGCAGATATGGCAGACGGGCAAGCTGCTTAACCTCCCCAAGTCACCTGCCCCCTGCAGCAGAGGGGGCATGAATTAAAGATGACCCTCCAATAATTAGATTCTACAGATGGAAAAAATATATTAAAAAAAATCTATACATTTTCCACGTATAAAATCTAATTATTGGAAGATCACCTTAAATTCAAGGTCATCTTAGATTCCAGTACATACAGTAAGTCAGCAAACTACCCAACTATTGTTAGCCAGTCTTGCAATCAAGTAGGTGCTAAACTGTGCAGCATGTAGAATCTCGAGTTCTTTACAAGCAAAATTGTCTATTAACTTATGCTATCACAAATGTAATAATACACATCTGTTTCCCACAAACGGTTATAATTATAGGTTATTCATAAAGCCGAATGGTGGTATTTAGAAATGCTAAAAATCCTGAGAAAATACCCCCCTCACTTCACAAGATTCAAAACATTCATTTGGCCCTAAAAACTTTTCCATTCCTATCTCATGCTATAATGCTTAGTATTCCAAGAATAGCATTATTTTTTCTCCACTTAAATGCCATCTTTTTTGCTGGGTGCTCCACAAACGTCTACTTGCTTGTTTTTATTCAATCATTTATGTAAATATACATCGGGTCTCATAACACAAAGGATACCTTTCAATTGATGTTTCTACGTAAAATAGGTTCACTTCTGTAGGTGAGATATAAAAGTTCTGGCAATACTTCATTAGTATAACATTTATTTAAATTTCTTTCTTTAGGTCTATACCTATTTCTCCAATTAAAAAACTCGGAAAGTTTACAACCAGTATAGAATTTTCCTCCTTTTTCTATTTGTGGATGGAGCTAGAACTATTATTACAAACTTGCACTTAAGCATAAATACTGAAGACCAACAGTGGAACTAATCCATTTGCTTTAATGTTTATCATCTGCAGGGAAACCAAGTCAAAAACAACCAAGTCATTTGTGACCAAATGTTGGTCTGTATCAAGTAAGTTTGATCCCTGTCTAATTACCAGTGGACAGATGTAACACTTTATTAAGTTCTTTGGCCTGTGTTATTGCTAAATCTCATAACTCCTTTTTTTCTACACTTAAGCAAGAAGCATAAACTAATTATCAGATGGCAAATGTTCCCAAATTTTTCAATTTTCTCTACCAGGTCAAATGGCCATCCTAATTCAAACTACACTACACCTTTTTCAGCTGAAGGCTGAAATGACCCACCCCGGATTAGAGATTAAAGGGTAGGAGGGAGCTAGGACCCCACTGCACTCGTCCCCATAATGGGGCAGGGAAAGGACTTGCAACCACAACCCCCTTTCCTCTCTGCTTTTTCCCCCAGCTACTGAATGGTGGAAAGGCCCCACATCTGCAGATGGGATCTAAAGGTTCTGCAGGCCAGATCCAGTCTGTGCGCCATAGGTTACAGATCACTTCTCTACACAACTCCTTAAAGAACCGGCTCATTTCCTTTTTCCCTGTCTGCAGCGTCTGGTTCTTTTCAATGCTACTCAAGTTCTCTGCTGAGTTACGGCACCTTGCCTCCATGACTTGCTCTCTCAAGGAATGTTTACAAAAATTGACAGTGAGGAGGAAACAGGCTATATAGACAAAGAGATGGTTGAAAAGGGAGCTGTTATTGACAACAATAGTCAAGTTTTTTGATAGAATTTAAAAAAATAAGATTTTTGAAGAAAGGTTGGTTTAATCTATAGAGCCCATGCTATTAAAACCCCCCACCAAAACACACTGATTGACAACACAATGTAGGCTCACTTTTGGCATATGGAACAAAGAAACATCTAGCCATCCAAATGTACCTCTCCTCCCACGCAGACAGCCCCCAAAAAACATTTTTGGGTGCAAAAGCTCTCATTTGAAATGTTGTTTTCACCCCCCACTAAACCTCTTCCCCCTGGTTGCCAGCACCCATGGAGCCCCAAATTGAAGTCTCCTCACTGAATCAAATGTTACTTTGACAAGCATTGCTGGCCTCCCACCTGTAAAAGGGAAAAACCCCCAAACCCTATCACCATCACCACAAATCCTTGTGTCCATCTTATCTCCTTCTCCCCACAAAAGCTATCATACCTTGTTTTGAATATACCAATCAACTAGCATGAGGTTAAAATTATGCTTCCCTGAACCATCAAGTCATAAGAAAATAGTTTTTTCTAGCTTTTACTAAAATCTGACACTACCAAACACCTCTTGCCTTACTGTTATCTGCTGCAGCACACATATGTCCCACCCAATGTCTCTTGAACGTCACCATCTGCATCAAGCATGACCCCTGAAAGAAGGCAATATCAAAGCATGATTTCCATAGAGACTGCAATCTTTAAAGGTGCTGACACTTCAGCAAAGATCAGAACTGCATGAAGACCCAATATTGGTCCTATAGTCCATATATTTATTCTATATTACCCATAGTGACAAAAACCCACATTAAATCTACAATCATTTGCCTTCAGTCCTTTTGAAGGAGATAACAGATCCAGGCCCTCTGGTCTATATTCAGCTGCATCACCAAATCTGAATTAATACCAAAGCCATTCCTACTGAGTGAGCAATGGCTATTGGGACTCAAAGGAGAAAAAAACTGCTAGTGTCTCCTCTGGCCGTGTCTTGACTATAAACAGCCCTTTTTGACACATATGCTTTGCTTTTTTTTTTTTTTAATATTTTTCATTGAGACCTTAATATAGGTATTAGTTCAAATTTACAATGTTACTCTAGTTACTCATAGCCATTAGCAAGTGTTTTGTAGATTTAAAAAAAATCAGCAGCAAGAGAGACCAGGCTTTTTTATCCAAGTCCTACAGTTTGTTTGTTTGTTTTTAATGGTCATAATTTTATTGCTAGTTAAACAGCTCATGATTATGTTCATAGTAAGACCAACACTGAGCACATCATATACAAGTGAAAATGTCAATTATAATTAAAAAAAATGTAACTTGGTGAACTTCAACCCTATTCAGACCCAAGGTAAGGACAATCCAATCAATATAGCAACTGACTGGCAACTCTGATCTCTGGTCCATTTTCTCTTCCTCCTCAGAATGGAGCAGGCAGAGGATGGAGCGTGGATTAAAGCTTCTGGTTCTGCAGCCATTCATTAAGCGTCCAGGTTTCTGGAAGACTACTTCAGGTCAGTGACCTTTTTTTTTTTTTTTTTTTTTACCCATTTCTTTCATTCTATCCACGGCAATTAATACAATCATAACATGAACCTTCTCCTGCTCTACCCTTAGAGCATCTACCTAAGATTCTGCAGGAATACATTATCTACCAGAAATTACTTAGGTCAGTGCAAGTGTAACCACTTTATACTGGACACATGTGGAACTTCACAGATGTTTAACAGCTGCATCTACAAAGAGCTTGTATGTCACCAGTCTATCAGATTCAAGAGTTTTATACAATCCCATTTTTCAGTTTAAAACACGAGCACTTGGAAATAGAATTGTAAAATTTCCCCAGAACTGCATCAAATATGTTCATCCACAGTTAGGACAGTGGTTTTCAAACTTCCTAAAGTCACAGACAGAAATCTTTCATGACATCTGCCATGAAACCTCTACCCCACGGTGGAGCCAGGTGACCCAGCCCAACAATGGCAGCACACTGCCTCCTGGACTGCTGTGTCATTACTTCCAATCTCTTTGCGACACCCCCGATGACTAGGATCTCCATAAATCACACCAGAAGTGCCCACCGCAGCAGCTCCTTTAATGTTTTTCATTTCATTGCTTGCAGCCCTGGAGGAGCCCCACCAGCTGGGCCGTTCACCAATGGCCACCAGGGAAGCAAAAACCGCGGTTTTAAATGTGCTGTGGTTTTCACTTCCCCGGTGATCATTGGCAAATGGCCCAGGCATGGGGCACCTCTGCCAATCAAGAACAAGGGGTTAAGTGGTGAAATGAAAAACATTAAAGGAGCTGCTGTGGGGGGCACTTCCAGCACAATTTACAGAGATGACCTATAGCAGAACCCCAGGGTTCCATGGAACAGTTTGAAAACCACTGAGTCAGGAAAAAATAGGTATAGTTAACTGGTGGTAACCAGATTCAAGGCAGCAAAAGAGAATGGATAATGATTCAGACATCCAAGTGTACAACATTCACTACCTAATTAAGTTTCCAGCAAATCCCCTTGGACCTGTATTAATAATGCCAGTACTTCTCTTAAGAGAAAGAAACAACCGTGATTTAAGAGACTCTTTCTTATAATGATTAAACAAAAGTATGTAGTATCTAAATTCCCTGCGCAGCTTTAAAAATTAAAGCTATTTTAAATGGTAAATGCAGCCCTAATACAAGTTCAAAGTTAAAGGCAAACAATGTTTCTTACCATGTCTTTTCCATCTATGCCCCCGGATAGACATGCTAGTCACAGCATTTCTTGATATTCTAGATGAAGTAGGTGTAATTTCAACCTGAATGCACCTAGTACCTTCTTTACTAGATTTCATGGCACCTTGAGGCAGTGAAGCCTTTATTGCATTAGCAACCTGGAGAGGAAGAATGTGGGTGAAGTTTTTAACATTAAGATTTGAATTCTAATAGAAGTAACTTATTGTAAATGGTCCTAAAGTATTCTACTACTCTTGGAAAACTGTATGCAATTTGAGTTCATGTGACTGTATTGTTCAAAGTTCTGAAGAGAGAAAACTGCTGCAATTATACCTACTTTAGGTGATGTAAATTCAGTGAAATTTGAAAAGTATCATCACAATGCCTTAAGTAACTGTTGTGACAATAAACAGCCATTTTTTCAAATGGAAACTAAAAATATTCTTCAGGGTGTTTCTGTTCTAACTTCTGAAGCTGTAAGCTTTATTTATAATGGTTAAATGCACACACAACAAGCTTCCAAACACCTTTAGTATAGGCAGTGTAAGCGATGCTTTATAAGCTTATAATTCCCTACTGTAGTGCTAAATCATAAGCATAATCGGGATGACTTAGAGTGTAACAGCTCTGAATTAAAAATATTACAGGGGAGTTGAGGGGAGGAGTGGGCAGGTACTTACCAGAAGTGGTTCTGGATACAATTCCAGCTGGGCTCTATACAAAACATCATCCATAGCTTTACGAGCCAGATCCCATTCTCCATTATAACTAAAAAACAAACACACACACACTATATGAATTTATTTTTCCTAAAGACTGCAAACTTGTTAGATTATCTCCAGTAGAGTATAGTTTTCTATTAATTATATTCTTTTCAAACATTTAGTACACTTCCTTCAGAAATCAGTTTTGATGAATCCCTAACTTTACTGTTTATAAAGACAAGTAGTATAACAAAGCACAATTTTTATAGACTTTTTAATTTTATAAAAAATAAATAAACAAACAAACCGCAGACTCAAAATAAATGTGCTTATATTCAACCACTTATACTCCTGAACAAATTAGTTTTAGGTACATATCCAATAAAGTTGTGGCATTTTAGCACAATAGGTACAACAGTACTCTACCACATTTCGAATATTGGTCAAATATTATCAAGTTTGTAGGAGTTAATACAATAATTCCAAAAATAGTTACAAGTTACCCATGACCACTAACAGATCCTAACAGGACTGATGGTAAGAAAAGGAATAGTATGGGAAATGAAAAAAAATGCAAGATTAATTTTCTAAAACTATACACACATTGGTCAACTCAAAGTTAACACATGCAAGAGAAATGTTGCATAAGTACCATTTTCAAGTAGCTGTTTACAGATATTCTGATCTTATTAAGTTTACCAGGTGGTATTTTCCCCATCCTAGGTATGCTGAATCACACCAAACAGTATACAAATTTTGCATGTCTATCAAGATAAGAATATATATTCCAGAACATTTGATTAGGTCTGCCAATCAAATTAAATTTTGAAAGGGTATAGCCACATGCAACTTAAGCTATCATGTTTCTAAACAGAGTACAAGCTTATGGTAAACTTACAAGGCATAATAAATCCCAGTTAGCATTTGGACCATGAATTCAGAAGAAACTGGAATCCTGTTACTTATTCCTTTATATTTTCTTACTTGTTGGCGAGGATATCCACACACGCAGATTCTAGAGAAACCACATATTTATTATTAGTACAACTTCAATTAAGTGAGGCTTTGTATAATATGGTAGAGCTAAGAGTTTAGTAAGTGCTGAATCTAGAAAGCACATGGAGAAAATTAACCCACTCAGCAACTACATAGATATAGCTCTTTTCTGAGCTATATCACTGTTACCCATTTTGAAAAAGTGTTCAAAATGCCCTCTTCTGGCAGAGCACGTATCTTTCACACTAAACAAAAGAAGTGTAAGTCACAAACAACTGAATGGAAAAGCAAAAGATTGAGCTTGGCAATTAAAATACACCTGAATTAGATAGCAAAAATATATTTTTAATGGGAAAAAGTGCTTCCTAAGGAAATAAACACTTGAATACAACTGCTGGGTCATTTGTCACTGAGATGAGGATTCCTAAAATCAGATTCATATATGTTGCTCTACATAAGAAAAAAAAATGACTAATATGGACAAAGATATTTGGGAAGTGAGAAGTTTTGGTGTGGAAAAAAAAAAAGGAAAAAAAAAAAGAATGAGCTCTACATTCAAAAGACTTATGGAAGCAGTAGAAAAAAAATAACTTTGAAGTTGTTTTCAATCAAAATCCTATCAGATCCTGTAACCTATATGAGTTTTGGAGATCAAAGATGGCAATCTTGTGTAGTGATTCACTGTATATATATTGCAGTTTTTCCAAATAGGCAGTCTCTTTTCAGAATCTAAAGGAATATAAAATATAGTTCTGTTAGAGTATTTTACAATCTAGTTTGATTTCTTCTTCCTGGTTCTGCTATTGATTTGCTGGGCACATCACTTCCCTGTCTCCTTTTCACCATACACCCTGTTTTGTCAACTTAAACATTAAGCTTTTCAGTTCTTTATGCATTTAAAACAACTTATCATTTTTCCCAGGTTAGAAGATCATATCAAACTTTAGATATACTCGGCATGCATACACACAAACTGCAGGAGTCCTGAGACTAAGATAGGCCAAATGCATTATGCATTTATTAACCACACAGTTTATATATCTGCACAAAGTTTAAGCAGTCGTTAAACAAAGCAGTAGACTTATCCCATTTAAAATCCACCCAGAATCCTATAACGTTAGTCTATTTGTTAAAGCTTTAATGAAGAGCTGAGCACCCCAGCTTGACTTTGCACCAAGGAGCCTGGAAGGGCTCTCAGTTTTCCTGCCACAGTGCTCGAAGACTGAAGAGTCACTGCACAGGGTGGAGCCTGGAAACTGAGAACCCAGCTTGAGCTCAAGGCAGCTGCAGAGCCAAAAGTCCCAGTTCCCAGTTCTGCAGGACAGGAATACAAGAAGCCCTCAAGGAAAAAACAACAACAAAAACCAAAGAATATCAAATCTTCAGAGAACATTTGAGCAAAAATACAGTGCTGCTGTAATCAGAACTCGTGGTAGAAGTGATATCTTTTATTAGACCAACTAGAGTTTTGCAAAAAAATAAAAACCAAAAAACCCCCAACCTGTATTTAAATATTACTGTAATAATATTTAAATCATGCAGCAGTAGTCTGAACCTTAAATCTCAGAACATCAGAGCTACAGCATCTTACTGCAATTAAACAGGAGCAGTAGAGGTCAGCTCCCAGGAGAATGAGAGCTGACCCTGATCCATTTATAATTTCCCTTCCCAACTTTTTTTTTGGCATACATGCTGTATGTTCACTACAAGGGTGTATGTTCCCCAGCCTGAGAAACACCAGTCTAGAAACTTTAAAAACATCCAGCTGAACATCAGACAGTCACATAAAATATTAGGACCCTACCTAATCCCCCTGTAGCCACAAGCAAACATGTAAAATGATCATTGCAAAAGGGTCTACAAAAGCATCTACTATGGCTGTAGGTTGCTGAACCCTGCCCTTTGAGCTATATGTTCTGGCCTGTGGACGTGCCACAACAGGAAAAAAAGAGGAATCAGCAGGCGCTCTTCCTGTGTTGCCGTGAGAAAAAGCAGCAGCAGCAGCTGGATCCTACCACATGCCTGCCTCTAACTCAAACTGGATCAATGCAGTCCACTGCCTTAAAAGGTTGCTGACCACTGTACTATGGCCCTTCACACAGAATACCCCCTCACAGACAGGATCTTTAGACCAAAGAGTCAAAGGCTTCTAGAACTACCATGTGCCACAAAAAGAGAGCAGGAGAGATCAAGGGGACCATCAATGCTTTGTACCTCTGCAATAGCTAAGAATTAAGTTAAAAATGCCCAAATAATCCTAGGAGGTAGACTACCCAAAAGACCTTGCCAAGTCTGACCCTGGGGTAAATTCATTCTTGAAACCAAACCCAGCAGTTCGTTTAACTCAAGCAGATGAGCAAACCACTTCTCAGGACTACTATTTTAATAGACATAAAAGTATAATATAGGACTGAAATTAGATTTTAAGTTCTTCAATGAATGCATCTCACCCAATTTTATTTGTTCTTATAAGGGATTCTATTTGTACTGAATTGCACGAGATCTTAAAATCCTGACGGGGCCCCTGAGCACCACAGCTGCCTGAAATGCATCTATAGAAATTGGTCATGGTTCAACAAACTGTTTCCATCCTCCATTTCTCCACTGGAGATCAGACAGGAGAATGTACCACTTTCCTGTTCAGGAAGTCTGTCAAACCTAAGGACTGAGACATTTTAGCAAGGCACTGTAGAAAAGCTTGACTGGCATTCAGCCATCTTTCTTGACACATTTTGGAGTCTCAAGTTTACAAGTTACTGGGAAATAAAAGAGCCTCCAATATGTCAGCTACTTCGTGACAAATACCCATCCATGCGTATGATCTTACCTTTTGGTAAACAAGAGGTATCTTGCCCCACTTTTACTGAGGGGAAATTCACATCCTGTCTTACCTTCCAGGAACTTCTTTGTACACCCATACCCTCAAATACATACAGTTCCCCATGCTTATAATGGATTCTGTCCGACAATCAGCCACATGTTACTGAGTTAAGTGCATACAAGCATCATGAGTTGGGACATCTAGTACGTAATGAAGTACAGTTAGAAGGAGGGAGTATTTAACAATAGCATAATAGTTATAGATTTTATCCAGATCAATAGTGAATTATATTCTTAAATAAGGCTAAGAACTGTGAATTGATTTAGCTCGTTTGGCTTTAACTTATTCTCCTAAACAAAAGGGATTCTCATTGGTAATCATCAGGGATCCTGGTTTTCTTAGTTTAAAAAATGCAAATTATCTGATAAAACACACAAAATTCCCTGATTAAAACCCCTAAATCCATTATTAAAATGAAAAGCTACTATATATATGGGTATCAATTGAACAAAAATGTTTTATCAATACATTTACAATTTTAAAGCAATTTGGAAGCCTACCAGTGCCCCAATCACTATAATAAGATAAATTCTAAGCACCTATACATTTTGGTATTTGATTTGGGGTTTATCATGGAAAAACTGGAATTTTCCCTGTCCCCTTAGTTCACTGGGACATAGGTCCAGGCCCCTCACTCCCCACCCACAGCACCCCCACCCTGCCAGAGGGGACCCCCAGCTGCCAGGGCTACAGGGCCAGGGACCCAGACCTGCATGCAGCCCCCCGCGGCAGCGCCCGAGCCCTGACTGCCACCCACGGGAGGTGGTGGCTCCTGCAACGGAGCAGAGTGCAGAACCCAGCTCTCGCTTCCTCACAAGCGGCACAGCCAAAGCAGAGCCTTTGAGGGGTGGAAGTGGGGTGGGGCAAATGCAGGCTGGTAGTTGCAGACTCAGAGCTCCCCACTGTGCTGCCCTCCCCCCGTGCCCTCTGCAGCCCAGCAGGTAGGACCCAGAGTTCAGCAGGTAGGACCCAGAGTTGCAGGGCAGTATCAGGCTGAGCAATGGAAGCTTCTTGCTTCTGCAAGCCCCGTACCCCCAGCCCACCCAGCCGCAACAAGGGCCACAACTCTATGCCGCTTCCCCCCACTGCTGTTGAGCAGACAGAGGGCACTTTGCCAGAGCAATGTAGGGCTTGCAGTGGCAAGGAGCTTCCCCACCCTGTCACGCTCTGCCCTGCCACGCCGGGTCCCACCGCAGAGCCCTTGTGGGGAGGGCAGCAGGGCAGGGAGCCCTGAGCCCACAGCCCGCCCTCACCCCCACCCCATGCACATATCTGTGGGGCACATGCCTCCCCAACCCCTGGGAGTGTGCACAGCGACAAGGAGTCAGCCCATCCCCACGGGCATGCTGACCGTCCTTCTCCCACTCTCCCCAGCCCCTTGCAGGCTGGAACTCTTTTGCAAAAGTGCAAAATCCATGTGTTTCTCCATTAAAACAAAATACCTATGTTTTTCTCGGTTAAAAGGGAAAAATATGTATTTTTTTTCCTTTTTCCATGGGAAATGAAAAACCCAGATCTTGGGTAATCATAAAACATGCTCATATACAACTAACTGTAGCCTTTAACAATGAATTTGGTACTTATTACTAATTAGTCATGTAGGTTATCTAAAAATTATTTGTCTATATACAGTTCCCACTTATTCAACACATTTTTCAGGTTCTTAGATAAGTAGAATGCATCTTCTTGTACTACGTTTTATTCAGAGATTCAAAAGCACAACTCCCCACTGGATTCTTGTTCCAAATGAGCTAATAATTGAACTAAACTACCTGAATTAACTGAAAGAAAATATTCTCTGCACCTGAAGAAAATGCTACTATCCAAAACTGGTTTATACCCAACAGACTCTTAGCCAAAATGAGTAGTTTGACTGTAAAACGTCATCAGCATTCATTGGAAGCTTAATAATTGCTAATTTAATCTTAAATTGATTTAAAATTTTAGTACATTTTGTTCTTAACACAGGGTATCAGTTTGACACTGGGTGCATCTACATATGACACTATGTCACCACAGCAATGCACTATGGCATCCATAGGCAAAATCCGCGATGCTGCAGCTACATCACCATAGTGACAAGCTCCCTCAGTATAGCGCATCGTTATGGTGACATAACAGCTAAAAATAACCGTGCACGCAGTGTAATACAGGCTGTTACTCCGCTGTCATTTAGTACTTCCAAAAGTAGTACCAGAAGGGCTGGTGGCTGCAAGCTCAGTGCTCCCCATCCGGCTGCCCCCCGCCCCCCCGCCTCTGTAGCCCAGCAGGTCGGCCATGTAACAACAACAATGGCACCATAGTGATGTGGGTCAATTTGCCAAATAAGTATGCTTTTTATTATTATTTTTCTTTTCAGCAGCACCATTTAAAACTAAGACTGTCCAGGCTAACTAGGTCAAACTGATTCACCTAAGACTACAGCAAAAATAATCCCACTACCTGTTCTACAGATTTAAAATTAGTTCAGTGAGATCCAGAGTCACAGACCTAGAGACTGGTTGATACTGGTCCTCCTACACACGTTTTTTTCCCACTCCCCTGCTTCCCCAAACTGATATCAACCAGGAAGTCTCTACTTCTGTGATTATAGAGACAAGGGCTTGGAAGAGAAGGTAAAAAGACACTTTAGGTCCCGTTTTGATAATTCAAAATTATAGGTTTTATATGAAAAAGACATACCCTACTCAGATACCACTTCCATACTCCAACTTAAAAATGGACTTTTGTTTGCTGAAGAAACTCCTATTATTACTAATACTCTCAAATGTACTTCAAAAGTTTAATGAAGTAGGATAACCAGTGGCATTTTTCAAATCTCAGTTCAAAACTACTACAGACTTCAGGAACCACCACCTCAGATCTCAAACCACTGGTATCTAGCCAGATGTCCTGCAAGCTTCTCTCAATAGAAGATTATTTTAGGTACCTATAAAAATGTCTTGCTAATCTCATATTTCCTCAGAAGTGAAAAAGTCAAAAAGCTTGACAGCAACAACTGTCCTTTTTGTTGATGTGATAAGGCTGAATCTCTGAAACAGTGATACTGCTATAACTAAGAACCAGAACCCAGAAAGCCGTTCTGGTCTCCATAAAGACAATTTTTCAGGATTTCAAGAGTTAAATCTTTTTCATTGCATTTTTTACACTGATATATACTTCTCTGCCGCTCAAACAAATCTCCCTCAAAAATAAGTCACCACCATGTTTAAATTAAATGTTAATGAGATGCAACAAAATTAAGACCTACTACAAATATCCTCAAAAAAAAGAGAACATAGAAATAAAATATTTTCAAAAAGTCTATACACTCTGATTATTTATCCTCCTATGAACCTAGTATTTAAAACTAGTGTTAGGTTAAAAGTTGACTGCATCCTTTTAAGTATATTCAGCCCATATGAAATTTACCTTGAGCAAATTTGACACAATGATTGGAGAGAGATTGCTGGCATGTAGCTTAGGGCAGCATTATAACACAACAGGAGGAATGTGAGGACTTCAAACCTGGAAACAAAAAAATCAAGATTACCAAAAACTAAGAATTAAAGTTATCAGTTTAGAACTTTCCCTTTACAAAAGGTAGTGTATAAAATAAGCTTTTATTAATAAACCACAAGAGAATATGCTGCATAAAAAACAAACAAAAAAACAACCCCCCCCAAAACAAACCAGACTTAGTAACACATTTCATTAAGTCACAGACACAGCCACTTAAACTATTTACATTGGCAAGCCACATCCTCTTCCTGATAGAACGATTTGCAATCTATCTTAAAATTATGTATTAAAAGCGTCTCTTGAAAATACTTGAATATACATTCTAAAAACTGGTAACAAATTATCAAGCAACTAGAATAACTGCCCACAACTATAAGATACTCAATTGGATGAAAGATAGTAGAACAACAAAATTACTTACAGAATTTTCAAGCAAAGTGTTGTTAAAATGTTACCTATTTTGTGCTGTTAACATCTCTCTCTGAGGATGAGGTCCACTGTACACAACCCTGGACAAACCGTGTTGGGATAGAGCTCCCTCAGTAAGAGCCATGGAACCAATGCTGGAAGGCTAAAGTAAACAGACAACTGAATAAAATATTCAAGACATTTGTCCTCCTAGTTTCATTACAAAGCAGTCAAGACACAATATGTCAGGTCTTAAGTAGCCAGCCAGCCACATATCCAGGGAATGAATGGCACCACAAAAAGGGAAACCAGCCACATAAAATATTACACAAAAATATTAAATATTTTTATGGCTGGGTTTCCACCACACCTTACACTGAATATGTGGCAGAGTTAGGATTGCGCAGGATCTCCCACCAGCCCTGGTTGTTCCTGCCCGATGAGCTGATTGTTGGAAGGATTGGGACCACACCAGGCCTTGAACCAGATCCTACGCAGTCTCTGCCAGATGACAATCAACTGATCGCTGCTGGATCAGGATTGCATTGGGGCTGGTTCAAGTCTTGGTCCAGTCCTAATCCTGTTGACAATCAGCCCAGCAGGCTCCAGGGACCACTTAGGGGCCAATTCAAGCCCCAGTAAATCCCAGAGCCAGCCAACAATCAGCTGAATGCCGGAAATACAATTTTCAACTTGCCATGAAGGCAGACCATCATGATCTTGGGCTGCCCCTGCACTGGCAAGTAGGGTGCGACTGGGATCTGATCCCCAATCCCAAAACTGTGCATTCTGCAATGCGCACATGGCATGGCAATGAGGCGCAATTGTTGAGATTGGGACTCAGATCCCATTACATCTTTAAATTAGCATCCAGAGACCTTAGTGTTTATTAATAATTTTGAACATAAATAAGGTTATTTGGCTGCTTAAGTCTCTTCTTCTAAGGTAACTGTTCTATTACACAAGATTGGGAGAAAGCTAGTAAACAGTACAATTGTCATGTCTCAAGTTATGCTTAATTAAAGCTATTAAGTTTACAATAGTCTCAGAAGACACTAGCTGACAAAAATAAAATGTTTGGGGGAAAAAAGTCAAAACTTTCATTACATCTTAATGAAAAATATTCATTTTTCCAATTTCTATCTTTATGAACTAGCCTCAAAACAAAAGCAAAATTAAATTTTCTGAGTAAACATAAATTTTCAGTACTGTGCTGTCACTCACTTCATGATACACAGAAGGCTTGGACAAGGATGGAATTGTGAAACTCAGCACCTTACTGTGCCCTTCTTTGTCCACTATTTCCTGGAAGATATTAAAAAACATCCAAAGGGTTTATATCATATAAAAGTTTAACATACAGGGACATTCATATTTCAAGAGAAAGCAAATTAAATATCCCCACAGTTACTTTATAGTGTAAAACAGCTAGAAAAACTTAGTTATTTTCCTCTAAATTCACTGGTTTTGTCTTTTTAAAATGCTGATGTGAAAATATTTTATTATTTACTGTTAATTGGTATTTGATGATCATGTTATTGATGCACAAATAATTTAGCAATGAACACAAATACACAGGGTTATCTCTCGCAAGATCTATTTTCACCTTGTATTAGCACTCTCTCAATAGTTACTATCCATTATGACAGACAGGACAGACTCTTTATAAAGGTTTATTAAAGGGGGAAAGGGGGTAACAAGCCAACAAAACAAATAATACTGCCCACACAGGGGCCCAGGTACAACAGATATGGCCAGCAAGCCCTGCCCTCACAGTCTAACACACAAAAACAGCTAATATAACAGCAGCCCACTCAGACTCCTGCCAGTACCCTGGAAGGGGCAAGCAGTATCACAGCGCAAGGACTAAACAGATGCCCTCGACACTGTAGAGCACTCCCTGAACAGCCCAACGTGCCTGGAAAGTGGGTACCTTCTGCTGGAGGACCACATGTCCAAATTCCAGTGTCAGGCGTGCCCAGACCAAGAACTGAAAGAGTCTCAGGGCATCATCAGAGTTGCCCCAATAAGCCAGTTCCTGAGGCCCTTGAGGATGGCCATCTTAGCTTGACCAAGCAGAAAGTTGGCCAGGCAAATGACACCACCCTCTGCCACCCAGTATGGGAAAGAATACAAAATAGGTGCTCTCCAAGAGGTCCAAGTCTAGCGTCTCAAACAAAGTGCCAAGGGCAGCAAAAAAGTGGCAGCAGCCAGGGGCACCCGAGGAAGGCATGAAATAAATCCTCTTCTACCTCCCCTGGGCAAAAGGGTTTGTGTGTCAGATGAGAATGCCAGTGGCTAGTATTCCATGCAGCAACCGCCACTGGAGGTAGTCAGTCCATTTGCCAATGAATAGCTTAAGTGCCAGTGCCATTAGATGCCACCTCCATGCTCGTGTCGGGTCAAGTGGCAAAGACACGAGCGTGGCAGACACAAACCACCTATGTGTACAGGGCTATTTGGGGGAGCACATCAAGATGAATCTCAGCATCGCTGTCAGGAGGCAAAGGAAGTGTTAATACGGTGCCAAGCCCACTGCCCAGATAGTTATCCATGGACGGGACAATGGGCAGTGGTACAAAAGGTGCTCTGGAGACGTCTCGAGCAGGGATGTCCCGCTGTGCTCAGAGGTAATCCTCCATGGCAGTTGCTGCCTCTGCTGGGACTGAATGCATGCCCAACCGGGCAGCAAGAGCCTCGGCTGACAGCCAGTCCAGCTGGGCCACATTGAGAAGGTGGCCTAGCCAGACTATATATGACTGGATGAGAGTCAGCGAGGCTATCGGACCTGAGGCTCGACAGCCTGTGCCACAGGACCAGCATGTAGACAAGTGGCTTCTGCAGCAACTCAGGAGACAGAAGGCTCCATACTCTGAATATTCACTAGCTAAAGCACATAGCTTTAGATTCTTGAGCTCTTGAACACTAGTGTTCACAGCTTCCAAAAACTGGGTATCAGCAAGGCAGCCTGATAGTTATCAAACCTAATCTTAGAATCCAGTAATCTCAGAAATCACAGTGCTGGACGATTAATCTTCTGTGCTACTTAGAGTTCGATTCTTGCAATGGACTGGAGTGTCAAAGCAAGGTAGTTCTACTTAAGACAAGACACTCACAGTGGCAGTTCTTTGGTCAGAAGATAGCCATGTGCTCTGTCACTATAACCACAAAAACCATGGTGTTTTCACATAAAATTTTGCATCTGAGAATCAGCATTTTATGACAACGGAAAGGTTTCCAAACAGCTAATTACAGCTAGTTGTACATCAGGATGTACAAATAATTCAAATAGTTTCTTCCCACCTGTTGTTTCATCTGCCGTTATGCTGCACGTTCACCTAACATTAGATCTTTAGGGAGCAGTGACCAGGGGTGTCAAAGATAGGGCCCACAGGCTGGATCTAGCCCATGGAGCCTTGCCATCTGGCCTGCAGTGCTGCCCATGGGTCTTGGACTGGACCAGCATCCCATACACTGCATGTACTGGGCCCTGAACTAGACTAATACCCATGAATCTTAGTTCAAAGATTCAACACACCAGATAATTTACAAATACAATTACTACTACACTGAGCCACCCACCTTACTCTGCCCGACCAAAATCATGGTTCAGGTATCTCCCCTGGGGCACCTACTTCCAGCTGACTCCCTTCCTTAAGCACACCTGCAAGCCTGGGGTAATTGCTGCCACCACCCAGGCTCTGGTCTCTGTTAGGGCTCTGTACAGCCCAGGGTACACAAATCCTGCAGCTCTTGGGGTGCTTCACCCACTGGTAGTATTTCTGGGTGACCCTTATAGCTTGGAGCCACCCAGGATATTTTCAGGTAGGACAGAATCAGATAATAATCAGCCAAGCTCTGCTAAAAGCGAAAAGGCCTCTCTCTCCTCTCAAGTATTCACAGCTAGGTGTGCTGTAACAGATAGTTTTTATTAAGAGAGGGAGAACGGGGAAGGACTACAAGATAGAAGAGAATTATAAAAAATGTCTTGAGCAAAACAGAATAGGCTTGTTGGCCCTTTTAACACATAGCTAAAGATACACAACTCTAATCTATTGGCTAAATTTCAGGTAAGCTACTCACATATATATCCAAAGGATTCTGGAAGCCCATGCTTCTGTTTGTGTTTCCAAAATGCCTGCCAGAAGAACCACCCTCCCCCTCCCCTCCCCCAACCAGGTGACCTGACCCTTAAATAACTTTTCTGACCATCACCTGGTTCCAATCAGAAACAAGCATCCGCTGAACACCACTGAGGTAGCCAAGTCCTTTTAAAAGGTCATCAGCAACCCCTGGTGGAGTAACCAGTGTCATAAAACTGGTGGGAAACTTAAAACAAAGGGTTTGGGCACAGCAAGGGGGGATGGGAGGAAGCAAAGTATACAGGCCAAATAAGACACACAGCAAAACAGAGACAGCCAAAAACAGGATTTATTCACAGGCACAGGCTCTCTCCTGGAGACAGTCATCTTCACACGAGCGTGTTTTTAAATCCTCACTACACCAAGCACCTAGGATAGACTGAAAATAGCCTGCACACTTTCTTCTAAAATAAAAGATTTTAGGTATGGCTTTAAGATGTTTTATGTAATAGGTCAATCACTTTCCATTAACAAGAGTACACAAGGGGTTAGCAATCTGTGCTTTAACCAAGGCCTCCATGGCAGTTATCAGGGAATGCAAGATCAAAATCAAGTGACTGCAGCAATAAGACCTATGGACTTTTAAACTGGGTGTGAGGTGTGTATGGAAGAGTTAGTAGGCCTGCTTGGTTTTTTTTTTGCTTTAGTTAAGTCATACATGTTAGCAAGAATGTATTTAGCCTACTGGAGATAGTTGTACACAATGGTTGAAAAAGTCTGCATGAAGCTTGAGCCATTTTTTTGTCACCAAAGGCATGCATTGTTTTGTCTTCCTCAGTTTTTCTGTATTTGAAATAAGGTTCACCCTTTCCCAAAGTTCATCTTTTCATTGCCCTTCTACCAAGAAACAAATAGCTAGAGTACCAGAAATCCTGAAAGTGTCTGCAATACGCAGCTGCTACAAAGCAAAATAAGATTAAAAAAAGCTAATAGGCCTTTAACACAACCAGTGACAATGCACCAAGCTTTGTGTCAAATAGAAGCAGAAAAATAATCTAGTTAGAGATTGAAGTTATTCACTAAGAAATGTTCCTATTTTCATATGTGATAAGAATAAGATCTCTAGATAAAGGTGTTGCCGTCTAACAGCAGATTAATTTAAAGCACCCAAGTCTGAACAAACTGACAATAAATTCCAGTTTCTTGATTTTAAAAGCAAGAGAAAAGCTCCATAAAGTAGTTGGGTCATTCCCAGAATTCTGAACAAGTGACTTAAATGCAGTTTCTATGGAATACTATTCACTCAAGAATAGCTGAAAGTACAAGATAGGGCTCTGAAGCACAAATGATGGAATTAATAGGAGTGAGAAGCATACATCTAGCAACTTCAACTAAATAACTTTAGCCAAGAAAGGGGAGGGGAGGAGAGGAAGATGGAGAGCAAGAGAAAATAAAAGCAGAGTAGATACATAATGTAGATTTAAAGAAACTTTTACAGAGAGTGGATTCAAGCTGGCACTCTGTCCTATGATTTCATATGAATTAAATCCTGGCAAATTAAGCACTGGCCCAAACAAAATACAGTATTGCATTTGTAGTAACATATGAGCAACCCATACACAATTACTATAATACTGGAATACATCTGTTCATTTTGTCCTGAAGGAAACAGACTGTTCTCTTTATCCCAGTAAGAGATTTTGTTTCTAAAGAAATCAACTAATTTCTTAAATTTGAGTTATTATACCAACCAAGTTGTAAACTCCTAGGAGAAGGGCCTCTATGCAACCACTGCTCTGCAGGTCTCTGCTGGCTGAGACCGCAAGGTAGCACCACATTAATTCTGGTAGAAACTGCAGTGTGAACCGTAGCAGTTGTTCCTCACCACTGCGATAGAACTCAAAAAGCTGGTGGCAAACTGGTTCTAACAGCTGAAATAACATAAAAAGAGATTGTCAGGGGAATAAAATAGTATTACAAGAGATTATGTCCTTGCACTGAACAAATGTGAAAGCAAAACTGACACTGAATTTTGGAAGCACAAAAAATGGACTTACGATAACATTTTACATTCCTTTGTTACAAATCATTTGATAAAGACGTTATCAGTTTCTTGTACTTTTCTTTACCTTCCATCATGGCCAAATATATAGGACAGAAGACTCCACCTTTACAAGAGGACAGAATTCCTCCTTTTCCCTCTTTTTCAACCTCAAACTGATGGTTGTGGGAGGATGCTGGCAATTATCAGATCACTGCTTTACTTAGGACATCACAAAAAAGCACCACTGTTCCCAAAGTTCCAACAAACTAGTCCTGAAAAGTCCATATGAACTGAATAGGTAACAACTAACAAAAGACTGTATAAGATTTGTATGCAAACTGTCATTACAGCAATTATGTGCAGCTGAAGGTCTGATGTATTTTCAGCTTTTCAACTTGAAAAATTTTGTTGTAGCTTCTATATACCATATTCTACATACCATATTCTCTCACATACAGTACAATCCAGTGTATAATACCTTGATTCTGAGAGGCAGAAAGATGAAAGATTTTCCCAGTCATGACTACATCGAGCAGGGAAAGAGCATAATTTATAGTCAAATCACCAACCATTTCCTGCTTAACTAAAGCCAGAACCCTAGCTGCTGCTGAAGACTGCTCCTCCATGGGTAGATTTATGGATTTTGAAAACAGCTAAAGATTTTTCAGGGCTGTGAAAAAGGAGGGGAGACTGGGCAGCTAGCAGACAGCAAAACTGCCCTAAGAAAAGTTAAACTGATTAGTGGAACATCAAAACTATTGAAATGGAGAGACAAATCATGAATCTTTAAATCAACTGACTCCCTTAGGTTAGTAATATCACAGCTGCTGCAGTGTAAATGGAAATCAAAGCAAAATGCTTCAATTCTGGGCAAGGAAAAAAATGGCTTCCCCACTTAATACATACATCTGAGTTTTGGAAGGCTGATTTTTGATGAAAAAATGTATTTTATGTGAGAAAACACAGTATGTATTTTTTTTTTTTTTACTTTCCAGCCAGGGAACAGGAGAATACACATATGAATTACAAATACAAATTCTCTTCCAAAACACTCGGTCTTTACCTCTTCACTTAAGTGAATAATGATGTTTTCAGCTAAATTAAAATGTTAATCAAAGCAAACACTTATAATAAAAACTGCAAGAGAAAATACTAATCAGTCTCATAGAAATAATCCTATCAATTGTAGGCTCCACTACTGAACTGATATAGAGTCACCTGGCAAGTCTAAATAATTTACCTCTTAATCTTATACCTCCATCTAAGACCATCGTAAACTGTAAGGTTATCTATAGTTTAAGCAATGGTATTTGACAAATTCCACAGTACTATATCATGCCCATATCTTTACATTGAACTAAAATGAGAGGCATTTTAAATGAGTCCTACTCAGACTCTAAAATCTTAATTTGTATCAGAACTGTTATTTCAATTACTATGCAGGGGGGTTTCCCCCCTTCTACCACCATATCAGATTATGATTTGAGAGAACTGCATACTTACCTCACTCTGTGGCTCCTGAATAACTCTGTATAAAGATGAGACCAAAGAACTCTTATCTTTCAAATTTGTAGCATAGCTAGCTATCGATGCTTCTGGCAGCATCTGAAATCAAATTTTTTTTTGTTGTGGCAACACATTAAAAAAAAAAGAAGGCAACATTTCTGGTACAAATAGATAAATCAAGTGACATTTTTTCCCCCACTATAATAACAACTGCTTTGCCATCGTAAAAGAAAAATATCTATGAAAAATAACATTTCACCATCTCTGCAATCTAATGAAGTCACAATACATTTAAAACACGAATCAAACTGCTGGAAGACACATTAGAACCTACATTTTGTTTTTCATTCCAGTTTCATGGAAAAACTAATTAAGATTGGATAGAAGATTTAGCTAAAGGCCACCAATCAGAGGTTTGCCCACCCTGAACAATGTTTTAGCAAACCAAAAAACAGAATTACAATCCTAAAATTAATGTAAGCAGAGTATGTGTATATACAAAATACAACATAGCTTTGTCTTCAAAGTCTGTCTGCAAGCAGCTAATGCCATTTTATCCACTTGTAGCCAAACAAGCTACAGATATTTTACTACTCTGAAGAGAGGCAACCGATGTGGGTCATTTGAGCATGTATTTCACTGTTTCTCTAGCACCTGATTACCAATGCTTACAAAAGCCAAGATTAGATTTCTAGTAGTTTAAAAGACATCTCAGAGCCACTGCATCTAACTCAATCTGTCCCAGCTTGTTACAGAATGCTTCTTATCAAGAATTGAGCAAAAAAAATAATCACAATTTACAAATGAAGGACTGGAGACAGAGTGGTTACTTATGCAATTTAACCAAGCTGCCAGGGAAAGAACTCAAATTATATCTTAGTCACTGCCTTAGGCAGATCTGGGATTTTGAAAGAAGGATATGGCAGCTGCAATCAGCACTGCAGGGGTGGCTGCAACTTTGCCCCCTGGCTTTCAGTGCCCCTCAACCTTGATCCACATCACATCCACCTCCAACTTAAGCTGCTCCACAGGGACTGGATGGTGCTCAGGATGGAGCTGGAGACATACCAGCAGCTCCCCTTCCCCTGGATACCTGGGTCCTCTATGGAGTCCAGGCAGCAAGAACTGAGCTCAGATCATGGGGTGGATGGGTGTGAGGAAAGGATGAAGTGCCCAGGTAAGCAGGGCACAACCAGTATGCTGGGGTGCCAGGGAGAGGGCACAGGAGAAAACAGGCAGTGGGAACAGGTACACACGTCTCCTGCCACACTCTAGCCAGGGTGAACAAGGAGCAGCTGCCAGGGTTGATCCCTGCTTCTGTGCTTGCTCCCTACCCAGCTCCACCCCAGGTCTCCCCCACTAGCCAGGGGACAGAAGCTACACAGTCAGTAGACATCACTCTGCTATATGATGCGAGGCGGTGCAACTGCTCCCCCCACCCCACTCCATCCCTGATCAGTGCTCTATCTACCAGGGAACATTACCTTTCCTACTTTGAAACAAGGGACTCCGTGTGCCAGGATTGGGGTCCCTCCCATGCACCAGAATCAGGGGCTCTGGAGCCCATGCCACCTCTTCCAGGCTCCTTGTGTTGAGATTGGGCCCTGTACCACCTCCACTCAGTCCTGCGCTGGGATCAGCCTCTGTACCATCCCATGTGCCAAACTTAACATGCAGGGTCACAGCCTGCAAATCTTCCCACAGACCCATGGGGAACTCTGCAGGCCAGATAAGAAAGTACTAGATCTGGTCCACATGCTGGAGTTTGATCACCCCCAGCCTATAGTATTCTATCATAAATGGATTTCAAGTGTATGCAAATCTGTATCAAATTCCTCTTGCATGAGGCTCTGATAACAAGTCAGTTCTACTGCTGAAACTTTAATACTCAAATAATATATTACCTTGAACTCTGACAGCCACTCCTCCACAAGCCCCGTGTCCACAGCCAACATCTTCCCACATCTGTTCTGCAGTCTGCAACCTGGAAAAATAAATTAATATAAATGCTTGTTAAAACCAAGAATTGGTTCATTAAAGATGAATGCATTATTCATAAGTCAAAATAAATTTCCTCAGCTAGCCTTAGCACACGCTAATAAAATGTACTCTCCCTTACCTTGTTTTAACTCACTAATACCTTTGGTATGAATTTCTCTGCCTCCCTGATGCCTGCTGCTAAAATTTTCAGGTATAGCAACTTACCAAGTTCTAAAGACTACATGAGAAAATGATTAATAATGGGCAAGATTCTGAAGATAGCATAACCTTCAATTTTTTTTTCTCCTCCCGATTTCTACAAGTTTCTTTAAATGTTTAATAGGCGTAATACTGAATTTTGAAGATGTTGGGAGACATAGTAATCACAGCAGACTACCCTGAATGCATTCGATAAGATGTGTTACATTTTGCTGACTCTGATGGGATACTTTGCAGCTGTACAGTAAGTACCATCAAACTTTTCTGAAAGTGAATATAATTTTTATAGATGGGGAAATAAATGCAAAGCAAGTAAGCAGGCTGCCCAGTTTAATGGCAGCAGGTTTGCTGCAGAATGGGAACTACAACCTACCCCTGAAATCCTGTCTCTCTCTAGATATGTTTGTTCAAGTATCATGCAGAAAAAAAATCATACTCAGGTAGAACATGGTATCTCCTCATTATCCACCTCTTTACCACTTCCTGCCTGGCTTATAGAAATTGTCTGAATAAATTTCTCTTTTTTTCTCCAGGCAAAGCAATAAGTAGGGTTTTTATCTCTCCTGCTTCCACTGCCCACTTAGGAAGGAGGAATGAAGAACTACTGGATGTCTCCCTCCTTCCCACACCCCCACCACAGAGTTGGGCTTTTCTACTCTAAGTCGGCTTGCTCAGTGTTCCTTCATGGGCTACAGATGCCTTGGGAGTGACTCCCAGCTGACCCAACCCACTTCTGAAATCCTGCTACAGACCGCAAGAACTTGATCACTAAAGTTTGAATACTGTCAATTTAAGTGCTGAAGAAAAATTAAATTTAATCAAAACTAGACTAGTGTAAGTCAATATGTACCAAAAAAAGTGGTTACCAGACATAATTTTAATACATAGAAAGAAATAGTTCATTTAGAACAGATATTAAAAAGAACCTTACAAAAACAAATCGGTTTTCATAGCTAAGTTCAGTTTTATTAATTTAGGAAAGGTACAAATGCCAAGTTAGTTGAACTACTACACTTTGGTGAGTGTGTCTGAAATAAAACACTCCATAAAAAAATAATACTGCCATTCTTTCAAAGCTTTTAGAAGTTCTGCAATCTTTAAAGGCAATTTTTGCCTTACTATTAGACAGGTGTTTATTGAAAAGCAAGACAAGCCAATGCTTCTGGTTATAAAAAAAAAAAAAAAAAGAGTAGCACATATTAATTGAGCAGCAGATGTTTTTCCTCAAAGCAAAATAAGCCCCCCACTAAACAAGAGCATGAAACTTGCTTCAACCCAGCTCAATATTTTAAAGCTTGCTTATAACTTTTTCCAAAGAGACTGTGGTATTTCTGCTAGTAAATTATCTGTCAGATATAAAAACAGAAGAAGTTTTCTGTGATGAAATAAAGAATTGAAAGGTAAATCTTCTTTCCCACCAAATGGAGGGCATCTAGGGATCTGGACAGTACTTGTGATTTTTGTCTTATTCTTCACAATAAGGAAAATAAGCTTTTTCCCTCTGTATCTACTTTGGAGATGAGATTTTTCCAGCTGTACTGATGAAGCAGCAGTGCTCTTTTCCCAGAAGATCATCATAAATTTCATTTTTGCAACTAAAAGTAGAAGAAAAACTAATAAAATGCTTTTTGTGTATTTTCTCTATACTTAATTTTAGCCAAAGTATTTTGCAATACAGGTACTGTCCAGAGGAGTAGATGTAAAGCTGATATGCATGCTGCTATTCTAAAACTTTGTTTCCTGTTTTGGTTAGACCTAATGAAGCTGAAAGGGTGTAATGAAGCATAAACTAGGGGTACCCCAATCTATCAGTTGGCTACTGGATCGGCACTGATAAAAGGAGAAATGACATTATGGCTATTGGCTGTGAGGGAAACATTCCACTCTGCTGGGTACCGGGCACTTTTGCAAAAGCAGCTTTCTCCCCGGCAGCCGCGGGAACTCGGCTGTGTGGGGCCTGCTGGCACTGATGCAGTAGCGTGCTCTGGGCTCCAAATGCGCCTGGCACAGCTGCCCACACCAGGGTCCACCCTACCCAACTGGGATGGCAGTGTGGGCCAGGGCTGCAGGTAGTGCACGGGAATATCTGGGGTGGGGGTGGAAAAAAGGTAAAGGGGGAGAGGGGAGGAGGAGAAGCTTCCAAGCATCGACTGCTCTTTTTAAACCAGGCAATCTATGATCTTTGATGCCAAAATATCACAATCAACATTGTAAATTGTCCCAGGGAGACAGTCACCACAGAACGGCGAACCCTCCCTGTGGCAGGACGGGGGATGGAGGTGATCCACTCCTACAAGGACAGCCCTGAAACCAGGACAACTCACCAATTTCAGGCCAGAAAACATGGAACAAGCAGCGCCAGGGAGAGATGCCTGCACAGTTCGTAAGCTATGCTTACTTCCGGTTGGAGCTGGCTTGGGCAGCTGACGTCATTACAGAATGCCGCCTGGCTGGGATAAAAGCTGGCACCAGGAGACAGATGGAGAGCAGAGGAGACAGCTGGCAAGGAAAGTGCTCTCCACACCAAGCTCAGGCAGCAACTGAAGAGCCGGCAGCAGGGAAGGAAGAGAGGTCCTTGGCAGGAGGGAGGACCCAGAACAGGGCTACATAGGGAGTAGAAAGAAGGCACCAGGTAATGTGGGGCCCCTACAGGATACACTAGGCAATCTGGTGGTTGCACCAGAGGAAAAAGCAGACCTTTTTAACAATTTCTTTGCCTCCATTTTTTTGTGCAGGGACCAGGACTCCCCCACCGAGATTCAGGACAGACTCAGGAGAGACTCCTCCAGGTGTAAGGTCAGGGATAGGGAACTTTTGGAGGTTCTGGACGTGTCCAAATCAGCAGGTCCAGATGCTCTCCACCCCAGGATGTTGAGGAAGTTGGCAGGGGTTATTGCAGGGCCCCTGGCACAGCTTTACAAGCACTCGTGGTGCTCTGGCCAGGTGCCAGATGACTGAAAGAGGGCCAATGTGTTCCCCATCTTCAGAAACGGGAGGAAGGAGGACCCAGGCAACTATAGGCCCGTTAGTCTTACTTCGATCCTGGGGAAGCTCTTTGAGAAGATTATAAAGGAGCACATCTGTGAAGGACCAGCAGTGGGGATGATGCTCAGGGGCAACCAGCATGGTTTCATTAGGGGCAGGTCCTGTCAGACCAACCTGATTGCCTTCTACAATCTAGTCACAAAATCATTGGACGCCGGTGTCGTGGTGGATGTAGTCTTTCTGGACTTCATCAAGGTCTTTGACACCGTCTCCCACCCCATTCTCATTAAGAAGCGAGGCAACTGTGGCATTGGTGCCTACATAGTCAGATGGATAGCAAATTGGCTGAGGGGCCACACTCAGAGTGGTGCTGGATGGGTCATATTCAACCTGGAAGGATGTGAGCAGTGGAGCCCCCCAGGGCTTGGTCCTTGGACCCACACTGTTCAATTTCTTTATTAGTGACTTGGATGAGGGAGTGAAAAGCACGCTGTTCAAATTCATGGACAACACCAAGATTTGGGGTGAGATGGGCATGCTAGAAGGGAGGACAGGATACAGCTGGACCTGGACAGGCTACAGGGGTGGGCAAATGAGAACAGGATGGGATTCAATACTGACAAGTGCAGGGTGCTGCACTTCAGCAGTAAGAACCAGCAGCATACCTATACGCTGGGGAACTCTTCTTGAAAGCACAGTGGCAGAGACCTTGGAGTCATTATCGATTCTAAGATGAACATGGGCTGCCAATGCGAGGACACGGTCAGTACAGCTAACCGTCCCTTGTCATGCATCCACAGATGCATCACAAGTAGGTCCAAGGAGGTGATCCTCCCCCTCTATGCAACACTGGTTAGGCCACAGTTGGAGTACTGCATCCAGTTGTGGGTGCTGCACTTCAGGAGGGATGTGGACAGAATTGAGAGGGTCCAAAGGAGGGCCACTTGCATGATCCGGGGACAGCAAGGCAGACCCGACAAGGAGAGGCTACGGGACCTTAACCTGTTCAGCCTTCACAAGAGAAGGCTGACAGGGGACCTGGTGGCCATCTATAAACTTACTAGGGGAGACCAGTGGGGAATGGGAGAGACCTTGTTCCCCCGAGCACCTCCCAGAGTAACAAGGAATAATGGCCATAAGTTGTTAGAGAGTAGTTTCAGACTAGACATTAGAAGGCACTATTTCACAGTTAGGGTGGCTAGGATCTGGAACCAACTTCCAAGGGAAGTGGTGCTGGCTCCTATCTTGTGTGTCTTTAAGAGAAGGCTTGACTATTACCTAGCTGGGGTCATTTGAACCCAGTTTTCTCTCCTGCACAGGGCAGGGGGTCAGACTAGAAGATCTGCAAGGTCCCTTCCGACCCTACATCTATGAACCTACAAACAGTGTCAGGGGACAGCCTAAGCCCCAGGCACGGGGGCTGTGAGGAAGGAGGGACTGCTAGCCTACCCCCTCAGAGTTGTTTTTTTTCCCTTCTTTTTCTCTTATTAGTTTTTTTTAAGTGCTGTGATTCCTTTTTTCTTTTGGTTTTTTTTGTTGCTTCAGCTGGGGCACGGGCAAAGCTCCAGGAGACAGGAGCAGCCTCAGACCCACAGCAGGCAGCCAGCTGGCCATGAAGAAACACTGGGAGGTCAGGGCAATCCAGCTGCCCCAGCAGCACAGAGACAGGGAAGAGCCAGGTCACGGTCCAGGTGATGTGAGGAGCAAAGATTGATGCAACCGGGCAAGCCGCACAAAGACCAAGTGACTTGTCTTGGAGGCTGGTGTATGGAAGAGGTGTAGGGGAGGTGGAGCCCCATAGATACCCATCAGGAGGCGCGACCTACCTAGGAGTCATTATCAGGGGAATCCACCACTGAAGATTCGATCAAAGTTTTGGCAGGAGAGTTTCTGAGCTTTCCCTGGGGTGACTGAGAACCCCTCCAGAGGTCACAAGAGCCCACGCAGCACCCAACACCAAGCACACGTGCTAAGGCGGCATGCGAGCGCATATTCAAGACCAGTTGGGCACACAGATATTCTACCTTATTTTCCCCAAATATTCTTGAACTGCAGGAGAATCTTAAAGAGAATATTTATCCATCTTCCATGGTCAGAAAAGACAGCACAACACTGAGAATTACTGAAAGGTTAGTTAAAATACCTTCTCTAAGAGGTTTGCTACTATATAGATAGCAACTTTTGCCCCATTACTACTACAGATAAATTATATTTGGGGCACTGGTTTAGCAACAGGATCCTAGTATAATAATTTATACCTGTAAAAGGAACTTTTCCTATAATAATTACAAGCACACTAGAGCTTTTACAAACATATATCACCCAGAAAAGTATCTCAACCCTGACCTACACACTTATGCCAGCAGCTTTTAAGAGCAGATGAGGCCTTGATCTTTATGAAAGAGCTATTTGGCAGACAATGGATTATCTAATTTATCTTCTACTGCCAGTACATGGCAACTAAACCAGTTAATCCTGAAATTTGTTTTGTACCGAGTGTATGTTGCTTTGACAGACAGGTCTAGATTTTCCAAAAATGAAGGCATTTCTGAAGGCCCTGTTGTTCAGAGTCATGCTGTTTGGCAGTTTACATGTTTAATGTCACTATCCCTGTGGAATATAAAAGATGTCAGGAGTTTTCTAAAGCAGGGAAGAAGTAAAAATAGTTTAACATCACTAGTTGTTTAGACTGAAGAACTATGGGCTGTGGCATTATGCATTAGACCTTACATACACTATAAGATGTAAATATTTAAAGCAGACTGCAGGGTAGGTTTGGGGAGTGCTTCTCAACCAGGCACTGCTGCCTCCAAATAAAACTGTTTTGCATACCTGCTGCACAGACAGCCCAAGGTCTGAAACACCATGCAACAGAAGGAATGCAGGCCTGGGTAGAGTACAGCATCACCCATCCTAAAATACACAGGTCCAGGAGTATCAGCTAAGTTTCAGAGATTCAGAACAGATGGAGGAGGTCTGGAACAACCATAGCCTCAGCCATACTGGAACCAACATAATCAGATCAGCAAAATCCTGCCTGGCTTCATGCCACACTAGGCATCAGAGACCTGGTCAGACAGAGCATATGGTAATCTCTACATCCATAGAGGACAATGCAATGCTGCTCATAACATGAACAAAAGCAATGCTGTTCATAACTTTAACAATGTGTCATTTTGCATCTTTCCTGACCTCCAGCATGCACACCTGCCTCAAGAACCTGTGTCTATGCGTCCAACTCAGTATGGCACAATCATCACAGAAGGTAAGGGGGTGAAGACAACTCTTTTGAAAACATTTACTGGATCCTTTCACCACAGACAGAAGTGACTAGGAGAGGAAATAATAGGCATGACCAGTGGATGGTCTTCCCAACAGCACACACCAACTTCAGCCAGTTCTGCCTGCATTTGAGTTTGGCATGCCACAATATACAGACTCTTTAAAAAGGAGGATGGGCAAAGAATTTTTCGGTCACGCCTATTGTAGTTAGGTTTACTAGTAGAAATGCAGCAATAGCAACCCAAATTACTACAAAATTTACTCACAGCTCTTCTGTAATGAGACTTTTGATTTTAATTCTTTAGAATTTTCTTGCCTCATAACACCATATTAAAAAGGTCCGTTAAAAGGGAAGATTTAAAATGGTCATCTGCATCTTCTTTAGAAGGCAAGACACTGCTGAGCTGGAACACTTCTTCCTAATTCCTGTTGCTATGAAAGACTGTAGCATCAACTACATCTAGGGATATTTGGGCAATTAACCCATATTAGTACTTACTAGCACTTGAATTAGCACAAATTTGGACAAGTTTTTTTTGAGAGATTCACAGTTCTCTTCACCTTATGTTCCCAGGAAGTATGAGTGCCAATTTTGACATATACTTCTATCTTCTATGGTTAGCAAAGGTGACTGACATAGCACTGATTATGTAGTCAAAGTTCCTTGCTACAGATGGGATCTTTGTGATCCAAAGCTAAGAGTAACTGTCCTACTCACTGGAAAATTTGTGCCAGAAGTTCTAACTGAAGAAGTTTGGAATCCTTTAAAGAAAGTTTGAATGAGAAACTATCCTCATTTACCATGAGACACAGCTCTACAAGGACTGCCTTCTTTTCAGTGTGTGCTTCTTTACTTATGCAGGGACGGGCAATTATTTCAGGTAGAGGGCTGCTTACTGAGCTCTGGCAAGCCATCGAGGACAGCATGACAGGCAGCCGGGGCAGATAAATATTAATTTTCAAAATTTTTTTTAGGGACCCCGCAGGCCAGATAGAATGGCCTGGTGGGCTGCATCTGGCCTGCAGGTCACATTTTGCCCGCCCTGTACTACTGTCTCCTAAGCAGTAAATACACACACCTATAAGCTGGGGAACACCCTTCTTGTCAACACTGCGGCAGAAAAGGATCTTCGAATCATTGCTGACTCCAGGATGAACATGAGCCACCAATACGAGGAAGCAGTCAGTAAGGCTAACTGCACCTTGTTGTCCATCTACAGATGTATCACAAGCAGGTCTGGGGAGGTGATCCTTCCCCTCTGTGCAGCATTGGTCAGGACACAGCTGGAGTACTGCATTCAGTTCTGGGCACCGCACTTCAAGAGGGATGTGGCTAGTATTGAGAGGGTCCAGAGAAGGACCACTCACATGGTCCAGGGGCAGCGGGGCAGGCCCTACCAAGAGAGGCTAAAGGGCC
The DNA here is from genome assembly GCF_052110815.1 of Crocodylus siamensis. Taxonomy (NCBI): domain Eukaryota; kingdom Metazoa; phylum Chordata; order Crocodylia; family Crocodylidae; genus Crocodylus; species Crocodylus siamensis. Next base: position 153,906,538 of record NC_143399.1, on the reverse strand, counting down.
TGAACCTATTCAGCCTCCACAAGAGAAGGCTGAGAGGGGTCCTGGTGCCCATTTACAAACTCACCGGGGGGGACCAGTGAGAATTTGGGGAAGCTCTGTTCCTCTGGGTACCACCTGGGGTTACTAGGAATAATGGCCACAAATCATTAGAAAGAAGGTTTAGGCTGGACATCAGGAAACGTTACTTTACGGTTAGGACTGTCAGGCTCTCAAATGGGCTCTCAAGTGAGGTGGTACTCTCTCCTACTTTGGGGTATTCAAAAGGAGGCAGGACAGATATTTGGCTGGGGCGATATGACCCCGACACCCGTTCCTGCCCAGGGCAGGAAGTCAGAACTGATGATTTGCTTGGATCCCTTCTGACCCTAAGCATTATAATACATTTGTTACATCCACCATTTAGGGCAAGGCTGTCCAACTGGCAAGCCCACAGGCAGCATACAGCCCCAAGGTGTTAAACTATCGGTTCCAGGCCCCTGGCCCAGTCACCATTCCCCACTTTGCTTTCTTGCTGCTGCCACAAGAATCCCTAGACTCCTCCTCCCTCCTCCAGCTTCTACTGCCCACTAGGGATGTTCAAAGCAGACCATATTCAATTTGGATTTGGCCCAATTCAGGGGACAGTGATTTGATTTGGATCACTGTCCTGATTTGATTTGGCCGAATCCGAATCTGAAGATTTGATTTTGATTCGGAGAATCAGAGATTCAGCCATAGACATTGCTTTAAATGTTTTTTCTACATACCTCAAGGTACCAGGCGCGGCTTGTAAACACTACACAGCACATTAGGAAGCCCATAAAGGGTGACTGGGGGGATTCAAATAGCTGGGCAGGCTCACACAGTGAATCAGGAGCCTATTGAGTGTGGGGGGCTTGCATAATGCATCCTAGGTTTATGCTGGATGTGGGACTCGCACAATGTGTCAGCAGCTGGTGTGGTGCAGTGCCATGTATTAACCTGGAGATCAAGGCTTAAGTCCAATATAAATTGTTAAGATTGTTTTGGGTTTTTTTTCAAATGAACTGAAAACACTATCAGACATGATACAGGCAGTCCTTGGATTTACAACACAATTGGTTCCTGAAAACCACGTCTTAAGTCAAAGTGTTGTAACTTGGAACCGATTTTATAATGTTATAAATGGGGGGTTGGTTCTTGAACCAAGGCCCAATACCCTACTTACACCAAAAATAACCCAGAATTTTGTACTCAATCAATTATACATGAGTAATATAGCTACATTAATGTATTTATATTGTAAATAGCAATCATATTGATTTGGAAGGACTTCTTTGAGGTGACTTTTGCTGGACTTTTTGACGGGCTCTAGGTTGGACTTTTTGAAGGGTTCTTGGCTGGCATCTTCTCAGGAGTCTTGGCTGCAGGTTTTTCTGGAGTCTTGTCTGCTTTCTTAAGAAAATGTCCAAGGAAGTTTGAACAGATGTTCTCCAAGGGGGTGGGCGACATAGCAGATCAAGCGTTGTGAATTCGAAACTGACGTCATAAAGTTGAAACAGGATGTCAATTTATAAATGTCGTAAGTGCAAAACACTGTAACTTGAAACACTGCAAGTTGAGGACTGCCTGTACTGACTTTTTTTCAGTAAGTCTCCCATAATAAGGGACATTGATTAAAGGGCAACAGAAAGAATTTAGTAGCTACTGAGCTAGAATTAGCAGAGCAAATTCAGCTGTGCCACAATGTGTTGCAGCACAGCTAATTTGCTTCTTTGTTCCACACTTGATGGTGTGAGACAAGGGACATGATCTCCCTGCTTTCTCTAACAGGAGTTTGGTGTGGTGAAAAAAGTGCTTCCATGCTCAACTGGCCCCACAGGGCTGACTGAATGAGGAAGGCACCACAAGGTAATAGATGCCCACTAGAGTAAAGCAGCAGAGTCTACTATTACCTTTTGTTGCATGGTTGATTTTCAGGTCATGTGGAGCAACAAAGTATAAGGACATTTGTTTGCTCTGTGTTTGTGCTGCCTTAAAAATTGAAGGCAGCACAAATTTAAATCAATTAATTAATCAATCAATCAGATGACATCTTTTTAACACCCTTGGTGTCATCCCCTCTGTTTACTCCTTTGGGAAGGGTTATGCAAGAATAAAAAGAGGGTATATTTAGGGATTGTTCAATGCTAGTGAAAAAACAAAATTCCTGTGCAAAGAGCATAAGCACCATAAGCAAAATCCTTGTGCATGGACAGTTGACTCAAAAGAGAATTTTTTTAAATTTGCGCTGCAAGGAGGATGGCAACACTGGCATTTACAGGATTAGACAAAGCTAGCAACCAACAGTTACATATAGCTTGATTATATCCCACAGGTATGATTGCAAATTACTGCAAGATAAGCTGGAGTGCAAATTCACAGCATGTTAGCTATTCTGTTGTCACTGCTTAGGCCCTGTGTGTATGTTCCTGCCTTACAGAGAATGCAGAGTATTTATTCAGCTTATGCTGAGGGCCAAGCTACCTCACAGTTACTGCAATTAAAAGCACGAGCACAGCCAGTAACCCTAGCTTAACTCCCAATAACTTGTTCACCTATCTGTGCACACAGAAAAGCTGTTCCATTTTAGAGAATTTACTCCAGTCTAAATAAGTCAAGCCACTACAGAATCAGTAAATCCTCCAATCTCTTCACACAGTGTGAAGTCTGAATATTGACATACTGGACTATAAAAAGAAATATATCAACACTTCAAATAACATTGTGTTTTGTCTAACAAAACTGCTGAAGTATATTAGCATCCTCTATTCTGTACTCTGTACAAGTGCCAACTAAAAGTGGCTTAAATTTTGTATTTGGTGCTCCTTAAAGAGAGCATTATATCTTATATCTTTAAAAAAAAAGTAGGTAAGTTAATAGAGGAATAATATGTTCCCTTAAGAAGGACAATTAGACAGTTAAACAATAACTCTCCCTGTCATGCTGGATTCTGGTACAGTACAAGGAAGTTCCATAAAATAGTTTAACAGAAATAGGTCAAAATCAGTGTAATATTAAAGTGACAATAAAAGTTATATAACCTTGGAGAAAGAAAGATTTAAGTGACAGCAATCATTAGTCGCCATGCATCCACAAACTTGACTGATTATGCCAGAAGCGATACCAAAATTCTTAAAAACAAAACCCCAAGTATAAAATGGAGACTCAGTACCCAAGTTATGAACGGAAGTGACCTCTCTAGTTTTTTAGCTTTGATTTTTCTCTCAAGGCACATTGGTTCAAAGTAGTCAGCTCTATAAAGATGCTTCCTGTGATCCAGTGTTCTCATCTAAGAGGTTCATACTTACCATTATGGGAGGAAAATGAACAGTAAAGTAGAAGGAAGTATGGTTTTAAGTGTATTTTGCATGCATCAGCCCTCCTCAGTGCCGAAAGCTGAAAACCACAGGCCATGACTCAATACATTAACCCACCGTGCACGTAAGAGAATTCGTACCAAAGGAGCTGCAGAAAAATTTTCTTAACTATAACATAAACACTTTCAAGCAGAGGTGCACCAATACATCAGTCCAATATCAGATAGGCACCGATATAAAGAAAATTAACTATATCAAAAAAAGACCTGCTGTGGCCGATAATTTGGCTGATAAATGCTCATGCATGTGTGCAGCCACAGCACAGCACACAGGCAGTGAGGAACAGAGCCCAGAAGCTTGGAGAGCTGCGTCCAGCTGGTAAGTCTGGTGCGGTGTAAGGGTAGGGAAGAGGGAAGGAGTGTGGGGGGAGGGGGGCACATCATTGCCCCTGTGGTAAGGAAGGGAGTGGGGCTGAGGTAGGCACTGCTCAGCTGGGGCAGGACAGGCACAGAACAGAGCCATGGCTCATCCGGGAGTGTGTGGGGAGCAGCTGATACAGCTGCGCACTGCTCATCCGGCAGCCTGTCCAGGAGGGCATGGGGGCTAAATGGACTGCAGCTGCAGGCTGGGCTGGGGGCTGCTCTGTGCTGCACTTGGGCTGGGAGGTGGCAGCACTGGGTGGGGGCTACGGGGTGTGGGGACTGCAGCCACCCCAAATTTCGCCATAGCCCCCTCCTGCCATTGCTCGCCCAGAGTGCAGCGCAGCACTGGCCCCACCTCTAGCCCACAGCTGCAGCCTGCCCTGCTCTGCCCCACGAAGATCTGGGGGCACACTGCCCTCCCCAGGCCCTTCTGGACAAGTGGCAAGAGCCACTGGATGAGCAGTGTGCAGTAGCAGGAGCTGCTCCCCTTCTCCCCATTCCCCCCATGAGCCACGGCTCTGTACCACACCCGCCCTGCTCCAGCTGGGCAATGCCTACCCCAGTCCCAGCCCCACTACCTCCCTCACCACAGGGGGCACTGATCTGCTCCTCCCCCTTTCACCACAACAGGCTTACCAGCTGGACTCAGCTATATCAGAAATCAGATTGGTATCAGCTGATACGCCTCCTTAAAAATCAGCTATCTGTATCCACCCCCAAAATGTCTATTGGTACACCCCTACTTTCATAGAATCATAGAAGTAGGGTCGGAAGAGACCTTGTAGATCTTCAAGTCCGACCCCCCGCCTGGGCGGGAGAAAAAACTGGGCTCAAATGATTCTAGCCAGGTAGGCATCAAGCCTCCTCTTAAAGACCCCCAGGGTAGGAGCCACCAGCACCACTTCCCTTGGAAGTTGGTTCCAGATCCTAGCCGCCCTGACTGTGAAGTAGTTCTTATGGATGTCTAATTTAAACCTACTCTCCAACAACTTATGGCCGTTATTCCTTGTTATGCCACGGGGTGCTAGGGGAAACAAGGTCTCTCCCAAACCCTTCTGGTCTCCCCTAATGAGTTTATAGACAGTCATCGGGTCCCCCCTCGCCTTCTCTTGTGAAGGCTGAACAGAGTCAGGTCCCGTAGTCTCTCATTGTAGGGTCTACCCTGTAGTCCCCGGATCATGCAGGTGGCCCTCCTCTGGACACTTTCAATGTTCTCCACATCCCTCCTGAAGTGGGGCGCACAGAACTGGACACAGTACTCCAGCTGTGGCCTGACCAACGTCGCATAGAGAGGGAAGATCACCTCTTTGGCCCTGCTTGAGATGCACCTCTGGATGCACAACAAGGTCCGGTTAGCCCTGCTAACCGTGACCTCACATTGTTGGCCCATGTTCATCTTGGAGTCAATAATGACTCCAAGATCCCTTTCTGCCTCCATGCTCTCAAGAAGGGAGTTTCCCATCTTATAAGTGTGCTGATGGTTACTACTGCCCAAGTGCAGCACCCTGTACTTGTCAGGGTTGAAACGTATCCTGTTTTTGTTAACCCACCCCTGTAACCTATCCAGGTCTGGCTGCAGTCTTTCCCTCCCTACTAGTGTGGTCACCTCACACCAAATTTTGGTATCATCAGCGAATTTAAACAAGTTGCTTTTCACCGTTGTCCAAATCGCTGATAAAGAAATTGAACAGCGCAGGCCCAAGGACCAAGCCCTGGGGGACTCCGCTGCCCACTTCTCCCCAGGTCAAATATGACCTTTCCACCACCACCCTCTGAGCGCGACCTTTCAGCCAATCTGCAATCCATCTGACTGTGTAGGCATTAATGCCACAGTCACCCAATTTTTTAATAAGGATGGGGTGGGAGATGGTGTCAAAGGCCTTGCTGAAGTCCAGAAATACTACATCCACGGCAATACCTGCATCCAATACTTTTGTGACCTGATCATAAAAGGCAATCAGGTTAGTCTGACATGACCTGCCCCTAATGAAACTGTGCTGGTTGCCCTTGAGCATCATCCCTGAGGCCAGCCCATTACAGGTGTGCTCTATGATGATCTTCTCAAAGAATTTCCCTAGGATTGAAGTAAGACTGACGGGCCTATAGTTGCCTGGGTCCTCCCTCCTCCCTTTTTGAAAGATGGGGACCACGTTGGCTACCTTTCAATCATCTGGCACCCGGCCTGAGCACCACGAGTGCTCGTAAAGCCGTGCCAAGGGCCCTGCAATAGCCCCTGCTAGCTCCCTCAACACCTGGGGTGGAAAGTATCTGGACCTGCTGATTTGAACACATCCAGCCCCTCCAGAAGCTCTAACCTGGTCCCCCCCAACCTGAGGTCTGGAAGCATTCCCCTCGAGTCTGTCCTGCATCACGGTGGGGAAGTCCCGGTCCCTGCCCAAGAAAACAGAAGTGAAGAATTGGTTAAAGAGGTCTGCTTTCTCCTCTGGTGCAACCATCAGATTGCCCAGAGGATCTTGCAGGGGTCCCACATTTCCCGGTGTTTTCTTCATCCTCCCTATATATTTGAAAAAGGACTTTTTATTATCTTTGATTTTGGACGCAAGTCCTAGCTCTATGTCTGCCTTAGCTTTCCTAACAGCCCCCCTACAGGCCCGAGCAGAGGAGGTATACTCCTCTTTGGAGATAGTACCCCCCTTCCACCAGTTGTATGCCACCTTTTTGGCAATCAGGCATTTCCATACACCCTTAGTGAGCCAGGGGGGCTTTCGGGCACTCCTACCCCCCTTGCTTTTTGTTGGAATGGTCACCCCTTTGGCCCTGAATATCATCTCCTTAAGGAACAACCACTCATCTCCCCTGCTCTCGAGAACCCCAGCGCCTCTCCCACTAATCTCCTCAACTCATTGAAGTTGGCCCTCTTGAAGTCTAGGGCTACCACCCTGCTGCAGGCCCTTGACACCCTGCGCTGGATGGTGAATTCCAGCAAGCGATGATCACTATCACCCAGGTGGTCAAGAACCTGGAGGCCTCTTACCAGGTCATCACCTGTGGCCAGGACCAGGTCCAACAGGGCATTTCCTCTGGTGGGACTGTGCACCTCCTGAATTAAGTGGAGGTCCTGTATCTCAGCCAGGAACCTCCTGGAACGGTCCGACCTGGCTGACTGTTCCTCCCAGCAGATGTCTGGGTAATTTAAATCACCCATGACAACTACATCCTTTGCCTTAAGTGCCTCTGCAGCTGACCCGAAGATTCCCGGTCCAGCTCCTACCCTTGGTTGGGGGGTCTGTAGTAGACCCCCACTGTTAGATCCCTCTCCCCATAGCCCCCTTCTATCTTGACCCAGAGCACTTCCACTTGCCCCTCTGACCCCATTTTGCTGGCAGAGGATATCTATTGCTCCTTGACATAGAGCACCACACCCCCATCTTTCCTTCCTTCTCTATCCCACCCGTAAAGCCTATAGCCCCTAATGCTAATTGCCCAGTCGTGGGATGAATCCTTAAACAGCTTTTTATTCTTTGCAATAATTTAAGCAATTTATTTTCAGAGTCCCCATATTGTTAAGTTTCCCTTGGTGCGATTATGGTACCATCACACAGGAATAGAACCATCTAGTCAGTGTAGGCAATGGTCACTAAGATCTGAATGTCCAACTTTACCACTTTTGTCCAATTTGCACCCAAAGCCTGGAATGGAACTGGACTGACTGGGAAGCTGAAAGGATGCAAGCTCTACAGGCATCTGCTCTTGACTGGAAAAAATCCCAGAAAGGAAGACATCTTTAGGACAGGGCCTGAAGTAGAGGCTAGAAATGAGATCACCACAGACAGCACTAGAAAAACCGAGTGAACAGTTAGAATCTACAGATATGGAGGGACAGAGGCAAAAGGGACTCAAGGACAGTCTGAACATTAGTTGTGGCTGACCCTCCAAACAAAAAACATTCAAATCATACCACTGACAACATTTCAAGGGAACAAGGAGCGTGGAATAAGGATGGTCTGACATAAATTTCTGACATACGATTAGACTATAAGGCAGTGGGTTGAGAAGGTGAAAGACCCCATTATCTCTCCTTTGCATTGCTTCAAAACATTTCACCCAAAACGCAAAAAAAGGCAAATGAAGTTTAAAATAGGGGGATAAAATAAGCAAAGGAGAGAGTAGGGAGTGAAATATACTGAAACCCAGATTACAAAAGGCTTGAGTCATCCACCAAAGGCCTTTCCCAATAGCACAAAGTAGTATTTTTGTAATAGTACTGGCAACCCTAGCTCTTCATCCTGCCAACTTCCCAAAGTGGATAAAAACAAGCTCGTTATTTAAATTTAACTCTTCAGTTGCTGAGACAAATTTTACTAGAAGGCAGGTTATTCAGTTTGACTGAGTGAAAAAGCCCTAACTTCCTTAAATTAGCATTTAGTTACTAAGTAGGTAAAGTTTATGGAAAACTCTCAAGATAAGGAAAATGGTTAACATCAAAAAACAACAACTGGCAGGACTCACAACATTATATTTATGTTGATTATGTAAAATCAAATGCTTGCATTTTGAAAACTGAAACTTCCTCTAAATGGAGTTGTAAGAGTGAAAATAATCTCTATTTCCCAACTGATATTCAACAGTAAGAAAGGGATCTAACTCCTCCCACCACCAGAGCATGCAAGTAAAGATGGTTTTATGTTAAAGTCCTAACTTCTGCCATCACTGAAACAGTGAACTCAGGAATATGGAGTCAGATGGTTGGCAACCTAGCTAAATCAGAGTGGCTTTTTGCTGGTAAGCTTCGATGATATTACAGTGAAGCTAAAGACAGTTCATCTCTGACATAGCCCAAAAATAAGACTTCAAGACATTTGTTTCATCAGACAAATTATCATTCCTATTCTAGCTATCTGCTTTTGCTTCATTTGTAAAGTAACCTACCAAGAAGTAGCAGAGATTGCGTTTCAGAGCCACCATATCTTTAATGAATGACAAAAGGAAGGGAGTCTTATTGTATCACTGGAAGAATACTACTCTGAGAACTAACCAGAGTCTATGACATTGCATCTACACAAGGGATCTCACTTCAGTAGAATCCACCCAAAACAAAAGTTCTGCTACTTAACGAATTCTGCCATTTTAATTCAATTTCCTAGAAACTGGTGACTTAATTGTCTAAATAGTTATCCGTGGCTATAAGGTAACATTTCTCAGAAAAACATATTACTTACTATAAACTAACATTTTTCAATTTTTTCTAAACATACTATGGCAGGAGCTGCTCAGAAATCTTATTCTCCTTCCCAAATTCACTTAATCCATATTAAAAAAAACCCTTAAGTACTACCATACATTTCAAAAAGCATCACGAACACAGAAGTTTAGGCATCTGCAAATATGAAATACTGCACCAGAAGCTTTCTTACCCAATCTATTCCATGCCTATGGCCTTGTAAGTGATCAACTTTTGTTGACTTGACCAAAGACCACAAGAGACAGGGCTTTGTAGCAACAACAGAAGGTTTACCATGTGCTAGACTGTCACTGGTATCCAAGGTAACTAATTTACAGCTAGGTCAAGTGCATCTACACTTCGTATGCAGACATTAAAAGGTAAGTTAGTCATACTTTGGCTGCCCCTTTAAAGAAGTCACATAAAGGTTTCTGTTGCTTCCTAGAAGGCATCCTCATGTCAGCAAATACATTTGATATCGATTTCCTCCCAAAGTACATATAAGAGAAAAGCAGTGATGCTGCCATAGAAAACTGTGAAATATTCCAAGTAAGAGTTATGAAACATGACAGCTATACCAGTGTACAAAAGTACTTTTCTCCAGTAAATGGAGACACCTTGTCAACACATAGGGACATCTCTATTGATCCCACCCCCCCGTGCCATAAACTTTTTGGGGAACCCTTCACATAATCTGTATTTTATAGCATCTCTTCCACTAAGCTGACAAACATAAGCACCAGTCTCAATGCAAGTAGGCAAATGCTGTCCTTCTACAAATGGATTTGAGTAAATACAGTATGTATGCAAGACAAGGTTTCTCTCCCCACAACCCAATCAACGTGGCAGAAAACCAGCCTTGTCCTAGATTTGAAAACCGGCTTTGGACCCACGGCAGCTCGGCTCCAGCTTTGGCCCCAGGCCCAGAGCCAAAACCAGAGATGAGCTGCTGCCTGCCCTGGGCCAGGGTGGCTCATGCAGTGTGGGAGGGGGCTTGCGGCAGAGGGAACACGGGGAAGACTGTACAGTGGGATACATACAGAAAGACTTGCAGTGAATAGCTTGGGGGGGAGCATGGAGAAGATTGTGCAGTCTGTCTTCTTTGCATTTCCCCCGCCTGGCCTTCAGCTCCATCTCTGGCCCTGATACCACTGCTTTGGCCTTCTCTATACAGATCACAAAGAAATATGACTCATTAAAACTGTCCTTTAGACAATGCAAACTGTGTTGAAAGTGGAAGCATTATAGTGAAAACAATTACAGCTGCTTATAGGAGCATAAGACACGACCAGTCACAGAACATATTTTAAGAATAATTTACGTTTCCTCCTCAGAGAAAATGACACACTGATAACTGCTATGACAGCAAAGATTGTAAGATATACAACCTAGTGTCTCCTTCAGACAGCAAATGCTATTTACTCAGCCAAAATTAAGCTGCTATACCCAACAGAGGAGGTGCTTAGAATCTCCTTGATAACATCTACTCCCAAGTTATTATAAGAAATGTGTCTAATTTTCAGTCTTGCACTTATGCATTAGAGATGAAAGACCTTTTTTAAAATTTTGATTTAAAAGCTCCTCACCTCACGTATAGTCTTCCCCTCTATACTTCTCACCAGTCCAATCCCAGTTCAATGTTTGATGCTGATCTTATGACCAATTTTCTCCACTATAGTTAACTGCTACATTAGCCTTGGCCAATGCTAACCTAGCAGTCATGAGTAAGAAATATTACAGAAGCAAGTTCTCTTCTCTGTTTTAGCTTATGGAAATGTACTTCCTTCCACCTGCCTCCTCAAGCCTTCCACTGACAAAGGACTATATTAATAAAGCATAAGGCTTGCATCTTCTGAGATTCACAGATGCTTGAATATCAATATCAATAATTCATATCCCTCTATTCAACATGTCTAAGGCAAATTACTTTCATATTAAGCAGAATTAAAGTCTGACATACTTCTAACACAAGGCAACTACTGGAGCATTCCAGAGCCACAGTTTAAAAACTAAGACATTAAGTGCCTCAAAAATGCTGAATACCAAGTGCTACCCTACAAGCTCTCTCTTGAAACTATGGAAACATGATGATTCAAGTCCTGTGTTCATTTTCAAACACACAAATTGTACAAAAGTTTCATTTAACACTGAACTATGCTCACTACTCAAAATGGTTTAAAGGTTGTTTACATAGTCTAAATTTTGGAATTAAATTACAGAATACTTATTACATTATCTAATCTGACACAGTTGCTTTTATAGTGAAATCCATAAGAACTAAGTCAGTTTCCAATTTTCCTTTTATTTAAAATAGGAAATTAAGAGATCTTGTGCTAGAGTGAGATGTGATAGACTACACTCATACATCCTTATCATGCATAATAATGCTAAATGCCACTTTTTAAAAAAAGCTGAAATGTTGTGTAAATAAATAAATAATAATCCAATAAGTTACTCAATGCCGTGCTAAAGCATGACTACTTATACAACCAACAGCAGAAAACCTCGAGACAGCCTGTTGTCCACCATCAAAAGCGTGTCTTGCTGTGCATAATACTATCTTATTTAAAACGTTACTTCTTTCTTTGAAACTGAAAACTAATACCACAAATGACACCTGACCTCTTATACGAAAGTGTATACGAGAGGAATCCTATGCTCTCAGGAACAGAAAATGTTCAATCTTTCCTCCAGTTCACTTAATCTACAGTAGCTATTAATACTGTCTCTTTACATTACTCACTCTCTGCACTTAGAATGGCAAATTGCTGCCAAGTGTTCTACCTTTCACTTATTACTTCAGAGCTGGCAACCCAAAGAACTGTTACTATGAATAAATTAGCAACTGTTCCACTCTCAAGTTCGCACACACTATTTCCAAGCTCCATATAAGTCACTGAATATAAACCCCATCCTTAGATATATACAAATAAAAAAGTACCAGAACTTACCTGCACCTTGCTATTACTGAAGTGACTAGAGTAAGCTATGCTCCAAATGTTAATACTAAGACTGACAAACTATTTAAAAAGAATAAGTTGCAATTAATTGCAAGATTTAAAAAAATAGTTGTAATTAAATCGCAATTAAACAGCACAGTTCAACAATAAATCAGCACCCCTCCCACCCAAGAGCCCATGCACCCTGCAGCTTCTCCCTGCCACCACCAACATCACACAGCCCCAACCCTGGCCTGCCCCATGCCTACTTCAGATTCACTTGCCCACACTGAGCTGTGGCAGAAGCCAGGCAGAAGTTGCTGCTAGTACGGAGGAAAAGCAGCCCTTCTCCCTCACCAATATCACGCCACTCTTCCTGCAGCTATCCAGAGCCCATACCCAGGCTACCCTGAGGCTCTGCACTTCTACCACTGCCCTGCTGGGTGGCCTGGAAGCACTGGTGACAGCAGCAGAGAGGAGCCACAGGGCAGCCCAGGTGCAAGCTCTGGGCAGCTGCAGCAAGAAGGGCCTGGCAGTGCTGAGGGAGATGGGCTACTTTTTCTCCATGCCAAGTAGCAGCTTCTGCCCAGCCACTGCCACTGCTCAGCATGGGTGGGTGTGTCTGAAGCAGGTGCAGGACAGGCTGTGCATATGGGTTCAGGCTAGTCTGCTCCACTGGTCAAAACAATGTACACAATTAAGGCAATTAAAAAAAATTAACACAGATGTGTTTTTGTGTTAATCACATAAGCTAACAGCGATTAATTGACAACTGTAGTTAATACTCTTTCCTCATTTTAGAGTTTACTCAAGTCAACCCAAAGTACAATTGGATATATAATGACCAAAAATGTAGTGTAATGCCTCTGGTGCCACATTAAGTTATTAGAAGGTAAATAGAGACACAAAAATAGCACCACCACTTCCCCAAGCTTTAAAATCACCCGGGGGGGGGGGGGGGGGCGGTTGACAGGGGAAATCTTAGTCCCAGGTTCATTTTGTGACAAACTTCTGTTCTGTTAGGGGTAAAGACCAGTTTCTAATAGTTTATGCCAGTAAAAGCAATGTCTGTACCTGGCTTAACACTGCATGGTTCAAAATTTATTATAGTTAGAGATTTCACTGGTTTTTAACATTATCCCAATACCAAGTTTGAACCTTTTATTTTTGTAAATTAAACAATCAGGCTAGTGCAGCACTCAGAAGGATCAAAGCTCAAGACATATGAGAATACATCAGTTAAAAACGGTCAGACTTAGATTATATTTAAAAGCAAGACTCTCAGCAGAACATCCAGATGCTGCAGCAAACACCTGACTCTGTAGACCCGAGGTAGGCAACCCCAGCACAGGTGCCAGAGCATGGCATGCAAAGGCATTTTGTTTGGCATATGTGCCTGCGGAAGGATGGCATGAGGATCAAGCCCCTCGGGGCTCTCCCACCATCTGTGCCTGGCACACCAACATCTTACAAGTCAAGGTTTCGGGTGTTTTTGGCACCCTGCCCAAAACTGTACCTCACCCCTGCTGTAGGCAATTCTGTCTGAGTGACCACAGACAACGTCACAGCACAGTAATAAAAGGCAACATAGTCAAGGAAGTGAAGTCAAATCAGATGTAAAACTAACCTTGACACTGGTGGTCATACCACATGCCACCTTTTACAAAACAAGACTACAGCCAGAGACGCTGCCTAAATCTGATATTAGCAATATTCTATCGCAGCAAACTCAGTATTAGAAGTCAAGTTACCTACAGCTGCTAATAACCTTGATGTAGAATTACAGTCATTATTTATAGAAACTAGGCAGCTGCCCATTAAGAATGACAGGGGGCAGGCTGTGATGGAGTGCCATCACCTAACACCCCATGCTGCTGCTCTTCTGCTCCCTGCAGGGAATGGGGTCAGGGAGCTGAGGCCAGTGATGCTGGCCCCAGCTCCCCCACCCTGTCAGGTCCTCAGCACGGCTTTGAAATCATGGCAGCACTCCCCCATGCTTGCAGCACTCCGATTGGCTGTTTCCATCAGCCAGTTGGAGTGCAAATAAAGCATTATGAACAGATAGACAGATAGACTTAGGCTTTTATAATATTAGAATTAGTTCCTTCATTTTACCAACATCTCCAAATCACCTCAGATACTGGCTTACACCTGAAACAAACACATGTACAAGCCTATTAAAGCAGTTTACAGCTGCCTGGGACAATTCAAAAGTGCACCTGGAAGATCAAATACTCTTTTGACCCCATTCATTGTGAACTGGATCATATTATATGTAGACACCCATTTACTTTTTAATAGCATTATCAAATCAAAAGCCAATACTGTCCTATTGCTTACCTCCAGCAGCATACTATAAAGCTTTCAGATCTATAGTATCTGACTAAAACTGGCAAATAAAATTTTGCTTCTCCTATACTTTAAATTGTTCTCATTATATATTTTCATAATGTTTTGTTTCCTAAACTGGCGTCTACAGACCTTAGGCCCTTCTTCTATAATTATCAATTTAAAGTTTGCTCATTAAGATTCCTGGTAGTTCATAAGAAATACTGAGGATTTACAGTAGTTGCCCAGTGAAAAAAGGAAAAAGGTGGAAATCACTACTCATATTTTGGAAATAGTTGTCTACATATATTTCAGTTACTTAAGTCATAGTAAATTACTTTAGCCAAGTCTCACACATTGCAAGCCTAAAGGACAAAAATGCCAAAGATTACTGGACTACGGAAGGCTGTGTCCAAATAAGATACTACACAGAGCATACACATGAAAGATCACATCATGCTGCTTCACACATGTTGGAGGATTTGTTGATATCTTCTGTGTAAACGTTATGCATATTAAAAGATTGGAGTGCTTGACTAGAACTAATGCATGTGTTACACTCCAGTACACAGTAGGTTACTCCTATTACTGTTAATACAGATTACCAGCATAACTACAAGAATATACAAATAAAAAACTTAAGCTCTGACCTAAGCTCTGTGGGAACTTGCAGTGCAAAAACAGGGAAAATGTCAGACTGACTCCACCCACTAGTTTCTATATGAAGAGCGAAGAATCAACCCATTAAGAATGGTTGCAATGGAAGACTAATGAACGCAAATTTAATTTTTTTTCAGGACAAGAGTTGCTTTCATATATGTCAGTAGAGCAGTTAGCACCACTCACATTCATTGGGATTACACTATGTATAAATACACTCAGCAGTTTTAACATTACTGCTCATTTAAATTTAAAGTTTCATTTCATTTCAAAATCACAAGTGTCCCCCCCAGCCCTAACTTGTAAAGCAATGCTTGCATTTTGCCTTATAGAAATGTTTTCTTTACCTTGTTTTTTCACCTTACAATTTAAGCATTTTTTTCTGAACTACGTATCCTCAGTTATGACAGACTAATCTAGGGCTATATCCTGTAATTTAAGCCTTGTCTTCATTTAAAAAAAAAAAAAAAAAAAAAAAAAAAGGAAAGGAAGGAGGAGAAATTAAAAAAAAAAGTGTGGCATTTTTACCATGATTTAGCTAGCATGGTAAAACAAGTAACTAAATATAAGGTAAACATATCAGTATGAACTAAACAGTTGTATTTTAATACATGCTTGCAGGCCGAAGTAAACACCAGGCTCTCTGGACCTATAAGCCTACTTGTGGTAAACACACATTTTTCTTAGTATGTACACACCCGTGAGGTTCAAAACAGTGCTCTTAATCTAACAAGTTTCACTTAAATTCAGTGGCTTACCACAATACTTATTCTATACATCAGGAAAAACACAGTTGTATTGGTCATTTGTATAACTCTAGCGCCTTGGAGCTCCAGTTGTGACTTATTTCCAGCCCCATTGGGACAAGAAACTATTGATGTACTTGGCTTAATTTTCTTAACAGTAGATACAGTTAGGTGCCCACACCTTTGCAAAGCAGACAAAAACCCCCCAATTTAAGCCAAATGATCCTGGCTATTTGTGAACTTCCTTCCATTAGAGAACACACAGCAAAAAGAAAAATGTTACAGAGCATGTGGTGTACCAGATAAAGTAGCTAGGCCAGAAATGTATCACCCCTTGAAGTTTTCCCTTTTAAACAAGAAAACATCTACTATATTCCTTTAACAGTTATATCTAATAAGTTACTTTTTAAAACCTACCTCAGTAAAAGCTAGCCAAAAAAAAAAATCTTCATTTTAAAAACATATCTATGCAGTTTCCTCACATTTGAGGAAAACCGTGCCAAAGGAATGGAAACGAAGAAGTTTAGATGAGTGCCTAGATAAACTTGAAATTACATTAGCAGTAAAATATGTTTAGACAGACAAGTTTAAAAAGATATCCTGAAGATCATGATAAGATTGCTATAAGAAATATCACAGTAACATGATGTTAATTTTATTGGCCCCCCACCAATAAAATGAACACCAGAAAACTAAACTTGACATTTTAGAGGAGGCTGCTCTGTAAAAAGTAGACTAAAACATATTTACCATTATTTATTATAATGAGTTTGGAGGTCATAAACAATAGATCACTAACCTGGAAAGAGAAAAGCATTAGAAGGGGTCCATGTCTAGCTGTGAAAAGGCAATTAAATCCCACCACTATTCCACCACCATACAGATGACACAGCTCTTCAGGCTGGATCTGGCTCACGGGCCAGGAATGGAACACCTTCATCTGAAAAGGACAGCTTCCTGGGGCACAGGCAACTTCTGCAGCTCAGCACATGTCTGTCTCTGGAAGTGGCCCAAATCCTCTCGTGGATGAAAACAGAGCAGCCACCCCTCCCCCTTTGGCATAATAACCAATAGGTCTGGCACTGGTCCAGGCAGAACCAGGACTAGAAAATGACCAGAAGATGCCCCATGGCAGGCAAGGCCACCAACTCTTTGCAACTTGAGCCATGGCTGACATGAGGCAGAGCAGAGTCCATGGGCAACTGCCAGCGCAGCCCAACAGAAGGACCAGTTGCCCATGGGCAACTGCCTCTGCCCTGCCTGCAGACCGGGTCGCATGTGCTGCCCCCTCCCAGGGCTGGCTCTGCCCAAGCACTGATGAATGGAACAACCCAAGAGCCTGGGCGACCCTGCCCTCTTGCCTTGGAGGCAGCAGCTCCAAATCTTTGTCTGCAGGACCCATGTGCAGGTGCCAGCGGGGCTCAGGTGGGTGACAGTGTACCAGCAAGTAGGCTCCAGCCTCAGTACCCAGGGTGGGAGGTGGTAGCAGGTGACCCCCCTGCCCAATGGTCTCCCCCCCCCACGCCAACCACCTCCTTCCCTCTTTCCCCCCCCCATGCAAAAAACTTTGCTCAGAGGAAGCAGTTGCCAGCGCAAGCTCATCTACCCCCATCACTGCCACGCTGCTCCCTCCCAAGCCATTTCCTCTGCTCACTGACTTACTAGCCTGAAAGGGCTAGTGGGGAAGAGCCAAGGGCCGACACTGCTCAGATTGACACCACCTCAGCCAATTGCCAGGCGACAGTCACAATAGCCAATGGCAGTGCTAGGAAGGTAGAACCTGGGAACGAGATCCACCCCTTTTCCCCCAGCCCCCACAAAGGATGGGGGTATCCTCATGGGGGGCATGGCTTGCAGGATTACATTATTGGTAGCAGACAGACCTACCCAGTGCCACCCAAGGCTGGGGAGAGGCGGGGTAAGGGCAGGCAAGGGCTTCTTCTCACCCCAGGAGGCGCAGGGCACCAGGATGACTGCACAGCACAGGGTCAAGGGTCTTCAACATGCTGCAACAGTGGCCTGGGACATCACAACCCAGAGGTGATTAATGGTAGCCTGGAGTCCCTTTATTACTGTACCGAAGTCTGTGCAGAAGACACCAGGGCACGAATAGAAACACACCCACTACCTCTGCCTCACTCTTCATCCTGAGAAACAGGACAGGCTCCAAACCACCAAGTGATCCTGCTTGCTCTCAATTTAAAGGCTCTGTGCAACAAAGAGGAATGGACATCTGGCCACTCCATCTCCTTCAATAATCATTTTTTAAAAGCAGCTTCTCTGTGTCATAGTCCAACAATTATGGCCACACTCCAATCCTTCTACTTTCCATCTGACGTGGCTGTGATTTTTCATTGTACCTTTAGGCAGAACAAGGACATCAGCTAACAAAACACAGGTCAGGTGAAACATAAACGATTAATAACTGCCTTGTAGTTCTACACTCCCTGACCTCTGTCACCAGGTGTTTAGGAGACATCTCTTACTCCTATAGCAACCAAAAAATGGCTCTTAGGAAATATCACGAAAATATTAGCACACTGAAAAGAGCAGGCTTCTAAAGATAGATATTTTCATTTTAGAATGAAGGTTGGCAAAAACAAAACAAAACATATCAAAAACCTTAACTCAAAGCTAAAAGAATTTCTTTCTTCCAAAACTAGAACCCCCAAATATATAGGATGTATACACAGTACCGACCAACAGGTCTAAAGTGTGGCTAGTTAAGTTTCCAGGTCAGAGTTCAATCAAATTAGTTCAAGACTATGAACCAACCATGTTGTCTCATCGCTTCCAAGTACCTTGGACAATTCTGATAACTGTTTAGAGATAAAAACAAGGTTGACAACATAATGGCAATGGCAAATTATTAACTAACCAATATGAAGCACACAAGATCCGTGGCAGTGACAAAAAATTCTTATAATAGAAATAGCGGCAGACTAAGTGATGTTTTCAGAACCTTAATAGGAATATTCACCATCAATTTCTTCCATTAATTTCTTCTATACATTTATTTTTTTAAATATTTTTTGCCATCTTTTTATGTATATTTGCTGCATCTGCATCGCAAACCTCTAGAAATGAAATATTTTCATTGTTTCAGCTTTGCTTGAATCATAAATAAAGAGTTTCTCCTCTACACCCCAGACACCTTTCACAATAATTTTATTTTTACTGAGTTTCCTTTTGGATTGCAATCAAGAATGAATTTAAAATAAAGAGTGTACTTATATTGTTTAAGTGGTTTAAGGATTAACTGTTAATCCATAAAATATACCTATGTTGCAATCTGAATGATTAATAAAGATGACGCAAGTCAGTGTTATTAGTTTAATTGTGTATGTGGCAAAACTGAGGCAAGGCTGGGTTGTAACTTGCCTAATGTCAAGTGTAGAGTCAATGTCAGGGCAAGGATAAGAACCCCAAGTTAGGCCCTGCCACACTTCCTGCAAAGAAGGTTCTCTCAAACAATTAAAAGTCATGTTCTTATGCATTACATGTACAATGTTAATTGGTCTCTATCCATGAAGTCATGCATAAATGCAAACCCATCATCACACAGAACTCTGGCTTCAGCAGAACTCTGATGTGTGGAGCTCACTGCATCAACATTTACCCAAGTGCAGATCTCTGTATTTAGTTATAGTATTAATGTCTTGCTGAGCCACATGTGTGCTCAGTGTCCATCTGTTCTGATTTTAATCTCGACTTATATTTCCCTACCAAGGATTTCCTTCCCAAGGATCACAACCTTGACATGGTGGAAAGGCTTGTGCATTACCCATGACCCCAAAAGCAGTGCAGCCAGGACTTCTGTACTGGTAGGGTCACCTATAGCACCAAGATGGAGAAGTGAGAGTTTCAAGATGAATAACAATCCAAAAATAAAAATAAAAAGGCCTCAAAAGGTGGAGCAGGCAGATAAGAAAAGAATAAACCAGTGCAAAGGCAGATGAAGGCTGCAGCTGAATAGAAGCCTCAAGTCTTCTAAGTTTACCTTGCCACTGAATTAAAGTTTCCTTCCCACAAAGTACTGTTTCACTGCTTGTGCACAATAGCATCCCTATGTTAAAAGAAGATGTGTAGACATCTTCCTTCAATAGCAAGTCCTT
The DNA here is from genome assembly GCF_052110815.1 of Crocodylus siamensis. Taxonomy (NCBI): domain Eukaryota; kingdom Metazoa; phylum Chordata; order Crocodylia; family Crocodylidae; genus Crocodylus; species Crocodylus siamensis. Next base: position 153,886,829 of record NC_143399.1, on the reverse strand, counting down.
TGGCAATGGGTAATGGAGCACGTGCTAGTCAATCGTGGAAGCCCCGAGTCACAAATCTACATGGTCCATGATGATCGTTTTGTACTTGAAACTGAGACAGGTGTTCAAGTCAGTAATTGCAATCCTGACTCAGCCATCCTTCCCTCACATGAGGAAGGAGACTAGAAAAGGTACCCTAAACATAGTTTCATCTCACCTGGCTAAAAAATTGCATCCAGAGAGATCGCTATCTGTTGCCCAAATTGAGTAATAAAGTTTGCAACCAAGAACACCTGCACCCTGTTGGACAACCCTAACAGTGACCAACCAGAGCAAAAAACAGTACTCCTGGCCAGAGAACTTTCATGATTTGAGCTTAACATTTGCTGCACTTAGCGAAACGAGATGTGCAGGAAAAGAGTAGCTCATAATGGTGGTTACATCTTTTCTTTTCTTTTTTTTGGTCTTTCCAAAAAGACAGGCACATCCACAGCACTTTCTTTGCCATCAAGAGTAAGATTATTATTCAGATGCTAGTTTCCAATGAGTGTCTCACGACCCTTCGTATTCAACTGACCAATAGATAGCTAGCAACATGTACCAGTCTGTCATCAGCACATGCATCCGGACTCTTGATGCAGATTGTAATGAGGTGCACGGCTCAAAGGCTGCAGCCCAGTTGCAAGGGATTAGAGGGTAATAGCCTGCCTGCTTAGAAGCAGGGGGCCGGCTAATTGGCTAAAGGGCCACTATTAATGTTTGCCAAGGGCCTCAGCTTCTGGATCAACAGGAGAATCAGGCTCCCCTGGAGTCCTTCTCATGTGTTAGGAGCAAAATGGAAGCTCCATCTGCTTACAATAAAGTGAGAAAGTTCTTATTTACTTTTAATAACATAGCTTAAATGTGATATAGAAAAAGCAGCCAGTTTAAATGGACCTGTTAGTTGTAAACATGGTGCAGTGGGATCACAATTCTAAAAACAGTCATTAATTATTAGTCCTCTTGTTACTGAAGACTTACAATTATAATGGTTATTACATGTAACGGTATTACAAGTCATGTACAACTGAGAAGACTGGCAGTTCTCACATACAACATAAGAACTGAGGTTTGCTAAAGGAGGGGTTAAGTCATGTTGTCAAGATAAAATATAGTCTCACTTGTATTACTTCAACAGGTTTTACCCTGCTGCTTAAACTATGCCTGATGCTTCCAGCCTTTTAAATGACTTTTCTTATCACAGTGGCCTTGTAATGCGATTAATAACCAATTAAACTTTCCCACAAAGGTGTAAAATTTATTTTCCTTTCAGTAATCATATATATGTGCTGCTATGCATGGATGTGAGCAGCATTTGTTACCTTCTATTCTGTTTTTTGTTGTCACTCTATATCACTTATAAAATTCAAATTTCAAGCCACTCCATAAAAGATTTCTTTCATGCTGATGAGGACTATAAAAACCAAATCCTTTGCATGTACTTCCCCTGAGAGCTGATGCTCAGTGATGGCTTGAAAATGAGTTTTCCAGAAAGTAGTTTCACTCAGAGTTTTAGAAAATATTGTTAATGCCCATGGAAATAAAATTTCTAACCTTAAACCTTCACTTGTTTGATTCCACATCAGTTTGGTCTAAGTTTTCATTTTAATTACTTATATTCCAATTGCAAACAACTATGTGGCTGTAAATTCGTTGTTTTTTTTTTTAAAGAAAGAAAAGAAACCCTTGGCAACTCAATACTTAACTACTATTATACAGGTCATATGACTCTCTTCAAAACTCAATTTAACCAGAAGCACACTATTAATATAACATAACTGAGCCTCTGCTATGGAAAAATTGTAGCTATTTCTGGTTATGACTAACTTATACCAAATCTACAGCATAGGAGATACTATGGAGGACAAAGCTGAGGAAGGGGGACCTGAACTGAATGTGCAGCCTGTCATTCCTTGGCCATGGGCCAATCTAGGTCAGGTTAGTTGCAGCTGTAAGTTACTACCGAAGACAGCTATCTAGGTGATCTGTTAAGTGAGTAGTAACTTCCCAGTTCCCAGTGAGAAAACATCCACATTAAAGAGCAAAAGTCAATGCGAACCCTATCTGGAACCTTGGGTAACAGTATGAAATATAGAGGGCTGAGGACTATTTCTGCAGACACTTCAACCTTTGAGTCAGAGATGTCAAACTCCCCCAGCCCCTTGACCCAGCTGCAGACCTCCTTCTGGCCTGGATGCAGACAGATCACAGGGCTCCTCGCTGCAGAGTGAACACTGTTAGCAGTGAAAAGACTGGCACTGTGGTGGCTATGGGAACAGCCTTTGCTTACCTTCCAGACAAAATGCATCCAAACAGGCCTCCATACCCTGGAATTCAGCTGTGGGCTCATCCCACCCCTGAATTCTCAGCCCCTCCAGAAGCCCCAAAAGCCTGCTGACATGCCTCCATGGGTCAGATACAGTCTGTGGGATGGATCTTTGATACCCCTGCTTTAAGTAATCCCATTAAATCACAAGCCTGAAGTTACTTGTGTTTGTTGAGGAGCTGATTAAAGGTTAGATAGACTCAATAAGATTTCCATCGAATTCAGTGGGCTTTGGATTGGGCACAAAGGTTTTCAGTACTGGGGTCTGAATGATCTATCCTCTTCCCCTTACCTTTAAAACTAATTTTTCCAGGAAAAGGTAAGAAACACTAGTGGGGTACTGCGGGAAAGTATATTTTTCTACCCATGATGTACTTTCTTATAGCAAGATAGAGGACTTCAGTCTTCAGGGCTATTAGTTTAGCAACTTTCAGAAAGCTGAAATTCAAAAACAAAAAAAAGAGATACTGTCCGAAAAATATCCACAAAGCAAACCTAGTCAGGAACTAAAAACTCAGACATTGTGAAATATGTTTTCATAGATTTCATAGACATTAGGGCTGGAAGGGACCTCGGGAGATCATCGAGTCCAGCCCCCTGCTCAAAGGGCAGGAAGTCAGCTGGGGTAATAGGATCCCAGCAAGATAAGCATCCAATTTACTCTTGAAGGTGTTCAATGTAGGTGCTTGAACCACCTCCGCTGGCAGACCGTTCCAGACCTTGGGGGCTCAGACAGTAAAGAAATTCTTCCTTATGTCCAGCCTGAAACGGTCTTGCAGGAGTTTGTGACCGTTTGACCTCGTCATCCCTTGGGGCGCTCTAGTGAACAGACGTTCCCCCAGATCCTGGTGTTCACCCCTGATAAACTTATAGGCGGCCATCAGATCACCCCTGAGCCTACACTTTTCCAGGTTAACGAGTCCCATGGCTCTCAGCCTGTCATCATAAGATCTGTTTTCCTGACCTCTGATCATGCGCCTGGCTCTCCTCTGGACTCTCTCAAGCTTCTCCACATCCTTTTTGAATTGTGGAGCCCAAAACTGGATGCAGTACTCCAGCTGCGGCCTCACCAAGGCTGAGTACAAGGGGAGAATGACGTCCTGGGATTTGCTCGAGAAGCATCTATGGATGCACGCCAGCATTTTGGTCGCTTTACTAGCCACAGCATCGCATTGCAGGCTCCTGTTCATCTTGTGGTCAAAGATGAACCCCAAGTCTCTTTCTTCTGTAGTGCTATCCAACGTAGCACTGCCGAGCCTATAAGGGTGCTGCAGGTTTTTCCTCCCAAGGTGGAGAACCTTGCATTTATCGGTGTTAAACACCATGAGGTTCTCGTCTGCCCATTTGCTGAGCTTGTCCAGGTCAGCCTGGATCACCCGCCTATCTTCTGGCATGGATGCTTTGCCCCAAAGTTTGGTGTCATCGGCGAACTTGGCCAGTCCACTCCTGACTCCAATGTCCACATCGTTAATGAAGATGTTGAACAGGATGGGTCCCAGGACAGAGCCTTGAGCGACCCCACTGGTCACAGGGCACCACGATGAGTGACTGCCATCAATCACAACCCTCTGGGTCTGACCACGAAGCCAATTTCCCAGCCAGCGGATCGTGGTGGAGCCAAGGCCACAACTGGCCAGTTTGGCCAAGAGGTGATCATGGGATACCAGATCAAAAGCTTTTCTGAAGTCAAGATATATGACATCAATCTCTTCTCCCTTGTCCAGGTGATAGGTCACCTGGTCATAGAAGGAAATGAGATTGGTCAAACAAGACCTACCTGCAACAAACCCGTGCTGGCTGTCCCTTAGGATGTTAGCCTGGGCCAGTCCATCAAGGATGGCCTCCTTAATTAACTTTTCTAGGATCTTCCCCAGGATAGAAGTCAGGCTAATAGGCCTGTAGTTAGCCGGATCCACTCTCCTCCCTTTCTTGAAGATCGGCACCACATTGGCCTTCTTCCAGTCTTCGGGCACTACACCAGAGCGCCAGGAGTTTTCAAAGATCCGTGCCAGGGGCTGGGCTATGACGCTCGCCAGCTCCTTGAGTACCCTGGGGTGCAGGTTGTCGGGGCCAGCTGACTTGAAGGTATCCAGCTTCTCAAGGTGTTCCTTCACGAGGTCAGCATTGATGGAGGGTAGGGGATCCCCCTCACCCAGATTTCCCTGTCCCATAGCAGGCATGGGCATCCCGTGTGACTGATGAAAGACTGACACAAAGTACCTATTTAATAGGCTGGCTTTTTCCTGGGCGTCAGTTGTCAGTTGCCCCATCTGGTTTAGCAGGGGTCCAACATTGCCCTTGCTTTTCCTCCGGCTCCCCACATATCTGAAAAAGGACTTTTTGTTGTCCTTGATGCTTGAAGCTAGTTGGAGTTCAGTTGCAGCCTTGGCTTTCCTGGTTTGGTCCCTGCAGGACCGGACCAGCGCGGAGTAATCCTCCTTGGAGGTGAATCCCGTCCTCCATCCTTTGTAGGCTTTCCTTTTTAGCCACAGTAGGTCCACTAGGTCTCTGGAGAGCCAGGGGGGCTGCTGTGCCTTCTTGCTGCCTTTCCTCTGTGTTGGAATAGATTTAGCTTGTGCACTGAGGATCGCTTCCTTGAGAAGCAACCACTCTTCTTGAACTCCCATCTCCCTGGGGTCACGGTCCCTGAGGGCCTGACCGACTAGCCTCTTGAGCTTATCAAAGTCGGCTTTTCTGAAGTCAAGGACTTCTGTGTTGCTGACTGACTTGCCAGCTTTACAGCGGATGGTGAAGGTGATCAGCTCGTGGTCGCTGTCACCCAACTTCCCATCCATCACTAGGTCGCCGATTAGGTCGTCCCCCGTAGCCAGTACGTCGAGCAGTGCTTTGCCTCTCGTTGGCCCATAGACTTCTTGAGTCAGGTAGAGGTCATCCACGCACGAGAGAAAGCTTTGCGCCCGCTCAGATTTAGCTGAGTGATCTTCCCACGAGATGTCCGGGTAATTGAAGTCACCCATGACAACCAAGGTCCTGGAGCAAGCGGCCTCAGTCAGTTCCCGGGCGAACTCCTGGTCAAGCTCAGGACTTTGAGTGGGAGGTCTGTAGTAAACTCCCACCGTTGTGTCCCCTGTGCCGAATTCCCCACGAATTTTTACCCAGAGGGTCTCTAGCTGTCCATGCTCGTCGCCAACATCAGCTTGCAGGGACATGCAGCTTTCCTTCACATAGAGAGCTACATCCCCGCCCCTTTTGCCAACACGATCCCTCCTGTATAGGGTATAGCCCTCTATACCCGTGGTCCAGTCATGGGTGGAGTCCCACCAGGTCTCCGTTATCCCAATGACATCATATTTCTTTGCACTGAGCAGGAGGACGAGCTCCTCCTGCTTGTTGCCCAGGCTCCTGGCATTAGTGTACAGGCAGGCAAGTGTGCCCTTGGGGGCTCTTGCCTTGCCCACAGATTGTGCCAGGGCTGGGGCAGGGGTGGGCTCCCTTAAGTGCCTTGGTCCGCTGGCTTTGCAAGGGCTGTTCAGCGGGCCAGCAGGGGCGGTAGTCCCCCCATCCGCCAGCGGGCTTAGTTTAAAGCCCGGTGGAGCAGGTCAGCCAGCCTGGCTGAGAAGAGCCTCCTCCCCAGGGGAGAGAGGTGGAGGCCATCTCTTCCCAGCAGCTCGCTGCCTCTCTCTCCAAAGAGCGGGCTGTGGTTATGGAAGCCAAAACCTTCCCGATAACACTAGCGCCGCAGTCTTTGGTTCACCGCGTGGATCCTCCTCTCCCTCCTCAGCCCATAGCCCGAGACTGGGAGGATCGACGAAAACACCACCTGAGCTCCCAGACCCCTAGGCCCCACAGTTTTCATCCCAAACTGCAATGAAATATCATTTACTGCAAAACAAGCATTGTGCATTTTAATTTGGGAAACTGCTGTATCGGAAGAAAGTATCTGGATAAGATTAAAACATTGTTTTTACTTATTGATTATAAAATAACTTTCTTAACGCTAAACAAAAGGTTTCAACAATTTCCTATTGTATATTTTGACAGAAAAATGTTCCATCAAAAACATTTCAAAGTAGCTCTTCCAGAAAAGTGAAGAATCTTATCTTTATAAACAGTTTCTTGTTCTTTATATGTTTAAGATTAGAGAGTATGAGTTATACTTTTTATAATGTCATCAAATATTTAGATTACAATGGTTGAACAAAGAAAATGGCTACAAAAATGTAATGGTCATCTGACTGGTGATCGAGCACTTCTTAAAAAAACAGTATGAAAGACATTTCCTTAACTTTAAAATTAATAACATTATATAATAAAAAATAAATTATTTTTGCAAATAATGGAATTGGATTTTTATGCTTATTTTCTTGCCCAGTTTTTGCAGTTCTCTTGGCCAAGAAAAAGAAAATATAATTTTTGCATTCAGTTTCTCTGTCCATGTCATATGTAAGCACGATGCTGGAATATCTTGAGCAATAAGTGCTGCAGAGGACTATATATTTTTTTATAAATATTTAGTAAAATTTAAAAAAAAATAATAGAAGCTTTTCTATTGATCTGAGATTTTGCTAACATTATTTTTCACATACCCAAATTATGTGCTGAATTTGACCTGGCAGTATGCCAAAGCGCAGTTGTCTAAACAAGATGCTCAATATCAGTCTCACATTAATGTGATTAAGGGATAATGTTCATAACAGCAGAGGACAGGAAGCAATAACTCTTCTGATTTTGATTTAATACTGAAGAGAAGCTATTATAAAGCATCTGATAGCAGAAAAAAAAGCTTTTAATTCAAAAGCTATTAATGTTACTACAATTATGTGACAAGGCAAAGAGTACAGCAACCAAAACAACATATTTAAATTAAGAATAATCTCATGAGGGCAACAGAATCCATTGGTGCCTCTCTCTCCAACTTTTCAGAGAATGCACTGGGACAAATTATAGAGCCAGAGTGAGATTAAAAATGTACTTTTAAAAAGAGGTGCACTGATATACTGATCCATATTGGATCGGCAGTGATAAAAGCAAAATTGACATTATAGTCAATTGGCTTATTTTGGCTGGTCTAGCTGATAATGTCACGATAAATGCCACGTGCATGCATGCAGACACAGCATGCACACAGCCATGAATGCAGCCCAGCAGCTTAAAGAGCAGCGTCCAGCCAGTAAGTCTGGGGGGAGGAAGAAGCGTGAAGGGGGTCAGATAGAGGCCCTCAGGGTGAGGGAAGGAATAGGGCTGGGGCAGAGGCAGGGGCTGCCCAGCTGGGGAGGGGCAGGGCGCAAGACAGAGCCATGGGCAGCTTGTCCAGGGAGCAGCTCCCAGTTGCTGCACACACCCCCAGGGGAGGCATGGGAGCATGTGCCCCCCAGATTTGTGCATGGGGTGAAGTCAGGCTATCTGCTGAGGGCTGGGGGCCAGGGCCTGCGCCAGCCTCTTCTCAGCAGGGGAGCTGGGCTTGGGGCAGGTGGGGGCAGGGCAGGTGATTGTGGTGTTGGCAGGGGTGGCTACAGCCACTATAGCCACCCTGTAGCCTTCTCTCCCAGCACCTCTATCATCCACCCTACCCCCACCCACCCTGAGTGCAGCCCCTGCCCAGCCCCCCACTGGGAAAAAGCCAGTGTAGCCCCTGGCCCTGAGCCTGTACTGGGCAGCCTGCCCCCACCTCACACACAAAACTAGGGGATACATGCCCCCCCATGCCTCCCCCGGGGGTACAGAGGCAGGGAGTTGCCCCACCCTCCCACATTCCCAGGATGAGCTGCCCACAGCACTGCCCTGCTCAGCTAAACAGCATATGTCCCTGACCCTGCCCCACTCCCTCCCTCACCATGGAGGCTTTGATCTGCCCCACAAGACTCCTCCCCTACCCCCTCCCTCCTCCCGACTTACTAGTCAGATGCTGTTCTCCAAGCTGCCACACTGCATATCAGCTACCGGATCAGTATTGGCAGACTGGCCAAACAAAATCTTTTATCAGTGTACCCCTAGTATTTTTACAAGGTTAACAATTCACATAGCAAATTGTAAAGGATTAATCTGGATCATGAAATTGAACATGTAAGAATCTGTGTTGTCTCCCATGATGAACATAGGACAGGGGAGTGATGAATGTGTATTGTATACACAGAGGTGCTTCTTCTACCTAGTGCATCTATGCAGCAGTGCTGCAAAACTTGTAGCATTCAAGATTGCATTAGAAAGCATGAATGGATTAAAGAAATCTGGGGCAGCAGACACACTCTAATACAAGGACCCCCATCACCTTATCCAGGAAGTACGAAGAACAGGGCTGTCAGGCATCGAGCATTTCACACAATACTCCTACATTTGACAGCCCTTTCATACTTGGCTGTAAGTCAGTTGGAGTTTTACAAATCCAGCTGAGCTACAGACAAAATCTGGAACTTCTGATGACCTCTATTGTTAGCAGTGACTGTGTGGCAGCCACCAGTTAAAGCAAACAGAAGCAGAGGAAAGGAGCTGCTAGATAAGGAACAGAGAAGGGATGGAACAAGAATGGGAAAAGTTCATTTGGGGAGAGGAAACATGGAGGAGACCGGCTCAGGTCACAAATCTGCAAAGGTTCTCAGGTTTCACTGCTCTCTCAACTTCAGAGTCATACTATTGTTGGCTGGCTGCTATCTATAGGAAAAACAGGGGTCTTCATTTGCCAGGACTGGGAAACAGGGTGACAATTTTACCAGACCTTAAATACTGTTTTTAAGGTGAAGTTCACAGTCATGTGCAAAGTAACTACAAATATGCAAATTAACTATTACATGTCACCCACAGGAGTGCAAAACAAGTTGACATGATCTGGGAGAAAACTCTGAGGTGGTCACATGAGAGTTCCTTTTTTTCCTATTCCAGGAGCAGCAGCTCAAGGGCAACAATGAGATGGCTCTGCGATACTTTTGCCAGCATTTGGGTATAGGTATTTACGTGGACAGGTCAGATTACTTACACTCTTCAGTTCCTCTGCTGAGCTTAGGACCCCATTTGGTCCTGGAGTTTACATCTCTCAGAGCTATGTCTGAGGTGTGCTGACAAGTCAGGCAGATATCTCGGTATCAGATACAACCCAAAAAGCCAAGACAGCAAACACAGAGCTAAAGTACCTAGGGGTAGGTAGGAGTAGGTATTAACTAGTGTATTACCTACACCAGGGCTCCAAACAGGCCCACAGCTGGCTAATCATCTTGCTACAGTTAGCTCCATACATTAATCAGGTCTGCTGGCATACAAGGACTATCAGTGGTTCACAGCTTCTAGCCTTTGCATGCTTCCAGCCATAGGGACAGCCCTGTTTTTCATAAGGGGTGCATCACTTGAGGGGTAATAGTTAATTTTTGTGGGTTACTATATTTGTTTTTTAGTTGTGACATTAAAAGTATATGGGAAGTGTTTTAAGTAGTTTAAAACTACATGAAACCAAAAGCACTACATCACTGTCATGAAATGCTTTTAGAATAACTATAGAAACAGTCTTAATGGGTTTAGACATATTCTGAAGCAAGACTGCTGTTCTTATGAGAAAATAGATACAGAAAAAAAAAATACACATGGGAAATTAAAAGCATGACTGACACTTTTACCTTTTCTAAGTCATTATTATGAAGTTGGTTTTGGAGTCAATATATGGATTTTTCCAGCTCTTACAGACTTCATGTCCTGTTTTTTTTTAAATGAACTGTAATAAAACAGCATGCACTTGCCAAGGATAGATATAGCCTTTCTTCATGCTTTTAGGCCTCAGAAACTTTGAAAGAGTCTTGCAGAAGTGGTAATAATGTAAGTGAGCATCTTCCACTCACCCCATTCATCTCTCCAGTTAAATAAATGCTTGTGACTAATATAAGAGAAAAAAATATCCAGCTCTGAGGTAAACAAACTGATGCAGAACACACTGATGAGCAACCAGGTGTCTGTTTTTCCTCTATGAAAAGCATCGGCTGCTTTGATTTGATTCTTTGTTTTATCTTCCAACAGAGCTCTTTTCCATTTGCTGAAGGATGAAACCTCAGCCAACATTTCCCCCCATTGTTTTTAGTTTATAAAAAGACTTGCCTAAAAAAATTGCTTTCCTCACTGTGGAAGGTCATGAACCTGATCATTTGGCCATCTATGAGTTTTTAATTTTGAGCACAGGGATTGATTTCAGCCTGCAAGACCATGCAAAGGAGGAGAAGCAGACTCTTAGCTTTATCAGGCCAGCTGCTTTCTCAGCATTCACTTCCCGCAAAGCCTGACATTTCAGAGAAGAAAGCCTTATTATTCACTGGGCTGTACTCTACAAAAAAGAAAAAATTCAAATGTGGGGTTATAAATTGATGTAGTGAGCACCCTGTTGATTTTTAAAAGCCATTTATATTTTAGCTTAGCAGCTTCCTTACGGATATGGCTTGCTTTGTGCTACAGTCCGTGTGATCGTGTGCTGCCAGAATTCATTCTTTTACATGTGTGGCACTAACCAAAATGTAAAGCAGATAATCCCAACCAACTATTCATACTTGTATCAGGTATCAATTCAGCATTTTTAAAAGAATCAAGCCAAAAAAAATTCTGATTCTTTTTTTCAGGTGGAAATGCATGAACTTGAACACCTCCTTTACAGCCAACTAAGCTCCATTTTACTGAGCAATATCAAAATACTGATGGCTTCTTTTTATAGACATGCAGGACAAATCTCTTACTACCTGCACACAGAAAACTCCCAGCTGAGGCTGCGGATTGGCATTTAATAACCGTAGAAATACATGTTTCCTATTCCAAACCATCAGTATCTTAAGATTAACAAATACATGAGAACAGCTTAGTTTATAGAAAGTGTAGAGAGATTGCTTGTTATGAAAAAGTAGGATATTCTGGAAGAAACAGTTTTAAAGGGAAAAAGAGAATGCTGGACAAACTTAGGAGACTGTTCCAAGCTACACATAGGGGGCCATGTGAATGAAAGTTCACAGCTGAGAAGGCAGGAAGGTGGCAAAGGGAATGCATACATGCATGTATTGCCCTACATGAACAAAGCAATTTATTGGCAAAAACTGAAGCATGCATACATTGACTAGAAACTTAATATTCAGCCCAATTCATTAGAGCTAAAAAATAGAAAATCTTTAACCCTGCTAGGTATCGTGAGGGGAAAAAAAACATGCATATTGTAAGTTTTTCTTCTTCTTCCCTTGGACAAATGATGTTTCTGTAATTTATATCCTTTACAGCATTTTCCATTGCCACAATGACATCTACTGGTGGGGACAGGGTTAAACACCTGAAGATTTCTTTGTTAGCTTCAAACATTTTGCATCAGTATGTTTGGCATCAGGCAACAGCCTACTTTGTCGACAAGACCTCATGTCTCCCTGAGCCAGTTAGTTTCTAATGGACCACCCTAACCTGCTTATTCTTGGCACAGGGTCACTTATTAATAATAGATTTCAATAACAGTTGAAATACCAGGTACATGAAGTGCCAATTACCCAGTAAGGTCTTTTAAAATTATTAGCTGATGAAGAAACAAGCATGTCAAAGCAATTAACATCCATTTCATCTAAGAGTAAAGCACAACATAAAACTGGTATTATAAAAGTGTCTGTTACACATCTTTTCAATAAGACCAAACTGTAGATTTTTTCAAAAGAAACAAGAATCCAGAAATTGTTTATACAGATCCTAGCTTGAAGGTGTTTTTATTTATTTAATAATTTAATGAGAATCAGTGGTTTTTAACTGTAGGAAAAAATATATAGTTTTGGAAGGTGAATGCAAGTACATCTTTGGTTGTTCTCAGTTAAACTTTAGCATCTTCTTCTCGGCCCAGTGTTGTAGACATGTTTTGCCGAGTTGGCTGTGGAGTATTTCTGGAGTTTGTTTGGGGTAAAATTAGTGTACTGAAATATGTATCCATGTGGAACAAGTTATCTGGAAATAAACATTTCTAAAGGAAAATACTGTTCTGTGTCTTTACTGATTTTCCTTAATTTTTTTTGCCATTGTAGGAATGTGAATGCATCTTGGAAACACTTAACAGGCTGTCTTTCTTTACTCATTGTACCTGGTGGCTCCAAAAAGAAAATATTTTAGTCCCATGCTTAAGGGGATCCAATGACTGGAGTGAAGACAAAAAAAAGAGACATAACTAACAAGTTTTGTGCCCTGGGCAAAACCCTGCTGGAGAGTAGGGTGGAAATGGTCAGGGTTGTTATTTTCCCTGCCCTGGGGACTCAAAGACTCCATCTGCTGCCGCTGTGTCACTCTTTGCCCACCCCAGCTGTGCACACTGCTTCTGCACTCAGCTGCTACTACTATGGCAAAGAATCCCCAGGGAGCACCCCCTCCAAGCTGGCACCTGGGGCTGGTGTCCCCCTACCCACCTCTGCTTACACTACTGGGATGATGTTCCCAGTCCATCCTCCGTCCTCCACGCAAACCCTTAGAAAGGCCTTTGGGGAGTTCAGAGAAACAGGGATTAGTGTCCTGGAAGCAACTGGCATGTGGTGGCAAAGGAAATTTGCACCTGCTGGAACTGTCAGTACATGAATTTGGGGGAAGGCAGAAAGGGTCCATTTAGATCCTGGTTATTACTGCAGAATGAACTTATGCATTTGTTTTTTTAGGGGAGAAAACAGTGGGAAAACAAGGCTAAATTCTGCCATTGAACAAGACAGACATAAAACAATCCTGGTGGTTGAAGAAGGTCCCAGTCTAAATGGCAGGTGAGGCAAGACTCACTGGAAACCTTAGAAGAAGGCTTCAACATAAAACAACCATTTGTGAGGAGTAACAGGTGGATGTGGCTGATATCAGATACTGGAGACGAATCATTGGGAGAAATTGCAGTTGCCAGAGAGTAAGGCTTAGTGCACAAGGCCCTGGAGTTATTCCATGCATAGGCAACACATGAAAGGCCATCTATACTTGGTTCTGTTGCCTGCAGAACTTCTAGCACCACAGGGCAGCAGCTGTGCAGAAGCCAAGCAAGTGCTTCATACAGCTCCAATCTGCAGTATGTCAGGACATGCAGTACAGCTCAAGAAGCTACCAGCTGCTGGAGGGCCCAAAGCAATCAGCAGAAAGCTGGAGATGTCCACACCCAGCTTCTTGTCAAGCCTTCTTTTGGTCAGTGAAGTGGTATTAGTTTTCTGCAGAAAAAGAGGTTCTACTACTATACTGCAGCTGTGTGTGTAGACCAGACACTTTTCAGAATGGAAGGTGAATATGAAGAAACCCTACTGTTTACACCAGTGGTTCATATCTTGAGTAAATCCTGCAGGAGAGTGGGAGTTTGGGGGAGTGCAGGAATCTTATTCAGACCCCACTTGCTGCTGCCACTGCAATATAGTTTTCTCCCAGTACCAAAACAGATTTCCCATGATCTGCACAAAATGCTCCTTTTAAATACATCCCAATACACTAGAACTTTTTTTTTTGCATTACTTACTGCAATATTTTTTAACCTATTACAAAGTATTCTACAAAAGTAGAGTCACATAACTCCTCTTTTCTGAAAGCAAAATTAAATAAGCAACACTTTTAGCAAATGCTAGCACTGTTTCTCAGACAGATGTTAATAAACTGGAGCAACAAGGAACTACTACAGTTCAGATGGATGTCTGCCATATATTAGAGATCACACTGTAGAGGTTCATATGCACAAAAAAGGAGCAGTGAATAGGGAACAAGAACACTGAGGAGAACAGTTAAAGACAGACATGGCCATTTTACAGTAGCAGGAAAACAACAACAGGTTGTTACTGTCACAGTAATCATGCAAACTGCACCTCATCTCCTGTGACTCCCTGAGCACACTCCTGCCCGTACCCCAGGCCTCTAGCCATCACTTGTTCCTCCTGATGGAATCACACGATTCCTTCACTTGCAAGCCAGGCTGTGGCCACGGTACTATCAGTTGCGATTTCCTCCGTTCATGTGACAGGCTCAGATGCTGAAGTTCTGTTCTCTCTGGTAGCAAATGCAGTAGTAAACAGCAACCAACTTCCTCACAGCATGGTGTTATTTATTTCAAACAGTAGTACTTCAGGGAAACTATATTTTAAGAGAGTTAAACAAACTGTACTCAGATCTTTTTTCCCCCCTAAGGCTTACCGCTTTCTAAATCTGGGAAGGCTTTATTTCCATGCAATCACAGAAAAGCAAGGTTGGAAGGGACCTTCAGAGGTCATCTAGTTCCACCCACCCCCTCCACAGGATCATCTTTATCCAAGCCATCCCATACAAATCCCTTGTCTAACCTATTAGTCAAACTACAGAATCAACCCCGACACAACCACAAGGCACAACACCTGCCACAGGTAAACAACAGTGGCCAACGTCCTGCTGCTGCAAGGGTTATTAAAATCCACACGAGAGATCCAAGGAAGAGGGCCACTCCCCATACTATAAGAGAGACACGAGTGCGGCGTCCGCGTCCGGCACGAGCACTACAGCCTAAAGGGGTTCTCTCACGTCTATATGGAGAGTCCTAGGGACGAGGGTCACAAGCCAACGGGCCAAGAGAGAGAAACAAATGCAGGTAAAAAGACACTCACAGTGTAACACCGTGCAGGCAAAGGGTAAGTAACAGGTAGCAGTCAGTGCCACTAGAATACATACATTCAGCACATAAAGTTCCCTCTCCCCACCTCTGGAGGTGTGCCCGGGAACCAGCCTTCAGTCCAGAGTCACTCTGCACAGGTCTCCAAGTCGGGGATCACACGCATCCAGCCCGTGGCTCCAGCTGTGCCGCTACCTCGCTTCCCCTCTCCCCGCTCTCTCCCGCTCCCAGGCACGTAGCCAGGTCGGAACCGTCCGCTCACTTCCTCTCTCCGCCCAGAGGCCTCTGGGACTCGTAGTCCACAATCACAGCCGGCGGCACTCCGCCGCTCATCGCCTGTCACCACTTCCTCTTCCTGCTTCCAGAGGCCTCTGGGATTTGTAGTCCAGATTTACAGCAGCAGGACTCCGCGAGATTACCCCTAACAGATGGGGAAGCATAGGTGTTGGTCTAGGGACACAGGCACACAAGGGTCTTTGGGTAAATCCGATATCTTTTATTAGACCAATTCAAATAGTTGCGGGGGGGGGGAGAAATTCTTCTCTGCAAGCTTTTGGGTACAAACACCCTTCTTCAGGCTGAGGAAGTCTGCAGTGGGATATGCTCTTCCTGGATGGGATGGAAGAGAACAGAACAGAACAGAACGCTGTTCTCTGGTCTCGCTTCGATTCCATCCAGGAAGAGCACAGACTCCCTCAGCCTCGAGGAGGGTGTTTGTACCCAAAAGCTAGCAGAGAAGAATTTTTCCCCCTCCAACTATTTGAGTTGGAGTAATGAAAGATACCAGATTTACCCAAAGAACCATGTCTCCCCTTCTAGTTCACATTCATAATACATTTCCAATTCACACCATGCAATTACGTTACACAGTGCATAAGTGACAGAAGGCCCCACCCCAGTCTGACCACGGAGTAAAATTCTCTGGATCCCGAGCATGGCAGTTACTCTGACCCTGAGAGAGGTGGCAAGACCCTCTATCCAGGTTTAAGCCCCAGCAGCAGCACTGGCACACCACAGTCAAAATCCTTAGCCCTGCCTGCAGCCAATATACAGTACTCCTGAGGAAGGCAACAACAACAACAAAAAAAGCAGCATATAGAAGCAGGAGAGAAAAGAAGTCCTTTCAAGCCCCATTTGGCAACTAGCCAAGCCCAGAGGCTAGGAAATACCTATAGTAGAGCATAGAGCATATTTACCAGTAGATAAATTATATAAATATACTATTTTACCTATAGAAACCCTCTCTCCATGGTCATCTCTTAACGAATCTCCCCCACCCACTCTCAGATGTTTTTAAGTGTTTGGCAACCTCTTAATCTCCAAGTTGCAGCCTGAAGTTTGCATCTTTCTTGGAAACTACACATAACATCCTTGCAGCTGATAGCTTTGCATACTGTCTTTTTAATGTGTGCTTGGGCTCTCATCTGGAAAGTAAGTGCATGTTTCCTGTTTCTTTTTCCCCAGAGCAAGTTAGATCAATACAGGAAATTCTTATAATCTAATATCCATACAATGATCACTTCCCCTCACTGGCCCAATCATTTACAGTTTTCATAAAGCTGTTACAATTTGGCACTCATACATAACATAAAATTAATTCTTGTTATGGTTATCCCCCATTCCTAATATTATTGCAAAACATTATGGTCACATCCCTTAGATCAGCCTCTCAACTACAGGTCATGACCCAAACGTGGGTCACAAGAATATATGAAAGGGTCATGAACAAACTTTAAAAGTGGATCATTTTGCACGCTGCTTGTGCTTCACCATATGTTAACACTGTGCCTACTAATAAACAGGGATCTAGGTTTTCCATTTGCCATGGGGAAAAACATGTGTTTTTCTCCCTTAAAGGAAAAAAACTTGAGAAATGCAGCAGGCTTACAGACGCATCTGTGATGCCTCCTGTGTAGCTCCTGCCCTGCTCCAACTCTAATGTTGCTCTCCCTAGATTGCTCCCTCACCAAGTCCTGTTCTTTTGCAAGTTGAGTAAGGGAGGCTGCCCAGAGGCCTTAATGCCAACACTTCCCACACCATGTCTCTCCTGGACCCCACTTGTCCTAATCCAGCCCTCAGGCCTGATAGGTTCCTCTTGGCCCAACTTCGTAGGGCACCTATAGCCTTAAAAGCAAATTGCATGGCTCCATTCTTTCCCTATACTACACCCCAAGCTTCACAGGTGTTCCCCAAGCATGTTATATTCACACTCAGTCCCCCTTGGGCCCTTGGACCCCCAGACCCTTAACTCAGCCTTTCTTCAGAGCTTTCAGCCATCCCAGTCCCTCTAGATTCCTGGACCCTCAGTTCCATGCACAGCCCCTCTCTCTCTGGGCTCTAGACCCCTGGTCTCATATTCAGCCCCTGCCTTGCCTCCCAGGCCCCTGGTCTGGCTCACAGCCCCTCTCTCCAGACTTGTGGACCCTCATCCAGCTCTTGCCTTGTCACTAGGCCTGTGGACCCTCTGATCTGATTGCCAGTGAACCATCGGCTCCTGAACTTCCAGGTCCCAAACTCAGGTACTCCTTGCCTTAGGACCTCCTTGGGTCTCATATTCCAGCCCTTTATGGGACTGGGGCTCATGGATCCCTACTCTCTAGACCCCTGCACCCACTGCCGGGTTCCACTTTTATCCTCTCCTGGGCTGTTGGACCTTTAAGTAAGCCTTGCCTGCCCTTACAGGGCTCCAGGCTAAACTGCTAGTACAACCTAATAACAAACGTCTGCCATCTGCAGGCATTCAAGCCCTCTCTAGACTTAACATAAACCAGGGCCACCTGCCTATATAACCAAGCCCCTCCCTACCCCAGATACCTTCCCTTATTCCCCAGCTTGCAGAGTGGTTTTCTTTCAGCATTCAGGAACTCTGCTGCTACAACTTCTTCACCGTATGGTTCCTAGGACTGGACTGCCTAGGTTGCTCTGGCTCAGGGCTTATACAGCTGCCAGTCAGGTGAGTCCTTAATTACCTACCTTTGCCACCTGCAAGCAGCCTCTCAGGCTGCTTGCTCCCTTAAAGGACCAGGAACATCTCAGCACCCTGCTGAGAGCAACTGGGGGTTTCCCTTTACAGGCTGGTAGAGTTCCAGCCTGCAAGGCTACTGGGAGCAGTGGGAGGAAGGTGATTATCATACATGCACATGGCAGCCAGGCAGCATGGAGAGCAGCTCCCACAACTCCCCATAGGTAAGTCTATGGAACAGACAGTGCAGCTCAGATGATGCATCGGGGAGGGGGGCACACATCAGGAGAGAAATGGGAGCACTTCCCACAGCTGGCACAGGGCTATAGTCTGGCTGGATTGGCATGGGCAGAAGCAGCATCTGTGGTTCATCATCAGGGAGGACCTGGCACGGGAGAGTGGAAACAGCGACACTCATTGTTGCTGTTGCTACTACTGGGACCCCTGCACCACCAGCAGTGCAAGAAATAACAGACTGGGGGGGAGGGGAGCATGCTAACCTCACTTGCCCAACACACCCACCCCATGCCCTGGGGGGGTTGGGGCCTGGGGGCAGGGGACAGTGTGTCAGGAGTGAGGGGCACCAGCAGGGCTGGGTGGTGAGGGGCTGTGGGTTGGGAGTGAGGGGCACCAGCAGGGCCAGGGGGCTTTTTTCTACATAAACTGTTCATCGTCTGGACTGGCCATTGATTTACAAATGGGTCCTGGTGCAAAAAAGTTTGAGAACCACTGCCTTAGATAAAAGAACAGACTGTGTGTGACTATGACCACATGAAAGAACATTTTTAATGTGCTTTCTTCTTTTATGCTGTATTATGCTTATCTAGAAAAATCAGCCATCATAATCCTTAAATGCTTCTTCACCCTATAATCTAAATGAGGATTAGAACTGTCAAAATCCTACTAGCGCTCTCTGATTTCCATTTACTTGCTTCAGACCATCAGGCTTACTGGGTTTTGAGCTCCATGGTTTAGTTTATAAAGACATTACTAAATGTTTATTATATATGTATAAATATCAGCGCATTAATCTGATGGTAAATTAAAGGAACAATTGTTTTGGCCATTTATCTTTATCTATCTATGGTATCTAATTATCAGATCAACAAAGAATATGCAAACTCCTTAGATACCTATGGTCTAAACCCTAAGAGCTAGAATGTGGCTTTTGTAGAGAAGCCTTGAACAGTAGGTACACAGATAATTTAATCACACATAGCCACAATCTATCTTCTTTGTTTGTTCCACTGCTTCTCCAACACAGTGAAACCCTTCTCCAAGCCAGTACAGATGGCATCAGCCTCATCCCTTCCCTTTTATACTGTCCAGCTCCCCTTGGGCCAATAGAAACAAGTAGATTCCCCAGCATGCAAAGAACATGAGTCTATTACTGAGCTCCGCACAGCAAGATGATACACACTTATGCACATGCTTAACTTTAAGTATCTGATCAGGGCTGGAGCTTTTTCTGCTCTTTGCAACATCACTGTAAGCAGCTTCCTTTAAGCCCTTGCAGGGACTATTCCTATTTAAGGCTGTCACATTTCTCATAGATCCTGTCTCCAATGAGTCCCATCATTTTGCAATCTTATATTCCCATGCTCTAGTCATTTTTCCCAAGACATATTCTAAATTGCTTCCTAAGTTTAACATAGAAGGGAATCATTTACATACCACTAAAATAACACAACTGCTTGACGGTACACAGCTATGCTATGCAGCATTTTAAGACAGTGAGAAAAGCATGTCCATCTAAATAAAACCTCAGAGGAATTTTAGACCAGCAGAATGTAATCACTCCCTTGCAATCTGGCCAAAAAACCAGGAGCAAAATTAATATCTTATGCAAGTAGCTGCAGCCCTGTTAATGTCAATGGATTTGCATTTGTTTACAACATGAATTTGGCCTCAGGTCTAACAGCCCTGTTTTGTTTTGTTTTAAATACATCTTTATCTATCAGGAGAGCTAAAGACCTTTGTTTTCTGTTTCATCATGCCGCCTCTTACAAACTTGAACAAACTATAAACAGTATCTTTGTTGTTTACTCTCAAGGAATAATCATCTATACTGTTTCCTGAAGCATGTGGATTTTCCATGACCACACATTTTTTCCATATCGGTGGAAGGGTACACACAGAGTACCCTGACACAGGTCAGGGCATAGACAAGTATGTGCTCTCTGCATACAAAACTGTTCCAGGAGGTAAAGCTCAGATGAAGCAGCTCCATGTGTCCCCAGTGCAGGACAATAGTGGACAGATACTGTCTGGACCTTACATATTTGCAAAGTTCACTATGAATTTGCTTGTATCAAAGATCATCCAAGAGGAAAAAATACTTTTTCCTCTGCAGGCATATCTGCTGATAGACTGACAAAGAGATGAAAGAAAGAAAATGTTGTTATTCTGACATGTCCACAGCAATGTCTTTGGCAACTTTTCAAAGAAGTTAGCTGCTATGCAAAAATATTTAATGTGGATGTTGGAAAGCTTTAAAGACTGTTTCTTTCAAAATAAACGTTACCCAGATAATGGTCTCAGTTACATTAGTGTCAATCCAGAGAATTTCATAGACTGCAACAGAATTATTCTAGATTTGCATCGGATATGAGAGCATAACATGACCTTTTATGTACCATTGGTATTACTTCTGCATGCTGTATAGAATGCAATATCAATCATGCTCATAATACAAAAGCATGGTTTCCTTAATAGCAACTCAGAGTGCAGATTTCTCCAAACTCCTGCTGGTCTGTCCCTGGGCTTAGTACTTATAAAGCAGTTTCATGCTGCTTTCTAAAGGCCATGGGACTCAGACCAGTCGGTGAGAAGGCAAGGTTTGTGGGGTGGGGGTTGTCATTTTTATCAAAGGATTGCCAAAATGGCTCCACTTGTTTATGGGAGGCTTTCAGATATTTGAAAACTGCTATTATGGCCCACCTTTAATCTACTTTTCTCAAAACTAAACATGCCTAGTTCCACTGGCACGCGCACCCTCCGCTCTCCTGCCCCCCCACCCCCCCTCAAGATTGGCTGCTGCCAGAAGCGCCTGTGGGTGGTTGCCAGTTGTGCTCACCACATGCCCCCCTTCACTGCCAACACTGCCACGGCTACCTGCAAAAGCTCCCAGCTTGCCACTGCCATGCCCCTGCCACCACTGCCTGTGGATGGTTGCTACGCCTCCCCAGCCTCAGGAGGCATGCAACATTCATGCCTAGTTCTCTCAACCTTTCCTCATACAACTTGCATTCTAACCCCTCTCTCATATTTGTCCAGTCATGGGAAAAGTTTATGAACAATGTAACTAGTTAATTTTAAAGGCTGCTAACTTTTAACATAACGTAAGTGGAAATATTTAACTTTTTTAAGTAGTTAAAAGGTAAGTTAAAAAAAGAGTAACTAGTTAAAAGTTAAATTAATTTGTGAGAAGTGTATGAAACACAGTGAATTGCCTCTTAGCATCATTTTTCATTTTCAAATGCAATGCACGTGTTTCTTTTCCATAAGCCCACAGAAGCACACTAATTTACTTGGAACTTACCCTGGTTTATCTGAAAACAATGTTATACTTGTCACACAGTCTTCGGAATAACAAGTTACCAATACCTATGTAATGTTAGATCCTTCTCACCCTCTCCATGTGAAGTACTTCATAAAAGTCAATGCATCACATAGGTATACAAGAATAACAAAGGAGATATTCATAGCCAGGTGACAAATGAAACTTCTGTTGCTACAATTTTTATTGCTCAAAAGGGTATGAAATGCATCTGAATTTAGAAATAATGAGAGTCTAAAAATCAAAATTGGACTGAAGTGAGAAAATCAGTTTAAATGAGAAAAAGAATGTTCAGTTGCATAGCAGAAGCTGTTTAAACTTACTAATTGAACTTCAGCAAAAGCTGCATTTCAGAATTTTACATCTGACAATTTCCCTCTTGGCTTGCAAAATTAAGCCCCCACTGCTGAACAATTACTCTACATGGGCAGATGGGGGAACACTTGTGTTATAACAGATGAATAGCTTTTTCATAGTAGATGACATCTCAGATAAGTTTCTCACAGATGAGAAGTAATGCTCAATTTCTTGGGCCCTGGGCTGCTGGTTCTGATCTTCATTAACATTTAAAGTCATCATCTGCTTCACCCTCACTAATTGTTCCCACTTCTACTGGGATCAGTGTCTCTGCTTGCTTGTGCTTGTTTCCTCTCCTGCAGCCAGCTGGCTGCCCTGTTGATTTCATGCTGGCATTTTCTGTGCATTTGCAGAACTAAGGAACTCTGGAGCTTGTAGTTCTTAAGAGACCATATCTCATAGGAAGGCACACTACTCTCTCTCAAACAAGAAGTCCTAGTTTCAATAAAGAAATTGGCTGTGTCAGGAAAAATTCTGGGAAAGCCAGATTTCAATTTTTTTAAACTTTTAACTTAACTTTAACCTTTTTTAAGACGGGTAGGGTCCACTATAGTTAACTAGTTAAAGTTAAAAGTTAGCCATTTCTTTAACTTTTTTTAAACTAGTTAATTCCCATGCCTGTATTTGTCAGTTGCCTCTAGATCCTCTCCAGTTACTTTACATCCTTCCTAAAATGTAGAGCCCAGAATTGAACTCGATAATTCAGCTGAGGTTTAACAAGCACCAAATAGAGTGGCACTATCAAATTCCATGTCTCACATATAATATTCCTGTTAATGCAAACCAAAACTGAATTTGCCTTTTTTTCTTCCTTTGGTGACTGCATGAATGGCCAATTCATTTGTCTGTGATTCACCATGCCCCTCAGGTTCTTCTTGACACTGTCATAGTTTTATCAAGACTACAGGGCTAGGGACAGAAGTTACACATAAACCAGTTTAAATGATCAGAAACTAGTTTAAACATGTACCAGAACATAAGTTCAGTGCATATAAACCAGTTTAAAAATGGCCAAAACTGGTTTAAGATAAACCTGGTCGAATGTAGTATCAGACTTAACTGATTTAGGTCAAACCAGTTTATGAAACTGCTGTCCTAGATACCTTCCTGATTCAAGTTAAATCAGTCTCCCAGCAAGCTTTTCAGCCCTGGGCTGGGCTGGGCTGGGCTGTGCTGTCTGCTCCAGAGAGCAGGGGTAGTCCCGCCCCTCTGCTCCCTAGCCGGAGCAGCGAGGACTGGGCTCACTGGCCAGCTCCTGGCTGCCCAGGCAAAACCTGGCTGAGGGCTGGGACCAGAGAATGGGGTTAAATTCACCTTTCCCTGAGTGCAGAGTTGCCCTGCCTTGCTAGCTTACTTAGTGCTGACTACGACTGTGGACTAGAAATCCAGGAGGCACCTAGAAGCAGGAGGAGGACGTGATGAGCAACCCTTCAGAGTCCTGCTGCTGTGAGTGTGGAATGCAAATCCCAAAGACCTCATGGACAGCTGGAAGAGGAAACACACACACAGCTCATGCTGGCTTTAATGTCCCCCAGCTTCTGACTTGAGCCACATTTCCTGAATCACTAGTAAATGTCTGTTCATTTGACTATTGGTTCAATCTTTGCAGCTTAGACTAACCTGCAAAGATTGAATCAAATCAGCCTTGGGCTTTTTGACTGACTGTACTTGGCCCTGGAGTTTTCCATTGTGCATTAAAATGTATTAGGACCCTTGGCAGGAATATATCCATGCAGAATATCTTTATATGATACCCCTGCAGGAGAAACCAAAAACGTTCTCCAATTAAATTACTGGGACTAAAATAAAGCAAGAGGCTGTATGTATGCCAACTGTGCAGATACCTAAAGTTCCATCTCATCAGGTAAAATGGTTCTAGCTACAAACATAAAGCCACACTTATCCTGGGATTCTAGAAAAAGTGGATACTAGATACTGTCTGACAAGACTATCCATCACACAACTTTGATACAAGTACAAATTACTCTGTTCATCTCATACAGTATTCTCCAGTTCTGCAACTCCACTGTATTTCTACGTCCAAGATGAAATTCACTCAGAAGCAGAGAACCTTTACAAGGTCCTGGGCAAAACATGAGCTCCAGTGAACTATTAAATGGATCATAGGTGACATGTAGGGATGGATATGTGCCCCCTAAGAGCAAGCTCTCTCAGCTTAAGCGATGGGCTGGGAAGGAAGAGGGGAACAGGTGGAGCACTGGTGTCCTTCCTCCCACCAAGAAGTGCCATGGAGGACCGCTGCGGTCACTGATGGTCCCCATTCAGCCTGCTGTCGCCACCACCATGCCTGCACCAGTGGGGACTGCCTGCCACCACCATGCCCTTGCCACCAACACTGCCACTGCTGCCTGTGGGTGGTTGCTGTGGCCCCTCAACCTCTGGAGGCAGGCATCACCTATGAAGTGGATTGTGCAGAAGCCACCCAATGTGCTCGCTCTGTCTTTATGTTGGTATGATATCCAAAACCTTACATTAGGAATACAAAAAGTCATGATTTGTTAGGTCCCAGGTGAGCAGTAGCAGAGCATCACTGCAGCCACAAAACCTGCTCAGAAATTTGGAGGTGAGAATTCCATAGTCTCTTACTGCCTGAGTTTCTTGCATTAAGCTTATTTAACTGGACTTGAGTTTCATGCTCATTATACAAATAAGGGACATAGGCTAAAAAGGAAGATTTAAGGCAATAGCTGAAATTCCATACATCCTACCTACTCAAAACCACACTGAATGATTTTCTATTTGGATGCTCCCAACTAAAATTACCCTCCCAAAAAACTGCATCTTTATGTACAGGCACTAAAGCAGGACATCCTGGACAGGAAACTAGAGTAATACTTGATGTGACAGGTCACAAGCTAATGCTAATGCCTCAGTGATTTTTCTAGTAGGAAAATTTACAAAAATTTATATTTCAATCTGTATTTGAATCTCAATTCTGTAGTTTTGTTGTCAGCCTCACCTTCAACTTCAAAAATACATCAGCAATAGTTTTGTAATATAAAGAATACATCTACTTTTTAGACCACTGACCGACCACATCAGCAATATCTAAATAATAAATCAGTGTTATATTTTAGTTTCATATACATGACTTTGTTCCAAGGTAGGTACCTCATTTGTATGTGCCATGGAAATGACTCAATCATTGTTTCCTTGGAGGCCTCCCATTACAGAGAGCATTTTTTATGGAAAACATGGTTTGTTTAAAACATATAAAAATATCACTGGGTCTTATTAAAGGAGGGATAGTATGTACATGTACCTTTAAATAATGGTAATGGTAGTTTTCCATGATTAATATGAAGATTTTCCATTTTCATAGACATGAGGGCTGGAAGGGACTTCGGAAGATCATAGAGTCCAGCCCCCTGCCCCAGGGGCAGGAAGTCAGCAGGGGTTATAGGATTCCAGCAAGATAAACATGCAAATGTCTCTTGAAGGTATTCAAAGTAGGTGCTTGAACAACCTTTGGCAGCAGTCTATTCCAAACCTTGGAGGCTCGGACAGTAAAGAAGTTCTTCCTTATGTCCAGCCTGAAACGGTCATTGGAGGAGTTTGTGACCATTCAATCTTGTCATCCCTTGGAGCACTCTGGTGAACAGGCATTCCCCCAGATCCTGGTGAGCACCCCTGATGAACTTATAGGTGGCCACCAGATCCCCCTGATCCTTGTTTTTCCAGGCTGAATAGTCCCATACCTCTCAGCCTCTCATCATAAGGTTTTCCTGACCTCTGATCATGCGTGTGGTTCTTCCCTGGGCTCTCTCAAGCTTCTCCACATCCTTTTTGAATTGTGGAGCCCAAAGCTGGACACAGTACTCCAGATGCGGCCTCACCGAGGCCAAGTACAACGTGAGGATGATGTCCTGGGATTTGCTTGAGAAGCATCTATGGAGGCAAGCCAGTGTTTTGCTGGCTTTACTAGCTGCAGTTAATGGGTCATGTTCATCTTGCGGTCAATCATGACCCCCCAAGTCCCTTTCATCCGTAGCGCTAGCTAGCGTAGCACTGCCAAGCCGATAAGGATGCTGCAGATTTTTCTTCCCAAGGTGGAGAACCTTGCATTTTTTGGTGTTAAACACCGTCAGGTTCTCATCCATCCATTTCCTGAGCCTGTCAAGGTCAGCCTGGATTGCCCTCCTGTCCTCAGGTATGGATGCTTTACCCCAAAGTTCGGTGTTATTGGCAAACTTGGCTAGTCTGCTTCTGATACCAATGTCACATCATTAATGAAGATGTTGAATAGTATAGGCCCAAAAACAGAGCCTTGAGGGACCCCACTGGTCACAGCACACCATGATGATTGACTTCTATCAACCACCACCCTCTGAGTCCTACCACGGAGCCAATTCCCTAGCAAATGGATCATGGTGAGGCCAAGGCTGCAGTTAGCCAGTTTTACTTAAAACATATGGGATACCAGATCAAGGCTTTTTTTAAAGTCAAGATATACAACACCAATCTCTTCTCCCTTGTCCAGGATAAGTCAGCTGGTCATGAAAAGAAATTAGGTTGGTCAAGCAAGACCTACCTGTGATGACTAATCCCTCAGGATGCTGCTATTGGCCAGTCTGTTAAGAACGGCCTCTTTGATAATCTTTTCTAAGATCTTCCCTGGGATAGAGGTCAGGCTGATGGACCTATAGTTTGCAGGATCCACTTTCCTCCCCTTCTTGAAGATAGGCACCACATTGGCCTTCTTCCAATATTCGGGCACTTCACCAGAGCGCCAGGAGTTGAGCCATGATGCTCGCCATCTCCTTGCATTCTCCCATCTGGTTTAGCAGAGGTCCAATGTTGCCCTTGCATTTCCTCACATATCTAAAAAAGGACTTTTTTTTCTCCTCGATACTCATAGCTAGTTACAGTTCAGTAACAGCCTTGGCTTTCCTGGTTTGCTCCTTGCAGGTCCAGAGCAGCGCAAAGCATTCCTCCTTGGAGGTGGATCCAGTCCTCCATCCTTTGTAGGTCTTTCTTTTTAGAAGCAGGTGATCTGCTAGTTCCCTGCAGAACCAAGAGGGCTGCTATGCCCTTTTGCTGCCTTTCCTCTGAGGTGGGCTAGACTTTGCTTGTGCATTCAGGATCACTCCCTTGAGGAGCAGCCACTCATCCTGAACTCCCCTCCCCTTTATACCACTTACTGGCAGTCTGGTACTGTTCTAGAAATTGTGATCATAGGGTATACTTTATAAATACAGATAAGATAAATTATTATAGGGATGACCATAAGCAGCAGAAGGCTGGGGCTAAAGGGGCTTAGCCTCCCCAAAACTGGGCTGGCAACCACTGCTGCCATACCACTGCACCCCTGCCACATAGTCCTCTACCATCGTGCACACAGCACTAGCATGTGCTGGATCCAAAACAGCCCTGCAGGAGGAAGGGGCAGAGTCAGGCAGATGTGATCTGTACTGCCCAGCCCAGTCATAGTTATCCTCGTAAGCAGCAGTGGAAAATAAGAAAAGCTTTGCCAGATTGGCAGGAATACAATACTAACAATCTGTGGAGGAGGGGAGGACATATGGAAAGTTCCTTCTATGCACAGATCTCCTTGCTCTTCCAGAAAAGCAGGTCAGCTCCAGTTCACAGCACATATTACCAGTCTCAGATCCAAAAAATGTTCTCTGGGAAGGCAGAGAAATAATGAATGATGTGCATTGTCTACCCACCAAGCTCATGAAGAACCTGCAGAAAATTAATTTAGCCTGAGGTTTCAATAGGTATGGAAATATGACACCTTTATAGTCAGTAGAGATGTTATCTGAATCTTCTTTGACTTTACATAAATTGATCCTTATTCTGTGAGAAACTAATAAAGTTAAGATTTTCATCTTAAAATTTCTTTTCCTTTTTATTTAATTTTTTTAATAAGAACTGTCCTGTGATATGGGTCAGGTAGAAGGAAATATAGTTCAGGGATGCATCTGGTTTTAAAATCTAAGGAGAGCAATATAAACATGAGGACAGAGCTGGAACTGTTCAGTACACACTTTTTTTTTGCTGACATCTGATGTTTGCTAGAGTTAATATAATCCTATCTCGCTTTACAAATTAAGTGCAACTCTTATTACATTCCTTTCCTGCATGTCACTTAGCTCTGTTGAAGCACGGTCCAGAATCCTGTCTTTGCAAGCTTTGTCAGCAAGCATTCCACTGAGTTAAATCCATGACTTCTGTGTCCCACCCTCCTGAATTTAGGTAAACAAACATTTCTGTTTAAATTAAATAAAACATTTTAAACAGCATTTGAAATACATTTAAGTAACTTTTCAAACAAAAAGTAATATTAAACTATCATTCTTCCTATACTGGCTTTCTGCAGCTCCAATTCCATGCACAATTGTGAAAGAAGGGTTTGTTGTTTGCATTACAATGGAAAGATTTAGCATAACAATTACAGTTGCATACTTTAGTGTACACTTAGAAACGTATTTTTCTCCTTCTGATCTGTTGCAGAAACAATTGAGTGTGCGATAGTTTCTTCAGCTTCTGAAGGGACAACATCTCTGTCCAAAGACAAACTTTTTTGTCGTCTTAGTGAAAACAGTGTAGTAGTGGTTCTTTTTAATTAGCCATATTCAAGCCCTTGGCTAACAATGACTTGGTCTCATGTTGTATATGGTTAGCTAGGGAATCTGTCGTTAGCCTGAGTGTCACAGGTTTTGAGACATCAGTTTACACAATAACAATTTTTTTGATTTCTATAAACTCCTCATGTAGTAGAACAGTGTTACCATATTACCATAGACCCAACCAGATCAGATAAAAATGTATATACCTTACTTCACTAGGTTGTGTGCTTCAAGAAAATCTGCTGAGCATACTTAATAACTGCCACAGAAGTCCTCTCCATGTTCCTTGCTGCTGATAGCACAAACAGATGATTCAGACATCATCATCTCTCATTTCTATGAACATACCTTTCTACTGACTTAGAAAAAATGCTACAGCATAAGACTTGAGGATTACATATTCATGGAGAAAATATTCACCGACCAAAGTGCTCAGTTAATGAGATTTATCTGGTTGAAAATAGGTTTATACGTAGGATTAGGATGGTAATTAATGATCAGGTGAATAATGAGTTACAAATGTAACACCATCTGCAATGGGTAAGAACACAAAGAACTATCATATACTGCATAAAAATTACTAAAATCTATTTTAAAAGTCAATTCACTGAAATAGTATTTGTTCAGTTTCTTCCAAATGTTCAGGAAAATACGTACTTCAACATGAGAATTATTAACCTCAACATTTGGAAAATTAATGAGCTTTGAAATTCAAATAGATTTGCTTCTAGAGGGAAGCATGAAAACAGTCTTTGTGATGAAAATAATGGAAAACATTGCAGTCTTAACTCTGGAGAGACTGGCACTGTCTATAATGTAATGATGCACTTTAATCTATTGATTGCAGTGCAGACCTCAGCATCATTACAGTACTCTATTCCTGTTTGTAGTTCTGCCCATTGTGAACTTCAACAAGCCTCTTAAAAACATGGTACTTCAATATCTCTGTTTGAAGGATGAGTCTATTAATGTTTATCTCCTCAAGTTCAAATGCATTTGGGGCAGTTATACCCACCTGGGACCTAATTAGATGCAAATTAGCTTACTTTGGTTTAGTCACTTAAAGCTACAGTGGATTAGTGAAATAGTTTGTACTACCATCTGTAAAAACAGAAAGCTACTAGAGCTTCAGTCAAGCTTTATAGCTGGAAAAAAGCTGGACACACTGTTGAAGTACAGACAGAGCACGACACCACCACCTGCTGTCCATCCAAGAATGCAGTGCTCTGAAGGGAGCTCTTTTTAGGGCTCTGTAGCTTATAGGACTCTCTGTAGCTCTCTAGGTCCCTGCCCCCCTCCTAAACTGTGTGCTGCTGCATCCTTTTTACCTGTAATACCACTAATCTCACAGGTAGGCAACCAGTGGTCCTTCACTGGGGCTCTGTGCAGAGACAGGGGAGTGGGACCGACAGGAGGAAAGGTGGAGGGTAGGCTGGGTGAGTAGCATGGTGGAGGGTGTGGTCAGGGGGTTTCAAGGTCTGGGGGTAAATATGAGACCTCTGGAGGATGGGGGAACATGGTATAGAATCACTTGCAGTCAAGCAGGGTTTCTGAAGTCAAACTTTTTTTAACTGATTATCTGCAAATTTTTTTACCAATGAGCAAATACTTTTAATGTGTTTGGTGTTAAACCCCTAAATCTGAACCCAGCTCTTGTTCAGAGTCTAGCAGAAGGGTTGCAGTTACATTATGTAAGATATGTGCCAATAAAAATATGTCAGTAAAAATGTTTGGTTGCCAGTAAGAGTTAGCAAATTATCAGTAAGGAAAAAAATATATGAAAAAAAAAAAATTGTTGTGGTTGGCCACCCTGATCCTACTGGTCCAGCAAGCAAAAAATTGACACTGACCCTGCATATTAGTCTTCTGTGTTGTATTGTCAGTAGACTGCTAGGCTGGTTTAGAATCTTTACATTGCAGATTTGTTTCATTTATTTGGCTGCAGCTAATTAGATAAGACTAAAACACACAACTAGGAATAACTATTGTAGTGGTTTAGAGCCACTAATGTGTTATCTTTCTGCTTGTGATGAATGCACAGAAAGGAATTGGATTAGGAATCTG
Organism: Crocodylus siamensis; assembly: GCF_052110815.1. NCBI lineage: Eukaryota > Metazoa > Chordata > Crocodylia > Crocodylidae > Crocodylus > Crocodylus siamensis. The sequence continues at coordinate 153,856,430 of NC_143399.1, read as the reverse complement.
GTAGCCGACAATGATGTTTGTTCTTCCTCTGGGAGTGAACAAACTAATTTAAAAAGGGAAGGTCCCAGGCTAGCTTAGGGGCTAACTAAACTAAACAAAAATATTTAATGCAAGTTAAAACTCTTGATCAGAGCAGAGAATGTATACATGTACTCTTGCAACAATAACTTCATCCCACTCAGTAGCTGGTTGACCAAGAGGTCAGCCAAACAGCATTCAGATTTTCTCTCTTCCGTATTGTATATCTATTCCCAAAAGGAGATTATTTTAAGAGTATTTACATGGATTTGTCACAGCTACCACCCCAGGGTTGTGGAATAATTTCTTTTCAGGACCACAAACTAGAACAGAAGTGAAGTCAACGAAAATAAAAGCGTTACCTGACAGAATGCACATACTGAACTGGGCAGTTACAGGAAAGCTGCTGTCAGTCATTCAACTGCCTCCCAACTACTACCAGCAGAATGCAGAGGAGTGCAATACAAAATGGTGCCATGAGATAAAAGAAAATATGGATGTTTCTACATTCATCAAGAAGCAGCAGTCACTGATGATGCATGTCCAGCCTGAGACAAACTGAGGCCCAGGGACTTGAAAGAGGAGACTTGCTAGTTCCAAACTGTATTAGTGAATGGGTGCTAGGCTGTTTTCTTTCATCATTCTGTATGGTATATAAAAGCCTGCCTGATTTTTTTTTTCCTAATCTTAGAAATATCAGGAATGGTAAGCGACTTACTGACAGAGCTACATACATAGAATAAGAGCTCTCTTGGGGTCTGTACTGCAGCAGCACCTTGTCCCAACTGGACTGTTGAGTCAGGGACAAAAGTTTCATAAACCAGCGTGACCTAAAATCAGTTAAGTCTGATATGACATTCAACCAGGTTTATCTTAAACCAGTTTCAGCCATTTTGAAATTGGTTTACGTGCACTGAACTTCTATTCTGTTACAGGTTTAAACCAGTTTCTGATCACTTAAACTGATTTATGTGCAATTTCTGTCCCTAGCTTTCCTAAACATGCCCCTCACCCCATACTCAGGACCTGGAAATACACCACAGATGCTGTTCCAAGGCATCTGTCTGAAGCTGCTGTCAAGTCCTCTATGTGTCTGAGAGAAGCTGCTGGGAAGGACCCCAGCATGACCTCACCAATACAACTTCTGGTTAGGAAAGTGCTAGATGACAGGCTGGCAGGACCTGTTTGAGAACAGCCAGGCCAGGACGTGCTGCTGCCACGGCATAAACATGCCTTCTCTCCAAAAGCAAAGGGATTCTTGAAATGTAATAAGAATGTTTCTTTCAGCTCCTAATCATGCACTTGAATTCAAAGAGAGTACAAACAACCAGCAAACAAAGGCCTTTATAGGGCCTACATAAAAATCACTTCATATCTCAGTCCATCAAGTGTCACTTACATGGTATCTCATTATCATCACAAACTCAGTAGTTTTCTTGTTTACTGTGAAGTCTTCTTGGAAAAAGCAGGGAAAACAAATCCTGAATTTTTAACATAAAAAGCAAAAAGAGAAAAACGTTGAATTCAGGTTTTCTTCTAGCGTAACCAAACCAAAGAACCAAGCCATCCCTTCCCTAAGGAATGCTAGGAAAGTATGAATCCACTTTGTCCTCCAGTTAAATCCTTCAGTCTCCAAAGTTAATTGAACAGCTCTTAGGGATAGAGATAATATTAGCACCAACCTTACGTTGCAAACTGCTGCTCACAGAGCTGTAACAGCAGTTTCATTTTTGTCATTGATATTGGGATCCTAAAGCTTAATTGTGACAGAAGAAAAGTCATCAAAAAATAAAATGGTAAAAGGCACAGTACCAGAAACAGAAATAATAAGCAAGTCATCCATTCAAGTTAACAAAACACCAAGTCAAATCAAGAAATCAGTAAGTTTTCAAATAACATATTGTTCATGAAGGAATATAGTTGTGTGAACCCAATGAATTATCTGAATAAAATTCCTGTCCTATCTTGGCATGGCTCATAAAGGATCAAGAAAGGTAGGGCAAAACATTCTTTCACAGGAAGGGACAGCTGGTATGCATCAAGAACCAGCTCCAGAGAAGACCTCTGTGCAATTTTTTACAACATTCTAAAATATAACAAGCAAAGGTGGAGTTTTGATTTCCAGAATGGGAATTGCTCCCAGACTTTGCTGATGCACAGTAGGGAATGCAATGGCAATAGGTCACCTGCTTCTTTTAATGCTTTAAACCATCTTTGCCCCATGGAGCCCCATCCATTCTCTGACCCCACTGGAGGATTGCACCTGTCAGGATACCATGCCTTACATACAGAGACTTTAACTGTCCCTGCACACAATAATATGGTGTGGTAGAGTTTTTCCTCACCTCACTTCCTGTATATAAAACACCTGAAAGCAGCAGGACATGCTGAGACAAGGATGTTATAAACAAACATATTCAGCTAAACTCTGTGTCTGCAGTCTGGTGTTTCTTACAGTTCCATAATTTCTAGGGTCAGAAGGGACCTGAGCAGATCATCTAGTCCGACCCCCTGCCATGGCAGGAAAGACTACTGGGGTCAAACGACCCCAGCAAGATTGGCATCTAACCTCCTCTTAAACACCCCCAGGGTAGGAGCCTGCACCACTTCTCTTGGAAGTTGGTTCCAGACCCTAGCCACCCTGACCGTGAAGTAGCGCCTCCTGATATCTAACCTAAACCTACCCTCTGCCAGCTTGTGACCGTTATTCCTGGTCACTCCTGGCGGTGCTCAGGGGAACGGTGACTCCCCCAGTGCCTGCTGATCCCCCCTGACTAGTTTATAACAGGCCACAAGATCCCCCCTCAGCCTTCTCTTTTGGAGGCTGAACAGGTTCAGGTCCTGTAGCCTCTCCTCATAGGGCCTGCCCTGTTGTCCCCTGATCATACGAGTGGCCCTCCTCTGGACCCTCTCCACGCTGTCCACATCCCTCTTGAAGTGCGGCGCCCAGAACTGGACGCAGTACTACAACTGCGGCCTGACCAGTGCCACATAGAGGGGGAGGATCACCTCTTTGGACCTGCTCGAGATGCATCTGTAGATGCATGACAAGGTACGACTGGCCTTCCTAACTGCCTCCCCACATTGCCGGCCCATGTTCATCTTGGAGTCAGTGATGACCCCAAGATCTTTTTCCGCCTCGGTGCTGACAAGAAGGGACTTCCCTAACCTGTAGGTATGGTGCCGGTTGTTCCTCCCAAGGTGCATCACCTTGCACCTGTCTGTGTTGAAACCCATCGTATTCTCATCCACCCACCCTTGTAACCTGTCTAAGTCTGATTGTAACCTGTTGCATCCTTCCTGTGTGCCCACGTCCCCCCACATCTTAGTGTCATCAGCAAATTTGAAGAGGGTGCTTTTTACCCCGTTGTCCAAGTCACTGATGAAGATGTTGAACAGTGCGGGCGCGAGGACTGAGCCCTGCAGAACCCCACTGCCCACGTCCTTCCAGGTTGAGAAGGACCCATCCACTACCACCCTCTGGGTGCAGCCCTCCAGCCAGCTGGCAACCCATTTGACTGTGTGGGTGTCTACACCACAGCCCCCCAGTTTCTTAATCAGAATGGGGTGAGAGACAGTGTCAAAAGCCTTCCGAAAGTCCAGGAAGACTATATCCACCGCTACCCCTGCATCTAATGATCTGGTGATCTGATCGTAAAAGGCCACCAAGTTGGTCTGACAGAACCTGCCACTGATGAACCTGTGTTGGTTGCCCCTAAGCACGCAGTCCCCTGCTGGCCCCTCCTGGATGTGTGCCAGCATAATTTTCTCAAACAGCTTGCCTAGGATCGAGGTAAGACTAACCGGCCTATAGTTTCCCGGGTCCTCCTTCCTGCCTTTTTTTGAAGATGGGAACCACATTGGCCCTCTTCCAGTCCTCCAGTACCTCACCAGAGCACCACGAGTGCTCGTAAAGCCATGCCAGGGGACTTGCAATGACTTCGGCCAGTTCCTTTAGAACTCTAGGGTGGAGATCATCCGGACCGGCTGACTTGAGTACGTCCAACCCCTCCAGAAGCTCCCTAACTAAATCCTCGCTAACCCATGGCCCAAGTGTGCCTCCCCCCAGGGCCCGAAGGGGGCCCAGCAGAGAGGTGGCTGTTCTGGTCCCTACTTAGGAAGACGGAGGCAAAGAAATCGTTAAACATGTTAGCTTTGCCGTCTGGTGTGACGACCAAATTTCCCAACGCATCTTGCAAGGGCCCCACATTACCCGGGACCTTCTTTTTACCCCCTATGTATTTAAAAAAGGACTTGTTATTGTCCTTAATCTGGGAAGCTAGTCCCAGTTCCATCTCTGCCTTGGCCTTCCTAACTACCCCCCTACATCCCCGAGCAACTACAGAATAGTCCTCCCTGGTGATGACCCCTTCTTTCCATTGGGTGTAAGCCTCCTTTTTAGCAAGGAGACATTCCCGGATGCTTTTGGTGAGCCACAGAGGCTTGTGTGCTCTCCTGCTCCCTTTGATCCTCATTGGGATTACCTTCCTTTGGGCTTGGAGGATCGTCTCCTTAAGGAACCACTACTCTCCCTGGACACCTGGCTCCCCTCCCCTCCGGGACCTCAGGGTTTCTCCAACTATCCTCCTTAGCTCATTGATGTTTGCCCTCCTAAAATCTAGGGCCGCTGCCTTACTGCATGCCTTTGCCACCTTGCGCTGGATGGTGAATTCCAGCAGGCGATGATCGCTGTTGCCCAGGTGGTCGAGCACCCGCAGCCCCCTCACCAGATCATCACCCGTGGCCAGCACTAGGTCCAACAAGGCATCTCCCCTGGTGGGGCTGTGCACCTCCTGGGTTAGATGGAGGTCCTGCACTCTGGCCAAGAACCTACGTGAGCGTTCAGACCTGGCTCACTGTTCTTCCCAGCAGATGCCCGGGAAGTGCAGGTCCCCCATGACTACCACATCCTTAGCCTTCACTACCTCCGTGAGCTGACCCAAGAATTCCTGGTCAAGCTCTTCTCCCTGGTTGGGAGGTCTGTAGTAGACTCCCACCGTTAAGTCTCTTTCCCCTTGACTGCCTTGTACTCTAACCCAAAGCACTTCAGAGTGTCCCTCCCCTGACTCCTTGCTAATTGACGAAGATGTGTATTCCTCCTTAATATAGAGTGCCACGCCCCCACCTCTTTTTCCTATCCTGTCCCTCCTGTACAGCCTATAGCCCTTGACATTCACCACCCAATCATGTGTCGAGTCCCACCACGTTTCTGTAATCCCCACTATGTCCGGGCTAGTGTCAGCCAGCAGGAGGGTGAGTTCCTCCTGCTTGTTGCCCATACTACGAGCGTTTGTGTAGAGGCATTTGAGGCCTCCTGTGGATATGTGTACTGACCCCCTAGTCCCAGCGTTACCCTGGCCCCCATCTCTTACCTGTTTATTCGCTTCGCTCGTTGGGCTGGGCTGGGCTGTAGTTGTGGGTGCTGTTTGGTCTGGCAGTCTGATGTTTCCTTCGCCCTCATCTTCCCCTTCCCCCGACGAGCCTAGTTTAAAGCCCGCTGGAGGAGGTCCGCCAACTTAGAAGAGAACACACGCTTACCTTTAGGGGAAAGGTGGAGCCTTCACCCATGTCCTTCACCTCTGGACACACTGGAATAATTTCTCAACCCCAGCCTTTCCATTATACTAAAATAAATATAATGGTAGTAAAAATTGCCACTGTAGTTGCCACAATAGAGCTAAGCCAGTAGAAAAAGAGTTTCCATCAGATCATTGTGAATTTTCAAACAGTTGAGATGTGTTAATAATGGAAAACTCTTACCAAAAAAATTAAAAACTAGGAGGCTCTCTTGCCACTTGTCCACCTTCTACTAGTTATGCACACTCAAAATCTTGCCTTTATAAAAAGACAACCCCATTCACATTTTGACATTAAAATATAGAATAATGTTGACATTCTTTCATCTGATATGTATATTATCCTAGTATCATTTGATTGTTTTATATATGATACATCTTCTCATTTACATTACTTTTAATCTGTAGAATAAGAACTGTGCAAATTCAAGAGAGAGAGTTTTTTTTTAGAACTGAAGCACCATGAGTTACAACGGGGAGCTGCTCTTCTGTCTGCACTGTCCAATATTACATTGCAATACTTGTATCAACCAGCCATAAATACCAGTGTAACAGAAATATTTTTAATGTGTTAAAAGCCAGTGTGATACTTTTCTTTAAACTGCTTTGAAAAGAAATCTTAGTCTAAAGACATTCAAAAAGCCTGAGGCAGAATCAATCTAAATTATATGGTTTCTGAAAAGGACTGAGAAAGACACTTTTATATCTGTTTTCAAATACGTGTAAGGCACTCAGATACTATGGTGGGAAGGGCCAAACAAGAACTTAGATGAATAGTCCAGTAGAAAAGAACTGAATTTAGTTCATGAGATTAGGTGAGGTATGCCAGACAATTTTGTAGTCCTTATGAATATTAGTCATGGTATAGAAACAATAAATCATCAAGGAAGTGTCTATAATATTTTGAGATATTCAGAGAATATGTTATTCATATCCATATAGGATTCACATTTGACATTCACAGGTCAAAAGTAAAGGTTGGAGTTCAACAATAGCCAAATCTTGTGAGCTATTTCAATAAGATTTTAGCACAAAACAGCAGTCTTACTAGATCCTCTACCACACAGGTGTCAAAGATATGGCCCTCAGGCTGGATCTGTCCCATGGAACCCTATCGTCTAGCCCCCAGTGCTGCCCATGGGTTCTAGAGTTGACCCACAGGTAGCAGGCACTGGATAGCCCTGTGGGTTACCCAGTCCAGCCTCTCTGCATGTGCTCCATGCTGATCCAGGACAAATCCCAGAGCAGGTAGCATGGTCCCAGAGAAAGCCATATGTGCAGCACCTGCTCCAGCCACTATGGGATATGCAGTGGATTCAGCATAGAGTGGGTCTGTCCTGAAATGGGAATCACAAGTGGCAGAGGTCCAGAGTGCTGGAGGAGGCACTATGTGCAGGATGATCCTGGATTAGCTGCTCTAATACATGTGGCACCCTTTCTGGGACATGTGCTGGATCTGGCATGAAGGACTGGTCTGGGGACCCAATCTGGCTTGCAAACAGCCCCAAGCCACTCAACCACAGGGCTGGATAAGTTGGAAACCTCTGCTCTACCAAGAGTGATCAATATCATGCAAAAACATATGCTGTTGTAAGATTTCTACCATCTAGGACCAAAATATGGAAGAACTGCCGTTCTTTTGAAACCCAGCCAAAAGGTAGGTTTCTCTTGGTGTTGTTTTACATGTAAAATTAGACTCTAGGTTTGGGTCTAAACACCCTGGGGTTAAAAATGATCTGACTCCAAGTCACAGTTTTGGCTTGTTCCTAAAACAATAATAGTAACTACGAAGATTTGAGGTGGCAGACTTACCAGGGCAATGCTGTTATGCACCGATTTATCTATTCTGGAGAAAAGCCAGCTAATATCTCTGTCAGTATCTTATCAGTGTGCAAACATCTATACTTCAGTAAAAAACAAAACAAAAAAGAGATAGAGATTAAAATATAAAATTAAATATTTTACTCTGGGGTAGTCCCTATCTAGATTTTATGTGAACTATAAAAGTCATACATGTGTAACCTGGGTGGTATGTGGAGAGGTACCCCCTCTCCAATCAAAGGGATGTGAGAGTGGGTGCATGGGAACATGGTTGCCTAGCTGTAGGCCAGTTCACCCCTTTCCCTACAGAGCAGAGCAGGAGATCCAGGACACCCAATGATATTTAATTATGTACATGTTTAATGATACCAAAATAATATAACATTTATAACCATAATCTTGCATGCATGTAAGATTACACACACAGGTTATTTACATAGACTTACACAGGCTCTTTTCAACCTTGAACTCAGGCACTGGCCTATCCCCTGTGGCCTTCTGATTAAACTACAACCCCTGACCTTTGACTGGGCCCTCTAGCAGCCTGCAAAGGAGGACTTAAGGGCAAAACACAGGTTAATGAACAAATCAATGAAAGTAACAGCTAGCAGTGATGGAACAATAACTGATCATACACAATCAGGTTACACCAGTAGACTCACCATCATATATAGATAACCATTTGAATACAATAGATTCAAATATAAAACAGCTTACAACCCCTTTCTTAATACAACAATAAGGACACAGAGTTACAGCAAGAGTCCTAATGGCATGAGGGACCAGAACACAACAATGGCCTAGGAGCTGGGCCCAAAGAAATGACAACCTGTGGAAGGATCCTGTTAACCTAATAAAACATTGTTACTCTCTCCCTGGTCACTCAGTTAAAGGTGGTTCCAGGATTACAGGCCCCTTCTAACAGAACAGGGGCTCTAGACTCCCCTCTGTGTCCAGGAGCAAATCATCCTCTCTCCTCAAGAGCCTCCCAATGATTGCCCACAGGGAGGAAGGCCCCTCCTCCCCGTGGGAATCCTTTTCCCTGGGTAACTCATAACTCCTAGCATCCTCCCTTGCAGGGGTGGTTGACCTGTCTGGTCATTGCCCGTGGCAGGAAGGTCCCAACTGCTTCATGCAGCCACTGAGGCCTATCAGCTCTCTCAGCCCCCCTGTGCACTGAAGAGGAACCTGCCTAGGGCAGGAACGTGGACCGGCATTGCCTCATGCAGCCCCGTCAACTCGTCAGCTCTATAGCTCTGTGCGCAGAGGGCCCAGCAGGGTGAGGGACCTGTGCTGCCTCGCGCAGCTGCTGCAGTCCCAGCCGTTCTCCACCAGCCCCGTGCACCACTCAGGGCAGAGCTCTTGACCCAGTTGACCCAGGCAGAGAAGACCACCAAATACAATGTCTGGCAGGCCTCAACCTGTGCCAGGTCACTCAAGTCCTGGACCATGAGGGGTACATTGTCAGTATATGCTGACAGGACCAGCCACACCTCCGGCTCCCGAAGCATCAACCCTGCCACCCACTTCTGCAGGAGAACAAGGAAGGCCTCCAGGGCCAAAGTGTACAGCTGGCAGGACAGCAGGCAGCCTTGACGCACCCCTGTCTTGAACAGGATGGCTCCATCAGGGCCCAGTTGAGCTAGACCAAACATTCTGCAGAGGTGTATAGTATCTGGAGAGCCCGCATGAAGCAGGGCCCAAAGCCAAAGGCCTGCAGCATACCTGTGAGGTACCCGTGATCCACTCTGTCAAATGCCTTCTCCTGGTCCAGGGACAGGAGGGCAAAAGACAAGCCCTCCCAGTGCGCTAGCTCCAGGAGGTCCCAAACCAGGTACAGGTTGTTGAAGATAGAACATCCAAGCACCGTGTATGTCTGGTCAGGATGGATCACATCTGTCAGCACAGACCGCAGGAGCAGCGAGATGGCCTTCACTGCCACCTTGTAGTCTGTGAAGAGGAGGGACACGAAACACCAGTACCTCAGGTTGTGGGCATCCTGCTTCTTCAGCAAGAGGGTCAGCACGGCTGTCCAGCACAACAGATTCAGCCCAGACCACAGCAAGGTCCAGGTTGAAGACGTCCCAGAAGGCCTGGTAGAACTCTATGGTCAGCCCGTCGATGCCTGGCACCTTGTTGCCAGGCATCAGGTGGAGGGTGGCTGAAAACTCAGCCCTGTGCAGTCACAGTCAAGAAATGCAAGTAGTTCACCCCTGGGGACTGCTGGGACCAAAAGATCTGCAGGCTCCATGGAGCCTGCTTGTTCTTGGGCATCCGCCTCCTGGTCCTAGGGCTCAACGGGCTCCTTTGGCACCATCTGAACCCCCCGGTCTGCTACAAACCCAGACTCTGGTTGGGATTGGGAGAGCTCTGCAGCCCCTTAGGACAGCGGTGGGGGTGGGACTCCTTGACAAGATGGTGGTGTAGAGCTGTAGCCCGGTGGGGAGGTTTTCTGGGAGGGGGAGGAAAAAGACCCATGAAGCAGTGGGGTGGCTTTGGTGTCTACCTTGGGGTCCTGGGAAAGGGGACCCTCCTCAGGGCTCACTGGGGGTGAGCTCCAGGGCCCCTCCCCCCCCCCCCATTTCCCCCCCACATCAGAGGGGGAGGGTTCTGCTGCCAAACCTTCCTCTGGGTCAGCCTCAGCACTCAATCAAAGTGGGTAGGCCCTGGCTAGTGGAGCAAGAGCCTTCCTGCATGGGCCCCTATTCAGGAGTGTTCAGCAGTCCCAAAGCCCCCTTTACTGGGATAACCCATTTAATATTCCCTGGGGGTGGGGTGTCAGGCACAGATGGGGAAGCCCCCAGAAGCTGAATCACTCCTTCTCCCCATGTGATGGTCTTGGGGGGCGAGGGGGTGGTCCTCTACGTCAGAGGGCTCCAGCTGCATCCAGGCCACTCTTGGCTTTGCACCTGAAGGAGACCTGCACCCATTCAGCCATGGGCAGTCCTCAGGTGGACAGGCTCCAGTAGAAGGGGCTGGAGTTGGGGGGCAGTTACAGTGGGAGATGGTCAGGGGTGGGGGGGCCCTCTCCCTCTTCCCCTGGCCACTGCCCCCCTCCCCAGGACTCTGCCATAACTTGGTTGGGGGACAGGGTCCCCTGAGCTCATGGAGGGGGGCTGGTGGTAGGGGCACCCCTTTTGCCAGTGGGACCTATGGACACACTCCCCACCTGACCCATGGGGCACTCATGATGCAAGTGCACTGGGGCATGGCACTGAAAGCACCCCAGGTTCCCCAGTGTATAGAAATCCTCACTAGGGCCCCCCTGAAAAGTAATTACAAGGCTGCCCTCAGTCTCCAGCTGTGCTCCTGCCATCAGCTGGATCATGACCCGATGATGGAATGAATACAGGTGGCAGAGGCCGGGGTCTTGGCCACCACCAGGGAGACAACTCTCCCCAGGGTTTGGAGATGGGGGAGCAGGGCCCAATTGGGGATACAAGGTGGGACAGAGCTGAGGACCACTCTGGTCCTCAGCTCTTCTAGGGGTTTGAAGGAGAAATATTCGCCCTCCACCATGCTGTCCCTCTTCACCACCTTTTGTGCAAGCAGCCTCCGAGGTGAGGAAAAAGACCCCTTTGCCATGAAAGCTAGAGGCCACCACAATCTTGGGGGACCCCCCACTACCCGAGCCAGGGCCTTCACTCAGGTTGCAAAATGCAGGGTCTCCCGCCTGGGCAGTTAGCACTTGACCCTCCACTGCTAGCCTTTCCAGCTTCAGCAGCAGGGTGGAGGCCCCACAGCTGTGGGTCACCCCGCAGCCACCTGTGCGTAGCTGTGGTTCCCCCATTGTGGGGCTCCATTGGTGGGGCCGGGGCTAGGGTCAGGGACAGGCTGAGTGGGTGCACCACCTGGTGTGGTGCACCTAGTCCCCTCAGGTCTAGGCTTGGGGGCAGGGCCCTTGCCCTTCTCACCCCCAGCTGTGGAGCCCTTCCTACTGCCCTTGCCCCTGATGGTGGGGAAGGGAGCTTGGGAACTCCTTTGGGGGCCTGCTGGAGTCTCACCTGCCCCCACAGCAGAGGTCTTAGGCTTCTCTACCCCTGGAGGAGTTGTTTTGGACTCTGCCACTGGGTGTGGGCTGCATCCCCTTGGGGGCTTGGCTGGGATCTGCCCCCATAGTGGGGGCTGAAGGAAGTTCTATGGAGGAATCTCCTCCCCCCCGAAGTTTCCTGCCCTGGCATTGTTTCACATCAGGAAGGGGAAACCAAAAAAGAAACCCAAAAAAAATACCATGGGGCTGGCGAATCTAGTAGGGGCAGGCTGGGTAAAGGGACTGCCCACTGAGCTACTTCCCTACAGGAAAAGAGCTAGGACGGCTATGCTTGGGGAATGTAGGGGAGGGGGAACACATACAAACAAGGGCTTGGGAGACTTGAGCTGACTTACTCAGCCACACAAACACCAGGGCAGGGGGAGTGGACCACAGGACTTACCACACAGGGAAGGGTGCTGAGGCAGATGTAAAAGATGGCTGGAGCGGTGGAGTGGCTTTGTTTGTTGGAGAACAGTTCGGAAGCCCCTTGGGCCTCCAGCTAGTCACTTAGCAGCAGTGCAGCAGGTAGGGAAACAGAGCAGGATCAAATGCAGTGAGGCAGCTGTGAGGGAGGGCAGGAGCAATCAGTAAACTGGGCAGTAGTCCACTGCAGGTGTGGTATTGAGTGGTACAAGGTGGTGCAGCAGGGAATCTCCCCGTCTCCTGAGAGGGGGCAGCAGCAAACAAGACGGCACCAACAGTGATGGTAAGAGCCATTCAGTTCAGCCACTCAGGGTGTGCTTCTGGTGAGACTGGAGGTGAAGGTAGGGGTGGCCTGCCAAGGCAGCTGGGGCAGGCAAGGCACCTTTAGGCTCTGGCAGTGAGAGTAGGGGAGAGGTCCACAGGCAGCACACGCTCCCTCCCCAGGCTGTCCCCTGACCACAGCTTGGTGGTAGACTAGGCAGCAGGCCAGAACAGAGGTGCAGAAGATAGGGTGCAGTGCAGTGGACCCTCCCTAAGGGGAGGCAACAGCGTGCAGCCACATGGAGGGCAGCAGCAGCGATACAGCCAACTTACTCCCAAAAGCTGTGAGACCAAGCCAGCAGTAGCCAGAGGCAGGAAAGAGTCTGGCTATCCTCTTCCCAGAAACTCCTGAGACCAAGCTTGCAGCAACAGCAGCAGCCTGGGACAGGAAGGGGCATGGCCAACTTCCTCCCAGAAGCTCCTCACCTAGAAGGTCCTGAGAATAAGTAGACATAAGCTACTCCCTAGGGCAACTTTTTATACTGGTGCTGGCCCCAGGCTCTAGCTCCTCCTGGCTGAAGATCCAGGAGGAGCTGGGCACGGTCAGTTTCTTCCAAGTGGCACAACTTGACCCACACCAAAATACATGTTCAGGCATGCTGAGGCACAAATCTCTGGCACAAATTAGTGCTGCTGCTATTTGAGCTGCTGCAAGCACACATGCCTGCATGTGTGGACGTGCTCTCTGGGTTTATCCTGTGTAGGGGTCTGCACACCCAACAGAACTAATATCGAACAGCACACCGTAGCACGCTGAAAATGATCTCACAACACCCCAGGGTGTCACAGCCCCCTGGTTGAGATCACTGCTACTTAGACTTTTTTCCCAGAGGTTTTGTGAACCTGTCTCTTTATTTTATTTACTTTTCTTACAAGGCCCAAAATGAAACATTTTGTTTCAAGTTGAAAGAAATATATTGTATCGAACAAAAAAAATATTTGATAGGTTTCAATTATTGGGCAGGAGGGTGGGGGGAATTCCATTTGATCTGAATCCTTTTTCTGTCTTTTCATTTGGTGGCCAGACTGAAAAATGAGTTATGCATACAGTCCTTTATACTGACAGATAAAAGTGAGATGTAAGTAGATAAAAACTGCATGCTGCCGGCATTAACCCGAGTTTTCACTGACCAGAAAATGAAAATCCTAGACCTGGCCACATCTTGGCCCCAAGGAACAGCAAAACTTGGAACCAGCTGCTTTGTGGCTCTACCATTTGGAATCTGCATTATTAAGGCAGACTAGATGGTGTGCTATATCAGGAAGGTAAAACTGAGGGGGAAGTGCAGTTGTATGGTCAAGACGAATCAGACCCAGTTCTCTCCATGCACCCAATGATGCCAGAGAGTTCCTGTTTTATAATGAAATGGACAGTCATCTCATGAGTCAGGCTGGATTATGATGGGGCAGGGTCCTAAACTAGAAGCTCCCAATCTTTCCATGCTGCCGCCCAGCAAACTGCGGACCACTACGCACAGGTAAAGGTACTTCCACCCCCTGGGCAGGGGGTAGGCCAAACCTCAACCGCGAGCCCCGCGGAAGGAGTCAGTCATGGCCTCTCTGCCCAGCTCTGCAGGGCTCCTGTTTGTTGATCCGTGATCACTTCCGGTCCGGCAGCTGACACTTAAAGGCCCCTCAAAATGTGAGGCCCTAAACTGTAGCTTGCTTAGCTTGTGCCTAAATCCGGCACTGCTCACGAGGGTAAATAAAACGTGTTGCTTTGCGCAGCTAACTTGGTAGGAGGCTGCTGGGATGCACTGCAGCCCAGGCCACTGAATGGAAGCACGAGTGGGGGGAACTGTGACAAGTCTCCAGGCTCTGTTCTGCCAGCTCTTGGGGGTCAGGGGTGCTGCCGGTGTATCCTTGACCTCCAAGAGCTCGCAGATTTACCAGAGGGCTGC